>NC_138498.1:53076935-53682762 GCF_964252035.2 Podarcis erhardii | reverse complement strand
TCTATCTATCTATCTATCTATCTATCTATCTATCTAGCTGTCAACTTTCAGATTTGAAAATAAGGGATCAGCAGCCTCAAAAATAAGGGATCAGCAGCCTCACCTGTCCCAGGGACAGTCTACAGGATATCTAACAATCTGGGATAGCAGCGGGAAGCAGTGGAAAACGGTGCTTTAATAAGGGGATTTCCCGCAAAAAAAGGGAAGGTTGACAGCTATGATCGATCTGTCTCCTTAAAATTATCCTTTTTGATCAGTGACTGGTTACTGTTTGTTTACTTGTGGAGAACTGGATGTGAAATGTTCCCCCTGGGAACAGAGTGTATAATGTTTCTAGGTGTTTTGCAGGTGAAAACAAAGCCTGCCACGTGTACGGTACTCCACGACGAGCACAATCAATTCCTAATTTACCCTGGTAAATATAAAGCAAAGCCACAGAGACATGTACAAGTGGCTGCACTAGTTTGCTAGCCAAAACAAAGTCTGCTTGCTTTATCCCCATTACAGAAGAATCCTGATCTTAGACACAGGCTAGGATGCAAGGAGGCACATTTCAAGACAAGATAAATATAGACAGTAATATAATCTAAGAGTGGAGAAAAGAGCTACTGTTGAGAATTTTAACACTAAAAAAATTACTGAATTACAGGAGGCACGCCCTGCTGGAATTCTGGTTTTCACAGTCTCTTTGCTTGTCAAACTTAATATCAAGTAAAATAACCTAATTTGACTTGGCAAAGGCACATACAATATGGGCCTGATATCTATGGCAGAGTCTTTTGAAGTTTCTTATAAACAATGTTTTCTCGGGTTTGGAACAGGGAGTGGAATAATAAACAATGTTCCTGACTCCAAACCTGCTGCAGAAACGTACGGATCAGCACGCAGTTCATCAGCTAGGGGAATACCACAGTTAGGCCACCATGTAGGAAAACAGTTTGGCTCCTGCTTAATTTTGGACAAGGGCATGCACGATGGACTAAAAAAGGATGCTTTGCTGAATCAGCACAAGGGAAAGGCTCTCTTTGTTTTGAAGTTAAAACGGCTCTGGGTAATGAACAGGACCCTAGCCACAGTGGCCAGGAATTAAAACGTGGATTGCATGACCACAGTTTGGGCTTATTTATTTTTCTCCATGCATGTTTTTACATGGTTGGTTGATCATATTACCGTATTGGCCCGAATATAAGCCACACTCCCCCCCCCCCAAAAAAAATTCTGACCATGAAAAGTTAAAGTGCAGCTTATATTTGCGACTTTATGCCACTGGCAAAGCGGCATGGCTTCCCCCAGGAAGCAGCCTGGGAGCGTGGGGCAATGGCGCCCAGCCTGCTTGTCACTCCCAAGCCTCCCTTAAACCATTGGAATGAAGGGGGGAAGGCTGCTGGCAAAGCGGCGTGGCTCCCCCCCCCTCAGAGAGCAGCCCAGGAGCCTGGGGCAATGGCACCCATCCCATTCACGACTCCCAAGCCTCCCCCAAGCCGCCAAATTTTAAAGGTGTGGCTTATTTGCGGGTGCGGCTTATATTCGGGCCAATACGGTAATTAGTTTGTCAGGAGCACCCAGCTTTTATACTTGGGTTGCCAGACTGGAATTTGGGGGACCTCTGTTTATCTTTACTGATAGTGGGAAACCTTTTCGCTGCTTTACCTCTTGTGCCATTTATGGGTTTCCATCAGTCCCACTCTACCCAGGGGCAAACTTATTACAGTGGTACCTCGGGTTAAGTACTTAATTCGTTCTGGAGGTCTGTTCTTAACCTGAAGCACCACTTTAGCTAATGGGGCCTCCTGCTGCCGCTGTGCCGCCACTGCACGATTTCTGTTCTCATCCTGAAGCAAAGTTCTTAACCCAAGGTACTAATTCTGGGTTAGCAGAGTCTGTAACCTGAAGTGTCTGTAACCTGAAGCATATGTAACCCGAGGTACCCCTGTATTACGGTATGTCTTTATCCTGCCCTTTCATGAAGGAGCTTGGGAAGGTATACAAGGCTCATTGACATTTTATTCTCACAACTGTCCTGTGAGGTAGATTGGGCTGAGACTGGCACAAGGTCACCTATGAGCTTCATGACTGAGTGGAACTTTGAACCCAGCTCTCTCCAATGCCCTAACCACCATCTCCAATTAAAGGCCTCCTTGATGGAGAAACTATGTGGGTGGTTCAGAACAGCAACCTTCTTGGATGCATCAGTACCACTGAAGGTGAAGAAGGTGGTCTTGAAGATTGCAACCCGTCTACTGAATCTGGAATGCCCTAGAAAGTTAGACTGGTGTGTGGATTTTGTAAAACAGCTCACAAGATGGGTGTCTTTTTGAGGACAAGGTACTTTTTGCATAACAGGCAGAAATCAGCCGGTGAAACCTTTCTGGCTGATGCAATGATAAGAAAAAAAGCTGCTGACTTCTAGCTTATATGGCTGCTAAAGGCACAGAGACTCTGTTGTAAAGATGCCAAGCCTTCTTCTTCACGGGAATACTGGTAATTTGTACTAAAGGGAAGATAAATTAATCTGTACATACAACAAGTTCAAGCACTAGTCACCCATTCATGTTGCAGGTATAAAATGCCAGATTCAAGCTCTAGTTAAAAGCATCTCAGGAAGAAGGACTGAAAATGAACCTTGATCCAGACCCTAGAAAGCAGCTGTCTGTCAGAGTCAATGATATTGGGCTACATGGACCAATGCTCTGATTCAATGTCACTCCCGTTAAGAGCAAACACAGGCAGAGAGCACACCAACAGAATGGGAATCAAGGCAAGTCACAAATTATCAACATGCCTGGGAAATATATTTCTTAAAAAACAATAACAGCAAAAGCACACAGCAACCCTTTACCCATGCACAGCCATGCATAAAACAGCCCAATAAAGACAAAACAAGCTCTGTGGCCACCAGAAGCCACAGAATGTTGAATGTCAATTAGAAATAAAACTGGAAAACTGGACTGAAGAGGTTCAGGCCACAGCTTCTGTTGATAGCTGTTGGCTGCCTTTTCCCCATTCCCCAAAATGCTTCTGACTCAGTGTCTTTCCAGGGCATTCTGTCGGGGAAGTAGTGGTCAGCACCACTCAGAAAGGTTGGTTGACAGAAGCAGAGAGAAGCTCAGCTCAGTCATGACAAAAAAATTCAAAAGAACGAAAGAAGAAAGAACCCTGCTCCACTATTGTTAGCCTTCTCAACTTTTAAGAAAGTTGCCTCCCTCCACTTAAATTGCTCTTGGTTCTGGGTTCTTTTGGAGGGAGGAGGGGCAAATGCCATGAAGATTGGAGCTGAATATTACATTCAGACTGGCTCCAGAGACTGTTGCATTTGTACTACCTGTTTCAATATTACTCCATATAAAATACTCCTACACAAAGAAAAACAGAGGGGGTAACACTAATGAGTAGGAAGAAAGAAGCTCAGTGTAGAGATTTCCCTCTTCCCACTCTCCATGACACGAAATAAAATTTCCACCATATTCAAGGGAACCAAACCATTATTGACCAATTGCCTACATTCATCAGATTTTTACTCAAAATAAACATTTATCAATATACTGCTTATGCTGTGTATCAGCCTTTCCCAAATTGCTACCTTCCAGATGTTTTGGACTATAACTCACCATTGCTGACCATTGGCCATGCTGGCTGGAGTAGATAGGAGCTGTCATCCAAAATATCTGCAGCGCACCAGGTTGGGAAAGGGATTCCAAAAGACATGCCATAGATGATTGTGACTAATGGCTCAGTCCTGGTAATAGTAAATTTTGTATTGATCCAGTTTTGAAGATAAATGGGGTGTGCTTGCAAAGTGCACCAATATTCCCAATTCAGCTACCGCCATCCGGTAGTTATTTACTGTCTTGGATTGTAATCCAAGCTAGAGAATAATTTCCCCTCCTTTCTAAGATATTTCAGTGCTGTTGAAATGGATCTAAGAGAGGATTAGTAAAATTCATGGAGGGTGGCTGTGAGTCAGGAGATTGTTATGCTGTTGTGTGCTACTTTCAGGACCAAAGGCAACATCACTCTAAATACCGGTGGCTGTGTCACAAAAGCAGGAAAAAGCTACTGCTGCCCTTATGGCCCTGCTTGTGGGCTTCCCAGAGGCATATGTTTGGCCACTGTAGAAAACAAGATGTTGAACTAGATGGGCCTTTGGTTTGATCCTACAGAGCTCTTCATATGTTCTTATTGTCAGATAATGTGATAGATTTTAACTGTGCAATATCGCCTTCAGTCGAGTTTGGGGGTCTCCTGCTGTTATTTATTTTCTGTGATGATATTTCCACCATTCAAAATTTATTTTCTATCAAACAAATGCTTCCATTTTCAAATCCCTCTAACCCCCTCAGCCCCATTGATAATTTATAGATTGATAAGGAAGGAACAATTTCCTTTATTAGTTTCAACAGGAAGTTTATTGGTGTTCTTTCCACGTAACTCAATCAGGCCAAGAATGCCACACATGTTTTTAAATCAAATGTAAACTAATACTGTCCAGAAGTTTAAAGTCAAAGATCAGCAGGACTTAAAAAACACACACAACCCACTAGATATCTAGTTACATGCCAGAGGCCTCCTCTTCAATGGCAATAACAGGAATCTAAGGACTAAAGGACTTTCTTTGACTCTTAATGCGTTAGAGTGAAAACTGCCTATAACCAGCAAAGATTTGCATTTGAGCTGCTGCTGGAGTCAAGGAAGACGTGTAGTTCTGATATACTCTGATATATTCTGTGCATGGCCCCAGGCTGCCTCTTGAGCATCCAGCGCAGTCCTGTAAACACATCCTTACTCATGAATAGTGCCATTGATTTCCATGGGAGCTGTCATGTGAGTGATAGTCAGGGGGAACAACCTCATAACTTTTTGACAAGAATTTTCAAGATATTTTCCCAAATGATCACTGTATCTGTTCAAGGGAGTGTTTATCTGGTACTCTGAAGATGGAAATCCAAAAGACACATCAATCAATCAATTGTTGCACGCTTAAATCATTTTTGCTCTTTCTGTTGCACCACATACTGTACACGCTCGGATGTCTACTTGCAACGAACGGTCACTTAGTAGAGACTGGATTACTGTACTGAAAACAAGAAGGGAGGGAGGCTCAGTTGCAGGGCACACAGTTTACATGCAGAAGATCTGTTTCTGGCATCTCCATTCAAAATTATCTCAGCTGGCTGGACTGGGGGAAGAGTTCTGGCTGAGACTCGGAAAGGTCACTGTCAGTTATATTAAACAGCACTGGGCTAGCAGAACTGTGCAAAATGAATGAATGAATGAATGAAACAGTTTGTTTTTGTTGCTTGGTTGGAGAACCCACTTCATTTTATTGCTTCATAGCCACATGCTGCTTTGTTTTGTTCCCACTTCAGAGGGTCGCTTCATTTAATAAACAAAGGCTCACTAGCATTTTCTGTTGATTTCAATGGGGAAATCACAATGTGCCTATAACGTCTCCACTTAAAAAGCAAACAAAAACAAAACACAAAAATGTGCAGGGATGGTATCCTTTTCAGACAAATAGGTTCAGAGGTTTGTATGCCAAGCCCTTTTAAAACTGGAACAGTTCAAAGTTTCTGCTGCCCTGCTGCCACCTGGTTTGTTAAGCTAAGTATTGGCATGAAACTCAGCAAGGAATGTAAAGGAGCCTTTTGGCCAGATCAGTGCAAATTTCTACAGAGATATGTGCAGTGTGCAGGCAGTGCTGGACACCATTCCATGGACAGATAAACCTGTCAGTGACAATACTGGCTTGCTCTCAGTCACCCTTCCTGGCATTGGCTGGAAATTGCTTTCAAAGTTCATCAGAGGCAATGGTTAAAAAATAATAATGCAAATGAAGTTTTGTTAAGCAATGAAGCTTTGTTTTCCAAGCACTTTGTCTCCACCTCCATTCCAACTACGAAGCACCCTATTGGTTTCAGATCCGAATCTATTGCACTTCTCTATGGACTAGGCAGGCATAGCCAAATTGGCCCTACAGATGTTTTGGGACTACAATTCCCATCATCCCTGACTACTGGTCCTGTTAGCTAGGGATGATGGGAGTTGTAGTCCCAAAACACCTGGAGCGCCAAGTTTGGCCATGCTGGGACTAGACAGTCCAATAGTCTAACTCAGTATAAGCATAAAATTTCTGATGTGGAAACTCAAAGGTATAAAATGTGAGGCCGAGCCACAATCCCTCTCGGGCAACCTTTCAATGGCCACATGTCACTAGTGGGCAAGACCAGAGGCAAAAGTGGGCAGAGGAAGTTAATGCAAAGTCTACCTTTGCACAGTAGTCTAGTTTCTGTGCACATAACCCTCGATCCTCCATCCAGACAAGCAAGAGGCCTTATCAAAGTCTAAGGACACAATCCAGCCTGGCAAAAACACTCAAGGAAGATGTGGCCGGGGAGAGGGGAGGCATTACCTGGGGAAAGTCTCACGATCCCTGAAGTGCCCCACAGCCTGATATGCAGAGACGACTGGGGATTACCAAATTGCCAAAACACCCCTGCACAAGTTTGCTCAGGACTATAAATGAGGGGCTCTTCAAAAGCCAGCCTGGATTGATGACAAATGTCAGCATGGGCTGATAAGTCAAATCAAAAGAAGGAGGAGTGATCTGGGTAGAATGAAGCAAACAAAATGAGGGTTGGAAAATGGGCAGGACAAAACAGACTTGACAAATAAATTCTTCTCCTGGGATAAATGGTACAGTATCTTTCATCTACATCATGCAAATCATTGGGTAGCATGATTTACATGGGCAGGAAGCCACAGGGATGAGAGGCTGAGAGGAGCAGTTTCCCACATATGAAGGCAGAAAAAATTGGTGGTGGAAATGGTGATTTGAGCACTCATGCAGGCCTTAGTGAAGGCCACATGTGGCCCCTAGGTTGTTCATGTGTGTGAACTGTAGGATGTGAGATTTAAGGGTTTGGAAAGGCCCCTCTCTAAGCAGTGGTGGCTGGTAGCTACTGAGCCCAAAGGTAGCTGGAGCTGGAGCCAATGGCAGGCAGTGCCTATGGATTTTAGGTTTATACCCATCTTCCTCTTTTCTACAAAGTGCTACAAAGGCAACTTTAAGATGGGTTGCAAGCAGGAAGACAGGCAGGTAGGGGCTGGGTAAGGGCACACAGAGGTTGGTGGGGCAGTGCCCCACTTGCACTGAAGGACCAGCCTTCACAGTCCCTAAGGGAAGTCTAAGGCTGAAACCATGCATATATTTTCAAGCACTTTAATGATGGCTTTTAGGAATGTTCCCCCAGTTCAATCAGGCATACGACCACCATTTACACATTGTGCTTTTCTCATGTTGATGTTATTACAACCCATTCTGTTAGGGTGGGAGATCCCCCACAACTTGCTTATAGTCCACCCATAGCATACGTTCCCCTGCATATCAGAAACCCACTGAATAATAATAACAACAGAATAAACACCCAAATGTGAATGTCATTTATGGCCACACTACATTAGTGAATGGTAAGTGCTCATGCCTGGGCACATGGCACAGCTTATGCCCTTTGCTTTAATGCTACCAGCTGTTTCTGTGACCCCCTCACCCTGTCCTTGCAGCCAAGAGCCAGCGTGGTGTAGTGGTTAAGAGCGGTGGACTCGTAATCTGGTGAACCAGGTTCGCATCTCCACTCCTCCACATGCAGCTGCTGGGTGACCTTGGGCCAGTCACACTTCTCTGAAGTCTCTCAGCCCCACTCACCTCACAGAGTGTTTGTTGTGGGGGAGGAAGGGAAAGGAGAATGTTATCCACTCTGAGACTCTTTCAGGCAGTGATAAAGTGGGATATCAAATCCAAACTCGTCTTCTTCTTCTTCAAATGGGAAGTAACAATGCATGCCTGGATGTGGGGAGTGGGATCATGTTCTCCATACATGCCCATTGGCTTTTCTGCACAAATCCTGCTCTCCTCTTTGCATTTGCTATCTCCTGTTTGCTCCCAATTAGTTGGTTGACCTCACTTTCTTTCCACACGATTGATAATGTCATATATCTCTTTGATGCGTCCCACTCCTAGAGTCACTAGCTAGTTTGTTTTTCAATAGGAAGACATCCCAAATGCTTTGGCCCAGACTTCCCCAACCTAGTACTTTCCAGAGGTTTTGAACTGCAACTCCTACTGGCCCCTGCCAGCACGGCCAATGGTCAGGGATGATGGGAGGTGTAGTCTGAAATATCTGGAGTGTACCAGGTTGGGGAAGGCTGCTTGAGCAGGCCTCCTCCTCATTTTGCTTGCCCTTTTCTGTGCCCTTTCAGGCTCCTTGAAATCTAGCAACCTCAACTGTACTTAGTGTTCCAAATTTGGCCACATCATGGATTTACAGCATGGCAGCATGATAAATGCTGTTTTATGTTCAGTTCCTTTGTGACTCATTCCAGGCCTTTTTGAACTGCAGCTACACACTGCGTCACTGTTTGCAGAAAACTTTTCAAAAGCAAATTGCTTTGGAGCATTCCAATTTCAGACAGTAGGGAATGCAGGGATATGCTCCTTGAACCAAACTACTGAGGAACCTCAATGGAAAGATGGCTGTGTCTTATAATGACCCCTAGTGGCCTGCTGGCAGCACAAGAGTTTTACCACCCACTCCTCACCCGCCTCCTCCTCCACCACCACCACCACCGTTCCCCCAAATCCAGCATCGGGGCATCAACTCTGGCAGAGAGATTCCAGCTGGCAAAGTGAAGGAAGCCGCTTTCTACAAAACCCAGGGGCACTTGACAAGATTATGACTCAAACGTATCATCATAATATACCCAAATGCTGATTGGAAAGGGCTGGGTTACAATAACACTGACAAAAGGAAGTGTGTCAACATTCAGCACGTAATTTTCTGTGTGAACATCTTGCAAATGTTTGGTTGTAAATCTCTGGCAAACTGCCCTGCCTCTCATTGCCAAGATAATTGGGAGAAATTCCCCTCCCTCTTTTCTTGGCACACTTTGGAAGGGAACTGAACCAGTTTGCTTCTAAATGAAAACGTTTTAATTTCTTATGTCACACTAGGAAGTTATATATGCAGTGAATTATCTCTGTTAGACAGAAAACACAGTGGAGCTTTTATTATTTTATTTTTTTAAAGCCATCAAAGTGGACTGGGAGAGGGAAGGGGGAGAGAAGCCATAAAAAATTACTTCTGACTTTAACCTTTTCTAATTACAAACAGCTTTCCTTTATCTAAAACTTTCATGAGCATTTACCAATCAGCATGCAGCTCCATTACCTAGGATTAGCTCGGTTTCAGTGTTTGGAGTTTTCCTACTATAATTTTAAACTTGACCTTATTTGGGAATCATGTGTATGATCTCTATCTCGAGCCGTCTTTTACTTAGCCTAAGCTCCAGCGGCACAACACTCAGAAGATCTCGGCGGAGCAAGGACTTTAAAATGCTACTTGGAGAAATCTTTTAGGCATGGCATTAAGACATTTTCAAAGGCCGTTGAAACAAAACTTTTTTTGGCGGGGAGAGGCAGCAAATGCAGAGCTGAGAGATTGTTTATCTGCGATTTTATTTGTTGTACAGCAGTTTGAGCACTTTGTGGAGATACAATGGATAAATAGGAACATGTGGAGAAAGAGATGCTGATGTATGTAAAGACAGGAGTACATCAAGATTAGACCTTAATCCAATCTGGTTTAAGCTCTCAAACCGTTTTTTTTTAAAAAATAATAATAATAATAACCATTTGAAAATTGCTGGGAGTCTCAGTGGCTCACAAAGTCCCCCCGGTCCCGCTACACCAGTACCAGTTTAGTTATAGGGAGAGGCTCTGTGGAGTAGAACCTGGAGTGTTGAACTAGGACCTGGGAGATGAGGGTTCAAATCCCAACTTGGTCATGATGTTCAGTGGGTGACCTTGGGTCAGGCTAATTTACAGCACAGGGTTGTTGTGCGGATTAAATGAGGAGGGGAAGAACCAAGGTACAACAAAAGGACATAAATGCAATAAACAAAAAAACACACACACAAATAAACAGAAAACACAGGCCCAAGATCAGGCCCCTTGACCTTGTAAGAGCATGGTGCTGATAACGCCAAGGTTGCAACTTTGATCCCCGTATGGGACAGCGGCATATTTGGGTTTGACTAGATGATCCTCAGGGTCTATGCCAACAGAGGCTGGAATCAGATCTGATTTTTTGGGGGGGAGGGGCAGAATTAAGAAACTGTACCAGTGTTATAACAAGCCTGAGGACAGTGCCTTCTTAGCCTGTTCAATAATCTGGCCCCAGCTGAAGCAGCCATGATTTCCATTATCAATTTTAAAAAATCAAAACATAAAATGCAGCACTAAATTACAGATATTTCTGAGGTGCACCGCAACGGAATCTGTGAATTATCACTTGAAAACCTTACTGCTACAAGCCATAATGTTTATTTATAATTGTAAGTTGTTTTGAGACATTTTTATAGCTGGCAACTACTAAACATCATAATAAAGAAATAGCATTTTGAAATGCTTTCCCCTCCAATCCTATTTGCTGTGGGTGGGTGAGAGGACTGAGACTCTCTCTGCATGCAGGTTTGTTTATGTGTTTGTGTGCATGAGCTGCGTTCTGTGTATATATGTATTACGAGTATGCACTGCATGCTGTGTGTGGAGGCCTGTAAGTGTCAGGTAGAGATATGCATGTGTGGGGCACCAGCTCTGGCCCTGCTCATGTTTGCAGTGCCCACCACTGGAATCCCTCATGTCATCCTAAAGACTTGCCACTTGGGGGAAAATATCTCCTAGGTTTAAAATTTCCTTACTCCTGCTTCAGATTTCATCAAAGGTGGTGTGGGATTTACCACTGACTCTGTTTCCCCCAACATTATATTGCCAGCTTTCTCGGTAATGAGTCCTCACCAAACCATGGCCACTGTAGGTCCAAATGCATATATTTAACCAAATCAGGGTAGAACGGCCTACCATTCAGGGCCCAGTGGCGCTCTTTAAGTCCACCAGAAGCATTTTTGCAGGCACTTCCAAACTGTTGCTGTTTTGGAGTGGGATTTAATCACATACCAGCAAATTCAGCTTGGATAATTAAAGCTCTTGCACAACAACCCCCCCCCACCCCTCCACCCCAATGGGACATTTTGTGATCAGATAATTGATGGGGGAAAGCACCGGAAGCTGTGAGATGACAATTGTTTGACACAACACCGTATAACCTCCCCCTGCCAGCCAATGAGAATGAATGCACAGTAAACAACTGACATTGTCTAACCTTCCCACAGAATTTGTGCCAACAGATCAGGATGAATGCTCCAGAGATGGGTCATCTGAGAGCAACCTGCATTTCACAACCACTAGCTGGAAGGCCTTCTGTTTAAATCACTTTAATGGTTTCTGCTACTAACCCTTAGGATTCCATCAGGCTTGATAGCCAGGAAGGTGTGGTCTGTGCTAGTCAGTCATAATTAATACTCAGCAGGTCAGGTTTCACCACACCATTGAATAGGGTTACATTTTTGATGTAGTTGTGTCTTCAGAGGAAGAAAAGAACATACCTCACTTTCCCTTGCATAGGCCTACCTTTACCTTCATGCTCCCTAAACATTTTCTGGATATGTTTGGGTGATGTAGGGGTGGGAGAGAGAGAGAAACAACAACATGCCCATGAGATCCTATAGGAAGGCCCCCACCTCATCATGCCAGGTGGCCTGAAAACTGAGAGAGCCAGGTGGCAAGTGGTGTGTGTGTGTATTTTCCAGGGAGTCATCAGTAGCTGAGCCATTACATCTTGCTAAAATTTAACAGGCACTTTTAGACATCAGCCAAATTATTCTTCCTGCAGAAAACAGTTTCCATGGGAGACACGTTGGGCAGAAAAGACTGGAGACATCTCTTCTTGTAACATCAACTGGACCAAGTGATTCAGGACAGAAGAGCACTGGTGATTTAACATGACCACAATTGTCTCTCTTTGGCGGACAGCATCATTACTGCAGCAGTGTGAGAGGCACTCATTTGGACGAGGTGGTTAAAAGAAAGATGTGTTGGCACTATAAATGATGATAGAAATTTCACTGCTGCCTTCTCAAAATTATCCCTGCCCTCCTGGCTTTTTCCCAGCACCATTGGAGATGCTGCCAATTGCATTGCAATGGGAGTTTTTAATGAGCACTATCAAGTTTCACAGTCGAATCTCCTCTCATCTCTGTGTTGTAAGTGGTGGCACGGGCTAAAGATTCTCTGCAAGAGGCAAAACCGGTTGGATGTGTCCATCGTGCCCCAAGGCTCAAAAATAATTCTTTAAAATGTCTTTGGCATTTCCCTTTAATCTCCTGATGATTGCTGCTCTCCTTCTTCCCCCGTTCTCATCAGCAATCCATAACACATTCTACAGATTTGTTTACTGTATGGTTGTTTTTGGATGTCTTATTATTGAAATAATTACCTTAATTAACGCTAATTGCTAATTATTAATCTCACAGTTATAAGCTTCCCTTTCCTGGTACACATATTTTACATTAGTCATTATGGAAAGCAAAGATGTGAGGCAAAATGTATAATTACGAGGCACAAAGGACCCAGAAGCTAAAGCAATAAAAATCAAAGGGAGAGGGGTGGGAAGAGAAATGCTTTCAGCATTCCTGTATAATAAGTAGGCCTTCCTGAGTCACAAAGAACTTTATGAGAAGGCAGGGGTAGGATTCCTGACCCCCCTGTAGGGAGGAATGAAGAAATTAAACTCTGCCTTCCAGCAAAGATGGCATTTTGAAACTTATCTGCTACATGCTAAATGGCTGTTTTCAACAAAGCAAGGAGACAATGCTAAAGCTGACAGCTCACTTTTGAAAGTAATGTATTATTTTTTAAAAAAAGTCAAGGAGGCAGACCTTTGAAAGTGAACACAGCAAAAAAAAAGTCAATAAGCAGCTTAGAGACACTTTTCCCTCTTTTCAAAAGGAACGTAAATAAAATTAACGTAAATAGAATTCAATAAAAAGCAGGCAGAACCTAAATTTTCATGCTTCCCCATTAAACTTAACTCACTTTCAAGACTGAAGGTACATTCTTTCACCTTTGGTGGACATGCCCAAAGATTAAGGCTTTCTGGGAGATGATTTATAATGAAATGAAAAAGGTATTTAAATATACCTTTCTGAAGAAACCAGAGGCCTTTCTCCTGGGCTTGGTCGGCCAATTGGTGTCAAAGAAGGATAGAACTTTTTTATGTATGCCACAACAGCAGCAAGAATACTCATCGCAAAGTATTGGAAGACACAAGATTTACCCACCCAGGAAGAATGGCAGATGAAGGTGATGGAGTACATGGAACTGGTGGAAATGACTGGCAGAATCCGAGACCTGGGAGAAGAGTCGGTAGAAGAAGATTGGAAGAAATTTAAAGACTATCTACAGAAACATTGTAAAATTAAGGAATGTTAGAAGGATGCTGGAATGAAGTTATGTGGCTTTAGCAGTAATGTTACAAAGGGGTATGTAAAAATGGATTGTTAATAGGTGAGAATGTAAAGTTATAATATATTAAGATAAATTATTAAGATAAAAGTAAAAATGGAAAGGATTTGCTGAAATAACTAATTGAACTAGAATACAAAAAAGGGAGGTGTGAGGAGGTCAGGGAAACAAGTAAATGAAAGACAAGATATGGAAAGGTTGATTTGTTTTTAATTGTTTTTACTTTTCTGTATTTTGTATTTTTTCTTTTTTTCTTTTTTTCTTATTCTTGTAACTTTTTTGAAACTTTAATAAATATTATTAAAAAAAAACTTAACTCACTTTCAAATATTTAAAGTGCTGCTTCTGCTTCTGGCATCTGTCTGTCTCGGGAGACTATGTAGGAATGGGTCTTTGGGGGTGAAGTCAAACTCTTGGAAGGTTACAGTGCCTGCTGCGGCTGTAGAGAGTGATGAGGGAGAGACATGTTTTGTTGCAGCTGGGGCAGATGAAGGCATCCAGTTATGCTGATGCAGATGCACCAGGGCGTTTCTTCTCTCTGCGCTCCTCTCAGTGGTCATTGCTCCTCTGGTCACTGCTGTGGATACATAGCCTGACTGATTGCTCCAGGCAAAGGATTCCCACATGGTGGGGTTGATGTTGCCATACATTTGTAATATAGAGTTGGTCTGCCAAAGCCAGTTCCCTGTAGAGCACGCCCTTGGGGATCCTGCCATCTTCTATTCTGTGGACATGACCAAGCCCAGCATAGGTGTCGCTGACCCAGAAGTGTGAACATGCTGGGAATGTGGGCTTGGGAGAGCATATCTTTGTTTGAGACTCTGTCTTGCCATGTGTTGGCCAAAACCTTCCTGACACGGCACATGTGGAAGGCGTTTAGACGTCACTCCCGGCAGATATTTAACATAAGAAGATATGTAGAAGAAGGTAGAGGTGCCTATTAGATACCCATTGTAGGCTCTCTTCTGAGATGGACTATCTAGGTCAGTCTTCGAGTGGATGAATGAGTGAGTTAATGAGGTCAGCTGAGGTACCTTCATGGCCTAATTGACTTGACTTAGAAAGAATATTCAGGGAGATGACAAATGCACAGGGGACTGCTGAGAGCAGTAGAGAACTAGCATGGTGGTTCCTGAAATGTGGCAACAGAGGCAGAAGAACAGGCAGCAACAAAGAGATGTGGAAGTTGAGCAACTTCTCACTCCTGGACCTTCATTGCCATCTACCAAGCAGCTCATCTACCAAGCAGCCACATGAGTCACAGTTCCATCACTGGCCAGCTGAGGAGACCCTGCTCCCCAGACTCCAACATCTGCCTCTCAGATTCTGGCTAGTCATTTCTGAAGAAGGGGAATATCCCTTGGAGACATTAGCTACCGGTGGGTCACCACTAGTGGGGATGATCCCTCCTGAAGGGGTAACTTCAAAGGGAATCACTTCATTGGGTGGCACTCCTTTGAGTGTCACCACAAGTTTTAAGGGGAAGGATGCTACCTTCTTTCTTAGTTGGGGAAGGGATATTGCAGGAAGAAATACTGGACTTCCTTTGTGTGAGGAGGGGAGTAGATTCCCAGGTGGGAGATATGAAGGCAGACAATCTGTTAGTATGTTCATGGGTCATCCACTGGGCCTGTTTCATAGCTCTGAAAACTGTCCTATTGATTTCAGGCTGGGTTATGATGTCTGGACATTCTCCTTATTAAATCTTTTGCTGCTGATAATGTTTCAATCATATGGCATTGGAGCTGCTTAGCACATTATGCACTTCATGACTTTTCCTGATATGATGGACTTTATAATTCTGCTCAAGTACTTTTTCAGCTGTTGCGCTTTATGATTCTTGGCATTGTGCACTGAATTAATTATTGTAGCACTGTGCACCCCATTAACTGCTGCCTCACTAGAGTGTAGGACTATGACCTGGGAGACCAGGGTTCGAAGAACCACTCCACCTACCTTGGACCAGATGCTATCTCCTACCCTAGCCTACCTCTCAGGGTTGTTGTGAAGATGAGCTGGGGAGGAGGAGAGTCATGTACACCACTTTGAGCTCCTTGGAAGAAAAGGTGGTATAGAAATGTAATAAATAAAATAAACAAATAAATTAACACATTTTTCTTCTAAATTTTAAAAAGGTGTGCCTGAGCACTGTGGCTAACATGCTAGTAAGTAGCAGGAGTCTATGGGGGTGAATGTTGAACAAGCCAGATAGGGGGAAGGATGATCTCTGACATTTAAGCCCCATTCCTCCTCTTGTGACCCTCCTTCCAGGTCTAGTAACTTGGGTTGCTCTATCCATTTTAGATCTGAGATGCTGTTATTCAGGGCCATATCAGTTTATAAAGGAACAGCCATCAACAACTTGATAATGAATGTGGGTATGAAGGTTTGCATTATTGAAACCTGGATGAATGAAAAGGAATACTCCCCTAGTTGTATCCTTCTGTGTTCTCCATGCAGTGCAAATAGGAAGCTTGAGGGATGGGGAAGGGTTTTAACTGTAGGCATAGGGATTTTGTCTATCTCTTAAGGAACCTTGTCTAGTCAAGATTGAATTTCAGGTGTTTGTACCTGGTGTTGAACACTAGGAACGGGATAGTGATTCTGTTGGTTTGTCAACCAGACTACAGTGTCCCAGCTTGAGCTGACGTAGGAGTTGGGCATCTGCAGACTTGTGGTCCTGGAAAATCACAACATTCATATGAAGGACACTTTGTTTGGAGGTTCAGGATTTCATTTGCATCATAGCAACTACGGGGCTGTCCCAACATCAGTACATAGCAGGTCACAACCTTGACTTTGCATTCTGAAAGGGGTGGATGCATGGTGGCTGGAGGTGGTGAGTTTTATCAGCTCTCTTGTCAAGGTCATAGAATTATAGAACTGGAAGGATCCTCTGCCAAGCTGAACTCAATACCCAGGCCTACAAAAATCTAGTGTTGGGTATGAACACTGGTTGACTATACCGAAAACTTGTCTGCTTTGTATTGCCTGTTCCCTTCCTTTGGTTGGTTGCTTCCCTCATTTTCTGGGCATAGGTATAGTGATCCAAGGATTCCCAAATAACAGCTGAAGATGAATCAGTAGACCTTACCAAGTGAAAGGAGCTTCCTTTAATGTGAACTAGATTTGAGTGAGTGAAGCAAGAGAGCATTATTGCCGTCGTTTCATTTTACCCTTAGTTATCAGCTTCCACTGGTAGAGGAGGGAAGCAAACCAGAGACAAAACCCACCTAAATTGCTGAAGCTAACTGGGCAAAACACATCTTTTTTTCTACTGACTAGAGCTATGCATTGACAGGTCAGCACATCACTATGGAAAGCTACTGAGCAATCATCATACCATTGCACAGTACAAACTTGTAAATTGAAAAGATCATGTATCTTTGCAGTGTGTATTCTCTTGTCCTTTGCCACAGGCAAATAGTCTAGGACACAACTCAGCTTTGATACATGCTAGACAAGAAAAAAGAAAGAAAAAAACCTAACTGGGGGGAGGGGGGAGAAGGAGTTTGAGCATAGTAATATTTTTTTGGGGGGGGGACCCACTTACAGTCTTAGCAGGAGTTTCTGATTCCTTCATTTCATCTGATGAATAATATAGGGATTATATATAGGGCACACACACACACACATGGTAAAATCAGGTAAGATTCTTGATCCAGCTTATGATAAGTAATGATGTCGCCAAACACCATAATGTCCCAGTTTGGAATATGAACCTGGGGTAAAGCTGACTGGTATTCCAAAGCAAGCCATCCCTTAGATAAAACTTCTACAGCTCAGATTGCGAACCAAAAGCTGAAGAAGATTCTTTACACAT
Organism: Podarcis erhardii; assembly: GCF_964252035.2. Classification (NCBI taxonomy): domain Eukaryota; kingdom Metazoa; phylum Chordata; class Lepidosauria; order Squamata; family Lacertidae; genus Podarcis; species Podarcis erhardii. Next base: position 53,665,522 of record NC_138498.1, on the reverse strand, counting down.
ATCCACCTCACTTACTTGACTGTGGCTGCTCCTCCAGAGCAGGAGAAAACACATAAAAGAGGGCACAGGTTTGTAGAAAATCTGCATATGTTAATTTATACGCATAGATGCAAGCTTAGAAATAATTACTATATTTTAAATAGAAATACAAGGCTTCTCAGCATGTTGGGGAAGACTGTGACCATGTGTGTGCCTGTTGTTCAGATGCTAACTACCAGTGGGGGTAACTTCAAAGTCTCTGCTTTCCCTTCTTCTGGGTCTTTGTCATTATACCAGATTTGAACTGGACAAGCCCAAATCCTCTAACATTTCTCCGGTGAAAATAGGGACATCCCATTCCATAATGATAATTTTACTATTTATACCCCACACATCTTATTGTGTTGCCCCAGCCACTCTGGGCATATATAAAAACGTAATTAAGTATTTTTTTAAAAAAAAATCCCTATACAGGATTACCTTCAGATGGCTCAGGGGTCAGATAACTCCGTATCTCCTAACACTTCTCCAATGAAAATAGGGACATCCTAAGGAAAAGTGGGACATTCCAGGATCAAATCAGAAACTGGGACAGCTTCTCTAAATCAGGGATGTCCCTGGGAAATAGGGACACTTGGAGGGTCTGCAAACCTTCAGAGAGAGGAATACTTTCCTCAGTAGAGGACTGTCCTTTGCAAAGTAGGAAATGCGGCTGCACTAACAGAGTCATGGCAGGCTGGAACTGCCTCTCTCAGGATGCCAAGAGACTGAGGCATGCTTGGGGGCCTCTAGGCTCTGGCTCCATGCTGGTGTCTGAATTAATTGCTAATCTGACTGGTAATTAATTTTAAATGAATTAATTATGAAATGGAACCAGCAGGTTCCACCCACTGCTGAAAGGTCCAAACAATGCTTAGTAAAACAATGCTATTCCTTTCTGAGTCATTTGCCCTCTGCAGCACAGCAGCGCACTGTGGATGCTGTATCTAGATCAGCATTAATAAGCGAGACAGCCTATGAGGAAATTGTAGGAATTTATGTAATGACAGGAATATAGGAAGCTGGTTTCTGCCAAGACTATCACTCCATCTTGCTCAGTGTTATGCGTGGGCAGTGGCTGTCCAAGGTTTCAGGCAGGGAAACTTTCCCACCCTGACCTGGGGACGGTGGAGATGGAAAGGAAGAGCAATGCATGTGTTCTTCCACTGATACACAGCCTCTTCCTTAGTTAATAGCATGAGGATTCCCAGCTGCAGTGGGATTTGTGAAGAAAGGTAACAGGAGGGATCCAAACGTGTGTATAAAAAGAAATCGGTTGAGGCAGTAGAGCTTTAGGGTTGCAAACAGTTCATATGGTCAATGGCACTAGTTCCTGAGGTATTTGGGGAAAAGCTCTTGCTCTGTATTTCCGTTGGTGAATGTAAGGACCACAGTAGACACCTTCCCATGTAGCCATGCTGAAATTCCTTAAATGAAAGGGACAATAATATTTTAAAAGCCGAGTTACGCTTACAGTGTCTGGCATGAGTTTCCCATGGCATGTTCCCGGTTGTATATTCCGTTCAGCTCATTTGTGTGTAACACGCTGTCTAACAATTGGGATGAGTCACTTTATTGCTGTAGGACTGTTTACTCTGTTACCTTAAGTCTATTTGCCCCCACACCATTATATCATCTGTTTATCCTCCTGTGTTTAAGAGAGGTCCTGAAATCGTTAATATGATGCAATGAGCAGAACAGAGCAAAATCGTCAGTTAACTGACCTCAGCTAGGCTTGATGAGGCAGACTTTTCTGCTAATGGGGCTCGTTTTGGATTTCATTTAAATGGAGAGCTTTCAACCTTGTTTTTAAATATATATATATTACTTGCTTGGCTTTAAATAGAATTTGGGATGGTTTCAAAATGCTGCCCACAAATTCACAGCCATTTGATTGGAAGACTGGGTGTTTGATACAGTGTTGTTCTGTTTTTAATTATTTCTATTTTGGAACACTAGGAAAACAACATGAAAACAGAAAGCACCAATCCTGCTTCCTTCAGAAGCCTGGATGTCTGAAGAGTATCTCATTGTGTTCCATTTTGTCTGGACTTCCAATGTAACATTAGATGCCCACTTACGTTTTTATTATTTTTTTATCATTGATGTTCTTAAATGTGTTTTTAATGTTGTACACCTTCCTGGGATCTTCTGATAAAGGGTAGTATATAAAATTAAATAATTGTTAGTATCGTTATAATTAATAATTAATAATTAATAATTAATAATTAATAATTAATAATTAATAATTAATAATTAATAATTAATAATTAATAATTAATAATTAATAATTAATAATTAATAATTAATAATCAATAATCAATAATCAATAATCAATAACAATATTGATTATATTAATAATTAATAATAAATGAAATAAGTGGGTAGTAGGAAATGCTGGTTTGAAACCATGAAACCATGATTCCCCTTGATTCCTCCATTTATCAGAATTCACTTATCAGTGATATTAGTCACACACAGTGCAGACCACTGAAACAGCTCTAACTGTACCTTTTAGGGCCACATTACATGCTTCAAATAAATGCATGTAACTACACCAATGAAAATAAGCAAAATAAACTGCCTTTTAAAATAAGCAAACGGGGGGAAAAACACTTTGGGATCAGGGAATTGGAAATGAAGAAGCAATAAAGGGGAGAGCTGTTTAACAGCTTCCCCATATACCATTTCTCTGTTCCAAATCACCTCTTGGCACAGGGATCAGCAAACTTTTTCAGCAGGGGGCCGGTCCACTGTCCCTCAGACCTTGTGGGGGGTCGGACTGTGTTTTGAAAATAAAAATAGAAATGAACGAATTCCTATGCCCCACAAATAACCCAGAGATGCATTTTAAATAAAAGCACACATTCTACTCATGTAAAAACACCAAGCAGCCCCCACAAATAACCCAGAGATGCATTTTAAATAAAAGGACACATTCCACTCATGTAAAAACACGCTGATTCCCGGACCGTCCGCGGGTAGGATTGAGAAGGTGATTGGGCCGGATCCGGTCCAAGGGCCTTAGGTTGCCTACACATGTCTTGGCAGCTTTACCTCCAGTGGCACCACATAGCTGCTTTGGCTAATGGTACTTTGCAACATAGATGTTAAACTCCATGAACACTGCAGTGAGCATCGGTGAGCACCAAATCATATACAGTAGGGCATAAAATATTTTGCCATACTTAACATTTGCTTGAGGCACTGAACATAACACACATTAAGCAAAAGGAAAGCAACAATTGCTGCATGTGTACATTCATGCTCAAATAATATGAAAAGCTAGCTCTTCATCTCCATTAATGTTCAGTGTTAATAATAACACTGCTGATTGTGTAACCCAGAGTGGTTTGTTTAGATTTGCCTGCAATCCTAGAAAGACAGCTTTGCACACATCCAAATTATATTATGCTCACTACCAGCATCATTAACTCCCAGTATCCAAAAAAACATTAGGGCATAATATCAGATAGCTGAGATTAGCTTGACAGTAATAATACTTTCAGAATGTATATTTTGGCTACCTTTCTTTACCTTCTGGGCACTTCAAATCCCATTGATGTCAATTGGGACCACTCAGGCTACAATTCTAAACACATTTACTTGGCAGTAAGTGGAACTGTGCTTTGGAATACTTTGGAATACTTTTGTTTAGGCTTGCTTCACCAAAGCTCTGCTTGATTTGGTGTCATTGAAATCAGTTGGGCTTAAAATCCTTAACTTTGGCAAGACAGTATACCTGTAGTAGCTAAAACTGTGTGAGCAGAATTCTGCTCTTCCTTCTCCCTGCAGCACCCCACCCCCTTTTTTTGAGCTACTTTCTGGAGCAGATCCAGGGAAGTGCAATGGGCTGCAGGGCAGTGGAGCCTTTTGGCATAAGTGGAAGATGGGTGCAAATAGATCTTACCCCTTGTGTCTAAAGTAACAATGTTTTAAGTGCTCCCATCAGTGTAATACCGCTGAAAGGCCATAATAATTTCCTGTGTCCTTCCGGGCCTATTCTGGACATATGAACTATGAGTCTTATATTAAATCTATTATATATTATATTAAATGCAGCCATTTACGCACAATCCCCCGCTCCAGTATGATATTCTCACATGACTTTGCTCATTCTTCACATGGAGGGTTTTTCAGGAATGCTACAAGCCACATGGCCCCCTTTTCGCAGCTTGACTTTATTCCCTATCTCTTTCCTTGGCAGTTGCAGAGAACTGTGGTCTAAATATGGCCTACCAAAAACTGGAGCAGGAGGTTTAGGAATGGGAAACATATTGTCATATTGACCCTTTCCACATCTCTCATACAGCTTTCCATGTTGAGTTGCACACACTATAGCATGCTCCAGGACAATAGGAAGATTTGCATACAGATATGCCTCTTGAAATCCTTATTTGCTACACTTCTGTGCTACCCAATATTGAGGAGCTGTCACATTGTGGTTATGACTCTACAGTATATACAATACATTCATGAGGACCAGGCAAAATACTCCTCCTACTCATAGTTCCACATCCACAATTATAGAATGCCAAGAGGCTGTTGCACCAATTCAGAATCCTCAGATGCCTTATTGTAGTGTCTCAAGTCAATGATGGGCTGGATGAAGGTCAACAAGGTGCTATTGGTTAGGAGGCTTATTGGTCCAGGGATGAAATGTCAGCCTGTACATAAAAATGTGTGTTTTAGGATGAAATACACTTAGAAATATTGAGATGAAATACATATAAGAAGTACTTTTCAAATACATGTTTTCATATGGATGCCCATGGGAAGCTTGCAAGTATGTTCTGAGTACAACACTTTGCAGTTTCCAGCAACTAGTATTTAGAAGCATACTGTTTCTGACAGTGGAGACAGAACATATCCATCTGGGTTAGTAGACCCTGATAGTTTTTTCCTCCATGCATTTCTCTCATCTTTTAAATCCATCCAAGCTGGTGCCCATCACAATCTATTGCAGGAGAAATGTCCATAGTTTAACTATATGCTAGGTGAAGAAGTATACAGTGGTACCTCGGGTTACAGACACTTCAGGTTACATACGCTTCAGGTTACAGGCGCCGCTAACCCAGAAATAGTACCTCAGGTTAAGAACTTTGCTTTAGGATGAGAACAGAAATCATGTGGTGGTGGCATGATGGCAGTGGGAGGCCCCATTAGCTAAAGTGGTGCTTCAGGTTAAGAACAGTTTCAGGTTCAGAACGGATCTCCGGAATGAATTGAGTTCTTAACCAGAGATACCACTGTATTTTGTAGTTTCCTGTCACTGATCTGTTATCACATTTCCCCATACTGTAAGCTGCTGTTTATGCAGCATGATGACCATATGAAACAGCCATTTTCTTCTTTCAGTTCCCATTCCTTTTTGGGTGCCATCCTTGAGCTCTACAGGTGTCAAGATTAGTTTCTGCTGCCGCCATCTGATCATTATGACTATATGTTGTTGCCTTGGGCTGTAACATCAGCAGCAAAGAGAAAGAAGGAAGACTTAGGAGGGGGGGGGAAACCCCTCATCAGACGAATAATCTTTTCCCTTTCCCTGACAGCTGATCTTGTTTCACAAATTCCAACCACAGTAATTTCAAGCAGGAGTGGGGGAGCGAGCTGGTCCTGGGCACATGTGGATTTGTATTCATTCTGCTGTCTGGACTCCCAGGGTATTGGGATGGTGAGGGCAAATATCTGAAGGTAGGTTCACAGACGTTGTGTCTAGACCTTTAATTAACTGGAGGAGATCAACTGTATAACACGTGAATCAACAAAGACATACATCAGCATTAGGTATCTGACACAAACAAGAACATTTGCAATTAGGAGGCACAGAGAAAATTATGTCGGAAAACAAGAAGTGGCAAATATTCATTGTGGGGTTAATCAGAGCAGGCATTTCTCCTCCACTAGTCACCACATAAGCAAACATTCTGGTTTTTGAAAGAAATAGAAATTGAGCATATCTTGGTGCTGTGTTTACTCACCGGGTCACAGCAGAGGTTAAGCAAAAATTTGTTTTAAGAAACCAAAAGAACACACACCATATGATTCAGTAAGCCACACACCACATGTTGTTAAAAGTAGGAGAGAGAAAGCTCCTGGTGTTTCCATGCCTGTGTCATTTTTTTCGTTTGAAGTGGGACAGGGTGCAAATTTGACAGCTTTTGTGATGGCTATGGGCTTCTGGAATCGTTTTATTGCCCAAGGCTGATCTTTTGGCAAGGATATTGTTTATATTTGGGCATGCCATTTTTAGTACATGTCCCAGGCTCTCAGTGGTGATCAATGCAATGTCTTTGGAATAGGCCTGATTTCCTTTCTTTAAGCTTCTGAACATTCCACTCAAAATGTTTATTTAGTGAAAATTACTATGTACAGTACTCTGCTGGAGACTGTATTTGGTTTTAGTGGACCACAGGATAAGAAAATTGTGGCTTGATTGGGGAGGAAGCCCAAGAGAGGAGCAAACATGATCATGGTTTCAGAATGCAAGACATATGTCAAGAGGCTGAAAGGATGAGTATGTTTATTCCAGTGAAAAGGAGATTAATGGGGTTATATAACTACTAGCAGCTTCATACGAGGCATTGCTTGGGAATTCTCAGAAATCTCCAAATCAGTGGAGTTTTGAAATCAGAGCTTAGATTCAGTGCAGTTTTGAAAGTTTCCATCTACCCTCTTGATTCAAAATAGTGTCCAATTTTGTCCAAATGTAGATGAAAACTTGCTCTTGGGAACCATCAATCAAAATCCTTTAACCAAACTTTGAATGATGGTTCCCAAGAGAAAGTTTTCATCTATGTTTGGACACAATGGGACACTATTTTGAATCAAGAGGGTGGACTCAAACTTTCAAAACTCCACTGATTTGGAGATTTCTGAGAATTTCCAGGATGAGGAGAGGTAGGGTAGGTGCAAGATGAGGCAAGTGCCACTTTGTGTTTCTAGATGAGGCAAGTGGCTCAGAACATCAGCACAGCAGGAAGGGCTTCAAAGGGCCTGGTGTCTCTTGATTGGGCTGCAAGGTCAGCTAACCACATTCAGTTGGTGGTATCTGCTGACAGAACTCAGACTGGTACTGCAGCCTAGGGGATGCCCTTGTCCTACGGAGCCTAGCTGGCTCGTTCAATTCCCACATGGTACAGGAAGTGACATAGCAAAGTCTGGCCACTGGAGGCCCCAGCTCAAGACTTAGAAGGTTGGCGTATAGAAGGTGGAGAAGAACTCTCCCATGCCATATAGAGGAAGGGACAAGAAACAAGATGTTAAAGGCAAATTACTAGGAACTGAGCAGTGAAATGAACTATTTTAGCATGGTTGAGGAGTTTGATATCACACTCCCCGGAAACGAAAAAGGATGTACAAGGTTCTTCAGACCTGAGAGGGATTAGGGCAGGGGTAGAGAATCTATTTTTGATGGAGGGCCACATTCCTGTCTTCCAGTGGGCACATGCTAATGGTGGGTAGAGCCAAAGGCAAAAGTGGGTGGAGCAACAAATGCAAATTTAGCCTTTGCACAGTAGGATAGTTTCTGTACATACATACCCCTCTCTATCCTCCACCCAGGTAAGTAAGAGTCATCAGCATTAAAGGAAACATTCCAGCCCTGCAAAAATACTCAAGGAGGAAGCAAAGTATGGTTGGCGAAGGAGTAGCTGAAATGCAGCCTAGGGAGAGTCCTGAAAGCTGGGTAGAGAGGTTTTGTGGGAGGTTCCCTATCCCTGGATAAGGAAGGCTACTGTTCAGGCAGCAGAAAGAATGATAGGTTGAAGAATGACATCTAGACAGAGGCACTGCCTTGGGCTCAACATTGAGGGGGCTCAGTGCCATGTAACACCTGTGACATCACACGCTGCACACCACAGGTGTATGTCAAACCAGGAGGAGGGCAAGCGCCTAGCCCAGCCAATCGAGCCTGGTGGCAGACCAGGCAAGATTCTTGCCAGCCAGGTTGTGGCCTGGCTGAGGCTGGCACAACTGGAGTGGGAGCCACTGCTTTGTCAGCCACAGCAGCCACGGTCAGTGGCAGTGGCGGGAGAAACGGCAGTGGCAACGCAGGGCTCTAGCAGGGCTCCCTGGCTGTAGGAGGGCTGGCTGCTTATGGAAGTGCCCAAGTTGTCAGCACCACAGGCGCTTTTGCCAAGAACCCTGCAGCAGTGGTGGGAAGAGGAGGAAGTGGAGGCAGTGGCATGGGCAGCAGGGGAGTGCGGGGAGTGCGGGGAGTGCTAAGCTTAGCACTTGGCCTTCTTTGCACCTTCAATACGGGGTGTGTGTGAGGCCCCTGTTAAACAATTTAGAGGAGACTGAAGATACTTCAGCCCATAGGAGTTGATGCCTATGCATCTAGAGCAGTGTTTCCCAACCTTGGGCCTCCAGCTGTTTTTGGACTACAGCTCCCATCATCCCTAGCTAGCAAGACCAGTGGTCAGGGATGATGGGAATTGTAGTTCAAAAACAGCTGGAGGCCCAAGGTTGGGAAACACTGATCTAGAGAAAAGTGGGTAGAAATTTGATAAGTGAATTTGATAAATAGCAGTGTGAAGGAAAACTTGTGTCTGTGGACATTTTAGAGTTAACCTCTCAATACTTTTTCTTGGGCACTCAGACAGGATTGATTCCATTTTAAATGTCACTGTGGCAAAAGAAAGAAAGAAAGGAAAAAGTTAACTATACACAAGGTGCAGTACAATAGTATATTAGGATCCACAAATGTTTTCAAACTGCTCCCAGATGTAAAAAAAAACCCAGTCAAGTGTATCCTGACTGTTGCCTATGGATGTATTGTACAATTTATAAAGACTTTAATGTATGAGAAGTTTACCACAAAGTTCAGGAGGACACGGATCACTCCCATTTCTCTCCCCCCCCCATGTTACAGGAAGTGATTCTCCTCCTCTGTTTCTTAGAGACCTGGCATCAATCTTTCTTAACTCCACCCAGTTTCATTCCTTGTCTAACCTTGCAGCTTAAACATTCATTGCAGCTTAAACATTCTGTTAATTGATGATAATAACTGCATGGGTGATGTAACAACATAGCAAAAAGCGTGAGGCAATTTTCTTATCTGCGCTTTGCTTCTCACTCTTCACTGGGTGCAATGGTATGGGCTAATTAAGCAGGCACAAGAAGTACAATATGGAGCAGGCTCAGATCCCCAGGAGAGATAATTGGGCCTCTTATTTGTCTACTTTTGTTCTTCTGTGTAGGTAGATTAAGACGGCAGAGTGTGTCTTAACCTTTTCCAGGTAAAAGAAACATTAGAGAGCTGTTCCTTGTTAACAAGCTTGGTAAGGAACATCTAGAGAGCTTACTACTTACCTCTTTGCTTTCCAGCTCAATAACAAGAGATGCATAACGCCCCCCCCCCATAAAAAAATCTCCTGAAGCAGATTTGATTTAATGTGATCAGTCAGGCAACACAAATAAGAAGCATGGATCTCTAGGGGAAACTACGGTACTTGCGGACACCTGTTTATAAAGTTTGCCTGAGAAATGGGTAAGCCTTCACTGGCCATAGTTCCACAGCAAGGCTTGGATTTTATTTAACAACATGCCATGCAGTTCTTTTAAGAATTTGGCTGCTAAACAGAAAATATGTCTTGTAACAATTTGACTTCATGGCAGTTGCCACAATTATGGATTTCATCTTAATTAGATCTGTTACTAGAAAGTGCATCTCATTCAGGATTCATCTCAGAACACAATCCACAAGCATTTATTAATTCATCAGGATTAGCATTTGGACCTCTGCCACTCCAAAATCTAAAGGGTGTTGTCAGATTTGTGAACCAGGCTTACTCATAATTTTTATTTCATCCCTTATTTGTTGGAAGCAGAGCTCTTTTAATCGCAATGGTGTGTTTTATTTATTTGATGTCAGTACAAATGACATAAAGTGCGCCAATTAGCTCTTGGGACAACCGGGAGAGAAAGGAATATAATTAGTTCAATTAGCAGATGTTTATACCATGTTCTAAAGTGTGAATAAAAATGTATGTAAAGAACAGAATGAATATACCAACTATAACGACTTCCTCTTTTTGTACTCTCACAGTCTAGACCATTTCACACATTACACAGAAGCAAACTTAGGTTTGCAACCATATATAAACTCAGCAGGGATTACCTAAAAATGTAATGTGTAAAATGCCCCCAAAATTGGATAGTGAAATGGAAACTTAAGTGAGAGTATTTTTGGTTGAGTGCTTATGCTCCTTTGTTTCCTCAAACACATGCATAGGAAAAAGCTGTCCTACCAAAAATGAACTTTCTTTTTTTATTATAATATTTATTAAGTTTTCCATTTTAATAATCCAATAAGAACCACATTAAAACATTCCAAACTACAATGCAATCAAAAAAAGCCAAACATAAATTCCAAATTATATATCTTTGGATGGCTTCCCATGCTCTGAATTTCGCAGAGTGCTCATCTAATACCACATTGCATTTCTTAATTAGTCAACAAACCATTCCGATGTTAATCCTTCACTTAATTTTCATTTATGTTAACAACCACTGGTGTGTTCAAACTTTGGTCTTCATAGTTCTGTGAGAAATATTTCCCCCTGTTATCCACCAAAAACAAACTTTTTAGGCCTGCTAGTTGCAGTGGCAGGGTTAAAGCAGGAGCTCAACTCTGTGTCTCCCACTTACATCAATGGGATTTCTAAGTGCATTTGGTTAGCCTTTACGTGGTAGCAGTGCCAGATACAGATTTGTCACTCATTTTGGTTGCTGTGCTCAGCAAACTCAGTGAAATTTTCTTTAAAAAAAATATGAAGTCCTCTAGACATATCTATTAACCACAGACTGAAAAAGACAAATGGTGGTTGTTTTCAAGGCTCAAGAAATAGAAGTGTGAGGGGCGGGGGTAAGTCACATAGGAAGTGGGTGGGTTGCCAGCATTTCTGGCTTGTTGAATCTCTCAGCAGAGTGTTGCTACCAAGGCGATTTTATTCATGGGAGGTCTGTCGCTGGCAACACTGCCTGCTTAGCTTCACAGGCACCACAAGTACTTCATTATTTCATCAAAGTCCATTATAATGTGGAGGGTGCACCCAATAAAACATTATTACTGGTGTCTCCAGTGAGTACTTAAAGCCAGCACCCTCAGTTTAATTTTGGCCACATCCACACTTGTGGTTTTATGCAAAGAGATATTTGCTGTTTCTCTAGATGGATAGCTATCTGATATAGCCTTACGGTAATTTTTGGCTTCCTGGGCTACATTTTTGAGCTATGAAAGCTATGCCGTTTACTTCACAGAATGTTCTTTGATATGGGAGACTTTTTGATGGTGAGTGTTTGACGATCACTGCCTAATGATAGATGCTCAGATTTGGGTCGATCATGATAAACTGGCAGTGTAGATCAGCCACCATTAGCATGTGTCACTAGCACTAGCTAAATGAACCTATGTCAGTTTTCTCAAGCAAACCATGTTGTGTACATTGGAGATTTGTTGGCATAAGGGCCAGTTCACCAATTCATCAGGTTGCCACGCACATACTCAGTTTATTCTGGCAGAAGGGGGGAACCCAGGTTTGAAATAGGTCCCAAAAGCAGTAGAGTAAATGGTCTCCATGCTTGAAAATATAAATATATATATTAAAATTCAGATTCTGACATCTGTGGGAGCCAAACTTCTGTCTCAGTCTTGATAAGTGGGGCCATTAATGGTTTGGCCAGACATCTTTGTCTGACTGAGGGAGAAGATCTTGCCTCAGGAAGGTTTTGAACTGCGTCAGAAATAAACTAAGCTTCCTGGCTCAATCTGGTGAAGAGTTGGATCTAAACGAGGAAGAAACGCTGCCATAGACTCGTCGTTTGCTTTTCCAGTGAGGATGTAATCCACTAGCCATTAGAAACTGAGCCAAACGTTTCCCCTCTGAATTATACCATGACTTACAGTGCTCAACACCAACTCACAATTTTGCCATTTTCCTTCCTCATGCCTTTCTCACTCATTCTTAACAAATTCTGAGGAGGGCTGAGGCTAAAGCTGAAACCTGGTTCTAATATACCCCTGTATTCTAAGTTGCTTCTGAAGACACGAACTCTGGGAAGTGTTGGGTTTTGTTATTCCTCCTTACATATTAACCAGGAGGATTTTTGTCTATTAGAAGGCAATCCTACAGTTCCCAAAGTTAAAGTGAAGCCTGCTCCTTCTCAGCTTCCTCCAAGTTATAGACATTTCCTGTTTTGTTTTGTTTTTAATATAAAATATTAAGTAAATCAACATTTAAAGGTGCATGGGACAAAAAAATACACCTGAGCCTATTTGCCTTGTTTTTGGCCAGCTATATACACTTCAGAGGGTACAATGTGTACAATGGAGGTACCAGATACAGGACTGCTCCTGGCAGACAATACAACACAATGGGCTTATCCCATTTCAGGCTGTAGCTATGGTGGCACAATTCTCTCTCTGCATCTTCAACAAAACAAATTCCTTCCAGTAGCACCTTAAAGACCAACTAAGTCAGTTCTTGGTATGAGCTTTCGTGTGCATGCACACTTCTTCAGATACACTGAAACAGAAGTTTCCAGACCCTTATATATAGTGAGAAGGTGGGGAGGGGTATTACTCAGAAGGGTGGTGGGAATGGGTGATTGGCAGATAGCTGTGATGAGCCTGTTGACGACTCTTAACGACTGCAATAGGTCTTACAGGAAAAAGCAAGGGGTGAAAAGGTGAAAAATGGCTTTGTCATGTATAATGAGATAAGAATCCAAGGTCTTTGTTCAGACCAGGTTTCTCCATGGTTTTGAGTTTGGTGATAAGTTGTAATTCAGCAGCTTCTCTTTCCAGTCTATTTTTGAAATTCCTTTGTAGTAAAACAGCTACTTTGAGATCTTGTATAGAATGTCCTGGGAGATTGAAATGTTCTCCTACTGGTTTCTCTGTCTTGTGATTCCTGATGTCCGATTTATGTCTGTTTATTCATGCATCTTCAACATTCATGCATCTTCAACATCTTCAATATTTATGCATCTTCAACAGATATTCTTACATAGAAAAGGAGTGTCAAGTGGTTAGTCTTCCTTGGCTGCCATCCTAAGCAAGGAGACTTCAGATCACACAAACCAGTAGAACTTCCTTCTATGGACCAACCTCTTAGTATAATAAGATGATGACCTAGCTTTGTATTATTGCTTTCTGTGGACCAACTTCTTAGTATAATAAGATGATTACCTAGCTTTGTATTATTCTTTATTATTTCAAAACATACACACAAACAAGGCAAGCAATATTTACTTTGCTTTCAACATAGACAGACACACATATCAAAATACAATTCTGCCCAATTTAGCCAAAGTGAGAGCTCCATTTTCTATAATCTTTCTTTTGCATTATAGCTCTGCTCATTATTATATTATCACTTTACTCAACTCAGATTATGTGAAACTATATGTTGCCAGACTATAATTATTACAGCCCAGCTTCTCCTTTTTCATTTTGATCCTTTGAAAACCTAGTCATTATCCTGCATCAGACTGGCTTCCCGAAATGTCAAGATTAAAATGGGCCATGAAAGCTTATGCAAGGGGTGAGTCACTGGAGCAATTTGAACCAATAAATATCAAAGCAGTTTCTAAGAAGCAAGCAATTCATTTGATACCACATCTTTCAACAAGTCTTTAGAGGATTTTCCTCTGCAGGGTTACGCCCTGATATTTACATCCTGATCTCTCCCACTGTGCTGAAGTAGTCGTTTACCTCATTAATATGATGCTTTGTCAAGCAGGCATTTCTTCCTGTACAACATGCCAAATTGCCTTCTCCTCCTAGTCCTCAGCAAATGATCTGAAATATCATCCACTATCAAAATATATATTCTAAAAGCTTTGACTTGTAAGCACTGCCTCAGCAATTAGCGATATTTTTATTAGCTGATGTGGGCTCTTGGCCAAAGAAAGGAGGTGAGGAACTTTTTTTTTGCTTCTTCTGTCATTTTAGGCAAGTGAATTATCAAAACAAAAGATTTAAGGCTGTCAATATGAATTACTTCTGGCCAGGCAGGTCAAATGTACAATAAACAGCAAGCACTTTGTTGTTGGAATACACTGCTCTTTGAGATGTCTCATCATATGCTTGAGATGTCACCAGTATCTTAAACCATGTTGCCCTCTGGCTTCACCAGATTGTTTTGTCTTTTCATGCTATTTTGTTTCTGGATTGCAGTTGTATTTGCTTGGGCTCTTTGTGGTTAATGATAAATGAAAAAGAAGCTACTTAAGTTCCAAGCTAATGAAGATCTCCTTTAAACATTCCAAAAAGTTTTTTATGAATTTTACTCCATGGAACTCCTGTAACATTTAAAGGCCTAGAACTACAGGCCTGGTGATGCTAATTATGTGGCTTTCCCCCACCAAAATGGCACCCCAAGGTCCTGTTTGTAAGCTGCTTGGGGCAGGGATATATCTCCTTTGTTTGTTTCATTTCATTTATAAATCACTCCCCATGAAACATGCCAAAGTGATTTAACCATAAAAATCATTAACAGCAAAACATATTTGAATACAATGTCTACACCGATACAGATAAAAGACTGGGAGAAAAATCTCCACACAAAGGTGTGTTTAAAAAGAAAAGTATGCAACAAGAACCAAAAAGAAAATAAAGATGACACCTGCTTTCATGTAATGAAAGGGAATTCCGTAGGTAGTGGGTTATTTCAGTTTCAACTGAGTGTTCACAGTCAATTACAGATTGATTTCCTTGTGTAGGCACACCAAAAGGCCAATTTCTACATTGTACAGAATAGACTTCCTTGTGATGAGATGGTATCTGAAGTATGACCTCTCCTGCAGAGAGCATGGATCAATTGGGTATATCTGGGGTCAGATTCTATTTTAGGTCCCTGGTCCCAAACTGTATATATAGCATTCTCTAAAGGCCCCACCAAGTGTAAAACCAAGTGTCTTTGCATGCTTTTTGTTGTCACACCAAGAAAATTAGGTGACAAATAGAGAAAACTGTGTTTCTCTATTTGTGTTGGCAGCCTGGAAATTAAGAGCCAAATTTGTGGCTTGGCTCTGAATGATTTTGTTATGATTTATGACCAAACATAAAAAATGCTGCTGCTACTACATCATATTCAAAATCTATTTCAAATTCAATACCAACTGAAATAACAATCTTCACTTTGAAGCCTTGTTGGAAAATGAAGATCTTCAATAGGTGCCAAAAAGACAGTAGACATGGCACCAGTCTGATATGTAACAAGAGTTCCTAAGGTTAGATGATGCCATGCTTAAAGCCCTATTCTTAAATTGTACAGAACAGGCCTCCTGATGAGGTGGTGCAATGATCAAGGCCAGCCCTACATCAAGTGCATTACAGCGATCTAATCTTGAGATTAATAGCACATGGACGGCAATGGCCATGAGCATGGAACTTCCTCTGCCCTCTAACCACTGCAAAGCACTTTCTACCAAAGCAAGATTTCTAAGTACAAAATTTACATTGCTTGTATCTTCTGGGAATAGTTCCCATGTTTTCAAACCACTCTTTCCCCAAGCAGCTATTTTGATGTATTTTGCTGAGAAAATTGGTGTTCTGAGAGTGTGTGCACTATTCAACTAATGTAAGTCAGCACTATTTTTGTTCAAAGATCTGTGTCCAAGAAAAGATGATGATGATGATGATGATGATGATGATGATGATGATGATGATTTCTCAGGGCAGTTTACAGAATAGATGGCATTAGGGTATGTGGGAAACAGTCTTGAGGGGTTATTCCATTTTTACTGTTAGCTGCTTTGTTCACTCTTGGAAGTCTTCTTCTCATGTAAGCAATATACTTTTGAGCCAAAGGTTTGTGAAACATAGCTACAGCAGCTTTTGTGATATCAAAAGTGACTTTGAAAAATAAAGCCAGCTGGAAGACCCTGAGTTTTGCATTAACACAGTGCAATGTTTGTGTAAGCAGACATCGTCTATAATTGAAGGAGTAAAATATTTTTTTTTTTAATTGATCCTAAGTTGGTATAGAATTAGGAAGAGAGGTTGAGTTTTTGGATTGGCAACAAGATCCATAGCATCCCTCCTACCCTATCACCATGCAGGTCTATACAGTAGTACCTCAGGTTAAGAACTTAATTCGTTTTGGAAGTCAGTTCTTAACCTGAAACTGTTCTTAACCTGAAGCACCACTTTAGCTAATGGGGCCTCCCACTGCCACCATGCAGCTGCTGTGTGATTTCTGTTCTCACCCTGAAGCAAAGTTCTTAACCCGAGGTACTATTTCTGGGTTAGCGGAGTTTGTAACCTGAAGCGTCTGTAACCCGAGGTACCACTGTAAAAAGGAGTAGTAAAAGTGTAACCTATCCTGATTTTGTAGCCAGAGTTCAACTTGTAGCTTCAGTAACTAATGTCTATGGTGAAAAGTAGGCCCCCAATAAAACATTCAAGAGGAGATTGAAATGTGATCACTGTTTCAGTACAAAATGATATACTATAACTGCAGCATGTGTTTTACTTCATTGACAAATTATGTTTTGAGAATGCTATCATTGTACATATACACTCATAGGGGGAAGAGAATGTGCACAAATAATTATAGAAAACTGAACATATATGTGGTGAAGCTTAACAAACTTTGTGAAGACTAGTGACGGTTGACAGTTATATACTAAGCTGATAGAAAATGAGGTTTTGCAGCCATTTGCCTCACCCTGGCTACAGGGCTGAGTGTTCCCACTGAGAATTCTTTTCTTCAAAAGGTGGATTCCTCTCTAGCTTTAGGCAACTGATCACTACTTCTTTTTATAACTTAAAAAGTTATTTGAGGTGTGTGTGGCGGCTGCATTTTATTGTAGCTGTTTCTCTCTAAGTAATGATGCATGCTATATTAGGGTGTTTTGTTTAAGATACCGTGATTCATTTTAATTTTGTTTCATGAGCTGTCTTGAAGGCCCCACTGAGATTACAAAGTAAGATATAAATGTTGAAAAAAATGTATTCATAAATAGGTTATTGTTCATTGACATGGCAACTGAAAGCAATGAACTGCTAATCACTCCCACTGTGCAAACTTCAAATTCTGGATGTGAAACTTTCTCTGAATCCAGTTTCTAGTTTTACATCAGCTCAGGTCTCATGAACCTCTCAGAAGGTCACAGGTCCATTTTGCCTAGATTTTGCTTAGCAAGAGGAGTTTGTTTTAAAATAATGGCCTGTGGCAGTCCTCCAGCAGAATCAGAATCAAATGTTTGGGAACCACTCCAAGATGGAGTTCCCGGGAGCGTGCCTTCAATTCACTCCTCATAACATCAGCCCTATTCTGAACATAAAGATAATCAAAGTGCAGAAGGCCCAATCAATATTGTAAATTCATTTTAGACAAATATATTTAACAGTTTTTTAAAAATCACTGCCTTGTAATAATTTTAGGTTGTTTTCTGAAGCATGTTACATACCATGCATGCTGGATTGTACAACTGCCAAAGGCTGACTCTGCTCTCAGAGTCTGGAGTAACAAAATCTGGTTCAAGGTCATGCAGTTATGATGGTCTAGGGATATGTGCTTTCTCCCTGTGCAGTACCAAATATAGTTGTGGCAACCCACCAAATAATAATCATCTTCACCGTCCTCAAGACTGCTGATGTTTTGCTATGTCACTATGTAATCCTTTGAGAAAAACCTCAAGTAAGACCTGTTGTATCAGGCATGCAATTCCTGAGAAGATCAGTTGCACAATCCAAGGATTTCTGTTTAAGCACATAAGTAGGGAAATTATCATTACCTGGAATTGCTAAAAAAGAGTCATGACGTGGAAGAAATTAGGCATGCTGCTAAATAGTAACAGAAGCCTGCATGAGCTCCTATTTTAGACAAACTTTATGTCATTGTGGTCCAGGAACGCGTAATGCAATCCAGGGAATCTTAAATTTCCATATAAAGTTGGAACAATGCACATATCCCACAGAAGTCAGTGGTTCTGATACATCTGAGAAGGTATGTGTAGCATTGCACTGTAAGAAAACAAAAGTAGCCTTCTTGCCCTCGTGCTCATAGAGGTAGTTTGAAAAAGTGTAAATCCAGAAGGGTGAGAAACAAACAAACAAAGTCTCATTTTAAACTGTTGGCTCATTGAGGCTCCAATCCTATACTTCAGGGGTGGGGAACCAACAGCCCAGGGTGTAAATGAGGCCCTCCAGTCCTCTCTATCTGACCACTAGGACTCTCCTGAGATTGCACAACTTCACCAGCCTTGCCTCGCATCCTCTGTATTTTTGTATGGCCGAAATGTGCCATTGAAATCTGATCATGTCTCTTGGTTGCCTGAATGGAGGATACAGAGGGCTGTGTAGGAACTGTAGAAAGATAAATGTTATATTCATGGCTCCACCCACTTTGGCCTCAGGGTCCATTCATCACAGGGCTGCCCAGAAGCTATGGCTGAAAAAGGTTCTCTATCCCAGCTGTACCCAATGTGTTCAAAGGAAATTGCATGTTTCTGTTGCCAAGAATGCAATCCTATGCATGTTGGGAGCAGTGGCGGACCTACATTTCAGGGCCCTGAAGCTTGAACTGTTATGGGGCCCCCTTCCACATTCAGCAACAAGGTCTGGGTAACCACTGTTACCTTTTTCAGTTGGGGTGTTCCACTACCGATCGCCACACCTTTACAACATCTGTGCTACTGACTCTCAAACTTTGGGGTTGTTGAAAGATATACAGGGTAAGTCTTTTAAAAGAGGCCCCATTGAACATGTGTATTCTGTGTCCGTGGGGCCTCTTTTAAAGGACTCACCCTGTACAACAACAAATGATCAATTTGACTCAAATCAATGTGACTCAAATTGGGTCTACTAGACTACACCCAGTTGTTTTAAGCAATGTGGACTAAAGTTGCTTTTGGGATCCCTCTGGGATTAGGGGCCTTGAAGTTTAAGCTTCATTAGTTTCATAGTAGATGAGTCCCTGGTTGGGAGTGAGCTCCATGGAGCACAATAAGGCTTACTTCTAATAAGCAGGTATAAGATTACTAAGGCATTCACCAATTGCTTGCTCAAGCATAAGCCCTATTGCATTCAGATGACTTACTCTTAAGTAAATGTGCATAGGATTGGACTGCACAGTCGGAATAAACAAGATTAGAAGCAGCCTGTTAGTCTTGTAGAATGAAGAGGTGGCAAAAGCACAGCATGCAGGACAGATTGATAAAGAACCTAGCTGCCAAATTTCTCAGTGGACTCAAATATCAGTTCTTAATCTCTCTGTCTCTCTCTTCCCCCCCTCTCCCCTGTTTTTCCTGGAGTAAATACCCAATTACACATCTACTCAATAAGTGATGTTGTTTATCTGGAAATTTCCATTCAGGTTTCTTGAGTGCAGTGAACCAGCTCTCTCCACATCTAGGAATCCTGTTGTCCACTTCCTCTGGAATAAACTTTTTGGCTGAATTTCCTTTGAGGAAATGTCTGAATGTGCTGGGAGATTTCAGATTTAGCTTCTTTATAAACATGGTTTGCATTTGTTACCTTGACTGCCATTTCATTCTGTTATGCAATACATAGTATGACGGGGGAGAAATTTGATTCAGTTCACATGTAAAGCCAGCTGTACCAAATTTGCACTTGTTGAAATAATATGACAACCAAAACACAACTGTCCTTTGAAAGTCACACTTTTCTGAATTTTGCAACACAGTTCTCCAATTAATGAATATTTCAAAAAAATGAATAAATTAGGTAAAGGTGTGCATAAAAATGAACTTATTAGTGAAAAATATATTCAAAGTACATTATATTAGGAGAATTGCAAAGATGTGTACATTAGTTAAAGCTGCATACAAAAATGGGTTCATTAGGAGAAATTTGCACTAAAATACTGAATAATTTCCATGGCAATCTGCAAGAAAATGCAAACCTTTTTGAGGATTTTTTTTTTTTTACAATCAAGTAGTACATAAATTTTATGAAATAAAAAAAATTGTGAAAAACTGTATTTAAGATTCAAAAAATGATAAAATGGACAGCAGCTGTTTTACATGCAGGAAATGATCAAAGAGTGTGCATGCAAGCATGTCTGAATGCACAAGAACATACAGAGAAACCATTTTGACTCAGCTGTATTTGCATGACACTTGTACTCCCAAGAACTGGGGAGAGTAGAGTGTTTCGTAAGAAAAGTTTTGATAGATTCACCTTAGGCAGAAAATGCGCACATGATATTATTAATCCAAAATTTCAAGTCAGATGCACACCCAGTTCATAGGCTTGGCAAAAAAAATATCCCCGTATTTGTTGATCCGAATATTGGCTTCCGCAGATCATAAGCTGCAGTTATGATGAAAAAATTTTCCCTCCAAAATGAGGGCTAAAAACACTTAACTGAATGAAATCTGAGTTTCCCATTATTATATCAAGATTCCTTATTAACTCATTTCCTTCTGTTTCATTTTCCTGCTTGCCTGCAGGTTTTAAATATGAGAGACTTGCCATCTAAGGAATTTCCCAGTCTAAGAACCTATAGGCCCAAAGGAGAAGGCTTCTCTCTTCTCATTGATGCAGCTGCCATTACGTAATTTATAATCCACTAATTAGTTTGGAATAAAGATTATGTGGGAGGTCTTTTTTCATAGCTTGTCAACACTATAAAACAGCTATCGTCCTCTTTATTTAATAGTGCCTAAATTTATCCCCCCCCCCTCCGGATTTTGAGACATCACTACATAATTCCAATAGTCCAAAGTAGGGGCTACCAATATCACACCGACAGGCACCAATGTATCCACCAGTATCTGCTATGCCACCCACAAAATGTGTCAGTAAATATCCCCTCAAAGTCCACAGTGCATGCAAGACTGGTCTTCCTGTGTTTGCACTGGCTCAGCTAGTCTCACGCTGAAATGTGCCCTCGTTTCCTTGCATGCCAGGATCAAACATCCATTCTTCCTCCTGTTCTGAGCAAGAAGAACTTCTTTCTGTAAGTGAGCAGGATGGTGGCTGATACAAGGGCCTTTCCCCCATTGGTTGCAGGAGGGAGTGATGTGGGGCCTGCACCATTTTATGGCCATGTCTCCTTTTCTCCTTTAGATGCGGAAGGCAGTTTGCATCAAGCCATGCCCCAACGGCAGTACTTTCTCACAATTGCCAAAGTGCCCACTGACCCAATGTCATCCCTGGTTGAAAGTGTCTTAGAAAATATCCACCATTTTCCCGCTTAGAAGGTTGATTAGAAAGTTTGTTTAACCAGCAGCGAGGGAGAAAGACATAAGGTAAGTATAGGGAGTAGGTAGGTTATTGCAATTTTACATCTCTTTCATTGTGTTGTTAAACTACAGCTCTCCCTTTTCTTTGCTGATAATAATTCTGCCGTTTCAAACACCAGTTTGCAAAGGGGTAGTTACAGGTAGGTAGCCATGTTGGTCTGCCGTAGTCAAAACAAAATAAAAAAATTCCTTCCAGTAGCACCTTAGAGACCAACTAAGTTTTGTTATTGGCATGAGCTTTCGTGTGCATGCACACTTCTTCAGATATCTTCTTCGTATCTGAAGAAGTGTGCATGCACATGAAAGCTCATACCAATAACAAACTTAGTTGGTCTCTAAGATGCTACTGGAAGGATTTTTTTTATTTTGCAAAGGGGTAGTGATGTTAGTCTGTTGCAGCAAAGGAACAAGACTTGAGGCACCTTAAAAGACTTAGCAAACTTGATTAAAGACTGACACCAAACTAGAATTCATCTTATATGCAATTTTGTGCTTTGCTCTCTCTTCTCACAATGGAATTCCAGCTACTATAAATGTTTGGCCCTCTGCAGGCATCACCAAATAGGGAAGTTAGTTCCACCTGGGAGTGGCATTGTGGGGCAGCAGAGATTGAAGTGACTCCTGCAATGTGCTTCAGACCACTTATTCAGCATGAATACTTGCATGCTTAGCTATCATGAAGTATTACACAAGTAACCACAACAAGGCTCTTAAAACGGACTCAGCTTCAAATGGATTTCTTTCTTTAAAGCAGATTAATGCAGAGATGAGATGGAAGGGGTTTATGAATAGATGTGCAAAATGTACATGGACTGGAAATTCACTGATTCATCCATCTCTACTTGGAAGGAGGGGGAAGCTCTTGTAGGCACCTGCTTACACTGAATCATGGCCTGAAAGCCAGGAAGGGGCGGAGCGTCCAGCTCTCCATCTGAGCTACAGCTCTGTTGGGACTCTCTGCTAAACATCTGTGAAGCTTATTTGCTGTCAGGTTTGTATGTACTGAACCTCTCCAGAAGTGGGGAAACAGCTGGCATTCAAATACCAAGTAAAAATGGCCTCATTCTGGCATGCACAGAGCATAGGCAATTATTGAATATTTGGTTTGTCTGGAAACTGTTTGCATTTATTTTTAATTGTCCTGTTCTTAAATTTGGTTGTTTATGGCCTTGGGCATCCTATTAGTGGATGGAATGGTGGGGGGGGGGATAATTTTAACGTAACAAAAAAGGACTGTTTCTTTTCCAAATTAATAATCATGCATATGTCTAGGAGCAAACCTTCTCACCCTACAATTCATTTCCTCCCTGAAACATCTTTGCTGCATCCCCTATTGAAACCTAAAATCATGTTCCTGCCCTTACTGTTCAGACTGTTTTAAAGTGACTGGTTACAATATTTTAAAGTAAATGAGATCTTTAGAGAAGACAAATAAATAAATAATAGAATTTAGCTATAGAATAGCTAGATTTCAAGGAGAAATTGTAGAGGACAATGCCAAACTATTGAAGAAAAAATATAGTTTTTTGCTGGAATGGGAAACGATGAAGAAGTCAAATATGTAATGATTAAGCAGGCAAGAGATCTGGGACATAATATTCAAATGAGTGACTGGGAAAAACTTTGGAAGGTGGATTTGAAATTTACTGCATGTACAACACTGAAAGAGAACTATATGGAAATGGTGTACCGTTGATGCATAATACCAGTAAAACTGGCAAAACTGTATAGAACAAGTTCTAATAAGTGTTGGAAATGTAAAGAAAAAGAAGGTACTCTTTATCCTATGTGGTGGGAGTGTAAAATGGTTAAAAATTTATGGGAAATGATATATAGTGAACTGAAGAAAATGTTTAAAATGACCTTCATTAAAAAAAACTTGAAGCATTTCTTGAAGGAAAAGAAGAAACTGTTTATGTATGCAATAGCAGCAGCCCGGACCCTACTAGCTCAAAGGTGGAAGGAAGACAAGATACCAACAATAGAAGAAGGGCAACTGAAAATGACGGACTATGCAGAAATGGCAAAACTTACGGAAAAGCTCAGAGACATTGATAAATTTAAAAAAGAATGGGAAGCATTTATTGAATATGTACAAAAATATTGTAAACAAGTAGAAACACTAGCAGGCTTTGACTAAACATTTGCAAGTAGATAAATTGAGATAAAATTTATGGAAGGAAATTGGAATTGGAATAGCAAAATCTGATGGCATGCAATTAGGATAAAACAATAAGGATAAGAAAAAGAGGTTTGAGTAAATTATGCAGAAAAGGTATATGTTCAATGAACCAGGAAAGGAAATGGAGGGAAGTCAGGAGGCTAAAGAGAACCTCCGAAAAGATCTTTTCTTTTTTTCTTTCTCTTTCTCTTTCTTCTCTTCTTTCTCTTTCTTTGGTTCTCTTTACTTTTATTTCACTTTTTATTTTTTATGTTGGATATTTTGTATCTTACTTGATGGGAAATAATTGTTGACGCTGAAACTGTAAAACCAATAAAATGTATTTACAAAAAAATAAAGTGACCTTACGTTTCCTAATCTCAGTCATCATATTTCCTTATGGTATGGCATGTGGACATAAGAATACACATACAGTACACAGTATAACTATATTGTATTGAAATGAGTACCCATGTCCAAAATCATAAGAAAGCGGGACTGGAGTAACATCTGGTACCAGAGGAAAGACTATTAGCAATAGTAGTAATATTGCTAAATTAATTTGTATACCACTTACTTACCAAAATGGTCTCTAAGTGTTTTACAAGTATAGAACTGATTAGCTTATAGCTGCACATAATTAAAATACACAATAAAGCAATTCCATCAACATACTAAATGTCAGGGGCTGGAAGGATGCTGAGGAGTGTGCCCTGGGAGAAGGGGAACTGGAATTTGACTTGGGAGAGAGGGGCAGTGATTTGTGGGGATGTGTACCAACCAAGTGGCAAGAGTCAAAAGCAGGGGAAGCTTTGGAGCTGAAGGGTGGAGCACAGGATGAGTGGAAGAAGAGAAGGAAGAGGCAGATCAGGCGAGCAAGTGAAGGTTTGTGTGCTTCTCCACCCTCTCCTGCACCACTTGTCTACCAGAACCAGGAGAGAATTGAAATGATAAGAGCAGAACCCTCAGGTGCAGTGGATGACAGAATCTGGTCGCTAGCCTTGAAGTTCAGTTCAACTGCCATTTCACTGGGCTTCCATACATGAAATTGGGAAAGTGCCATGACATCCTTCACGTCAGGATTGATCCAACCCTGGCAGCGGAAGCTGCACAATACTATCACAAATGAGATTTCTCTCATCTCAGCTAAGAGCTTCAGACGTGACCACATTGGAAGTTCTGTAAGAGGATTGTTGCTGTGCATGTGTGTGCTTTTAAGAAGGATTTTGTATTGTACCCAGAGAGATTTTCATCTGAGCTCAGAAAGAAGTTAAATTAATATAAACTTGCAAAGACAGCAAAGAAACCAGGCGCTTGTGGTTGAAAAGGTCAAGTGAAATGTATGGCAGAGATCCCAGTACACATAAATTGTAGTGTGTGTGTGTGTCTATCTATACAAATGTAATTAGGGCAAAGCTCCTTTTCAAGTTGAGTCTGAACCACTTGTGAATAGTATGACCTCAGTCTATGTCAGAACATTAGTATAAAATTATTCATTAATAAATCACTCAGCAAATAAATCTGCTGCCTTCCTGGTACCCTGATCCTTCATAGTGTTGCTGCCTTTTATATTCTTGTGGCAACTGAATTCTAAGCTGATTGCTTGACAAGTTACCTAGCAAAGAGCAGAACCACCGAGGGAATGAGACTGCGAGGAATGGAAAGTCCCAGAGAAACAACAAAAGAAGAGGATAGAGAATGTAGGTGAAGCAGGATGACTTGAAGAGCACTGGGAGGATTGAGGTAGGCCTGCTCAGTCAAAATGGACCAAGGAACAGACTTGAAAATGTTGTGATCCCTGCCTATGGATTTTCTAAAATGTAGGAGAAAATGGAGGTGGAAAGTGGGTAAATGGAGGTGTAGGCTCAAGCAATGGTTGCCTCCACACCATAAAGCACACAACTCGCCCTGAAGAATCTTGGGAACTATTGTTTACCCCTCATAGAGCTACAATTCCCAGCCCCCTTAACCAGCTACAGTTCCCAAGATATTTTGGCACAAACCATGTGCTTTAAATGTGCCATGATTGGGTGGTGCAAATGTGACCTATGGAGCTCTTTGTCATTTCTATTTCAGCTATTAAGCTGAAGTAGGAAAGCAGGTGGGGAGAGGAAGGTTCAAGCCTCCAAGCATTTTCCAGCTCTGAATGCTGCTTCAGCAATAAATAAACAGTAAAACCAAAACAGAAATAGATGCTGGCCTGCAGGGTGCAGAACACCAAAAGAGCAAATTGCTTTCACTTTGCAAAGCCAAAATGGTCCAGGCCAAAAAGACACCTTTGATCCCTTGTATAGAATCAAAATTCAACAGTGCCTGAAGTCATGCTTGAAGACTCTAATCTAGTTTTCATACAAAGTGATATATCAAACCTGGGCTTTTGAAAAGTTAAATGTTTGCATTTCTACAGTTGTGGACTGCTAGGTCAACAGCAACAAGAAATGGAGTCTAATTCATCACTGGTGACATTCTACTGGCCAACAAATTGACGTAACAAAGGACACAACTTGCCTTTGTGGTTTTTCAAGTTTGTTTCACTTGCCCCACTCCACACACAGGGAGAAGGCAGACAACACCAAAACCTTTTGTGGAATAAGCATTTTTTTTAAAGGAAAATGAAGTTGTAATGTTATTCTTTAAAAAAAAAAAAAACTGTGAAAGGTGGGCTGGCCAGGGTGGTCTCCCTCTTATATACCTGCTGGGATTGAAAAGGCATGTGTCCCTCACCTGAATCTCATAACTCTCCTGACAGGTGATTTGGTCTGCAGCCACAGTGTGGAAATAAAGGATGAGATTGGCCACCAGATACCAGGTACTCTACTACTGTATTCAAATTAGGCCTCAGTGTTTTTCTTACAATCCCCTTCTCAATTAAGTAATCAATTTTAATCTAGAATTTAAATTCTCAAAACTTTCTTATTTGTTAATTCGAGCAAGTAAACTACTGCTCCCACTTCATTACAAACAGTATTTCTACCTGCAACACACTTGAACAAACCTGCTCATCTTCCTTTCACCGATGTTTTGTTGCCATTTGCAACTGTAGTTGCCTCTGATTAGTTATCATTTAACTCTTTGGGGAAATAATTAGCATCACACGTCATGTGCATGGAAGTTGCCGAACCAATTAACCAGCTAGAAGGATTACTGTTAATAGCACCAGTTTTCCTATAACTTGATATTGCTGGATAGTTTTGATGAACTGCAAAAGCATTTTTAGTTTGCTTTCTGTTGCCACCCTGGAACTTTTCTTTACAAACTTTACAAACAAGATTGTACAAAAACAAGATTGGGTGCAGGCCTGGCCAGGACATAGGCATTCTGACTGTGACAAAGGTGAGCCGTGTGTTTTCTTGCTTGATTAACAGCTGTTGGGAACTTCAAGGTCCCTGCTCTCCCTTCTTATGGTCTTTGTACTGGACCTGGAGACTCCAATAGAGAGCATTCCATGTCAAGAAGGAGGGCAAGTGGACACCCTATCAAATGAGAGGCAGGAGCTACACAGAGCAGGGCCTTTTCACTCGTGGTGCTCATTGTATGCCTTGCTCTTCCCAGACCTGTTCTCTTTTGGCCTCTGTTTTGGAGCTTTATAATTTAGGAAGACTTTGGAAGAACTGGTTGACAAGTCTTATCAGTCGCTGACATATAAGCAGATTTTATTTGCTGCTATTCTGGGCTTCTGGTGCACCAGGGTTTACACCAGTGTAATAGAGTCGGCCAGGATGCCAGAAGGGATACAATTTATGAGCTTTCTCCATTATCTGCACAGTAGGGGGTGTTCAGTCAGCAGTGCAAAGGCTGAGCTGAAACATTCCCTGCTGGTTACCTGCTTTCAGCAATAGGGGTCGCTGTTGGGAGTACCCAATTGGTTAGCTGTCAGCTTCTAGAGCTCCCTATTGATGGCTCTTAGGTAACTCACAAAATACAGAGTCCATTCATAAAACACATTGTTTATTCATAAAGCAGTAACATAAATCTACATTGCTACATATTGGGTGTATATTTCAGCAGTTGAACATACAAATTTATGGCCATGCTGTAGTGTAGTACTTATGTGACTGTGAATAAAAGGTAGCTGGGCTCATTGTCCTGGCGTTGGGGGGGGGAGGTGACAAAACTGATTTCCAATAAGTGTCCCCCCTTTATTTCCATTACAAGTCCTTGAGTCTGTACTCTGAATAGTGACACCAGGGACCTAGAAGGTGTGGGGCTTGTCAGTCCAACCCCTGCACAGACTCATCAGGACTGACCTTAAGGCAAGTGGAGCAATTTGGCCAAATTGAGCCCTGTGGGCCGCTCCTAAGGGGGCCCCCGCACCAGGGCAATCTAGATGGATTTTATTTATATCTATAATATTTTGCAAACTTTGACTGTGAACTGGGGCCCTACAAAAAAAAAAAAAAAACACCACAAAAAAATTCAAGTTGGGCCCCACTACTTCAAATTGGGCCTCACTGGCTAGCCCTGAGTCTCATAGTTGCTGGGCCTGAGTTGCCCTGCCCTTGCATGAAGTCTTGCGTTTGTAATTTTGGGAAAGGAGAAACTGCTGCACTGGGGAGCAGGCTGGGGAGGCTCCCTAGATTTAGAGGCCCAAGTTGTCCTGCCCTCGCATTAAGTCTTGGGTTTGCAATTTTGGGAGAGGGGAGACTGCCTGCTGGGGAGCGGGTGGGCTGGCGAGGCCCCCTAGATTTAGAGGCCCTAGGCTTCAGCCAACTTAGCCTATACATAAATCCAGCACTGAGCATGTTTCTCTTTGCCATATTTTCCACCTTCGCTCTCTCATCTCTTGGCTTGTCCCTATTGTATTGGTGAGTACTTAGTTTGTGCTAAGCCCAGTCTTGGACCAATGAACCTCATCAAAAACATGAGGGGGGGGGAGAGAAAATGATGGAAAAAAGATGATCCCAGGACACATTTGCCTCTTTCAAAAATCTCTAGGATATCTTCTACATTCCTTTCAGTTCCTTGGCACCTTTTTACATTGCCTTAACTTGGCAAAGCCATAAGATAGCTCTGTCATGTGAACTAGGCTGTGAGCCAGCAGGTCAGAGCTTACACAATTTGTGGCGCCTACTTAAAGTGTCTGAAAGTCTTACCAATCAGTCTGGCCCAAGGCAAAATGTAATTCTCTCTCTCCTATAAAATAGAGGAGGGAGAGGGAGAGAGAATGTACCTAACACACACACACACACACACACACACACACACAGCCACACTATGCAATGGTATGCTAATTCTTGTGTTTCTTTATGGGAGTAATGACAAGAATCGGAAAGATTTATGCCTAGTTTTAACCACAATTTAATGCCTGTTCCACAATAGTGGCACAAGCCAGTGTTGACAAAGAGATCTAAAAAGTACAGGTGGGAAAAAGCCAAATCTGGAACTCTGAAACTATATGGGATCAAACAAACCTTAGATGTGTCGCACAATTCCTTTTCCAGGCAGGGTTAGGGTTAGGGTTACACCTCAGGGGCTTTGGATTTGGACTATGTATTGTTTCTGAAAGGAATTCATGGGAAAAACCCCATCTAAGATCCATTAATTCAGAATCGCTCATGAAATACATGTTCATATCCCTATTGGTAGTCAACATAGCAGAGATATTTTAATAGAGGGGACTCAAATGAAGCCACTGACAGTTTTTCATCAGTATTTGTAACAGTACAGACCAGGTGCCATTGTTCAAAAATTTGTTTGTTTAAATTACTTCACATCCCCTCACTGTCAATTGCTTCCCCTTTCCCTTGGTAACAGGCCACATTTGATTTGCTGTGTCATGGTGCCCTCAAATTCACTTTAGGCTCTTTGACTGGGTGGGAATGTGTGATGGAATAAGTGACTGTGAATCTTCCTTTAACCACCTACCCTGCCCCCAGTCTGTTCTCAGTCAACACCCCCAAAAGACCCAAAGCTATTAGAAAACTTTATTCTAAGTCTCTTATAAAAAGATATATACCTGACATCTGCATTAAACAGAAATCCTCCTTTGTAAAGTGACATATTACATACAATCAAATAGGTTATTTGAGAACAGGATCAAGGGAAGTTTGGTGTTTAGGTAAGTTCAAGCCAGCCTGGTTAGCTAAGAACTCTAGAACAAATAATATCTAGCTTCATAGATTGCTCATGTGTCTAAACTGGATGGGAGGGGGAATCATAATCCATCATCATAAACTGTAGTCCAGGAGAGAATGATGTCATAGAAGGAGTAGCTGGGGGGAGGGGGACTGAACAGGATTTGGGAAAGGTGAACATTTGGTGTTCAATGTCTAAATATTTTCCAGGAGCAATTCCTACTCCACCAAAATTGCCAGTGTGGGCCAGAAAATGGAAAAAGAAGAATATTCAACACAGCCCTATAGCTACGTTCTAATCAGTGCACGGGAGGAGGATTTTAATTATCCCACCCAGCCCTGCTGATATAATGCACTATATATTGCCTTTGAAGATTAGAAGCTTTAACTGGTGCAGAATGTGGCCGCCCAGATGTTGCCTGGAGTCAGAACACATCAGGTCTGTACTGGTTCACAGTGCATTTCCAGACCCAGTTCTGGACTGGACATTCAGAGCCTTAAACAAGTTGGGATCAGGATATCTGAAGGTCTGCGTACATGCACCCGAACCTTCCCCTGGCATTAATATTTGCTTCAGAGGACTTGCCTGTAGACGCTCCTGGAAGGCTGATTCTTTTCATGGGCATGAGAGATAAGGCCATTTCCATGATGGTCCCCAGATTATGCAACTTTAACGAGTTGTGCACAGCCTCAAACAAGTTTCTGAGCTGGTTTTGAAACATGCTTATTGGCACTTCCCTATATCTCACATAAACTGCATCGCACAGTACTTAAATTAATAAGAAGAAAGCAGCTTTTCCTGCAGCTGCTTGGGCCTGTGAGAATTACCGAGAAAGGGTACTGCCAATGGGTATCCGTTTTTATTTCAACTGTCTCTTACTCCATCATATGTTATTCTGATGGATTTCACTTGTGAAGTCTCCTTATCTACACTCCCCAAAAATACAGAAAGGTGTGAGTTACAGATTGGACTGGTTTATTATTACATCCTTCACAATAGTTATGAAAAAGTTTACGTAATCAGATTTTTGGCATAATAATTTATTCATCACAATTTATAAGAATTTCATCACAATTTATAAGAATTTATTCATCACAAGGGACGTGGGTGGTGCTGTGGAGCCTAGGACTTGCTGATCAGAAGGTCGGTGGTTCGAATCCCTGTGATGGGGTGAGCTGCCGTTGCTCAGTCCCAGCTCCTGCCAACCTAGCAGTTCGAAAGCACGTCAAAGTGCAAGTAGATTAACAGGTACCGCTCTGGCGGGAAGGTAAACGGCATTTCGTGGGCTGCTCTGGTTCGCCAGAAGCGGCTTAGTCATGCTGGCCACATGACCCGGAAGCTGTACGCTGGCTCCCTCGGCCAATAAAGCGAGATGAGCGCTGCAACCCCAGAGTCGGCCACGACTGGACCTAATGGTCAGGGGTCCCTTTACCTTTACCTATTTATTCCTCCCACAATGCACATAGGAATGCAAACCCTGCCCCCCCCGTGTCAATAATACATCCCTCACATTTATTGAATAGAAATGTGCTGTAGGTGTATTCCATGGCTCCCAGTATGATCATTCTGACAATCACATTCATCTCTTCATGCATTCATCTTTGTGCTGTGTGTGGAGTATTTCTCTGAAAAATAAATGCGAACCACCAAGTTGCATGGTACGATTATGATTGCCTCACCACAAGAAAAACAATACACACCTTTGTTAGAGGATAGTTTTTGTTTCTAGCACTGTCATGGTCTTGTTTTGCAAAGAGTTGCTTTTCACAGGAGGTGCAGCCTCATCTTCCAACCTGCTGCCCAAACACCTTTTCATAGGCTTATACCTCAGCACACAAGGGAGCTGGGTGTTTTGTGTAGGCCTCAGAGTTTTGTTGCTCTGAGATACCATGTTTAACAGCTTGAGATAAGTGCCCTAGGAATGCCCTCATAAACCCCTGCTCCTCATCCAAGGAGCTCATTGGTTGACTCGCTAATCAGGACAAAGACCCCTCTCTATCTGCCTCTGTTGGTTGAAACATCTATCACACATTTGGACAAGGGGTGGGCTGCCATCATCAACGTGATCTCTATTCCTATTGGTTGGGCAAGGGGTGGGCTACGTCAAAATGACTAGATTACTAGATCATTTCAATGCAACTATGACATGCCTTGTTTTATGTACATGATCATCTTTTTGCCCCCAATCTGAAGGAGCAGTTTTTGAGCACCACAGCATACACACATACATTTTCTCAGAAAGACTCTGCAAAGCTAATACAAGTAGTTTATCTTAATCTTTTCTCTGAGCTAAGTACACCCATGTGCTTTGCATCATCTGACTGGTTTTGCCATCTAGAACCAATTGTGGAGGCCAAATGGAAGTAGGCTACAGATGGGGTCTTTGTGGTGCTCAGCAGAGTGGCGCCATTGCTATCAGAGTCATGGAAACCACACTCCACATCAGGTAGTCTAAAACAAATGATGTTTGTTATATGTGGTACATACAGCGTCACACTGTTGTCTTATGTTCAATTTGCAAATCAGTTTAACTTCCAGATCTTTCTCAAAAAGCATTGTTGCCTTTGGGCTATCGTATCACACTTGCAATCTCCATGTGAAAAGAAAAACATGATTGTGTGACATCATCCTTGGAATGTTTTGGGGAGTGGAACAGGATGAAGACATTTGCTACTGCCTGGACCTGTCAATTCTCTTTTGTCTGTAGGTAAGCCTGATCTGTTTCTCGATTATTTTCCCCTCAAACTCTGCTGTGTGCTGCTTAGTTTCACATCATTTAAAATGTTTCCACCAAAGTGGTATCCTCACTGAGGTTTCCTACTTAAAACGAGGTTAGCAACTAGAAGTTGGGCATTTAGTGTCACTGGTCCCTTTCTGTGGGACAAAGATTTGGCAGGCACCTTCACTTTTGACTTTCGGGTGTCTCTCAAAGACCTTTTATGGTGACAGGCCTATGAAGCTGTATCAAACATTCTGGATGAGCCAATCTCTTTAATTATTGTTTTGTACTGTTCTTAATGGTGTTTCATGTTTTATCATTGCACACCACCCTCATGTTTTATGACATGGCAGTATATAAACACTTTCATAACTAACTAAATAAGTAAGAAAGAATTTCCATTTACTGGGATGCGCTATAGCATACCAAACAGCTCGTCTTGCCTGGTCAAAGCCTGTGGGACAAGGTGGGGCTCTTATGGGCTGAGTGAAGCTGCAGAGAGGCAAGCTGCAGCTCAAGCGCAGTGATGAATCAAGAGCAGTGCTGAGGAGGGATCTAGCAGGCAGGGGGGAAGGAAAGTGGTGTGACACCTGGGGAGGGCGTTGCTATGTAGAGTGCATGTGTGGCATTGCTATGTATGGCGCATACGCTGTACGTAGCGATGTCACACATGCGCTGTATTGCTGGTGCCACCGCTTCAGCGCTGTACGGACTGTGCCGGGATCTCTCCATTGCCGCTACAGCTGCGAACAGAGGATCCTCCATTCGCAGCTGTAGCCGCAAGCAGAGGATCCTGGCACCGTCCATACAGCACTGGAGCAAACTGCTATACAGCTAAACTGCTATTCTCGGTAGTGGCGCCTTCCCTGTGGAACGTCCTCCCAGCAGATGTCAAGGCAATAAACAACTATTTTACTTTTAAAAGACAACTGAAGGCAGCTCTCTTTAGGGAAGTTTTTAATGTCTAATGCTGTATTGTTTATAATATTCAGTTGGAAGCCGCCCAGAGTGGCTGGGGAAACCCAGCCAGATGGGCGGGGTATAAATAATAAATTATTATTATTATGATGTGTGGCGTCGCTACATACAGCGCATGCATGCGACACCGCACATGCATTGTACATAGTGGTTTGCTGCCGGCGCCGGGATCCTCTGCTTGCGGACGCAGCCGTAAACAGAGGATCCTCCACATGCAGCTGCGGCAGCACAATGGCTGCTTGCGCTGCCACGAGCCCCCGGGGTGACTTCTTGTCACCCCCGCAGACATGGAACCTGGGGTGTACCACCCCCCACCCCCTGTTGTGGCGCCACTGCTAACAGGCAATGCTAGAGGTTGGAGGCAGCTTGCCCAGGGCAGTGTGGAAAGGATGAAGCAGATGACTACAAACACGGAGCAAGAATCCTAACAATCTGCACCTTGTAAACATTTTTAGAAAGGGATCTCTGTCTGAAAAGAGATTGTGCTAAACCAGAGGTGGTGAAGCTGTGGCCTTCCAGCTGTTGCTGAGCATTAAAGTCCCTTCATCCCTTGACTGGGAGTCCAACAACACCTGATTTTTTGCCTTCAAATGTGATATACAGTGGTACCTCTAGTTATGAACTTAATTCATTTCGGAGGTCCATTCTTAACCTGAAACTTTTCTTATCTAGAGGCGTGCTTTCGCTAATGGGGACCTCTTGCTGCCACTGCACCGCTGGCACACAATTTCCATTCTCATCCTGGGGCAAAGTTCTCAACTCGAGGTAACTCTTACAGGTTAGCGGAGTTTGTAACCTGAAGTGTTTGTAACCTGAGGCGTTTGTTACTTGAGGTACCATTGTAAAGCTCTCCAATGTCTTCGCTTGCAACACATTTAGAAATGTGATCTGGATAAGTGTAAAAAATATTAAAATACCAAGGCTGCTTTTATTAATGATGTTTCTAGCATGGTCCAGGCAGTGGGAACAGCAAAGTCTTTATTCAAAGAATGGCAGGCTCACCCATACACTGCCCAGTCCTAATAACTTCACCTAGTTATCTAATGAACTTATGGGATCCTCATTGCCATGAGATGTACTGATGGTCATCTGATGGTTAACTGGCTTTAGATGAAAATTCTACAATTTTTTGGAGACTGGGTCTATCAGTAGGTATTAATCAAGAAAGCTAAATGGAATCTGAATTTCCAGAAGCAAGTGTACCTATGAAATGCTGGGGTGGGGTGGGGACCAACAGCATTGAATGTTGGACTAAATGGACTGATATAGCCTGATCATTCATATGTGTTGTATTACTACATCATGCTTATTCCTGATACTCCTCCCCCCTGAAATATAAGTCTTCAAAACCATATGAGCCAGATCAAGGCACAAATAAAGTTCACATGGACAGAGGTTGATGATGATAGTGTATTTCATCTGGTTTGTCAGTTTAATAAATGACTACAACCAGAGCATCACTATTGACAGAAGCTGTGATGCCTCTTTCCCCTTTGAACCAGGAACTGGTTGGATTGACATCCTTTGACCTTTAGTGAGCTATATATTCAAAATCTGATGTGGAAGAGTGATCCTAGAGCAAAATGTCTATATCAGATTATAATTAAAAACAGAAGCAGTGAGCGGGCTGAGAATTGGCCTGAAAACCTAATTGAAAAATAAGATTTTAAAGCAAAATTTAAACACCAGAAATCTGATTATGACTAGTCTCTAGAGGTCTAAAGGAGAGGGGAGCATTTCTCTGATATATAGAATAATGATGGGCAGGGTTTTTGTTGTTGTTGTTGTTTTTTTGTCAAAGTGCATAGGAAACTGCCTTTATGATGAGTCAGATCATTGGTCCAGGATTGAGCGTAGCTCTCCAGGTTTTCAGGCAGGAGACATTCCCAGTCCTACCTGGAGATGTCAGGACTTGAGCTTGATTCTTTCTGCACGTATGTTCTCCCACTGAGCTGTGCCCATTCCCTCTTAGAGGAGTGTTTATTGACTACAGAAGCTCACATACCACTATCAACAAAATCGTAATACTGTCAAGATAGATGGTGAAACCTCTGGGTTGTATCCAGCATTCGTCATACTCAGCCAATTAAAATTTATTGGTGTGAATAACTTAGGTCTCAGTGGGTCTACTCTGAGTAGATTTATGTTGATATAGCTGTCTGACCTGAGTGGATTTCATAATGCATTGTTTTCACCGCTCCCTTTGGCAGGGTGTTCGCTGGGTGATTGACGAAAGATAGAAAACAATTAAAACAATAAAACGACACTATTGTGAAAACAATGACCTAATCAAAACAACAGAAGCAAAAACATCCATCCAGGAAGAGAGTAAAATCCAGTTTTGTGGAGTGCTTTTTCTTGTTTTAAGGCCTGGGAAATTAACAGCACAATCCTATGCATGACTCAGAGGTCCCATCGAACTCATTGGTGCTTACTCGCAGGTAAGGGCATGTGATTGCAGCCTGAGCAGAGCTTTTTCTGGTGCCCCAAAGACAAGACAAGGGTGCATCCCTGGGAGGGTGTTTCAGAGAGAGAAAACTTCCTCTCCCAGCCTGCCTCTGCCTCAGAAAGTGAGGACACCTAGAGAAAGGCCTGTGATAAAGACTGCAGTGCATAAGTAAGCACATGTGGGGAAAGACAATCTCTTTAGGGCTGCAGACACCAGCACTTCAAAGCGAAGTGGCAGCCAGCGATGCTGTTTCAGCACTGGAGCAACACATTCCCAGAAGCCTGTCTCACTCAGCAGCCTGGACTGCGATTTCCTCAAACTCGACCCTCCAGATGTTTGGAGACTACAATTCCCATCATCCCTGACCACTGGTCCTTCTAGCTAGGGATCATGGGAGTTGTGGGCCAAAAACATCTGGAGGGCCGAGTTTGAGGAAGCCAGATCTAATGCATTGCAATAATGCAGTCCGGTTCATTCGGATGATTAGCGCCAGCAATGCAATATTTCTAGGAACTATATAAAGAAGCGCTGGGGGCAAATGATGCAAGTGATTTACATATGTCAATGGATTCATTAACAATTAATTATCGTAGATGACTAAAATTGAATCCGTGCCTGCAGCGCTAAGCAGGGTGGTGGAGGAATTTATGAGCTAAACCTGGGCAGAGTGCTGTGCCGAAAAGTCTAACACCACCAGTCCCGCTCTGCATCAGTTCACAAGGCAAGAAACTGTGTTCGAAAGGTGTGAAAGGAAAGGGAAATTCAGATAATTTCTCATGAGTGGGTGCAGGGGATAAGACTATTTGTAAGAAGGCCCATCCTTTCATTCTGCAAATCATCTCCTCAGTGCTTTTCACTCTGCAGTCTTCCAGGATGCCAACTCTTCAATTGAAGCCCAGAGTAAGACATCACCTTCCCCCAAGTTATAGAGATTCATGTGTTTCAGAAAGGCAGACATTTAGCATTGCCAGTCTCATGCGGTGGAGCACTCTTTCAGCAAAGATTCATCAGGCAACCCCGCTTTTGACTTCCATGCTTCTCTATATACACTTCTTTTTGCACTGACAGGTGTAACTGGTGGTTTAATTTTTTCTTCAGTAGCCAGTGATTTTAATGATTGTTCTGTACTGCTTTTAATTTTTTTAAGAAATGTTTTTACACTGCTGTACACCACCCTGATATTTTATGAGAGGGTGTTATCTAAATACTTTTATTTGTAAATAAATAAATAAAATACTGAAACAAACTCCTCCAACGGGGTTTTTTTTCTTTCTGATGAGGAAGCATGAGTAGTCAGGGAGTCTACAAAATTCAGTAGAAACATTTACTGGAAGGAAACAGAAGGTAGGTAAGCCCCAAACATAAGCCCTGCCACCTGGTAAACATTTGGATTACACCCTTAGTATTATGTTCCAATAAATGGCAATCCTAACAAACTAGCTAGGGCCTCTTCTGTTCTATACATTTAAAGGGGCATCTCCTATGTCTACACCCACCTAAATGAGATATGGAAAAGTGTTAAAGCCTGCATTCAAATGGAGGATTTATTGCTTTAATTTTGCTGGTTATGATGCTAGTGCTTCTGTACTGATTTCAACTGTTCCTTTTACACTGCAGTGCCTGTTGCCTTATGGAACTGTGGCTTTTTGACTGATACTGCACTAAATTTTAAACAGCAGAAAAGAACTGTTTGCCAGGATACTGCCCCAGATGTGTCAGATGAGCAGTGGTGACATGATCATGAAAACGGGAGAAATTGCTATACAAAAGTTATTGGGGTTGAAAATAACTAAAAAAACTAAATAAAATAAAATAAAAATTGCACCGAAACAAATGCTAAATTTCTGCTAGATTCCACTAAATTTCCAGAAGTGACATCTGCATCATGTGGAAGATGACATCAAGCACAACAATTAAGAGGTAAGGAAATGTTGAGAAGACAGAATAAAGTGCTGTCAGAGAATGCAGTTTTACTAATGCAGATGAAATTCCTGATGGATCCTGCCAAGAGAGATCCTGCCTTTCCCATGAAATTGATTTATCATAGCAATAAATCTTCATTCCTGACTGAACACGGGCAATTTTAATATTTAATTAAAATGCATTTCATAAAATCAATATGTATCTTGAACCTAGCCTTTTGATCACATTCGCATTAGTAAATAAACTCTCAATCTCTAAGATAATCACCAGCAAAGCCCCATCAAGAGCAATCCTATTTGTTTTGACAATCTCTATCATACAAAAGATCCTAAGTGATCAAGCCACCTGCTTCTCTTTATGCATTTTCTTCCAAATGTTTAAACAATTGAAGTAGATAAATAATACAGTCT
Organism: Podarcis erhardii; assembly: GCF_964252035.2. NCBI lineage: Eukaryota > Metazoa > Chordata > Lepidosauria > Squamata > Lacertidae > Podarcis > Podarcis erhardii. The sequence goes on along the minus strand of NC_138498.1, from coordinate 53,627,564 downwards.
GTTTCCCATTATAGTATTAACACAAAGCCAGGTAGCCTTACATTTACCAGGCAAATAATTAGTCACCAAACACAGGAAAAAAGGATTCCTATCATCACCTTAAGTCACCTGTCAAACACATAGCCATTTGTATCTTTTAAGGCACTGCTGTTTGCTGTGTGGGCCAAGATTTGGTTGTGTTTTCAACATTCTCATTCCAACCTGGACAAAAAAGAAAAGGTGGGAACAATCATAGTCCCTGTTGTTGCTTTGACTTGAAAGTCCATTTTAAAGAAAGCATTAGAAAATGCTTTCTTGTGGTTGACAGATCAGATTACCACAATTAAAGTCAAAGGTGTGGTGCTATTTAGCCTGCATGTTATGGCACATGAAAGAAAATGATTCAGGGAAGAAAAATAATTACACATTAATTTGTGTTTGGCAGCTGTCTTTGGCCCACAAAGAGGAGATAAAAGGTATTCTTGTTCAGCAGACTCTTTCTGTTCTTAATAGACCGTGTTGTAAGATGCTTTCAGAAGGGTGTTGAATGCTTGCCATCCATACAGTGTTTTATCAGGGTCCCCACCCCCTAACCCCTTTATCTAAAATTAGGTTCTGCCAGAGCTAAATCTTAAATTGCGGGGATTTTTCCTGGATTACAACTATTCCAAGCCAGAAAGTTTATGGGAGTTTGATAGAAGATTCAAAAGATGCCAGTGCCACATAACCAATACGAGGAAACAGAGCACCCTTCATTACATTGCCTTTCTGCTGGATGTGTCAGAGGTTTAATATTCATTACACCTCACCAATCTAAGGCATTGTCCAAAGGTGATTGATGTCTGCAGGGGGCAAAATTGTTCATGAAAAGCAAACCCCATTTGGGCTTCAACCAGAAGATACTCGCCAGGTGGGGCAAAGCTGCTATGCTAGCTTTCTGGCAGGTGGATCACTGTTTCTTATTGGAAGGGTGGAGGCATCGGGGAGGTCAGAACGGTGCAGACACACCAGCAGGAAGGATCCTCAGTCACTGGGAGGAATTCAAAGTCACACAAAGGCAATCTTTCTGTCAGTGCAAGCATTTCAGCCATTATGATCCCTTCTCTCCTCCCCCTTGCACCCTCTTCTGGGGAGTTTCCTCACCCACCCACTTGGAGCCAGTTTTGGAGTACCTTGAGGGTGCATAGAGGGAGGAGAGGGGAAAGTTCTGTTTTAAAAATGGAAGTCCTTCCACAAGGCTTCCACTGACAGGACTCACTAGGTGAATCCTGCCCAGTGCAATTGCACATCAACCAGCATTGATGAGCCAGCGTGGTGTAGTGGTTAAGAGCGGTGGACTCGTAATTGGGTAAACCAGGTTTGCGTCTCCACTCTACCACATGCAGCTGCTGGGTGACCTTGGGCTAATCACACTTCTCTGCAGTCTCTCAGCCCCACTCACCTGACAGTGTTTGTTGTGGGGGAGGAAGGGAAAGGAAAATGTTAGCCACTTTGAGACTCCTTCGGGTAGTGATAAAGCAAGATATCAAATCCAAACAACAACAACAACAACAACAACAACAACTCTCCTTCTTCTTCTTCACCCCCCACAGCACCTTCTTCTTCTACTACTACTTCTTCTTTGTCTTCTTTCTCGTCCCATACCCCTCTCTTCTCTTTCTTTCCTCTTTTCTCGTTTTTGCTTCCCTCTCTATCTCTTAGCCTGTCCTCAACCTTACGAAGCTCTTTCTCATACCTACTCAGGAATTTTTCCACCTCTTGGGTGTCTGTCAACTTAAATCTTTTGTCTTTAAAAAAGAAGGCAATCCCTTCAGGGAACTCCCATCTGTATTGCATGGCATTTCTCTTCAGAACGCCTACTATTTGTCTATATCCTTCCCTAGATCTGATTGATATTTGGAGTCATAAAAACCCAATAACGAAACAATTCACACATTTTTCAGAACCACATCAGAGCTGGGGCAGAATTGATCAGATATGGGTCCCAAGAGAACTATCTACAAGAACAACGAAATGCGAAATACAACCCAGAACCCTTTCTGATCACAACCCAAATGTTTTGGAAATAAAATGTAAATCATCTGGGCCATATAGGTGGAGAATGAATGAATACTTATTTGAAAATGATGAGACGATTGAGAAGGCTAAAAGTACCCTGAAAGATTACTTTGACTTAAATTTAAATAAAGAAACAAAAATTGATATAGTTTGGGATGCCAGAAAGGCGGTTTTAAGAGGATTCTTATTTCAACAAAATAATTATAGAAGGAAACTAAGAGAACTAAAGAAAGAAGAAATTATTAATCAATTAAGAGATTGTGAGAAAAAATTAATAATAAACCCCAGGGATGAAAGGACTAAACAAATCTCTAAAATGTTGCAAACACAATATTCAACATTAATAAGTCAAGAAGTAGAATGGAGAATCAAATCAATGAAGCAAAAATATTTTGAATCCGCAAATAAAACGGGGAGACTACTGGCATGGCAACTAAGAAAAAGGAAAATGTGATCAACAAAATAAAAACAGAAGAGCAAATATTAGAAGATCCCAATGAAATAAAGGAAACGTTCCTTCAATTCTATGAAAACCTGTATAAAAAGGAAGATGAGGACATAGTAGAAATAGAAAAATATCTGGAAAGGAACGGAGGAGAACACACCACGGCACACATCACGTTAATACCTAAATTAGACTCTGACAAATTGGACATAAGAAATTATAGACCGATATCACTACTTAATAACGACTACAAAATCTTCGCAGAAATAATGGCGAACAGACTTAAGAAATACTTAATAAAATTCATTCATAAAGATCAAGCCGGATTCCTCCCTAACAGGCAATTAAAAGACCACATAAGGCACATAATAAATATTATTGAATATTTGGAATTCAAGAACGATATCCCCGCGGCATTAATTTTCATCGACGCTGAAAAGGCTTTTGACAATGTATCCTGGCGGTTTTTATTAAAATGTATGGAGAGGGTAGAGATAGAGGGCCCTTTCATGGAAGGAATAAAAGTGATCTATTCAAGCCAAAGCGCTAAACTAATTATTAACAATAATTTAACTAATTCGTTTGTGATTTCGAAGGGTACAAGACAGGGGTGCCCTCTGTCCCCTCTCTTATTTATTATGGTGCTGGAAGTAATTACAAATAAAATAAGGAAAACATCAGAAATAAGAGGAATCAGAATTGGAGCAAAAGAATATAAATTAAAGGCCTACGCCGATGATTTGGTAATATTGTTAGAAGATCCAGTAAAAGGTATCGATAAAGTTCTAGAGCTACTAGAAGAATTTGGAAAACTGTCCGGTTTTAAGCTAAATAAAGTTAAAACCAAGATGTTGACAAAAGAACTTGGCTGAAGATTTAAGAAGCCAGTTAGAGTTGCAAACAGGAATCAAGGTGGTGGAAAAGGTGAAATATCTGGGTATTTGGGTCTCCACGAAAAACATAAACTTAGTAGAAGATAACTATATTAGGACCTGGAGAGAGATTAAAAAAGACTTAGATACCTGGAGTAGGATAAAACTTTCCTGGTCAGGAAGAATGGCCGCAATTAAGATGAGTATTCTTCCAAGACTGCTGTTTTTATTTCAGAACATCCCGGTGATTAGAGGTACGACAATGTTTAAAGATTGGCAGAAAACCCTTTCCAGATTTATTTGGCAGGGCAAAAGAGCAAGAATCAAATTTAAACTACTTACAGATTGAAGAGATAGAGGAGGGTTTGCCGTCCCGAACTTGAAACTATACTATGAGGCCTCGTGCTTATGTGGGATCAAAGAATGGATCGTTTTGAAAAACACAGATTTGTTAGATTTAGAGGGATTTAACACCAGATTCGGTTGGCACGCATATCTGTGGCACAATAAAGAGAGGGTACACAAAGTCTTCTCTAACCATATCATCAGAGGATCGTTGCTTGAGGTATGGGACAGAAATAAAAGACTTATAGAAAAAGACACCCCCTGGTGGCTATCACCAATTGATATTCTAACAATAAAAAAATTAAACATGGAAAGTCACCAAATTAATGCCTTATGGAATGAACATAAATAAAACAGGGATGAATGAGAAAAAGTCCAGATACCAGGTGGAAATACTAGAAGGTAATTCCAAACTCTTATCCAAAATGTATAATCAATTACTAGATTGGGATACTAAGGATGAAGAGATAAAGGAAGTTATGGTCAAATGGGCCATAGATCTTGGATACAACCTAGATTACAATAGGTGGGTGAAACTTTGGAACAAGGATATGAAGTTCGCAGCATGTGTTGGACTCCGAGAAAATATGGAAAAAATGATGTACTGATGGTACATCACCCCTGTGAAATTGGAAAAAATGTATAAGACCGGAGACAAAGCATGCTGGAAATGCAAAACAAAAGAGGGTGATTTCCACCACATGTGGTGGACTTGTGAAGAAGTGAAAAGGTTTTGAGGACTTATTTATGATGAATTAAAAAAAAATTGAAATATACTTTCCCCAAAAAACCCGAAGCCTTCCTCCTGGGAATGGTTGGAGAGGAGATCAAGAAAGAAGACCAAATAATGTTCCAATATGCAACGGTAGCCGCCAGGATATTGCTAGCGCAAAACTGGAAAACCCCTAATATCCCAACTGTTAGAGAATGGCAAATTAAATTATTCGAGTATATAGAATTAGCAAAGATGACACAAAAAATCAGGCATCAAAAAAGTGTAAAATTTATTAACGATTGGAACAAATTCATAACATACATAGGAAGCAAATTTAGGAAATATTAAAATCACAGTAGGTGTAACATAAAGCCTGCGATGTATAGATAGAGGTTGTAAAATGATACCGCAGAAAGGTATTGTGGTTACATAGCCCAAAACCGAGATGGAGGGAAGTCAATCAATGTTACGTTATGAATTGATGTTGGTTTGTTTTCTGTTTGTTTTCTTTTTTTATGTGTTGCTTTGTCTTTTTTCTTTTTTTTCCTGTTGTTCGTTTGTATGTTTTTGTTCCTTCACTTTGTATGTTTTTGTCTTAAAAAAGAACTTAATAAAAAGAATTTTAAAAAAGAAAAAAAGAAGGTTTAGTTGTGAGCAAGGGCAAAATTAAAAGACCCCATCAGTGAAAAGGAAAAGGAAGTGCTTTTTTGGAATATTGGAAAACAAACACTTTAGTTTTACTTCTTTGGACTCCACTTGAGCTTTAGTTGTGTCCATGCTTCCATTTACTCTGTGTCCAGCACATTCCCACCCCTGGTTTGGAAGTCGTGTACTCCTGTCACTAGTTAGAAGAAGAGGAAGAAGCACAGTTATGCTCTGCTTTTCCATCTTTTGATGCATGTGATAGTAGCGGGTGACCACCCCTTTGCCTCACTGCTGCTTGCAGTGGTGGAGGGATAAAGTGGTAGGTCAGCACAGTGCAAACACGCTGACAGAACCAATCTAGTACTCCTGGGGGTGTATTTGCACCATGCCCATCTCCCCACCGCCTCTACATCCCTGTAAGCAGCAGCAGCAGCAGCAGCAATGTGACTGGCCAAAGGTTCCTGTTCCTCGTTCTGTTACTCTTTTTTTCCCTGGAAAGATGTTTTAAATCATACCCACCACCCTCTCCTAGGTGGTGCATGGTTCTCATTGCAGTGCTTCCAGGAAACGGGCCAAAGCCACGAGGAGGTTCATAAACGGAGTGAAAGGTTTTCTAAATCCCGACAATAATTTTCATCAAGGAAATAAATTTAGTCTATCCATTGTAGTCCTGAAAATAAATACTCTGTAGGATTAAAAAGAAGAAGAAAAGAAATGGAAACACATGAAATGAATTGAAAGTTGAAAGCTAGTGAAAGTAAATGAAAGTCTTTTTTCCATTTTACTGAATGCTTTACATTGTTATTTTGGCCTAAAAGCATGAAAACAGATGAGGATGATTTTTACTATAATTTGTTCATCAATTTGAGGCTTGTAAATGTGAGGAAATCATAAAAGCATTGGCCAATCAGGCACGAAGTAAAGAGCCATGCTGGGTATTTTTTGGCTGCAGTCCTACTATCTGAGAGTAAGTAAATGGGAATGCCTTCTCAGAATGGATAGAGGGAGAAAACGTTCAGTTTTAATGCAACTTACTTTATTCACACTGCCCAAAATAATAATCTCCAGCCCATGTATAAAATTGTATATTTTAATGAAAACAATCTATTTTAAAATGTGCTTTATTAGGGGATATATTAATATAATGTGATGATTTTCCATGAGGATTTTTTTATTTAAAAAAACTGATTCAGAAATGTGGCAAACCGAAATTCCGATGGGGAAAATGAGAAACTGATAGAAACTGAAATGTACAGATGCTTCCATCCCTATGTCTGAGTAGAGGTACATAGAATTACATTGTCTGGGTGGGAGATCATGCTCTGAGTTCTTAAAGGACAGAAAGGGGCATGCTTAATAAATAAATGATTTTTTAAAGGTTACCTTGCCCACAAATAAAAGTCTATACTGAATCAATATCCCACTTCGGAGCTTACAACACCCCGTTTTAAAGCCATTTGGTGTCACAGCCCAGTCTAACTTGCCAAATATATTCACTGCCCATCTCAGGCATCCTCAGGTTGTGACCTAGGAAGCCAACAGCAGCTCATTAATTAATATTTTAAGAATTAATTAATTAACTGATTGTTTAAATTTGTTAGTCACTTTATCTTGCCAAGGCAACCCAAAGCAACTTACAACCATGTTTCTGCCCTGCCTGGTGCTTGGCAGCCCCCTTATTTAAATAGTTCCAGGTTGACAGAAAAAGTAGGAGATTTATTATATCCCTGTGGGTTCCAATGGGCCACATGTAATGCTAATTCGTGAATTAGCACCACATGCACAAGATGGAGTGAGCCCAAGGAAAGGTTTTCCGGCTTTCCCCTATTCCCCCACCACCACCACTTAGAAAAGGACTTTGGCAGAGTTCAGATCTGGCTTCCAGTTTTGCATATGAACCAGAATGTGTCATTTAAAACAAATTCTGGTTAGTTTAGATAAGCCAGCTTCACAACCTATGGTTTGAAGATGGCCTGTTTAGAAATTAACCATTACTGTATGTCTCTGGTTGGTATGGAATAACCAGCCAGTTTTAGAAAGCAAAACTTCATTCTGCTGAAGTATCGTTGGCTACAGAGAAGGAGAAGAGGAGAGGGGAAGAGAGTGCCTGAGTCCAAAGTTTGTGGCAGCTCCCTCCTGCTCATGCACATAGTGCTAAACCATGGTTTACAGTGCAAATGCAGCCATTAAGGTAAAGGTAAATGACCCCTGAACCATTCAGTCCAGTCAAAGGCAACTATGGGGTTGCAGCCAAGGGAGCCAGCATTTGTCCACAGACAGCTTTCTGGGTCATGTGGCCAGCATGACTAAACCACTTCTGATGCAATGGGACACCATGATGAGTGCCAGAGCACATGGAAACGTGGTTTACCTTCCTGCTGCAGCAGTACCTATTTATCTACTTGCACTGGTGTGCTTTCGAGCTAGGTTGGCAGGAGCTGGGACAGAGCAAGGAGAGTTCATCCCGCCACAGGGATTCGAATGAATGACCTTCCAATCAGCAAGCCCACAACGCCACCCACGTCTCCTTTACCTTACATGCCTAGTGAGTGAGGGTGGGGGCTGCTCAGTTTGATGGGTCACAAATTGAGCAAACCTGGCCCCACAAATCTGAGGCCCAGATATCCTCTCTGCTACTAATCTTTCACCTTTCTTTTCCGTGTTGTCCTGGTTTTTGGATATGTCCACATGACAGCTTCATGTGCTGTCATCTGAACACTTTCCGTACTTTATCAGATGTGTTGTTAGTGAGATGAAGCAGGCAGAAGGAAGGAAGGAAAACAAAAATGGCCTCGATCCTGTATATCTGAGTGTCTTCACCCCCATCCTTCTTCCCAGACTCTGAGATCCAGCACCAAGGGCCTTCTGGTGGTTCCCTCACTGAGAGAAGTGAGGTTACAGGGAACCAGGCAGAGGGTCTTCTTGGTAGTGGCACCTGCCCTGTGGAATGCGTTCCCATCAGATGTCAAGGAAGGAACTTTTAAAAGACATCTGAAGGCAGCCCTGTTTAAGGAAGTTTTTAATTTTTAATGCTGTATTGTGTTTTTAATATTCGATTGGGAGCCGCCCAGAGTAGCTGGGGAAACCCAGCCAGATGGGTGGGGTATAAATATTTTTTTTAATTATTATTATTATTATTATTATTATTATTATTATTATTATTATGCCTGATTTGCAAGTGTGCATATTGCATGGTCTGTGATGATTGTGCAGTTTCTACAACAGCAATAGATTACAAGGGTCCACCAACCCACTGAACACATGTCTGATCCGTTTATAACCACTATGCAGACATTATCTCAAGCATGCTCTGTGTAGGCCAAAAAGTTGTCATTCAGACTATTCAGCATTTTTTTAAATGACCACGTTCCAAATCCAAGACAACTTTTCGTTCTTTAAAGTTGTCAGGTTCTTTAATCTTCTCATAGTTCTTAAAAGCTGAAAAACCTGTATCATTTTGTGGCTTTCCTTGGCTAGTGCTATTCCTAGAATGTGCAACAAGTTTCTGCCACACTTTCTGGAGCAATTACTACACCCCATCTTCAGTACAAAGCTTTTTGCTATGGTTTTGTCAGAGCAACGCTGTGCTGATGTGACCCTTCTGTACTGATGCTCACCCTCTGATCTGCCATTTCCAGTTTTAAAAACCTTGCAGTCAAATTACTCAGCCTTTCTGAAGACTGCCAACATTCCATTTCAGAAACAAGGGGCAATGAAGATATATTTGTATTTTATGAAGTTCTGTGGAGTGGCACAGGGAGCAGGAATGAAAGAGATGTGCCATCCATTTAGCTGTGGTATGCTGATGCAGGAAATATTTGCTGAAAACAGGGAACATCTCTGTTAAATTCAGAGACAGACCGAGACGTTTGGGTGCCCAAACGTGAAATGGCATTCCCCATGGTGACATAAAATCAAATATAATGATGCTCCAAATAATTGGCAACTTACTGCCTTTTAATGGTACTGGGAGTGTGGAGAAATCATAGGATAATATAATTGTAGTGTTGGAAGGGACCATGAGGGTCATCTAGTCCAACCCCCTGCAATCTGCTGCCTGAGATAGTCTGACAAATGGTAGGACAAGCACTGGCTAGAAAAAGAGACAATGGGGACATTATTCCTAACTGCCAGTTTGCACAGGATTGACCAGTGTGTTGTGGTAGTGCCGGATTTATGTATAAGATGAACAAGCTATAGCTTTGGGGCCCACTCTCTTGAGCCTCCCCCCAAAAAAATTAAAGGAAAAAAACCCCTGGATGTACATTTCCAAAATAGATTCAAAATAGTGTTCAAGTCTCCAGGGCCAGATGAACTGCATCTAAGAGTATTAAAAGAACTGGCAGATGTGATCTCAGAACCACTGGCAGTCATCTTTGAGAATTCCTGGAGAACAGGCGAAGTCCCGGCAGACTGGAGGAGGGCAAATGTTGTCCCTATTTTCAAAAAGGGGAAAAGAGAGGACCCAAATAATTACCGCCCAGTCAGTCTGACATCAATACCAGGGAAGATTCTGGAGCAGATCATTAAGCAAACAGTCTGTGAGCACCTAGAAAGGAATGCTGTGATCACCAATAGTCAGCATGGATTTCTGAAAAATAAGTCATGTCAGACTAACCTGATCTCGTTTTTTGACAGAATTTCAAGCCTGGTAGATGAAGGGAACGCAGTGGATGTAGCCTACCTTGATTTCAGCAAGGCATTTGACAAGGTGCCCCATGATATTCTTGTAAAGAAGCTGGTAAAATGCGGACTTGACTATGCTACCACTCAGTGGATTTGTAACTGGCTGTCTGACCGAACCCAAAGGGTGCTCATCAATGGTTCCTCTTCATCCTGGAGAAGAGTGACTAGTGGGGTGCCACAGGGTTCTGTCTTGGGCCCGGTCTTATTCAACATCTTTATCAACGACTTAGATGATGGACTCAAGGGCATCCTGATCAAATTTGCAGATGACACCAAACTGAGAGGGGTGGCTAACACCCCAGAGGACAGGATCACACTTCAAAACGACCTTGACTGATTAGTAAACTAGGCCAAAACAAACAAGATGAATTTTAACAGGGAGAAATGTAAAGTATTGCACTTGGGCAAAAAAAATGAGAGGCACAAATACAAGATGGGTGACACCTGGCTTGAGAGCAGTACATGTGAAAAGGATCTAGGAGTCTTGGTTGACCACAAACTTGACATGAGCCAACAGTGTGACACGGCAGCTAAAAAAGCCAATGCAATTCTGGGCTGCATCAATAGGAGTATTGCATCTAGATCAAGGGAAGTAATAGTGTCATTGTATTCTGCTCTGGTCAGACCTCACCTGGAGTACTGTGTTCAGTTCTGGGCACCACAGTTCAAGAAGGACACTGACAAACTGGAACGTGTCCAGAGGAGGGCAACCAAAATGGTCAAAGGCCTGGAAATGATGCCTTATGAGGAAGGGCTAAGGGAGCTGGGCATGTTTAGCCTGGAGAAGAGGAGGTTAAGGGGTGATATGATAGCCATATAAAAGGATGTCACATAGAGGAGGGAGAAAGGTTGTTTTCTGCTGCTCCAGAGAAGCGGACACGGAGCAATGGATCCAAACTACAAGAAAGAAGATCCCACCTAAACATTAGGAAGAACTTCCTGACAGTAAGAGCTGTTCAACAGTGGAATTTGCTGCCAAGGCGTGTGGTGGAGTCTCCTTCTTTGGAGGTCTTTAAGCAGAGGCTTGACAACCATATGTCAGGAGTGCTCTGATGGTGTTTCCTGCTTGGCAGGGGGTTGGACTCGATGGCCCTTGTGGTCTCTTCCAACTCTATGATTCTATGATTCTATGAAGATAAAAAACAGATAAAATAAAATAAAATAAAACCTACATACAGCAACAGTGTTTTGTGTTGTGCAGGCTCCTTTGATGCAAGTAATGGGCCCCGCATATAGCATATATTCAGCACAAAAAAGAGTGACAATTTGTTGTTGACAAAGGACAGCTGGACATACAAAGGGCCCCATTACCTTCAGTAGCTTAGGGCCTCATCAAACTTAAATGCAGCCTACGATCTTGCGTGGTTCATATGACTTGTGCAGAAGCGCAGCCTAAGAAGAAGGTGTCCCGGTTTTTCTATATGGGGTCATCGGAGATTTTGGAAATAGGCACCATGTCTCTGATAATGTGCAGTTCTGTGGCTCTGTATTCCCTGCTTTATGTTCTTATCATACTTGCATTGCTTTTGCTCAATTTTCTTATGTTTAGATTTATGCTGTGGCAAACCAAAGACATGGCAAGATGATTTACAACTGCAGAGATGTATCTACTCTCAGATAGCAGATGAGTTCCTGATCTAACAATAGTAGTGAAGGGGACATTCATTTCCTCCTACATTTCTCATGTAGGCTGAGCTGGCAAATTGATGGGTCCAATTAAAGGAAGAGTTATAGAAATGCAGTGTCAAGAGCTAGGTATGAGCTTATTTCTCAAGGCCAAACTAAAGTGGAAACTGCTGCCAAATGTTCTAATTTGCACCCAGTTCAACATGCTCCAGTTTTTTGGATCTCACATCCACATGGCAAGTTTCCTATGTGTTCTTGTGGCTTAATTAGCAATCTCCTTCATACACATCTCTATACTGGTGACAAACTAGAAGTACAGGAAGTAGTCATTAAAGAAAGAAGACGTGAAATTGTCATGCATGGGCTCTGTGTGTATCCTACAGATGTCAGGAGCTCATCCTACACTCAAGGAGGACCCTGACAGAGACACATGCCTGACTGACATGTTCTCTCCCTCCTGGTCTATCGTTCGGGAGCTTCAAAAGTTTTCTTCTGCCCGAACATCACAGCGACCAATGCCAACAGACATCGGCATACTTAGGGATCCGCAGAGTCTTCGCAGCTTCCGTAACAGACCTCAGCAACTCAGCATTTTGGCTAATCTACTTTATTTACATATAAACACATGCGGAGCACTGCAACATGGCTCCCTCTCTTTCTAGCATCAGACAGAGAAAAAGAACAAAGGACAATAGTTCCACTTCACGGAACACAGTAACACAAACATCCTGTCTCCGTCACTTCCCACTCTGTGGAGTCAAAACATATACCATCATGTGATAGACAAAAATCCCATGACGGCAATCACGGAACAGGAATTCTAACACTACACACTTGAGAACCTTACCCAACAAGTACTGGGGAATGGCTGACCAGTATCCAGTATGGTGGCAACTAGTGGGGACTTCCTTAGTAGTGCTTTGTGGACTTCCCTCATTTGGAATGAGATGGGCAATTGAAAAAGAAAGTAAAGGAGGCTGGGGAAGTGTTCTAAATTCACCCACCCTTGCTACCTTCCTTTGAACTCCCAGACTACCCTCCTATGATCCCCACCCCCATACTGGACACTACTGACAGTGATAGAAGAGGGATCTCGCTACCCTTATTTCTCCATGCATCTGCTGAGGCCACTGGGTGTTCAGGACTGGACTGAACAGGAGGAATAGGAAATGTGCCCTCAATCTGATTGGCTCCTCTAAGAAGAGCAGGGGGTGTGGGAAGTCCCCCCTCCCCCACCTTCAGCAGTTTCAGGAGGAGAGGGAGACAGGGATGATGTACTGCTGAATGAGGAAATGCCTAATTATGATGTAATGGCGGAGGAGGAGGAGGGAGAAGTTAGAGAGCAGACAGCAGAGACCTCCCTGGAGAGTCTGGGAGACCCTCCTAGTCCAAGGGTTCGTTGGTCCCTCTGCATTCAAGAACAGAGTATGTGGAGGGGATGTGACTCCTTTGACTTCCTGTAGGTTTCCAGGATGTTGTGGGCAACAGAAGAGGAGGGACTCAGAGTAGCCAATGTCTCCTATGCATAGAGACATGGATTTTTTGTCTTGCAACCAGATGACTGAATAAAAAGCCATACAATACAAATTGTTCATTCTTCTTGCCTCTGAGGCTACTGGGGAAGGAGATGATACTCCACACTTGACACTGGGATATCATGGCTTCTCTTTCTCTTGTTTGAATTACTGTTATTGTAACATCCCATAATCCAGGAGTTCCAGCAAATGTATTCTTCTCTTGCCTTGGATGTCCACACCAATGTCAGGAACCATGAGCTACTGGAACCCAGAATGCTACCATCATAATATTCCAGGTGCTGTTGGGAATCTGAGATAAGAAAAAGAAGGAGAAAGTGGGGAGAGGAAGACCTCCGTCTCTCCTTGAAACCATAGGGTTTCATTAAAATTTAAGCTGGAGAAGAGCTCAGGGGTTGTTCACAGTTAAGGCACGCCCCACAACTCACAAAGGACCATGCCCTTAGCCATGTCATGAACTTCAGCAAAGGTACTGGGATATGGTAAATGTAATATATCCCACATTCAGATACAGGGAGTTGAACTAAAAGTTCTACTGGGATCCTGTGCTTCTAAAGTTCTCTGATGTGAAGCAGGGCTTCTTAATGACAGCATTGCCCTCTGTTTTGTGTGTGGTCTGTGGCACCTGCCTGGGATTCACAACGTTTGCTCTGCAGGTAGGTGTGGTAGCAGGGAATGTGCTTGAATGCCATGCGGCCTGCAGGACTCTAGGAACATGATGTAAACTTTAAAAATATTTTAAAATGTGTGGGTCTATGAGTGTGTACATATACACACACATCTAAACATGCCAGCGTGCACACACTCCAGTTGAACCTGGATGGGCACAATTCCTTTCAACCTGGGGAATTATATAACATGGTTTTGCAAGGAGTGTACCAGCAGCATTTTAAAGGCTGTGAGCCAAGAAGCTGTACAGACAGCAAGGCGTCTCTGTTGCCACTACAAAGTGGATGTTAATTACCTAAAACAATACATGTAATAAGCAAACAGAAAAAAGCCTCTCTTATTGCAGTACCGTACCCACTCATCTAGTATATCTTTAACTGCACAGTTATTTAGCCTGCAGGGATCATAATTAGCTGCTGCACAAATTAATAAGGGACAAAGGGGGGGAAAGAACCAGAGTAGAAGAATGGTGGGAAACTATGTATCTGGCATTTTTCGAGGAATCTAGTTAGCTTGCACAAATACTTCCTTGTATTTCTAGGAAGAATGCAGGCATCATGCATTATATCTCAGAGTGCGAGCATGTATTATATTGTTGCATGCCACCCCAGTCTCTGAGCAGTGAAGGATTCCAAGGTTTCCAGGCGCTTGCCTAGGGTTTGTGTTCCCTTTGGAATGAGGGACAGTGGAGACTGTGGCGCTTTGTGGTTTATTTGCACATATATACAACCTGAACCTTTGATGGAGGGGCTTGCAGCATTAACACCCCAAGAGAGTTTTGCTTCCCCCATAACAGCAGCCTTAGAGTTAAACAGAAATAAGGCATGGCTCTCTCTCTGGCTTCCCAGCCTGCAGCTTTGCTTCCAGCTTCCAGCTATCTCAACTCTCACTTTTGTCTTTTTAACTACCAGACAACTGAGGGAGGAACCCCTTTGTCTTCTGGCACAAAGCTACTTCCTTTCTTTCCTTAATGACCCAGTATCTCACCAGGAAGATTGCCTGGCTATTTCAATAATTAGAAGGGTCTCAGCATACAGCCTACCCCCTCCCCACGAACTCATAACAGTATATGATTAAGAGTATAAGATGAATTGTGCACTTATATGCACTCCATTTACACATTGGTCATTGAAGAGATCAGTTGATTCTAGGGTGTCTTCTACAGATAATTAGTTAAACAGATGAAATACTGTGCAAACGCCATGTGCTGTTGTGTTTCTGGCTCCAGCGAGATAGTGCAATGCTAGGCGTGACTTAATTATCATTATAAATACTTTGCTATTGCCGTGTATTAAATCATACCTTGAGTCTCTCATAAAAATGATTGGCGGGAGGAAGAAGCGGGGGGCAGAAGCTTACATCTCCATTTCACAGACTGGATAGACTGAGGCACAAAATGAGAGAGTCTCTTATCAAAGATCATATAAGAATTAGTGACACAATTGCAAACAGAAACTAGCAATTGCTGTGAACTCTACAATCTGAAACTTATGCACTTACGGTAGATGTTTTTAAAATGGGGAGATAGGCAGAAGGAATACATTGTTAAAGAAAAAATATGAATAAACAAGCATCTTCACATCACAACTGAGACCTAACATGGAATATCTAATGATAATGATATGATGAGGGCAACCCTATCAGCAAAGGTCTACCGTTCCTGTGGAAGACCCTCACAAATAATGTAATATTCTACTACAATGCAGTCCTCTATGCTGGAACTCCAGCTGTGACTCTTGGGCAAAATATCAAAAGATACTCAAGCCAGATCAAGCATCTCCTTTTCAGTTCTGCATTACTTCTTTCACCATGTTTCCCAAGCTACAAACTGAATGCTATGGCTAGGGATGTAAAAATGCATTGATTATTGTTCCACCCCATATCCAATGCATACAGCGATATTTCATTTCCACTGCAGTTCAGCTACATTAGTTGTCTCAGTTGTCTGCTCTGGGGAATTATTGTTTTGTTTATTATTAAGTTATTTATTTTGTGTTTTTATACAGTAATCTGCTCTGTGATCCTTGGATAAAGGGAGGTATAACATTTAAGTAAGTTAAGTAAGTAAGTAAGTAAGTAAAGGAAATCATTATGTTATTCCACACCATTCATTTCAATGCAAAGGAAACACAATGTGAATTGTGGCAGAGAGAAGGAAATAATCTATTATGTATCATTACATTTACCGGTAGTTTGCATATTGAAAACAACAACAGCAAATACTGTACCTCACAACAATTCAAAGAAAAATGTTGCCAAGCATTTTCAAGCATAGCATTCCTTTCTTGAGTACTTTTCAAAGTACTAATATTTTGTTGTTTCTGGGCTGCCATTTCTGTTTCTAAAGTCTTTCATTGCAGATGTCATGGAGACTCATATTTCATAGCTTGGAGAGACTTTTTGGGGGCACTTGTAGTGTTGCCCTCAAATACAAAGTGAGCATTATGACCCCTTCCAATTCTTCTCCAGCTTAGATTTTAACACAGAACAGAGATACAGTGGTACCTTGGGTTAAGTACTTAATTCATTCCGGAGGTCCATTCTTAACCTGAAACTGTTCTTACCTGAAGCACCACTTTAGCTAATGGGGCTTCCTCCTGCTGCTGCGCCGCCGGAGCACAATTTCTGTTCTCATCCTGAAGCAAAGTTCTTAACCTGAGGTAATATTTCTGGGTTAGCGGAGTCTGTAACCTGAAGCGTATGTAACCTGAAGCGTCTGTAACCCAAAGTGCCACTGTATGTTTAAATCTTCCATTGTCTCAACCTCCAGTCACCCTCCAAAACCAAACCTTCTTTCCTTCTCTCATTCCCACCCATGTACTTGGCTTCTGTTCTTGATCTGGAAGAAGTGAGATGGGAAGGATGTTTGGTCTTTCGAATGTTAGCAACACCTTGTGTGAGGCCAAAATTTGCCCCCCCCCCGCCTCTCACTTTCTCCATCATCTCCGGAAGTCTGGCTAGGAATTTCCCCTGTCTGAAATCCTGATGAACTGCTGCCAGTCATGGCAAACAATTTTGAGCTAGGTGGACCAATGATCTGGTTATGCTCCTAAGCCTTTTTGATGCAGGAGGTGTCTATCAATATGTGGCATATAGCATTAATGATCCCTCCAGAAGCTGTGGAGGTCTACAGTGATGACCTCCTGCAAGTTATCCAGTGCAACCAAGGCATGGAGTCCCCAGAAAAGGGGAGCTTCAATGGTAGAGCACACATTTGTATGTAGGAGCTCTCAAGTTCAATCCCTGACATCTTCAGTTAACGGGATCAGGTAGCAAATGTTATGAGAGATGTCTTCCTGGAACCCCAAAGAGCCAAGACCAGTCAAACAGACAATACTAGATAGACAAATAGCCTGCACTGGTATAAGGCACATTCCTGTGATTCCAGAAAGGGGATGGGCATATGTCTGCAGACAACCAAATGGAAAAAGGAGTCGTCCTCCAAACTTTTCCAAGAGCAGAAACAGGGTATCATATTTCTTGTTTTTCCCTCTGTGTGGAGACTGTGTTGCCCACAGTGATCCCGTGATTTCTCATAGCTGCTCTGTAGCCTGCTGGGGGATGGAAGCAGTTATTGCATAGCTGCTAAAATCATATGTGTAGACTCAGCCCACCAGACTCCCCTAAGCCCTACTTCAATGTTCTAGTCATAGCTGTCATAAAGTGCTACAAGACTCTTAGCAAGTACCCCTTTGGCCCCCTTGAGTTCCCTCCCCCTTCATATTATGGTTGCTAACTTCATACTCGTCATGGGAAAAAAGTATTCTCTCCCCCTGACTTTTTTTAACAGCAAGTATGAAGTTTGAGATTAAACATTTTCAAGATAACAAATCACATGGATAAATTCTCAGCTGTGTAACCACAACGATCTAGAGACCATAAAAACCGGGGGGGGGGGGGATGTAAACATCTCATTTACTTTTACCACATATATTTGTTTATCCTTGGAATTTTAGATTGCAATTTTCCAAATGAGATGTCAAACAGGGCTCCTGCCCAACAGAGTCATTAACGTTCCTGTGGCACTTTTCACATTGTTGCCGATAACCTCAGAGTCTTGAATACAATATTGAAGATCTGCAAAAGGATTTCAGAATCCAAAGAAGCTGAAAGTTGCTGTTTCCTCAAGTGGTTTGCAACCATTGGCCAGGGTGCCCATTAGCATACAAATAGCCTCTTTTCCTCAGTAATGGGAATTAGGCGTCCACATAGTAGCATTGAAAATGCTCAGAAGTGATTTAAACTTCATGTATTAAAATATTCTGAGTTTGGCTGAGAGGACTGACACAATCATATGCCCATGTGCTTGTCGTAAATTTCTCCCATGGTGGCTCCCTATGCATACCAGGGATGGGGATCCTGTGGCCCTCCAAACGTCACACTACAGCTCCCATAATCTCTGACCATTGGCTATGCTGGCTGAGGCCAATGGGTGTTGGGAGTCCAAAGCAATCTGGAGAGCCACAGATCCCCCGTCCCTGCTTTGCACATTATAAGAACAGACTGCAAGCAAGGACTGGACTCCTTGGTTTGGTTGTGAGTCATTATGAAATATCAGTTGATGTACATACACATGTCTCCTAAGTAGTGCTTGGAAAGTTATTTTTTTAAAAAAGTAATTTGTTCCAGTTCACACCCTCCAAAATTGGTTCCAGTTCCAGATTTCTGCCACCCAAAAGGAATTAATTCCGTTTCAGTTCAATTCACAGTTCAATTCAGAATTCATTTGTATGGTCCGCAGCATTTTTTCCCAGCCTTCAGAATTGTACAAGCTGCTCTGCTGAAGTATAAAATAGACTTAGTAAGAAAACATCAACAACCCATAGTGCAATGCAAACAAATTTTTTTAATCTCCCCCAAGAATTATTATCTTTAAGCTTAAACAGCAGCATCACTTTTCAGAAAGGTGTCCAACCAAACCATGGAGTCCAGTCCTTTTCAGAAAGGTGTGTTTGTTTTTAAAGATAAAGTGCTTTACCTTGTTTTGAACACCTCTCCCTCACCTACTCCTTGCTCCTTTGTGCTACAGTAAATCTTGCAAACTCAGCAGGAGCCAGGTCTGATGCAAATGTAGATTGTGGGTCAGCATGCCCTCACTCTGAAGCAGTTTCAGCATTCTCACTGTGGGGTGGCGATTCACAAGCTCTCCTCGTGATGACATGGCCAGGTGAATGACTCATTGCTAATTCAACACACACTGTGGGCACAGTACATTTTGTCATGTCAGAAAGGATTGTGTGAACAGAGCTCACCAGCATGGGTGTATCACATGGGCACATTGTGAAAAACCTGCGTCATGAGGTGTGACGGCCTACACAGCTTAAAAATGAACAGGTGAAGAAAGGAAATAAGGGTAAAATGCCCATAGGCTTCAATTGCATTGACTTGGATTCAATGGAGCTGTCTCACTACCACAACCCCCAAAATCAGGAAATACTTTGGTCTAATCAATTGATTCAGGACTGTGATGATTCATTTGTGGATGTAGCAGTGTCTAATTCCTATTCTTCAGATTAACTCATCAGTTTGCATTTTTTAAAGTCCTCATGAAAATTCACCAGCATTTGTGTAAATTTTTCCTAAATGAGGCAGCCATTCCCTTCCCTTCCCAAACCCAGTTTTGATGTTTTGTGATGACTTAGCGCAAGGATGGGAAATCCGTGGTGCTCCAGATATTGTTGAAATGCAGTTTCCATCATTCCTGACTGTCAGCCAAGCTGGTTGGAACTGATGGGAGTTGAAGTCCAACTACATCTGGCTGGGCACAGGTTCCCCACCATTGGTGTTGTATCATTCATAAGGGGGCTGCCACTTCCCCATTGAAATCCTTCTCAGCAAAGTGAAACATCTTCACCATCACATAATACTGTTCCCTAAGGTACGTTTCTGTAGCAAATATCATGGCTCCCCATGAATTCCAACCCTCTCTGAAAAAGTGCCCCACATGTCCCTCCTCCCATCAAACAAATTGCCACCCTTCAAACAAATTAAAATAAGGATTGGAATCTATCCAGTGGATTGAACCTCATGTCATGATGGCTGCATGAAACCTTCAGATTCAGAGGCAGCTTGTATGTGAATACGATTTGCTGGAGAGTGACTGGAACCAATGGCTGGAGACTTTGTGCCCTGCTTGCAGGCATCTCAGAGGAATCTGCTTGGTCACTGTGGGAAACAGGACCCTGCACGGGTGAACCCTTTTTAAAAAATCATTTTTATTGATTTTCCAATAAATACAGCCAATCAACATGTCCACATCATAATCTAATTAATAACAAAAAACTAAAATAAAAAAGACCAAATTGTAATCCAAATTTTAATTATTATTTTTTCCGGGCTCCCCATAGTCTGGACCTCTGAAGCATATCTCCAAATCCTCAGTCCTGCACAGATGAAGCTTTGGTCTGATCCAGCACGGCTTTTCTTTTCCTCATACATAGTGAATGTCAGGGGAAATGTTGAATTGCAGCTTAGCTATAATTGATTGTTTGTCAAACATAAACATACAGTTAAGCAAGCAACTACTGCTAAGGCGCCTTCCTTCATATGAGCAATGTGGTGTGGGGAGATCTGCTATGATGTGCTGCTCTTTCTGGGGGTGGGGGTGGGATGGGCAGCACAGATTTAGGGAACACCTGCCTATACTTCTTGCTCAGTGTCCTCAACTTCTACTGTTATGATCAGTGGGAGAATATGGCCATAATCTGTTCATCCCCTCTCAATTCATAATATCCATTTTTGCTACTTAAAGCAGGGGGTGTCACAGTAATTGCCAGGATGTTGTGAATGTGCTGAATCACAGGAGATTGCAAAAGCATTAGTCACTTCTTGTTTGCCAGAGAAGCAAGCAAGTTGAGGCTTCCAAGCCAACAGCACAGCCAGGTGGATTGCATTGCAATAAGATCGCGCAACGTTGCCAGCAACAGCCAAGAAGAAACTTCATTTGAATGTTTCTTACATAGAAAGGTTGCTGTTGTGATCAGGCTGCTGTCAACGTTTTTCTACATCTCCCTGCATCTCCAGTGCATGAAGCATGCCTTTATTTATTGTGTCATTTCTGGAAATTAAATCATTTGTGCCTCAAGGCAAAGACTGTGGCTGCAATCTAATGAAAGTTAGCCATGCTGAAATTCTGTTGAAATCAACGGCACAAAAGCATTTTAACTATGCAGTTTAATTCCAGTTATTTCAATGAGACTTAAGCACACCTAATTTTCTCTGGATTAAACCCCACGGTTTATGTTATTATACTACACACTATACTATAAATGCAGAAATATAATGCCCAATAACCATATATTGCTAATGAGCAGTACTACATGTATTTTAATGGCCCTGAGTAGCAAAAATACTGTGATTATGATTTTGGAATGATCTATGATATTAGGTGTGCAACAGGCAAAACAGGCACATGCTCAGAAAGCAATCAACAAGATATAAATTATATTAGTTGAACTTGATGCACAGCCATCAATGAGGCAAGGTAAACCATATCAGAACCTTACCTACATAAATGTACGGTAAACATTAAACAATGTACACATCTAGCAGAACATGG
This sequence comes from Podarcis erhardii, assembly GCF_964252035.2. Lineage (NCBI taxonomy): Eukaryota > Metazoa > Chordata > Lepidosauria > Squamata > Lacertidae > Podarcis > Podarcis erhardii. Next base: position 53,606,431 of record NC_138498.1, on the reverse strand, counting down.
GAAATAAATGATACATAATGTAGAAGCCAAATCTACAAAAAATAAATAAATATGTAATTAAGATGCTCCAGGATTTTCAGTGTTTAGATCATTATCAATGGTTTGACAGTGATAAACAACTAGCTGGCCTTCATCAAGAGTGTGAAAATGTCTTCTGTAAAATGTCTTTTGTAAAATAACAACAACTTCTTTATGGGGAGCTCCCAATCATAGTTAACATTCCACTGTATAATAGCAATTATAATTTATAAATTTCAAAGATGTTCTGGTTAATGGAACTGTTTGGTCTCTGTGGTAATATGCACAAATATTTATGAAATGTTTATATGTAAACTGTCATAAAAGCTAAGGGTATTGCAAGAATTGGAGTATGGTTGCAAGAGCAGCAATTGTTTCATGTATTGCGCTTTAACAACCCTCAGCATCAGACCACTCATCCTTTGACAGTTTGGGAACAATTAATTCCAAATTTTGAATGAAACCATGGGGATATGGTGTGCAATGTATACGGCAAGATAATCAATGTTTTGTGGGGACACTGGATGTTTTTTAATGCAGTGGGGGATCGTTTTAGGTGAACCTAAGTGGGGTGAAATCTGGGATTCCATGCCACAGAAGTCAACTTCAGCATACCTTTGGAAAAACTATACATTAGTAGTTCAGAATCACAGTACAGCTGTCTCACATGGTTGCAGGAAGATTCCAGAACTGCTGGCTAAATTCTGAGATTAAGGGGACACAGGTCTAAAGTGACAAGGGAAATGTCAACAATTTTGACATGTTGGGTGGACTGTACTCCTCAACTGCTCCTGTTTGAATGTAATAGTGTAAGCGTTAAATCTAAAGGCCTGCAGGTGTACTTGATCACTGCAGCACAGCTGGCCATTGTGCAAAAGTGGAAGACTTCAGACCTGGATGTGTGGTATGGCAATGTATGGAAGATAGTGATGGCTGAATGAGTGACACATCACGTGAGAGTCTCAAGGAGCAAGGAAGCTCCAGACAATTTTTACACCATTTCGTCACCATTTGTTTGTATCATCATTTACCGTATTTTTATGCTGCCTTTCCACCACATTCAAGGTGGCTTGTGACATGAAAAGATTACAAAAATGCAACAAAATTTAAGTGACCATAAGCAATAAAAATAAGAAAGCATCGCTTTTAAATAAATATATATATTCTGGAATTTAGAAAAAGGAAAACAGACATTATTATCAAATACCTTTTTTTGTCAAAACTAAAAGGTCAATCTAGATAAAAGCACAAACCACAACAGAAAAGGAAAAAAGGAAAATAGAGAAAAGAGGAGAAAGACAGAGAAAAAGAGGAAGAGGAAGAAAAAGAGAAGGAATAATGGGAGAAAAAGAAGAAAGCAAAATAAAGAACTTCTGATTCCTTGTCTATCAGCTATTTGTAAATGTTTTCAAGGAAAATATTTCAACAATACCCATATTAAGGTCTAACTATAAAGATACAAAAAAATTAATACTGAGCACAGCAAAAAGTAAGCATCCCCCAAATTAAATATTGAGCCAAACAAAAACTCCAAAACAACACTGGTGATTGCCTGGAGAGCATTTTATTGCATCTGCTACACTGCACGAAGTGCTTACTTTCACGTCTATAGCCACACACTGACATTTTGTTTTGTTTGTTTTAATTTACCGTACTTTTCCGTGTATAAGACTAGGGTTTGGTTTTTTTACTAAAAAAATAATTTCAACAAGGGGGGGTTAGTCTTATACACAGAGGCAATCTCCCCCCATTTTCTAAATTTTGAGCCCCCCAAAATACATGTGGGCATGTTATAGACGGAAAAATATGGTAATTACACCTCTTGTTTGTCATTTTCTACTTTGATAAACAAAGCTTTTTGAAAATAAGAGAGAGAGAGAAATTGAGCAGGGTTGTAGCAGATCTGCAATAATGAGTCAATGTGCCCATTCAGGTTGCTGGGGTAGGAGGAAGACCATTTGGTGCACCAATAGGAGAATAGGATTGGTCCCATCAGTGCACACCTATAGGCCTGATCTCCCTCCCACCCACCCTGCCCCATCCCCACCCAAGTAAGAAACATTGACACCAATGTCAGGAGGGCAGCTCTGGACATGCACCACTACTGGATAAGGAAGACTCGGGTTCAAACCTGGCTATTCAGCAATGAAGCTCAGTGCGCTGGTCACTCTCTCAGCCACATAGGGGGATATGCTATTTGTCTCCTGGACCTCCTTGGTGTGTTGAAAATGTGATAAATACATAAAACAGCTTGGAGCAGGCAAGAAAGTCTATTTATTTACATCTACCTGTCACATTGCAGCTATGTTGTGTATAGTTAAAAAAATAATATTACAAAATGTAATAAATAATAATACTGCTTAATTTATGGTCAGAATGTTCTTATACATTTGGAGCATGACTTGGGAGGGATTTCCAAGCAAGATGAGGGGAAATGGTGTATGAATGCATTTCAATATATGTCATAGGATGCTGTTATTATTCTAGAGCAGGGGTCAGCAAACTTTTTCAGCAGGGGGCCGGTCCCCTGTCTCTCAGACTAAGTGGGGGGCAGGACTATATTTTGAAAAAGAAAAAAGAATGAATTCCTATGCCCCACAAATAACACGGAGATGCATTTTAAATAAAAGCACACATTCTACTCATGTAAAAACACTCTGATTCCTGGACGATTCGCGAGCTGGATTTAGAAGGTGATTGGGCTTAGTTTGCCTACCCATGTTCTAGAGGTTCCTCCAAAGCAGAATGCTTGCTTAGATAACTGAAGGGCCTCTGAATGAGAGTTTTAAAGGCAAATTTCAGGAGCAGCCAGCATGGTGCCCTCCAATTGCTGCTAGAAGTCTACAACTTCTATCATCCTTGACCACTGGCTATGGTGGCTGATGGGAATTATAGTCCAGCAACAAGTGGAAGGTGCCATGTGGGCCACCTCTGTTCAATTTAAACACAGTCTGCTATTCAGTTGTATGGAAGCAATAGTCACATACCGTATATACTCATGTATAAGCCGACTTTTTCAGCACATTTTTTATGATGAAAAAGCCCCCCTTGGCTTATACTTGAGTGAGGGTCCCTTTCAGGCTGCTCCTTCCTCCTCCTCCGCCTTTGCCACTGTCAGTGGCGGTGTTGGAGGAATGAGCAGTGTTATTCCAAGTGGCTCAAAGATGAAATTGCATTCCAGCACCTAAAATGCAAAGTAAACATGCATTAGATTGTGCTCTAAGTTACCAGAATCATCTGATTTCTTGCACAATCATCATCCATCCTACATACATTGTAGCAAAGCACTGAACCCCAAACTGCTGCTGTATCCGAGGACTGGATCCTGCAGATTAATTATCCTCCCAAACATTGTTCAGGATTGAAAGGGAGCAGAAATCATGTATTGAACAGCTAGCTACTAATTACACTTTCATGTTAAGCCCCCAAATCAAATTGGTACTCTGAACTTGTCTTCTTTGTATAAACATCAGTAATTTCTGAGTTCAGTGCTAAATGCTCTAGGTAATAATTATCATCATATGTGGTTAAAATTAGTCAGACCTCATCACTGGCAAGTTCAAAGCAAGTTATTTTTCATAATTGTTTTCTGGCTGGGCTACTTCTGCTACTAAGGTTCAGAAGGAAGAATCAGGAAACAGAGTGAAGCTCCAGGACAGCTTTAACATTTGATATGAGGCTGTAATGGATCAACATCAAAAGGTTCTTTTTTCCCATTTGAAATGCTTTACCAAACATTTATCAGGCTGAGAACAGACTCTTTTGTGGAATAGTCAACAATTTTCTTGTTCCATCTATGGTTGGAAACATCACAAGAAGATCTTGACATTTAATAGGATGGCTTTTCTGCCTATGGTTTCAGCCAAAATCAAGATGGGAAGAATTAGGTGGATTTTTCCGAGCCTCAAAACGTTTCTTCATTCATATGATGCAGTGACATGTTTCATACTTGTGTGCCAATAGCTCAGAATGAGATGCACAACTCATTCTATTATAATGTGTACAAGACCATAATGACAGTCTGTGGTGTTGCGTAAGAGTAGCACAGGACAACCACTCTGGCCAACAGAACCCTACTTATAGTCTGGATTCCTCCAACAAAGAGAAAGGTTGAGAAGAAGCCATAACTCAGTGGTAGACCACATGCTCTGGATTGCAGAAGATGGCATGTTCCATCCCTTGCCTCTCCAGTTAAAGCATTAGGTAGCAGGTGATATGAAAGACCACTGCAGGAGATCCCTCATTAAAATTTATTGTAACATGCACAGTGCACACATTTTACACAGTGTCAAAAGACTGTGTAGTGTGAGAAGTTTTTATGCAGTTGGACACATGGGATATAAGAAGGAGTTAGGTAGTTCCTTAATAATAATAATAATAATAATAATAATAATAATAATAATAATAAATTTATTTATATCCCGCCCTCCCCAGCCGAAGCCAGGCTCAGGGCGGCTAACAACAATCAAATAATCAAACAATCAAATAATCCAACAAAAAGAACAAGAAATGCATGAGGAAAGATCAAAATAAATAGAAACTGAAGTTGAGTACTGGTTCCTTTCAAATATTCATAACACATACTAATAGTACATTCCTTCCAGTAGCACCTTAAAGACCAACTAAGTCAGTTCTTGGTATGAGCTTTCGTGTGCATGCACACTTCTTCAGATACACTGAAACAGAAGTTTCCAGACCCTTCTATATAGTGAGAAGGTGGGGAGGGGTATTACTCAGAAGGGTGGTGGGAATGGGTGATTGGCAGATAGCTGTGATGAGCCTGTTGACGACTCTTAACGACTGCAATAGGTCTTACAGGAAAAAGCAAGGGGTGAAAAGGTGAAAAATGGCTTTGTCATGTATAATGAGATAAGAATCCAAGGTCTTTGTTCAGACCAGGTTTCTCCATGGTTTTGAGTTTGGTGATAAGTTGTAATTCAATAGTACATTATGAGACTACCTGACTAGTCAAAGGCCTTTATTGACTCATATTGAACTCCAATTAAACAGTTTGTGTAAGTATGCAGCCATTACACGCCACTACAAAACAAACAAAAGATTACACAGCTGTGCCATAGTCCTCTCACAGTATGCTGAACATGTTGATATTTGTTTTGAGGTTGGAAGAGCTTTGTGGGGAAAGGGAGTCTTCAGTAGCCCACTATAGGTGAAGGAAGAGAGATAATTTAGTTCCCCCAAGTCGCCTCTTTTTTCTTGTTCTTTCATTGTCCTGACTTCCCCCCTTTCTGTTGTTTCCTGCCTTCCTTCCCTTTTCTTTTTCTGTTAAATCTTATTTTCTTTCCCCTCTTTTATCTGGCCATGCCACAACTAGGAAATGGACACCAATAACTACTCCACAGTTGTTCTCTTTCATGTTCTCTTTCCCCAGTAGGTTGATCAGGTGTTCTTGATAAGCCAGTAAAGTTCTCCTTGAAGGACAACATAAGCTATATCTAAGATTGTATGACCCTGTTCACCCTACTTGTTTCCATACGACATAGGGTTTTGATTGACCAACCAGTACAGCATCTAGGTCCAAGCCAATGCCTGTCTATTCATATCCTTGAGGATAGCTCCATTGATTCCGCAGAATGCCAAGTAGGTTGCAATCTATGGAGTGTAGTATTAAAAACATGAGAACATAAGGAGAACCCTGCTGAAAGGCACCAAAGGTCTATCTGGGTCATCATTCTTCTTCCTACAGTGGTTAACCAGATACCTTCAGGAAACCCACAAACAGGACATGAGCCCAATAGCCATGTTCTCCAGCAACTTGTGCTCAGAAGTAGGATGCCTGGCAGTGCTTCTGACCCTATAGCCATCCTCACTAGCAGCAACTGATAGCTGTATCCTCCATAAAGGTATTATTATTATTATTATTATTATTATTATTATTATTATTATTATTCCAAAATGTATGTTGAAACCACTACAACTGCTGAAATAAAAGCAAGAGTTGGTGCTAAAGTTATTGACGTGAGGCATAATTTCAGAGCAGTTATGGGGCTACTGGTCTTGAAACTAGCAATTTGAAGTTGTACATTGTAATTATATAAGTGAGAAAAGTGTTAGCCTTGAATGCCAAAAGTAATAATTTGATATTCAGGGCTGCACTGATTGCTACAGACTGTATCCCAAGGAATATAGTAGCAATTCCTGTTTAATCAAATTCAGAAGGGATTTTTTTTATATAATATATAAAAAATCAACCAATCATGTGTAATTAAGGTTTTTAATATGCAAGTCCTTTGATGTTGTGTCATCTTGGAAACATAAAACAAGCATTTGTCTCCTTTTTATAGAATCTGATGAATGAATCTGAAGGGAGGGTAGATCTCCAGAGAGATACGTTTAAAAGCATCTGGTGTTTTGACTTTTTAAAAAAGCAACAGTACTGGCAAGAAATCTTAAAACGGGTGCTTGTAGAAGTGAATTAATATGTCAGCAGCTCACATGTTGATGGGAAAGCTTTGACACATTTGGAAGATCCCTTTATTTTTTCCCCAGTTCCAGCTTTCATGCTTGTAAGAATTTCCCCAGGACATTTTAATTAATTCTGATTAGCAACACCCCCTTAGGAGCTAGTATGTGTCATTAAATCAGTCTCACAAGGACATAGAACAACAACTATTGTTCTTCTGCTGAGAAGCCTCTCCTAGTAGGGGTTCGGTATCTGGGGTTCTCCAACTCCATGTAGCGAGGAAGTCCCAGACGTTTTTATTCCTGTACCGTTCGCCCCCACCTCCAAAATTATTTTTATCGCTTCAGACCCTTTATGATCCAACAGCGGCAGGGGAGTCTTGCCATTGGGGCCCTTTTTGAGGTTGGGGCCCTCAACAGAGGCCCCATCCTGCTGACTATTGATGATAACACTGCATGCATTGTCTCCCTTGTCTTGGCAGAAGATTCTGTCTCGTTCTCTCTTTGTTCCCCTCCTTTCTCTTTCCACAAGCATCTTTGTTTTCTGTTCCACTACATACAGTGTTTTCTGTTCTACATGTTCAGCAAAATCATGTCAAAGGCTCCTTTTGGGATTTGACCGTTTCAATCTGAAGTTGAGAAAGGTCATTTTTAAAATGTTTCCCCACATTACATAACACTTTCTCAACATAGAAAACAGGGGGGGGGGGGAGAGAAAACACATCTCCAATGTCTGTCTGTCTATCGATCGATCGATCTATCTATCATCTATTAAAAATAAGGAGCTGTGGCTGGGTTAAAAGAAAAGATTAAAAGGAAGAAGAAACCCGCAACAGTGATTGTACAAAATAGATCGAAACAATTAAGATTTGTTAAAAAAATAATCAGTACAAAAAAGTAAGATAGGATTGATTACAGCATTGACAAAAAAAATCATACATTTGCAAGGAAACGATCTCTCAGAAGGTAATCAAAGGTGTCCAGTACCTTCAAAACATATTCCATTTTTTCTCTTCCTCCCATCTTTTCATATATGTTTTACCGATTTTGCTATGAGTGTGCCATGATTCCACATTTTTTCCTAGTCATTCCCTTCCAGGTGGTATTATGGAAGCCTCCAGTATTTTACATGAAGAACCCTAGCATCTGTGACCATACAGGATGTTAAATTCTTAAAAAGAATTATTTGTAAATATAACAAAAAAGAAAGGGAAAAACTTTTGCCAGGAGACATGGGAAATAAAAATATTTCATCAGTCCTAATTTAAATATATATAGATTAATATATGCAGGCCATATATCCAAATAGGTCTCTATTTGAGATTGACTACTATAAACAGAAATGACAATGAGATCTTCAAACCAGAGTAGTAGTTGGTGGGTGTTTGTCCTTCCAAGCTTGTAATAGAAGTCTCTTACCCATCACAAGAGCTCGCAAAGACCATTTTTGCTGTCCATCGATTAGTCCCCACACCACAGGAATATAATTTAAGAGTGCATGAACATCAGCACATATCAAGGATTTGTCTAAACCAAGTTAATATGAACAATAATTTATTGCCTGAAAGATGACACCACGGAACATGCCAGCATCGTGTGCCTCAAAAAGGTGCTTTTACGACACCAGTATTGATCTGAACCAGTCAACTGCTTCCTATAAAGACATTCTGTCATTTTGTTGGCTTTTATCATTTATATGTCAGAAAGAAGAATAGTAGCTGTAGTGGAATGAATATAAGACCTCAAGATCTTCACTAATACTCTTCTAATTTCTCCCCCAAAACGTTTTAGACCGTGGACAATCCCACAATATATGAGAAGGGGAAAATGTAGTATAACAATCATATTCAAAGAAAAGTTGTGTACATTGGGTTGTAGCCAATGCTAGTCCTACTCAGATTAGACCTATTGACCTTAATAAACATTATTAATTAAGGCTTATTCATTCCAGTGGGTCTACTTTGAGTAAAACAAAGTTGGATGCAATCCATTGTCGCACAAACTCTCCCAGCTGGCATGGGAATGTTATCTACTATGCCTTGAGCCCATCAAACCCTTTTACAGTTTACTTGCTCCATTTTGGAGCCATGTTCTAAAAGCAATGTGTAGGTTTTAGAAAGAATATGTTTATTATTATTTAACAATATTTTCCTCAGAACTATTCTCTCAACTGAACATTAAATTTTACCCAAGGCAGTCAGGTGTGTCAAGTGCATTCTAATCTGAAAATATTTGGGTTAAACCCAACCCAAAGTTGGTTGGGTTTAATTCATTTCATTTATTTTTCAGTGCTATTATATCATGCAACCTTTTTTCCTTGTATCAGCTGGGATTATTTCAATGTACTAATTTCATATATCAAGGGAACGGTTGCTGTTTTTGTTTGTTTGTTTAATAACTCCCTTTATGGTTTGAAGTAACCAGAAACCTCTACTGCCTTTCTATGTCTACTCGAAGTTAATTCCCATTAAGTTCAATATGACTTGTTCCCATGTAAGTGTGCGCAGGGTTGGTGTGTTAATGATCTTCATCAGTAGCTGCATTTTTCAAAATGTGTCTGTTGACAACACAACTTTTCTTGACATCAGCCCAGATCTACTTATCTACCATTTCCTCGTAGAAATCCCCCGCTTGCAATATTTATGAAATCATGCTGGCACTCAAACATGTCGGGTGGGGGTGGAAATGACTGTACAATAAGGGACTTTTTATCGTTTGAAAAATACAACTCTATTCCCTGGAAGCAAGCCAGGCTTAATGTGCAATGTTCTTCTGTCATGTTATAATTAGAACTTACACATACACTGAAGTTTAATTTCCAGAGTTTTATTGGAGTGGTGGAAGGAACAGTGGGTGGGTAGGAATCAAACAAATTCTGTAGTTTTTCATGTTCAAAGCATTTCATGGGAGGTGCTTGTAGAAGAGACAGAAAACCCATTAGTCGTTAATAAGACTTGAGAGCAGATTTATTAGGTATTACTTATGCATTTTCCCCTTGCTCATGACTCAAATGCACAGACATTCTGAGGACTTCTTCTCTTCTCTTCTCTTCTCTTCTCTTCTCTTCTCTTCTCTTCTCTTCTCTTCTCTTCTCTTCCACATTCACTATTACATTGTTTGGGGTAAGCTTGGTCTGAGGACATATGACATGATTCAGCCACCCTGCTGAAGCTAAGCCGGTCTGGGCCTAGTTGGTGCTAGATGGAAGACAGCCTCAGAAACCCCATGGATGTTGCCCTGGGCTCCATGATGCAAGAACAACAGGGTATAATAAGTGGGCAAGTGCTTATTGGGTTTTTAGAAGGTCCCTTCCTCACCTGCGCACCCAATGCAGGCAAACTGGTGGCGCTACTCTAAACCTGCTTCAGACACAAGATTCCTCCACTGAGATTTTAGAATACAGTGGTACCTCGGGTTAAGTATTTAATTCGTTCCGGAGGTCCGTACTTAACCTGAAACTGTTCTTAACCTGAAGCACCACTTTAGCTAATGGGGCCTCCTCCTGCTGCCATGCCGCTGGAGCACAATGTCTGTTCTCATCCTGAAGCAAAGTTCTTAACCTGAAGCACTATTTCTGGGTTAGTGGAGTCTGTAACCCGAAGCGTATGTAACCTGAGGTACCACTGTATATGAATCAGTTTGATAACAAGTCAGATTATTAGAGTAACTATTCTAGCCCAATATTGACTTTCTTTGCTATAGAAACAGAGGTCCTGTTTTAATAAAAAATGGTCATGATCGAGACCCTTCTTTCTGTCTCACTATCACATTTAGTAAGTACTTAAGTAAGGTCCTGCTCAGTGACTGACCTAGGTCTCTGGAACTCTTTTCTGAAAGAGGTCTGGCTTTCCATATTTCCAATGATCTTCTGCCAGAAAGCAAATTTATTTTTTATTTAGACAGAACTTTTGTCTTCTTATAGCTATTGTAACTATGTTGCTGTTGCTTAAATGGTTGTTGCATTTGTTGGTTTTATTAATTGTTTTTTCTGCCTTGTTTTTAAGCTTTGGTTCTTATTTTGCAGTGGACCTCGGACAACATTTGATGAATATGTGGGGTACAAATTTAACACATACACATAAATTTTACGAAATTGTTCAAAGTCTGGATTCCAATTTTGCCTCTTTAAAAACATCTATCCTTCTCATCCTTTTCTTCTCTTGTTTTTTGGCAATAAGACATTTAATTTATTTGACTGATTTGCAGTGCAACCCTGTGTTTGCTTACTCATAAGGAAATCCCATTGAATTCAATGGCACTTATTCTCAAGAAAGTGTACACAAAACTTCAACTGGCTATGCAGCTCAGCTGTCTGACCTCATGCTTCCTATCGACTGTTTCAGAATGAAACAGCCGTAACCACACTGTTGGTGCTGTTTTATTATTATTATTATGATTATTATGATTATTATGATTATTATTATGTTTGTGTGTGTGTGTGTGTGTACACACTTATAGTTCTCTTTCAAGGAAGCCAAGGCAATGTACATGTGGTTCATTCATTGCGTTCCACCAGGATTTCTGCTCAGCAAACAAGGAAATACAGCTGATACAAAATTAACAATTAAAATTACTGCCTCTTCTATTTAGAGATGATGTTGCAGCCAAAAAGGCTGTTAAAGTGTGATACTTCATTATAAAAGTAAAAATGCATAATTATCTGATTTTTCTCTGATCTTGTCTTGATACTTTATTCTTTCTGGATATAAATATAATTAGAGAGATAAATTGCCTGTGGTTTTCTTCCCTTCTTCCCTCCCTCTTCAACAACTCAGGACTCCAGAAGCATTTTCAAAGTTTAAATGTGCTCTGTTTTGCTTGCCGTATCCTTTCTGCTGTAGCTTGCAAGCTCTTGATCTAAACAGCTAATGTTCCAAAACTCCTTTCTGCACAAGTGACAACTAGTTGGGAGAGATCCATGTGATGGGCCTCATTCACAGCATTTCTGTGTTCAGATGATGTTGTCAAGTGCAGGGCCGGATTTGGGTTTGATGAGGCCCTAAGCTACTGAAGGTAATGAGGCCCTTTATACGTCCAGCTGTCCTATGTCAACAACAAATTGTCGCTGTTTTTCATGTTGAATTTTTGCTATATGGTAATTTATGGACCTAATATGTATCTAAAGCCATTTGCACATAACAAAATATGTATTTTATCCAAGTAATTTATTTTTTATCTTATATTTTGGAAATGTACATTCAGGTTTTTTCCTTTAAATTTTTTGGGGCCCCCAAGAGAGTGGGGCCCTAAGCTATAGCTTGTTTAGCTTATATGTAAATTTGGCACTGGTCGAGTGTAAATGGGCAAGGTCTGTAATAAACTGGGGTAGCAATATTGGCAATGTATACCCTCCTGTTCAGATTCAGCAAGTGGATGTGATGAGCTACAAAGTCAACTCCAAAACTAGTATGAAGAGTTTCTCACAATCGCTTTCAACTTCCACTGGAGTTGCCATCACTTTTGATTTAACCAAGGAAGAAGCCAGACCTGAAATAAAGCACATCTGGATGGTGTACATGAAAACTTGGAGATGGGGGCAAACTAACATCCATTTAAAGAGCACTCTTCTAGCAAGCAGTGTTTCAGAGAAAAAACAATTCTTAATTTTTGAAATCCACACACATATTTACATGGCATTTCAGAATGGAGAACAACTAAAAATGTGCAGATCAATTCATTATTTCAACAGTTATCTATTAGCAAAAGTTATGTGTAGCTTCAAGATTCATACAAAAAATCATCTCTGACCTGTGAATCCCCAAGTCAACATCTTGAAACCAAATGTCTGCCTCAGCAGAGACCGCCAAAAGACAAGAACTTCCTCTTCCAGCTTCATTTAGCTATTCCACACCATAGTCTCTCACACTTGGGAATGGTAGATGACCTTAAAATGTATGGCTTCATGTGCCAATTCTGACCCGATTCCAATGGCTAGGTGGGAAGTAGAATAAAATTTCTCAGGAGCTAAAATGAAGTTAACAATGTAGGTGTCAAAACCCATTTCCTATATAAGACAAATTCCAACAGGATCTCTTGGATATTACTTCAAAGCACTGAATCAACCATCATAGATAAGTGGAGGGTGATTGCACCCCACAAGAAGTTCATTAAACATTTGACAAACACACCTCAAAGTCATCAAACAAGTGAGATCCCAGACAAAAGGAAGGTTAGTAATTAAAGTAAACCTATGCCCCTCAAGGATCTGTCATTGAATAGAGAACTCTTTTTTAAAAAAAGTGCTGTTGTTCAAAGCAAATAAGAGTAGGGTTATGTCCCCCCCCCCAAAAAAAGAATAATGCTCCCTTTGGTGGGGGGAGTCCAACACCTTTCACTGTGAGATTGCAATCTGTTCCCCCTGCCGCCTCTGGCTGCCAGCACATATTGCCACAGTGCTTGTTAAGGGAGGGGTCATGTTGTGCATCAAATTGTGAATGCCCCCTTCAAAGCGGCTTGCTACAGTGCAATACACCCCTTCTCTTGACAACCTTCAAAAGATGGGGAGCTTTCCAATCTGCATGTTGCTGCAGAGTGCCTCCTCAAACTGGCTGCTGGCAAAAGCAGCGGTGGGAGAAATGTGCCACGCATATTGGGGCCGATTGTCTCCTCCCAAGTGGCGCCAACCATTTGAAAGGAGGTGAATGTTATTAATTTTTGGCCCTTCTTCACATGCAGCCCAAATAGGGATTGAAACGAAGTCCTCCTAAAGAAGACTAACCTTATGTTCTTCTAGCTAAGTGTTCTCATGTAGAGAACAATCACTCGTCTTTAGTTAAACGCAGCCAAGGAGTGAGATAGGAGGGCTCTTAATTGTGCAGCGCAAGGCTATTCTCTATTTATTTATTTCTTTGATGTCAGTTTTCACATCCCACACACATGTAAATTCAAAGATTTACAATTAATTATATCATGCTTAAAATATAGACAACTAATCATACCAGGATTAGTACATCCATAGTTACAGCTTCGTTTATGTTTATATTGATTCCATTGCAAAAGGAATGGCATTCATCTCTCCACATCGAAAAATCTTGTTGGTTGTATCCTTGTCTCACCAAACTGTTTGTATCTTGTGGTTTCATTTGCTCTCATTATGTCCCATCTTATTTTCTCCCAGATGTCTGTTGCTCTACCACTGAGCTATGGTCCCTCCTGGTATAGAACAGAATATGTGGCACCTGCAACAAAATGTTGCAGCTTCAAGTGTTGTTCAGTATTCCAATCACTCTCATCTCTACAGTCAGCATTCTATGGGCACCAAGTGTGGTTTGTTTTGGAGGTCCCCCTGCCATTGAGGGTTTTTATTTTTTATTTCTGCAGCAAATCCAGAGCAGTCAGCCACCTTCCCTCACCACAGCCCTGCCCTACCCCATCCTGATTTGAGCAAGCAGCAGCACCACCACAGCTGGAGAAGTGGAGCCTCAGCAGTACCCCACCTCATGTGTCATGTCTGGGCAAAAATTAGGTTTCCCCCAAGCCTGCTGATATTTCTTAAGGTGCCATTTTGACTACATTATTGTGCCATTATGGCTACATCATGGCACCATTTTGATTACATTAGCACTAACAGCCTGAGCAATAAGAATAGAGCAAATGACGATGGATAGGACAGGATACCTTTGAGAACTAGTTCACACATGCATATATACCCTTGATTGTTCTATACTTTACTCCTGGTGGTAGCAGAACGTGTGATTTGGCTCCACTGAAAATCTTTGCACCTGCCATGGCATGAAACTTCTGCCTGCCGTGTTAAGTCTCTGATGGACCCTTCATATATATACAGCTTATATACATGCATTGATGCTGCCATCATGCACGAAGATCTATTTTTACCACCAACCTCCTCTCGCCCCCTACAACCCTTTCGTGAGAAAATAGCTACAATCACAAGAGTGGCATATACAGGGGAGGGACTAGACTGGGCACACAATGTTCTTCTGTGTAGAATCACATTGTTCCATAGAGTAAAAAACCAAAACACAACAGTGCAAGTTTTGAATCTTGCAGATTGCATTCTTCATGCTTCAGCCACTGCTTCCTAGCTTGGGGTAGGGGTGGGGGTGGGGGTGGGGAGAGAAACAGATGTGTCTCGCTAAAAAGAAAGGGGTGGGGTGGGGTGGAAAACCTTCCCAACTTTCTGTGCACATGGACCTTTCATTTTATGAAAACAGTCAAGCTGCAACCACAAGATTTCACAGATAAGAGAAAAAATGTGGATTGTACTTAATTCAATATTATAAAGAAATACTCTTATGGGGAGACGGCAAGCTGAGCCAAAGCCAGACCAAGACTGCTGACTGATCTGAAAAATGTGAATATTTTTCACACTGGGACACCACATCTCATAATGCTCCATGTGTGCTATAGTATATAATTATGAAATGTTTGCATTAAGTAACTTGGGTGCCTAAATACAGATGTTCCTTATTGACATTAATTGGACATGACATATCTTTGGCCTGCTTTATAGCAGTCATCAAAGCATGCATTTCCATTTTGCCATATATATTCTAAAGGAGCTCTGTTCCATATCGACCTTATTAACAGTGAAAAACATTAGTGCCGCAGCTATCTGTCATATATTTCAGTTAAAAATGCAATTGGTTCACTTTGAAGAGGGCATTTGTTGGGAATTGACCGCAAACATTAATATTTGTTTCTTTCCCCCCAGAAACTTTTCTTCTCTCTCTCTCTCTCTCTCTCTCTCTCTCTCTCTCTCCCTCTCTCTTTTACTAGGTATCTTGATGCTTATTATTGCTTAATTATTTTACTGTTCACAATAAAAGAAACATAAAAGCATCGTCTCCCTAACTGCAGAGACTTCAATGGCATTTTGTTAAACATTTCAATAGTAATAGCTATCTTTAGGGTGATCTGGGCCTGGTTCATAAGTTGATCCTCTGGTCAAAAAAGGAGGGGGCATAATTTTTCCTAACTCCCCACACCATTCCCAAGGATTGCCCAACCCCCAGGACCAGGTTTTCAATGGTTACAATGGGCTGCTAGGGGAAAGAGGAGACAGAAACCCCCCATGCTGCACCCTTGAATTTGATTCCATTTGCAGAAGGAAAGTTAGGACCTAAGGCTATGAGCTGGGTCTAGTTGCACCTAGTTCTCATTGAAATCCATGGGGCTTAAGTGATGACTGACTTTTCCCACTGATGTCAATGGGATTCATGAGCAACTGACTCAGAGCACAGAATAAGTTGCATTGACTTCAGTGAGATCTTTTCTAGGTCTATTTCCCCAGGTATAGGATTACAGTCTTAGGGCAGGAGTCTCTCTAGTGGACTTCTGCGCATGGACTTCTGCTAGTGCAAAGGGATTTTCCTCACCTCCTCTGCTTGTGGGATCTGAAATTGCCTTGGGGAGGGGGGCATGAGAGAACCCCCAGAACAATGTGCTGCGGGGGGGGGGGGAGCTCCATCTGGCAAGTGGAAAAAACTTGCCATAGTGCAATGCTGAATTCCACCTAGTCTGTATCCAGTCCAATCCAATCCAACTCTACGTTTTCATTTTAGAATTACACTGGCATAATGCAAAATGCCATTTTTTGCAAAGTCACACAGAGCTGTTATGATATGTTAGCTTCTATGGCAATCTAGTCAGCCCAGCTCCAAAGCTGGTCAATCAGTTCATTTAACATTAAACTGAGGCAGCAGCTTTGGATGAATCCAGTTCAAAAGCAAGAGTAGTGGTGAAACCGAGATCTGGAAATAAAGTGCAGTGGTTCAGAAGGCAGGGATTTCTCAGTGGTGGCACCATGTTTATGCAACTCCCAGTACAGATCTGGATGTACTCCATATTATATTTCTTTGGCATCTGCTTAATACTATTTATTTTCACAGGGCTCCAGGGTCTAGCAGGAGTGGCCCTATTTATCTAAGTGCATCACTGATTGCCATATGCTACTGTTATTTTATTGCCAAAAAATGGCTTTAATTTCGCTTTGTGGAATGCAATGACCCTATTTTCATCAGAGAAATGTTGGAGGGTATGGAATAGCACAGCAACCCAAATGGCTTCCATGCTCTCATGGGAAAAAATGAGATGCCTCGTTTTGGGGGGGACATCCCGGGGTATGTTATTGTAAAGATTACAGTTAAATAATACATGGGAAGCCCTTTGGACACTTGAAAGCACTATACACATGTTAAGTATTATTATTAACTTTACAAGTCACAGAGCTGCTTCGTAGACGGTGCCTACCTTGATGTGCTTTTTTTTATTAAACCAAATAACTTATATTTCATATACTTTTATAGTGCGTGCAGCAAAGCAAGGGAGCACCTATTCAATCAGCTAGGTAGGTGTTTAATACATGCACTCCTTGCCTTCTGCCTAACTAAGCTCCTCAAAGCGACTTAGCAAAGTGTGCCTGTTGCTCTTACATTAATTAACCTGGTCTGCTTTGCTGCTCTTCAGCAGCCTCAGGGGGGCTGGCTGTTCATCAAGCAGTCAGCGATGACTCTGCCCTCCTGATGCCCCTAGAAAGCGGCAAAAGCCGGGCAGCTACCTGCTGTCCCTTCATCAGCAGCTTTGAAACGGCAGGCCCTGGGGATCAATGAGCAGCTTTCCAGCGCCTGCTGCGAACGAGGCAAACTTGAAGTAATTGAGAAGGGTTGCAATCCAGACACATTCTTTGAGCAGATCCAAAGGGCTGCACATACCAAATACGACGTCTGCTCTTTTCTATTTTTTTTTATTCAGATAAATGTAACCCTCTTTGCAGTACAGAGGGCTCCAAATGTCTAATAAAAATAACCCTTAAGTTGCGTTTGACCTCCGCTATTCCATATTTCATACTGCTTTTTTAAAAAAACACTCCTAATATTTTTCAAAGGGCTTTGCTATCCACAGGGCGGTGGGGTGGGGGCTTGGGGGAGCGAGCTGCTGCTGTTCAAATGAAAAAAAGGTCAAAACACCCGGCTGGGTGTGTGTGTGAAACGGAGTCACCCGCTTCCCTGAAATGTGGCAACAATTTATATATCTAAAAAGTTTATTTTTACAATGTTCTTGGTGGAGGAGAATCATCTGGAGGACGTTTTTAAAACAAATCCTAATTTTGAAAGCGTAAGAATCTTTGGGGATGAAATAAGGATGTACTCATTTGTTCCAAAACTGTTTCTCCCTCCCGCATGTTTAATAAATGGCAAGAAATTGTGGCTTGGTGTTTTCAGACTCATGCGTGCGTGATGTGCCCTTGAGGGCATTGGTTCAAATCCTTCTGCTGTGATAAGGGGGAGCTGATGGTTTGGGGTAAGGGGAGGGGCTATAGCTCAGTGGAGGAACAAACATGTTGCATGCAGAAGGTCCTGGGTTTACTTTTAATTTTCAGTTTAAAAGAGTCTTGGGTAGTAAGATTAGCAGCTATGACTTCCTGATGCCGTGTCAGTCAGAGCACCTATATACTGAGACCAACAGACCAGTGGAATGACTCAAAGTAGGCCAATTTCTGCTGGACATAGAATAAAGGCCTGTTCAGTGTAGTGGTTAGAGTGTTGGACTAGGACCTGGGAGACCAGGGTTCTAATCTCCACTCAGCTATGACACTCAGTGGGTGACCTTCAGCCAGAACTTTCCCCTCAGCCTAGCAAAAATCAGGAGGCAGAAAACCATGTATGGTACATTGAGCTCCTTGGAGGAAAGGTAGGATAGAGCTGTAATAATAATAATAATAATAACAATAACAACAACATATGGCATTAAGGTGGAAATGAACAGGTTACCTGCAAAGGAGGAAGAAAAATCTCCACACGCTTCCTTATTTTCTCCTCAGAAAGATATCCAGGAATTGCTTGCAGCTCCTTCTTCCTAAACTTGCCTGGATAGGAAAAACTGGCTCCAAGTATTCAGTCTCAGGCTTTGTAGATGTCTCTTCATCAATTCATCTTCACAGCAAACATTTCCACAGCCGCCTCCAACGCTCTGAGGTACCAAAAGAAGGTTATTCAGCAAGGTTATTTGATAATCTCCCAGGCGATATTTGCAACAATTCCCCTGGATGCATTTCCCCCCCTGCTCAGTAGATCTCCTGGGAGAAAAGAGTGTCTCCAGATAAGCTTGATGGTAATGGAGTCGAACAATGTCCCTGAGGTAATAATAATAATAATAATAGCTGTGGCTTTGGCGTCCAAAATCTGCTTCCTTGAATAAATAAGCTGCCTTTGCCCATCTGAGAATGATTTTTGCCAGGGAAATTTCTACAGTTTCAGCATATCTACCTTCTCTTCTGAACACAGTATTTGGCTTAGCTCTGCTTTAACATCCTGTTTCGCCTCGAAACAAACACTACTGTGTTGGCTCAGGCCTTCTCTCCCCGTCCAACAGTGAAGGCGGCAGGATGGGAATGGCTTTTGTTTTGGAAAGTCATGCTTTCACAGTACGTTGGGAAAGCAGCCCGAGAGCAAGCGATCCATTGGATCCTACAAAAACGACAGCCGTGTAATTCAATTCCATAATGCCGCGAGTTGTCTCTGTATCCCCTTAACAGACTTGGCAGAATGAGGACAATACCACAAGGGCCTCCAGGTCACTATCTGTGTGAATCATAAAGGATTATGCCAAAACCTTGTCTAAAGAATAAGTCTTGGAAAAAATTACTCAAGAGTTCCAGATGTTAAAATATCTGGGTGTGTTTGCTTTGTGTGTCAGTTCTCTGAGGTTTTTTAAGGTGAAATGCATTTAAATAATGGGAAGAAAGGAAGCTGGCCTCATTTAACGAATTCTCCTGTTTGTTGATAGTTTATTTGAGTGAATACAGCCTTAGCATATTTCTGGAGTATGATGTTGTAACTTGTAACTAAGAGCAGCAGCGTCTTCAAATATACTCGTTGGCTTTCAGAGAAAGTGAGAAGCGCAGTGACATAATACCACAGACTGAAATACAAACTAAGCCCACATGTGCAAATGTACAGTGGCTGCGAATACATCTCCCAAGGGTGAAGCAGGACTTTTCCTCCTGGCACTTGTAAGAAACACATCCAAGAGGTGAGAGAAGGGGAAGAAGGAGAGATGAGATCGTCCTTTTCCCTGCTTGCTTAGAGATGGGTGGATCTATCAGTTTCAGTTTCTCATTGTTTCTATCTTCATTTTAGTTGTCCACATTTCCACAGAAGTTTGCTGATTTTTGAAGAAGTCCTTGTGAAAATTCACCAGCACTGTAGGTGTAAATTTGTTCTAATATGTATGCATTTTCACTAATATATGCATTTGTTTGGTTTTTGTTTGGTTTTTTGGTTTTTTGCGCACATTACATGGCTAGAGAATTACAAAATTCAGATAAGTGTGGATTTTGAAAGATAGCTTTGTTTTGGTTCTTGTGATGTTTTGGAAAGTGCAAAATACTTTACCTTTACATGGGAAATAAATACACCCCCCCACCCTATTTCTACTCTTGTTGAGGTATATAAACTATCACCACTGGTATTCCCAGATGTGTTAATTGTTTTGAGAGGGAAGCGTGCAGAGGTAGGTGCTTTGTTAAGATCATATGGGCTTAGAAAACAATTATTTGCAGTTTTGGGGGGGAACAACTCAGATCCCTTCCAAGTCAAAAGGCGACAAGCTCACCCACCCAGAATTCAAAGCTGCCATTCTTTGATGAGGCATGTGCAACTAACTGAGAGAACAAAATAATCTTAAATTTAACAATGGTAATCCAAGTGGGCCATTCCAAGAAATGAGAATGAAAATAGACTGATGTGATGTGCATGGCCATGCTATGATCAATCTTTCCTACTTTTTTAATTGCTTTTAGTAAAAATATTTTTTTTTTATTTGTTAACAAAAAGTTGCAAACAAAACAAAAAGAAAGAAAACAAAAAATCAAAAATGTAAGCCATAAAGTGTTACAGGACAAAAGTACAAAGATGTGGCATTCCACCGGGACTGCATTATTTACCCACCCACAAGAGCAAATCCTCTCCAACTGGAACCCCAGAATTTGGTAGGTATTCTGTTTGGGGGGATGTCTGAAGGCATTCCCAGTCACACAGACCCCTTCAATTAATATGCTATGCCTTCTGCTTCAATGAAGTACCATGCCCTGTTCACCTTGCTTGATTTTGCCCAAAAAGGAAATTCAATGAAGTACCATGCCCTGTTCACCTTGCTTGATTTTGCCCAAAAAGGAAATTTACCTAAGTATAGTCTAGATTGGAGGTGCCAAAGAACAGGAAAAACAATGTACATGAATTATGAGCAAGATAAACGAGACCTACTGCTTTGAGAATGAATCAATATTGTAATTAAAACATCAAAGGCAGTTCAAATAAATCTGAGCTCTGCTTAGAAAGCAGATGCCAGGAACATCTTTTCCATTTTCGTGGTGTTCTCAGTTTGCTTTGTACACACCCATCACAGAGTGTCAATGCCCTGAAATTACCCAGCGTAAAGAGGGTATAGTGCATTTTGCTGCTGCTGCTACCACTGCCACCGCCACCCAAAGCCAGCTATGTTTCAAGTGTCTCATAAAACACAGAAGAAAAGAAACATGATAAATTAGGCATCCATCCCAAGTGGATGTTTTTCTATCCAAATTCAACCCCTAAAGGAATGTTACGCATAGATAAACAAAGGAAGAGAAAGGGTGGGGATATGTTAGAATGTAACATAACGCAAATTGCAAGTTATAAATGAAATCAAGTCACAACAACTTTGCCATTAACAATTTCCATATTTGGTGTGCTCTACAGTATCCAAATTTACCTTGTGGGTGAATCTACGGCTGTTGCAGCAGAATTTATCCAAGGTCTACCATTCACTTATTGTATCAAAAGTTGATTGCAAACTCAAGATGAGGTTGATGTGAATAGCCAACACAAGGGTGGGATGAATGACCAGCAAAAAAAATATATTGCTGGATCATTAGGAAGCTCAAGAATGTCTTTTCTAATAAAAAGGGAAGTATGCTTTGTCATAAATAGCTGCAAAGTGCTCTGTGTCCAAATCACAACCCAGGAAGAAAACAGGAGCAAATTGTTTCATAGCCCTTCCCAAGGCAACCCACCAAGTGGCAGATGCTAGGAGGCGAGGACTGGCGGAAAGTTGTTGGACAGTGTGCTCTGAGACCAGCCTTAGCATCAGCTCATGTACTTTCCTTGGGTGCAATGTAGGATGCTGAAGTAAGAGTTACCTCACAGTCCTGTTGGGTCTTGTCTTGTGCACAGAATGCAAGCAGGCTCCATATTTCCAGGCAGCAAAAATATCATTGGCCAGCCTTCAGGTGTCTATATGTTACTTTCCCACAAAAGTTGACAGTTACCTGCCAAAGAGTTTGGCCCTAATTCACACAATCCACAACACAATTGAGCTCAAGCCATGTGATTTTTTAATCACTGTATTCCCTCAAAGTCAACAGAACAAAGAAATAGAATTATCAGATGCCATAATTACAACAACAATGTTATACTCCATATATTATTATGTAGTAGAATTAACAACAAGAAAAAGTGCTGCTTAGAATATTTGAAAAGAAAAACAAACCTTTGCTGAGGCTGAACATATCTGATTAGGTGTTTTGTTTTTTTCATATTTCAGAGCCAACCACTGCTCTTATATCGCTAGATGGACCCAGCAAATGAGTCCACGTTTCCTGGAGATGAATCAATGTAACTGCACACATTTGTAAATGAGGTCATGGCAGTCACCCAGAGACAGCAACATGCTTGGAATCTGAAATGAAGGATTCTAATGCTCAGGAAGTAGAAGAGGCAGCCCCCAAAGGTGTCTGCAGACAAGCTCTCTTCACGATGCTAGCTTGTGCCTGACTTGATCAAATTATTTTTCGGGGTGGGGGGAGTTGTGAATGATTTGCTGTAAACTAGCAGGTTCCTAGAGGTCATGAACACAACGAGGAGTGAGGGTGGAGGATACACTGCTGCCATCAACCACAAGCAGCTGTTGCAGCAATGCCGGCTAAGCCAAAGTGACTTGTAATGAAGCATTCGGGGAATGTCTGCAATGTCTTAGCTTGGCCCATGCAAATGGTGGTTGTCCATTAATGTTGCATAGAATTGCCAGTAATTAGAACATCCCTGGTAGGCCACCAACATCATTAATGCCTGTTATGATTGTTTTATAAGTCTGAGGAGACAAATGCATTCCTGCATGACTCTAATGCTGCTGGAAGTGCTGCGCTCATAGCTTGGGCTACAACAGCTATGAAGAAGATTGTCTATCTGAGGAAGATGTCTCTCTAGAGCCACATCTTCCCTTCTTGCCCTTTCACGGTTGCATTATCCCCCCGAACCCAGCATCTTTTGAAATCAGCTCGCTAATATCTTATCTTTAATGGCCTTCTAAAAACAGACCAAAGGGGACTTTGCAAAGTCAAGACGGCAGTCATCACTTCACGTTTAACTGGCCAGCTCACTTGGCCCTCCTTAAAGGACGCAGAGTGCACAGCTCACAAGTCTGTGCGCCTTCTAAGAAACCTATCGCGCAACATGTAAAAATAAGAAGGTGTCTGCAAAATGAGAAGTGCTTCTTTGCTCAGACGTTACTGAATGTCTCCCTGGCATCTATTTTCAGCTTGGGGAAGCAAGTTAACAACATCCAATATTTGTGCTTAGGTCACAAAGGCAGGGTCAGCCTGGTCATTGGGAAGAACAAGGCAGCCATCTCCAGACGCAGATTCAGATGCCATGAAAGTGCAGCCAAGAGGAAGTTCCTTAATGTAGCATTAAAAGGTTCAATAAGCTGGAGTTAATTCTCACTGATTTCAAAGGGCAAGTGCTAATAGAAGTCCTTGACTTTGACAAGATTGTGCTTGGGTGTTTTGGCAAAAGGGGAAATTAATCAGGAATGTGTGAACCTGTCAATTTCAGATTCCCTCATTTTCCCATTGTTAGGTTCAGATCATCACATTTCCATTCCACATCAGCATGTTTTATTTACTTATTTTAAAGTCCTCATGAAAATTCTTCAGCATTTTAATGAATATTTCTCTAAATCAGTGGTTTCCAAACTCCCCACCTCCCCGATCCCTTGAAAATTGCTGACAGTCTTGGCAGACCACTTGATGATATATATTTTTTGCCCATTGTTGGAATTGTAAGCTGCTATATGGTTTTTAATTGTATTTTAATTGTTTCCTTTATTTCTTTTATTGTATTGTATTGCATTACAATTTGCATTCCATAAAATTCAAGTTATAATGCAATAAAATACAATAAAACAAAAGAAGTAATAAAAATACAATTTAAAATTTGGAAAAAATCAGGTTCTTTGACAGCATAGAGACACCCAATACTCAATTGTGAAAAGGAGTTTTTAAAAGAAAAATGAATATGTCATGTGCCAAACCCATGACATTTTTGTCATTTTGCTTTTATATGGCATAAGAAATACAAAATTTACTGTTGCAAACCCCCCAAACATTGTTGTAACACTTTGGATGATTTATAAAAATTGCCTGCTAATAAAACAGATTCAAGGGTGGCTATTTTCTTCTTCCAAGAATGAAGAAGAGAGCATAACTCTTTCTTATGTCCTTGCCTCTCCTTGGACAATAGTGTAAAAATAAAAAAAAAATGCCCTAAACTCCAAAAACAGGATAGTGTGTCTTTTTGTACTCTGTGAAGTATCATGGACATTGATGGTGCTATGTAAATAATAAGGACACTTTGTGTAAGTAGCAATTTGCCTCCTGCCAGGCATAGAATCAATGGGATGCTTGGACCAACCAGTAGTTTAAGGACATTATGTGAGCTTTCAGGCTCCATAGACTGCTTCTTCAGACAAAAAACCCAATGTTCATAATACAAAAGGTGGAGTGAAAGCACTTACATGCTCAGTTTGGTTTAGACAAAGAGCAGGAATAACTGCTTAATTAGGTTTCTCCATGGCCAAAAGTGTTGACGTCTTTCTGGTTCTCACACTGTAGAGCTGGAAGGATGCCCATGCAACACAATGGAGGAAAGGCATTAATCTACTTGTAAACTTGACTAGATTTTGGGCCAGCACAGCAAGCTTTGCAACGGTAGATGATAGGAAGAAGAAATGGGCAAATACACACCAGCACAACAGCCACCCTCCCAGTCCTATTCTCTGTGGAATTTTCCATCATTTTTATTTGAGTGAATCGCTTCTTCTTACTGAAAGTTTCCTTGTTTTATTTTTAGTATGAGCTACTTCTTTTTTTTATTTTCAGAGGGAAGATAATATCATCTCATTGATTCTTCATCTCTGCTTCTGTTGACCCTGCCAAAGAGATGCCAACAATTGGGATGGCTGGATGGTTAGTTATTTGCTATTACGCAGCTTAGCCACCAGATGTCTCTTTTCTTTATTGTATGTAAAACTAGAGGACTAAGCTCTCCTGAGATAGTTGGTAAGGGTTGTAAGGGAAAGGTGAGCTCTGACAATTTCTTCTTCATCATCATCATGCTTGTAATACAAAGGGTCAAGCAAATGCTTACATTCTATGTTTGATGTAGGCAAAGAACAGAAATGTGTAGTATTTAATCAAATTAAGTGCCATGGGAGTGTGTGTGTGTTTGGAGATGTTCCAAAATACATTAAGAAAACTTTTTATAGCATGGAAAGCCACTTTGGTGCCCTCCAGATGATTTGGGACTACAGCAATCCTCAGTGCCAGCTAGCATGGTCAAAGGCCAGGGGTGATGGGCACTGTAGTCCAGTAACATAAGAACACAAAAAGAGCCTGCTGGATCAGGCCAGCAGCCCATCTGGTCCAGCATCTTCTTCTCACAGGAACCAAACAGATGCCTGTGGAAAACCCACAAGCAGGACCGGAGGCATACCAAAGCTCCCTTGCGCTCTTGGCAAGGAGATAGATCAGAGCCCCTGTCTCATCCTTTGCATGCCTGGCAAGGTATGTTGTTGTTTAGTAGTTCAGTCATGTCCGACTCTTCGTGACCCCATGGACCAGAGCACACCAGGCACTTCTGTCTTCCACTGTCTCCCACAGTTTGGTCAAACTCATGCTGGTAGCTTTGAGAACACTGTCCAACCATCTCGTCCTCTGTCATCCCCTTCTTCTTGTGCCCTCAGTCTTTCCCAACATCAGGGTCTTTTCCAGGGAATCTTCTCTTCTCATGAGGTGGCCAAAGTATTGGAGCCTCAGCTTCACGATCTGTCCTTCTAGTGAGCACTTAGGGCTGATATCCTTAAGAATGGAGAGGTTTGATCTTCTTGCAGTCCATGGGACTCTCAAGAGTCTCCTCCAGCACCATAATTTAAAAGCATCAATTCTTCAGCAGTCAGCTTTCTTTATGGTCCAGCTCTCACTTCCATACATCACTACTGGGAAAACCATAGCTTTAACTATGCAGACCTTTGTTGGCAAGGTGATGTCTCTGCTTTTTAAGATGCTGTCTAGGTTTGTCATTGCTTTTCTCCCAAGAAGCAGGCGTCTTTTAAATTTGTGACTGCTGTCACCATCTGCAGTGATCATGGAGCCCAAGAAAGTAAAATCTCTCACTGCCTCCATTAAGCACCACCAAAGCTGGAAGAGTCCATGGGCCAGAATCTCAAAAGTTTGCTTTTCGCTGCCTTTCTCACTTCACCAATGGCTTCCTCTGTGCCTATGGGGCCAGGACTGCTCTGCTCCATCTCTCCTCATTCTCCTCCTTCATCTGTCTGCCTGCCTGCCTTTCTGCCTGCCTGCCTCCCTCCACTCACTACTTTCTTCTGCCAAGGAACCCAGAGGAGCCTGCACACCCTGCCTACCCTCCCAGAACAATGGAGGAGCAGCCCAGGGAGCGTGCAGAGGAGCAGACGGGCTCTTAGACTGAGGGTGCCATATGTCCGGACATTATCGGGATTTCAATTCAATTGGCCCTTAAAAACAAAAGCTCAACAATTTTGGTGGTTTCCTTAAAAAAAAAAGCTGAACAATATTGGGGTCTTCTTAAAGAAAGTTCAACAACTTTCAGGGTGTCCTGGTATTTACTGTTTGAAATATGGCAACCATATCTTAGCCAACCCCTAGGTATGCCCCTGAGCAGGACTTAAGCAGAAAACCACTCTCCCCATCTGCCGTTTCCAGCAACCGGTACTCAAAAACATTTCTGCTGCTGATCATGGAAGCAGAGTGTAGCCATCATGGCCAGTTGCCATGAAATGGAAGTACGGTACTATATTGGCTGTCCTCTGTTGTATAGAATCAATGAACAAGGATAGTCCTAAAGGCCAACTATCTATTGGACCCCATTGATTAATTTACAGATCTACCATTAAGCTCTTTAGATATCTCATCCTACTATTCTCACGTAAGAGGGATTCATTTAAAATAGGAGCCACAGCTTGAGATAATAGGCATCTGTCCACCTCCTCAAGTTCTTATAATTTAAGAACTGTGTTTTATACTCTTGTGTTTATCTCCCAGAGTTGATCGTAACATTATCTTGTTTTCATGCAAAGCAGCTAAGTGGAACTATAAATCATACATGCCAATTAGATACTATGAGACTAACAGCACAATTCTAACTATGTCTACTCAGAAGTAAGGCCTATTGAATTTGATGGGATTACTCACAGGTAAGTGGGAGATTAGGATTACAGTCCTACAGTGCTGCTAATACAATAGAATTACTGAAAATAAAGTATCAGATTTTCAAAGACATGTAGAACATGTATCCAATTTAGGCATGAACTCACATTAAGAGTTAAAGTAAGTGGAAACAGAATATTTCTTTTGTTTCAGTATTACCACCATAAAGCAGCAGCGGTCTAGTATGGGCTAGACGTATTTGAAGAAATGGCATTTTGTTATTTGGACGCCCCTTTAATGTACTTTGTAAACAACTGTATTTCCAGACTGATTATGGTTGAAATGCTGCAAGTTCATTTGACCTCCAGAGTTAAGTACATCCTTGGGCTACCACTTAACACAACACTTTGGGAATGTAAAGTCTTAGGGTGCCTTTGGCCTTTCTACCAGTTTCTTAATCTGCTTACAAGATCTCCTTGCACTTTGACCCTTTGGAAAAACGTTTGCTCCATGTAAATGGTGAGACTCTTAAGCTATTGTGTGGGAGCAATTATCAAGGCCTTAGAGATCTTGCAGGCAGGCTGTCCATATACCAGAGTTAAAGGGATGGTGTGGTGGAGATGAGAGGAGAGAGAGAAACGTTTTTACTCAGATAACTTTTTTTTTTACATACAGTACTGTATAAGCATTGTGCATGCTCAGCTTCACAAGCTACAGCATGGACCCTTGCCCCCAGGAGATTACAAACCACATTTTGACAGGGGGAGAGGCAGCAGAGGAAAGACTAGAGCAGGTGAGGCAAGTGAAGCAAAAAAGAAAGCAAAAAGGATTTGGTGAAAAAGAGTTGCTGCAGACAGCATGGAAAGGTTCACTGATAGAGGGGCCACTTATGCATTGCCCCCCACCCCCAAAATGGAATGCATCACCAAAAAAGAGCACTAAAGGTGGCATAGATTTGCATAACCTTAGCATGTGCTAATTTACATGCATCAATTCAAATGTATAATTACTATAATTTAAACAATTATCATAATCAATCTTTATTAACCACCTCCTACTGGTTGCATAAGGGACGAGGGTGGTGCTGTGGTCTAAACCACTGAGCCTAGGGCTCGCCGATCGGAAGATCGGCAGTTTGAATCCCTGCGACGGGGTGAGTTCCCATTGTACAGTCCCAGCTCCTGCCAACCTAGCAATTCGAAAGCACCTCAAAGTGCAAGTAGATAAATAGGTACCGCTCAGGCAGGAAGGTAAACGGTGTTTCCATGTTCGCCAGAAGTGGCTTAGTCATGCTGGCAACATGACCTGGAAAAACTGTCTGCAGACAAACGTTGGTTCTCTCAGCCAGTAAATCGGGATGAGTGCCACAACCCCAGAGTCATTTGCGACTGGACTTAACTGTCAGGCATCCTTTACCTTTTCTTACTGGTTCTATGGGTTGTTAGGGGAGGGGCAGTACCTCTGGTGGGGACACATTGTGCTCCTTCTGGGGTGGTTTGGTCCCCACCTTGCACTCAGCTCTCACCTGTGGCTCCTAGAAGCTGTCAGCATGTGACAGGGGACCCACCCTAGGAAATGGCTTCGACTGATTGGCTAAACCAGGTGAGGGTAGCTCATGGGTCTCAAACCCTCAGTAAGTTTTGGACTTCCTCTGCATGCGAAGATAGGCTCTAGGAGATTGAGCAGGCGAGACTAATAATGGGTCTAATGGTCAAGAAGGCAATTTCTGCACGTGCTGTAGAGGGAAGTGATGGGCAGATGGGACTTGTCAGTCTGGGAAGATAGCCCACCCAGGAGAAGGTAAACTCCTCTAAAGCAGATTTGGAGGTGGAATGGTGTTGCACAGGGGGAGGAAGGTGGGGGAAAGTCCCATTGCAGAAGTGTAAATCCTTGGGCTGATGGGATGCTTACATAGTGTTGCATTGGATAAAAGCCTAAGCTCCTATAGCAGTGGTCTATTGTGTGAGTGAGGAGTAAGAGGAAGAGCTTTCTATGATGTTTGATTCCTTCTAAGGCTGCTTTTAGACAGGTGTTTATTGTTGAATTCAGTAACAGTCAGCAGAGTGGAGTGGTGGGGCTTATCTGACCTCCCATCACCAGTGTCACTGCACCTTATGGCAGGAGCAAGATGCAAATCCACAGGCAGAATCATCTGGTATTCTTGCTTGGGCTTTTGCCCCATGCAGTCTCCTCACCACCTCCCACCTACTCAGAAGGGACACCAAAGATGGGAGGTGAGGTAAGCACTCATGGGACCAGTCCTCCTCATGCACGCAAGATTTTTTATTTTTTTGCAGAATCCACACAGTGTCATTGGCATAGCCCGACCCTTTAATCCAGAATTTCCTTTTCTGGGGATAATCAAATACATTAAAAAGATGGTTGCTTATGACCCATGCAATTTATGTGAAACGCACCTGAAAATTAAGCCCGCCCAATTTGTCAGAAGGGACACGGGTGGCACTGTGGGTAAAACCTCAGCGCCTAGGACTTGCTGATCGTATGATCGGCGGTTCAAATCCCCGTGGCAGGGTGAGCTCCCATCGTTCGGTCCCAGCTCCTGCCCACCTAGCAGTTCGAAAGCACCCTTAAGTGCAAGTAGATAAATAGGTACTGCTTTATAGCGGGAAGGTAAACGGCGTTTCCGTGTGCTGCGCTGGTGCTGGCTTGCCAGAGCAGCTTCGTCACGCTGGCCACGTGACCCGGAAGTGACCTCGGACAGCGCTGGCCCCCGGCCTCTTAAGTGAGATGGGCGCACAACCCCAGAGTCGGACACAACTGGCCCGTACGGGCAGGGGTACCTTTACCTTTACCTTTTAAAATTTGTCAGAACCTTAAATTCAGTGTGATAATGCAGGATAATCTTCACAGACAGCCTACTGATGGAATGTGGCCACACTGGTAGACAAATTCATGGAGGAGAAGGCTATTGACAGCTACTAGTCATGACTGGCTGTGCTCTGCCTCTACAGTTGGAGGCAGTGATGCTTCTGAATGCAAGCTGCTGGAAACCACAAAAGGGGAGTGTATTCTTGTGCTCAAATCTTGCTTGTGGGTTTCTCACAGGCATCTAGTTGGCCACTGTGAGACCAGAAGGCTGGGTTAGATGGGCCTGATATAGCAGGCTCTTCTTGTGTTCTGATAGTCTTACGAAAACATTTGATGTTATTAGTTGTCCCCCAACTTCCAGGTTCATGTCTCTACAATCATACCTTGGTTTACAGATGCTTCAGGTTGCATGTTTTTGGGTTACAGACTCGCCGAAACCCGGAAGTACCGGAACGGGCTACTTCTGGGTTTCAGCGCTTGCACATGCACAGAAGCACTAAATCGCGCTTTGCGCATGTGCAGAAGCACCAGATCGCGACCCGCACATACGCAGATGCAGTGCTGTAGGTTGCAAACACTGCGGGTTGCAAATGTGCCTCCTGCACGGATCACGTTCGCAACCCGAGCATCCATTGTATGTTGATCTACAACAGACATATTTTAAATATACAGTTGTATCTCAGAAGTCGAACGGAATCTGTTCCGGAAATCTGTTTGACTTCCAAAACATTTGGAAACCAAGGCACAGATTCCAATTGGCTGCAGGAAGCTCGTGCAGCCAATCGGAAGCCACGGAAGCTGTTCCGGATGTTTGGGTTCCAAAGAACATTCGCAAACTGGAACACTCACTTCTGGGTTTGTGGCATTTGGGAGCCAAAACGTTTAAGTCGCAAGGCATTCAGGATCCAAGGTACCTCTGTATATGCTGCAATGTATTGTGCTGATTGTTTCACATCTTTATATTGATAGGCAAGCATAGGTTTAAACAAGTTAACTGTCTCTGTTAGGATTTTATCAAGAAGTACATAGCATGGCTAAAAAAAACCCCAACACTTTAAAGCACAGAAATAACCCTGTTGCAGATGTAGCATTCATCTCAAATGTGTTAAACCGACATGGAATATTGAATGTGTTTTGCTTGGAGAAATGAAGAGAGTGGTGTTTGTTAGTGACAACAGAGGATGTGACTGCCTCTTTTGAGAGTACAATTTCTTTGTATCTTCAAACAGACTTACTTTAGTTTCTGCATCTACGGATATATTAGAGCCACACCTAGAAACCTGCTACCAGAAGGATGCAGACAAATTAGAACAAGAGCTGGAGAAATTATTAAACTGTTCAAAGGATGGTTTATGAGGAACTATGAAAAGAACAAAAAGCCCCCAAAACATTTAATTTGACTCATCTGGGTGAGCAAAAGATGTATAGGACTAATCCTACCATAAATCTCTGTGGGTCGGGGAAGGGAACTCTGGCTGATTTTAGGGTACGTGAGCTCTTTATTGCCCAACTCTATTGAATAGCCTGGGAGAAGGCAGCTTTTTCTGCCCACATACACTCTCTTTAAATTCCCTTTTAAAAAATCTTGCTTCTCATTTTTCACATCATTTTCTAGTGCTCCTGATTATGGAGGCAAAGTTGAAAGCATGATGGCATTCTAATCTAAAAGACTCAAAAGCAAGAGGGCGAAAATTAAAAACCACAGATTTACTACTGCTTTCAAAGTTCAGCTCATAATGCTAAGAAGTTGTCTCTGTATTTTAAATATTTGTGGTTCATAGATACAGACTAGACTCTTGCTTGCTTCAGCTCCCTGTGGAAAACTGGGGACCTGTCACACTAATCAGCATCCTTTGAATTATTTCTGGGAAATGCAGTGCGGATGCTAAAGGTGATGCAGAATGAGATACACATAGAAAGGCATCACCAAAGTATCTCCCTCTCTCCACAGTAGTGACCAGAGGGGGAATGACCACTGGGAGAAGTGCAGAAATAAGGAACGCAATGGTACATTTCTTGAGTTGCTCCTACCAATCAGAGCCTTGGACAATACATAGTCCTATGGACCACTGTTCTGATTCGGGGTAAGTTAGCTTCCTTTTAAAATGATAAATAAAATAAAACACAATTGCTTTCCCCACACTCTTGCCCATGAAGTGCAGTTGGGACCTAGTTGTCTTTTCCAGTTCTTTTGAATGTTAATTATCAAACAAGAACAAACAGCCAGATATAAATGGGGGGGGGGTTAACATCAACAACAGCAAAGATTTACTGCAAACAAATTCAGAAAGTGCATATACTCTTAAGGCTGTCAATCATTATAATCAGAAAAGTGGTCCACAAATTTCAGTCTGCAAACACTGACACCTGTTTTTCTACCCTGCTAGACTCTGCCTGGATTCAAAGTACCCGATTCTGATCGGCCCTCAACTATTAATTACAAGCAGAGGTTGCCAGAGCCCTGGCGATAAGCTATACTTATCCAGCTCCTCCTCATCTAACACCTGTTGGTTCTTGCTCATAGTGAAGAGTTTAGGGCAGATTCATAGGAAGGCATTACAACAGTAGTCTGCCCTGGGATGGAAAAAAAAATAACTTGAAAAATATTTCAAGTTGTGCTTGAAATATTTTATTAAACTTGGCTGTATGTGATTTTCAGGATAAGAAAACAAATATCACACGCTTCTCCAAGGGGGGCCTCATTTGAAATCTTTTTCACCTCCTTCCCCTTTTAAATATGGGCTTGTGGCACTTTGCTGCATATGAATGAGAGGCCCTAATGAATAGTAACCTGAAATTGAGGGATTTTCGTTATTGAAGGAAATTAACCTTGTTTAAAGGAAATGAGCATTCAGAGACTGAGTGGAAAGCTATAATTTAAATGATATCTGAAGCCAGTTTCTTTATTCAATGTGTCATTAAAACAGTGGGGGAAGTTTCACAGAACAGCCTCGGGGAACACTCAGAACCAATACCATGCCTTCCCGTGCAAGGCTCTAATATATTAATAAATTATGCTAATAAGAAACAAAGGAGCAGAGGAGACAAAGTCAAAGCATAGGACCCCTTTCAGCCTCAATTTGTAGCCAACCATGTGTAGGCTCCTGGGAGCCAAGTAACTACAGTCTTGTCTCCTTTAAAAGAAATAGCACCCCACTTTCTTTTTGTTTCCCAAAAGGTAACAACATCACCACAGAAAGAGAGAAAGGAAGAGAGAGAGTAGGGGGCTTTCTATAGTCAATATGCAGACAGGGCAGGGGAAATCAAATGGGACAATGTTTTCCAAGCTTTGCCGTTGAGCAACTCTCCAGCATATATTGAACAACAATGTAAGAATCATGAGCAGTACACTTTCACACTGTTCCCATTAGCCCCAGCTAGCATGATCATTGGGATTATAGGATCTTGTGTCCAACAATGTAGGAGGGGCAACATTTTGGCTAACCATGGTCTAAACCAGCACAACAGAAAATCTACTTTCATAGACATATTTTGCAATGCTTGCATTATTCCCCCTCCCCTGCCACATTTTTTTCTACAAACGACCTATTGATTTCTTCAGCATGGGTTATTCAGGTGTACACTGGACATCTTTAAAAATCTAGATGCTCACAGCGGACATTTAGGAACAGGGATTCTACCACGTTGATTTGTTTTCCTTTTACCAAACAAATGGAGTAAGAGGAAAACTATAAACAGCTCAGGAGCTTTTGTATGAAAAATAGGAAATGAAATAAAATATGTACCCCATTAGAACCCAGTTGTATGATACAGTGCAGGTATTTGGGGGTTCTTAGAGTTCTTAGAGACGGTGGTTGGCATCCACGGTCACTGCTGTGGACACAAGTCCTGGCTGCCTGTCTCCAGGCACTGCAGTCGTCTGCAAGGGATTCCCACATGTCACTTTTGCAGACATCTTTGTGACACAGAGTTGGCCTTCCAATGAGCCTGGTGCCTGCAGCCTGCTCCCTGTAGAGCATGTTGTGAGATTA
This sequence comes from Podarcis erhardii, assembly GCF_964252035.2. Taxonomy (NCBI): domain Eukaryota; kingdom Metazoa; phylum Chordata; class Lepidosauria; order Squamata; family Lacertidae; genus Podarcis; species Podarcis erhardii. The sequence goes on along the minus strand of NC_138498.1, from coordinate 53,572,711 downwards.
TTATGAGAAGGAATTTCTGGGGTTCTTTTTTTGACCCCTACCTTGGAAAAGAGGACAATCTTTGCCATGATTTTGTTGCAGTTGCCTCCACCACGCCACCAAATGATGCTAGGTCTGGATCATGGCAGACCATGCAAAATGTTGCTTGCTGGTGCACTTGCTGCTGTTTGCAACAGTGGCCGGGGGGGGGGGGAGAGACTTTGGAGAGAGGAGAAGGAAGATATCATGAGGCTGGTGGGAAGTGCCACTGCCAATAAACTGTAAGATAAATTTTCCTGCCCTTCCACAGAGGATACTGAGAGAGATGGTGTCCCCATCTCCCATTTCCTATCACCATTCCTCTGCATCCAATCAGTCCATGGCAACCCATGAAGGCAAGGAAGATGCCTTCAAGGACACCTTTCAACCAGCCAAACATGTTCGCAGGCACAGATCAGGGCTGGTGAGGATCATAGTTTAAGGAGCATCATTAGGCTCACATAGAGAGTCTCGGAGGTCAACATCCAGCCCACAAGACTGAGATTCCCTGGCTATGCAAAAATGACAAAGTAGATGCCAGGTGAGCATCTCTTCAGAGGATGTTCTTCAGACTAGCTGCCACAACAACAAAAAAGTCCTTGTCATGGTTATCACTCTCCTGCCTTCCAGTGTAAATGAGTAAGTAGTTCCTACAGTTCATACACTGTTTTGTAGCTCTCACAACTCCCTTTGAAAATAAGGTTCTCCAAGTCCAACAAAGACACGAGAAGGCTAAATGACAACTCCTTAAGGCCTGTTCCCTAGGCCCCACGTCTTTAAGCATGTGTCTATTTCTCCCGAATATTTGAATGCCTAGAAGGAATCACCAAGCATTCCTTTCTGTAGAAAAAGAAAACTGAAGAGGTGGGGCAGGGAATCATGATATGTTGTTTTGCAAAGATTTAAGACAGCAAAACAGGAGCAGTGGTCCATCTAGTCACTCAATATGAAGCGGTATCACCGTCATTTTTCACAGGAGGGCTCAGATACTGTCGATGGGGAGGGGGCAGTGAGGGAAAGTCAGGCTGGACAGCTTCAGATCAGTAAAGAGGTGGGGAAAATTTCATCTCCTCCAGGAAATAAGTTCAAGTGTGAAAAGTCCAATCCAATAGCTTGGAAATCTTGCACAGCAGGACTTAATGGAAATAGACGTCTAGGTAGCCTAGTGCAGCAGCCCAAATTCTCTTATTAGAAAATGTCGAAGGTGCAAGAAAGCCCACTCCGCATAGGTTTAATATCTCTAATAAGTGACCACCTTTTAGCCCCAGGAAAGGGATAGGTATTCATCTTCTTAAATTACTTTTAAAACCAATTTTTCTTCCTCCCCCCTCCCTTCCCCATCCCCCCTTTTTAAGCAAAAGGGGAGGGGTGAGAGTGGTGAAAGAAAACAGAGGCAACCCAGATGCCTTTCAGTGCTTTGATCAGTTTCTATGCAGACAGCCAGGCTGCCTCCTAGCACCTCTTTAACTACAGCTTGCCAGTAAGAAAATGAGCTGTTTTAACTCTGCAATTATAGTGCCTGCTGAATGCCTGTCATCACAGCAATAGGAACCTGATCTGAACTGTATATCCACTGGAGAGAGAATTACAGCAACCAGGGCAGAAAGTTAAATACCCCCTATGGCTGTGAAACTCACATAAATGAAAGAACCCACAGCCCCCCCCACCCCATCCCCCAATCCTCTCCCACCCTTCCCTACGCATCAGAGCAGCAGATATATAAAGCACAGGAAGATGATGATGGGGGCCCTTTTGAGCTAGCCAGGGGAATAAACACTCTGGAGATGTCCCCCTTTTGAGGGAGGGTTTCTCAGGCACATCTATTTCAAGTCAAGAGCATTGCTGGGGTGTCAGTAAAAAAGGCGTTTTTAACTGTGCAATCCCATGCACGTCTGTTCAGAAGTAAGCTCCACTTAGTTCAATGGGACTTGCTCCCAGGTGGATAGAATTGCAGTCTAAAAAGAAAAGAAGAAACCCCGAAGAGGTTTACATTGGTGTGTTTTGTAGGGAGGAAGGCAATTAAGACAATGCTCTTGCTTCTCAGTAGGAGCTCCTGAGGCTGATTTGAGGAGCTTTCATGTCGCCACACATGGAAGTGCTGGTGGTAGCATCCCCTCCCTTCTCCTCAGATGCTTTATTTTGGGACCCACCTTTTAAAGAGATTTCTTCCTCTCTGAAATGTGAAGGCCCCCCTCCTCGCTTTGACTATTATCTACATGTGGGGAACTGGGCCAAATGAAATATTGCCCTACCCCATTTAGAGACAAGAAAAGCAACCAGTAGGGAGGATTCGCAGTCCCTGTAGAACATTAGAGAAAGCCCCAGAATAATTAACCTTTCTGGTGCCTGTAAATTCGAAAGGGTTCCAACTTGGATAGTTTTTTTCTTCTTGAGCTCCCTTATGATTTGACTTAAAATAAATAAATAAATAAAACCCTCCTCGAAAAAATTGCCCTGAATGATATCAGCTCCCTGCATAGTCCAGCACTCATTATCTCCTTCCCCAGTTCCTGAGTAGATTTTCTTTTTTCAGCAGCCATAACAGCAAACACCTGAGTCCAGCTGGCTGAGAAATCGAGGCTAGGGAAGGAGAATTCGCTTGATTCTTGAGTCACTGGGGGGAAACCATGGCTTAGTGGTAGATCACCTGCTTTGCAGACAGAAGGTCCCAAGTTCAACTCTTGGCATCTCTAGTTAAAGCTGGGAAAGAAAGACTCCAGTCAGTGTAGATTATACAGTGCTAGATAGATCCAAGGTCTGACTTGGTATAAGGCAAGTCGCTGTGTTTATTTACATACTTTCCAGCTGCCCTGTGGACTGCCAGGTAGGGGTTGAAGGGTGAGGGATCTGATAAGAAGATGCTGGTGTACCACAGTGGTTAAGAGCACGAGCTGTGAGGCAGGAAGTTCCTCATTCAAACATTGCTACCAATCTCAGCTTTAAATAGAAAGGTGTTGTACTAAGCATATGGAAACTATACCTGACTCCTCTGTTCTCCAACCAGATTTGTGAAGTGGATCTTGATCACAAAGTTAGATACAGTGCTTTGTATGCTACAAGACCACAGGCCAGTTCAAAGCACAAACCCACAAAGGCACACAAACTCAGTACATCCTAAATAAATAATAAAACAACCTTTTCTGTAGCAGTTAGCTGATGAGCTGCAATTTTAAATGTTTATGTGGTTTTTATTGCAGATCTATCTATCTATAAATATATATCTGTTGTAAACTGCTTTTATATTTTCTTATGAAATTGTGGCATACATCTATTTTTTTAAAATAACATAAATGTTGCTGGTGGTGTGAGTATCATGTTAGAAGGAAAGAGAGATTAATCAACATTTAAACATTAATTCTGCACTGCCAGTTTGCTATTTTAGCCCTAGGGTGGAAACATATTTCACATACTTACAATCTGTATATATGCACCATTGAATGTTAAATTGTGAATGTTAACATATTCAAAACAAACAATCTCTCCCAGTTTACCATATATACTATATTAATTTTCAGGTTTCTTCTTCAAAGCCCTTTCCTTAGACAGAACCCTCTCTAGTTCTTCTTTCCTCCCACACTTCTCCACAAGATTACCTGTTTCTCTGAGAAATGGGGAATTGTAAAAAGTCTCCTGCCCAAGTGATTTTCATAGTCACATCTGACATTAGTCATCTATCTTGCAGCCCCCAGTCCACTGAAGTATGCTGCACTGAAGTATGGATTTCTCTCTATGTAAGACACACTTGCAATCACAATGGCCCATCCAAAGGATGATCCATCTCATCCTTAGTCCACCTCATCCCTGAAAATGACAGATTGATCCATGAATGGACACACACTCATGGGTTATTTTGCAGGTCGGGATTTATTTAACATACCTCAAGTTGGCAGTTGTTGCCATATCAACAGTGTTCACCTTGGATTAGAACTTGATCCATAAATTTTGATGCAGAAGATAACCTCCTTTTGCCCCTGAAAAATATGTAACTTCCAAGCACAGCACTAGGATAATTCTTAACTCAGTGCATAGGCTTTATGCTATAACTGGAGGGATTGCCTCAGATGGGCATCTAAAGCAAAGATTTCTATAATGTGGGATATATAAACAAACTTACAAGTGTTTGATTCTACTAAATATGGGAATTGTTAGTAATTTCATGGCACTCATTTCGTTTAACTCATTTGAATGTTCTCCATATTTGCCTGAGAAACAGACTTTGAGGTTGCTTCCAGATAACCTGTTTATTGAGCTATCATCCTGATTTGTTTGCATAATGTCTGTAGGGAAGTTAGATGATGTTACTTCAAGCAATTGTTTCCCCACACTTTCCAGTGCATCTTTCTGTCACTCATATCACTACAAAAGGTCCCATTCTGGGAGGGGAAGAGGGCTTGTTGCTCAAGAGCACCATAATATCATGAATTTGGCTACCCACCTTTTCCAGTATGTGACTGAACCCCGCTTGAAACAGTGACAGTCTGGTAGCACCCTTGAAAGATCCAAATTGTTTCAAGAAAGACCTTTGAAGGATTACCTGTTTGTGCCTGTTTGCTGGTGTTTGTGATGGGGATGGGTTGGGCATTGGGGAGGGGGAAGGAAAGTCAGACATTATTTTCTGGCTTGCATTTTAATCTGAATTGAATAACTTGGGGGCTTGTAAAACTCTCCTTTGAGGTGAGCTTTGTAAACCCTCGAAGCTCATATTCAATCCTGAGCTTGGCATGTTTGCTTGCCTCCCCCAAATTGCCAAAGAGGGGATCACTTTCCTCACAGAGAGAGAAAAATGGCCAAAAGCACTCCTCTCCAACATAGATGCACATACCTGTTTTGGGTTAGCCCGAACATTTTACAAGGCTTAGAACAGAACCTAATCATGTTTACTCAGAGGTAAGACTCTAGTGAATTAAAGGGGTTAATAAAGAAAACCATATTGAAATGTTGCTTTGACATGTTAGGGTGGAGGCTTGGGAACACAACACTTTACAAGGTACATGAGTAATTGGCCTGATGTTCTTTAGTACTGAGCATTCATCAGTTCCTTTGATCTGAGTGGAAACCACAAATATAGATGTGAAAATGTGTGGGCAGGGAGAAAGTGAACTATAATTTGACAGTAAATGAAACAGAGTTGCCCGTCCAAGTTTTAAAACTCACAAAGAACATTAGAGTCTCAATAACATGGGAACATAAATATGCAGGCAATTAAGAAATAACTTTGTGTAATAGTTAACTGATCTTTGAGTTTAAATTTTTACATAGCATTCATTTTATGTGTGTATGTGTGTGTGTTTTGTAAACCACTTTGATTTCTTTTCTAATTAGCAATATACAGATGTAATTATAAATAAAACAAACTTTGAACCCATGAAATTCAATGTACATTATTTTCCTGTGTTGCAAAGCCAGCACAATACTGGTGCAACTTGGAGACACCCAAGGGTAAGTTTCATGGTTTGTGATGTCAGGGAACATAAGAGATGGAAACAGATACTGTAATGAGTTTATGGTTATCATTCTCTTCCCAAAGCCAGGGAAAGTTGCTTACCACCTACTCAATAACCAGCTTGCCTTGAGATTACAGATTTTACTCCATCATCACACTGCTTTGTTTCAGGGTTGCCCAAGACATCTTAATTACTTCTTCCCAGCTATATGTTCACAACATATCTGTGCTGTATATAGCTGTGAGCCACGCCATCTAGGAATGGCACAAATGTTGCTGAACTACAATTCCCATCACCCCTGCCCATTAACCATGTGTGCTATAGCTGATGGGAGTTGTAGTTCAACATCTGGCAGGCCAAAGGTTCCTCGCACCTGCTTTATGGGAATCTCATCTGACTTCTCAAGACTGCTTCACACTTGCAATTATAATTAACACACCACTTCATTTCATATCACCTCTTTACTTGCAGTCCACAGCTGAATGTGGAAACACACTCCACAGAAAAGAACTGGAATGTGCTGTGATGTTTTATATGAGCAGGGAAGTCATAATTTCATGTTGCAATTGATTTCAAACATGAAATGCTGCAACCATCATTTGATTATCATGCTTCTGTGAAGTCGTTCCTCCTAAGCAAGATCATACTGTAGGCAAGAACAAACAGTGCTGACTGGTTATAAGTGTTTGCTTAGCCAAAAAGAGTTGGTTGGAAAAAGTGTTGAAGCACTATCCTTTTAGTTTAGAAAGAGAAAATGACAGCTTCACAAATGTTCACAAAACAAACTCTCTCAGGTGTGAGTTTGATCAGGGCCTGAAACTATAACTACCTTGGATTGCATGATGCATTTATGTTGCATATAAATAATAGAATAGAATAGAATAGAATAGAATAGAATAGAATAGAATAGAATAGAATAGAATAGAATAGAATAGTTAATGGTCAATTATTTTATTTGTTTCTTTCCCAGCTTTGTATCCCAGAACCAGGACTCAAGGCAGCTCGCATAAGTGGAAACAAACATGGATGTAACACAGAAAGCTAAAAACATATACAGTGTCATAGTTTAAAACACTATAAAAACAAAACTATAAAATCTAGCAAACAATTTTTTATAAAAACAGCACACCACTATTAAAAGCTGCCCCCCCCAAAAAAAGTTCACAAAAGCCCACTGAAATAAAATGGTCTTCTCCTACCTGTGGAAGAACAAGAAGGGAGCCAGTCTAGCCAATGTAGGGAGGGAGTTCCCCTTGAGACTTCTGGGGAAGGGGGTTAATAAATTCATAACAAAAATAAACGCGAGGCAGTATGTAAAATGCCTAAACAAGCTAAAAACCAGATTAAAACACATGTTGACAGGTAGAATGTTGGCAGTTGTTTTAACCTGATTTTAGCTTATTGTTTATTTTAATTATTTTAACGTTTTAAAAAGTTGTTTTAAACTGTTTTTACTGATAATTTTCTTGTTTCATCCTTTTTGTAAACCACCGAAGTATGGTTTATTTCTTGTGAAATAAATAAAGATGCCAACTTGCAAGGCTGCAAACTCACTTTGGCTCTGGCCCCGCTGACTTATGGATCTCTCTTTGCTTGCTATTTTTCCAGTTCCACATTCCATGCCTACTGAATATGTATTGTTTTGTGGTTTATTTCCCTGCGGGATTCTTTTATTTTACTTCTACAGCCCTCAGTCTTCTCTCCTCCTGGTTCCACCAAGCATGGTAATATACCTCTCTCCTGTTGGTTCCCCACTTTGGTTCCAGTCCTGTCACACTCAGTCCCTGAGGGGGAAGACTGCCTTAATCCTTTTCTCTATGTTTCCAAATGGATATTGCTGACAATTCCCCCCCCCCCCGCAATACATGCCCTGAATCCAGCTTTTGAGATCATCAAAAGAAATTGGAAGGTTTTCGTTCTTATTCTGAATGCTTCACATGCCCTTATTGTATACACAGAGCTCCCTAAGTATCACCATTTCTTCCCCTGCTGAGATACTAATATCTGAAGCAATGAAACCTGATCTGAAATGTTTGAATTTGAAATGATGACAGACAGTGCCAGGGCAGACATAACAGTCGACATCTATGCAGTTCTTTTCTCCAGACTGAGACGCCCTCTACTGAGGAAAGTGGTTTAAAAAAAAAAACCCGAAAGGAAATTATGAATTTTGTAGTGTTTCTTGATTCAGGGTTTCTCTTCTCATGCAGTTTTGGAATTTTAATACTGTATTATTATCCAGGCTCATACAGTATCTATAGACCACCCTGTATATTTGAAGGGCAGTATAAACATCATATAACATCATATAATACCATGGAAAGCGCTCTCTCTCTCTCTCTCTCTCTCTCTCTCTCTCTCTCTCTCTCTCTCTCTCCACAGAAAGATCTGAATAATGTGGAACCAGGGATTACCTTATCTTGTATAACTTTATCTACCTGATCACTTTGATCCATGGGAGAGAAGCTTTTATTAATTGTCTTCTCTCAAGGATTGGCTTATGTCCACTAAGAACAGGGCCATTAGTGGAGATGTGTTTGCCCTTTGAAATGCATTTCCAATTAACATCAGGTACATACAATACTGGGGTGTGGGTGGCGCTGTGGGTTAAACCACAGAGCCTAGGACTTGCCGATCAGAAGGTTGGCGGTTCGAATCCCCGCGACGGGGTGAGCTGCTGTTGCTCGGTCCCTGCTCCTGCAAACATAGCAGTTCAAAAGCACGCCAAAGTGCAAGTAGATAAATAGGTACCGCTCTGGTGGGAAGGTAAACGGCATTTCCGTGCGCTGCTCTGGTTCGCCAGAAGCGGCTTAGTCATGCTGACCCACATGACCCGGAAGCTGTATGCCGGCTCCCTCGGCCAATAAAGCGAGATGAGCACCGCAACCCCAGAGTCGGTAACGACTGGACCTAAAGCTCAGGGGTCCCTTTACCTTTACATACAATACCGGCTTTTAGGTCCGTGCTTAAAAACTTATCTATTCACTCAAGCTTTTCCGATGAGGTAATTAGAAATATTGATGCATTAAGCATTTTGTACTTGTTATGAACATACCGTATTTTTCGCCCTATAGGACGCACTTTTTCCCCTCCAAAAATGAAGGGGAAATGTGTGTGCATCCTATGGGGCGAATGCAGGCTTTCGCTGAAGCCTGGAGAGTGAGAGGCGTCGGTGCGCACCGACCCCTCTCACTCTCCAGGCTTCAGGAAGCTATCCTCCAGGCTTCAGGAAGCTATCCCGCCGGGCGCGCAAGGCTTGGGGCGGCAGCCTGCAGCCCGAAGCAGGGGGCAAGCTGTGGAGCCCGCCCCCTGCTTTGGGCAGATGTTCGCAAGCTTTGCGCGCCCGGCAGGAGGTCCCGCCAGGCGCGCAAGGCTTGGGGCGGCAGCCTGTTCTGGGGGCTGGGGTCAGGGGAAGCTCATGCTTCCCCCGCGCCAGCCCCCACACCTGGGGGGGGAATATTTTTTTCCCCTTTATTTCCCCCCCCCAAAAAAAACTAGGTGTGTCCTATGGGGCGGTGCGTCCTATGGGGCGAAAAATACGGTAGCTAGTCAAGCTATTCTAACAAGGAATCATAGAATTGTATTGTTCTATGACTGGAGGGTCACCTAGTGCAACCTTCTGCAATGCAGGAATCTCAACTAAAGCATCCATGACAGAGGGCCACTCCGAAAGAAGAGTGGCAGATGAAAATGGTGGACTTTGCAGAATTGGCAAAGCTGACGGGAAAAATCCGAAACCAGTGAGATCATGTATTCCAAAAGTACTAGAGTAAATTTGTACAATATTTGAAAGAGCATTGTAAGCATTTAACAACACTAGCAGGGTTACCCGAAGACTTGTAATGAGAATTTTTTTACCTTTCTATATTTATTTAAATTTTGAGGTATTTTGTAATATTAGAATTGGAAAATATATATAATGCTGTGATATAACGGTTACTTTTGAAAGCCAATAGGTGGGAGGGAAGGAAGTTGATATGCTGTAAAGAGCCAAAAGAAGTCATGTGGATATTAACAATGTGATTATATATGTTTAAATGGAAAATTTATTTTGAAAATCATTTTTAAAAAAGACAGAGGAACACTCAACCTCTGCTTAAAAACCTCCAGTGAAGGAGAGTCCATAACCTCCCAAGGGAGACCGTTCCACTGTGGAACTGCTGCTACTGTCAGAAAGTCCATTCTGACGTTCCTGTAACCAGCTCCGGTCACCAATCTGGCTGTAGCATCTTGGACCTGCTGAGGTTTCTGAACACTTTCCAAAGACAGAACATGTAACAGTAATCCAAGCAGGATGCAACTGAGGCATGTATTAATGTGGCCAGGTCAGGCATCTCCAGGAATGGGCACAGCTGATGCACTGGGCATCTAGGCTGAAACCTGGGCATCTAGGCTGAGGGCTGAATCCAAGAGTACACCAAAGCTGCAATCTTGAGGTTTCAGGTTCCCATAGCTTTTGTTTGGGAAGTATCACTTAGCCCTCCAGTGATCTGGAAGTTATACACTTAAGCTGTATTCCCCCATTATTCGCTGCTGGCATGCAGAATGCTCTTTGTAAACCGCAGAAAGGTTCTGCCCAGCCTGTTTGGAATCGCTACTGTATGACATTGTTCAAGCCTGAAAATTCAAATGGTGACATATCTCACATGACCCCAAAAGATTAATGAGGAAAGTGTGTTCCTCTCTTCTACTCCCTAACATCAGTTGTTTGACTATTTATGATATTTGGCTTGTGGGTTTCTTTGGAAGAATTAGAGCTCCAAAAAAGGAGGTCTACTTGAAAACAGATGTTTTGTACTTCCATTTTCACTACATGGCTCTTTGATGAATAATGGATTATAAGATAGGAAATGCCATATCTTTTTAACATTCTTCAAGTAGCGCCACATAGTTCCATGAGGTACAAGAAATTCTCCCAAACCTGGATGCATTTTCTGCAATTGCTGTGCTTGTGAAATGATGGACACTTTCATATTTTGGTCTTTGATGTTGAAACTGATCACCTATAAAAGGAGTAAAAGTGGGAAGATTTCCAGTCTTCTGTTTATAGTCATGAATGACTTGGCAACTCCACAGTATACCAAAAGTTTGAGCATCTTCCCTTTTGCTAACTGAAAATGGAGACAGAGGTTCAGTAGATAATAGAAGAATTTGCAGTTGAGAAGCTAGATTTCAGGACACAATATATGAATTGCTTTTGGCTTTCTTTCTTGCTGACATTCAGGTACATGAAAATTTGTCCCTGGGAATTTTTAAAAAGGATTTTAGCTATAAGTTATTTTATGTAGATGTTGAAGAACTTACTTGAGCATTCACTTTATCCAAAATCAATGTTTCCTTCTTCCTGTCTGGCCCCAAAGACTAGTGATATTAACAGCAAGAAGATTTTGATTAACCTACAAGGGTCATTTGTTCATCCACCTTACCTTAGCATTTGAAATTTGATTCAGTTCATATTTAAGGGCAAGCCTACCTAATTCACACTTTCTGATACAAAATGTGAACTAAAATGCACCCATCCTTTGAAATTCGCATATTTCTGAATTTTGTAATTCTCCAGCCAAGTAATGTGCATAAAACTGGGTGTATAAAGTGTGCATAAATATTAGTGAGGGGCATGCAAAAATGCAGAAATGTATACTGGTGAAATTACATATAAAAATGTGTATATTGGGAGAAGTTCACACTCAATGCTGATGAATTTTATGAGGACTTTTTTAAAAAAAACTCTCTACATGTTGATGTGAAAATGCATTATTTTCAATATGTGTGTGTCACCCTCTTCTCAACCCCTCTCCTTCTAGCTGATCACCACTGCAGACTTATTGCCTTCTTTCTCAAGTGTACCCAAACAGATGTGTTATGATGCTTCTCTTGGTGTCCATCCCTCCGTAAATTTCTCTGACAGAAAGGTATAACATTATACTAAGACTGGAAGAACAGGGTGGGGGAAGGAAGGAATGTGGTGTATATCAGAGACAAAATGCTGAGAACTGAGCCCTGTGTAAAACAGCTGGCTGCCTTGGCCACTAAAGTCCACCTTGAAACTTTGCCTTGATGGCTGCTTCAGCAGCCTAATATCTAGGATCCCATGCCCATATGATAGCTGCCATTGCATCCTCTCACCTGTTGCCTCCTTATAAACCTATTAACATCCTTACAATCCCCAGGAATGTCAAGCAGATGCTAGCATTCCATGCTGCTGATCAAAAGGTTGCCTAGCAACTGCCTGCCTCTCAACTCAGAAGCAGAAATTCAGCTGTGCTTGGACCAAGCACCCAGGGAACTGTGGGTCCTTTCCCTCTAACACCTCAATGAAGTAGACTCTGGTCACTGATGTCGTAATCAGTTTATTAACCTTTGAGGCACTACGAAACTCTTTGTTATGCAGATGAGGCTACAGCTGGAGATTTATCAGCTATGGCAAGATACCTATGGCAAGATACTACAGCAGGATGATTGCAAATGAAACCTGCTGAGGAGTCAGAGAGGGGGAAAGGAAACTTACACCAGGTCTTGGATTGATCCAGAGCAAAAGGCAATGGTGGTCGTGAATAAATTCAGGGCTGAAAAATGCTGCTCTGGCTTACCTTACAGCAGAGATGCGGAACCTGTGGCCCTCCAGATGTGGTTAGCATTCCAAGGCCACATCTTCACTACATGTTTAAAGCATCATCATGCTACTTTAAACCCAGAGTTTAACAGTCAAGCTATCTTTCCAGGGAACTCTGTAGCTCTGTGAGGGGAATGAGGGTCTCCTAAAAACTCTCAGCACCTTTAATGAACTATCATTCCCATGCATGATGATGTTTTATATAGTGCAGATGGGGCCTAACTCCCATCATCCTTGATAATGGGCTCTGCTATCTAGGGCTGATGAAAGTCCAACATCTGAAGAGCCACAGGTAATCTATTCCTGCCTTACAGGACTATTGCAAGATAATTAATATGACTACTTTATGCACATAAGGAATTATTGGCATGATTTAAACAGATTTTATATATATAGTTTTCATTCTATCAATGTTTCATTGCTTTTTAGTTATTGCTTTTTCTATGTTTTTAGCGATTCTTGTTTTTATCTGTAAGCCGCCTACCAGGGGAAAAGGTGGGGTATGATATAAATAAATGGCTCAATAGATACTAAATATTAGTGACAGTAGCTCTATCTTAGCTGGTGTCAGCTCTGAAGTAATTTTAGATGGTAGATAGATGATAGATGATAGATAGATGATAGATAGATGATAGATAGATAGATAGATAGATAGATAGATAGATAGATAGATAGATAGATAGATGATAGATAGATAGATAGATGATAGATAGATAGATAGATAGATAGATAGATGATAGATAGATAGAAGATAGATAGATAGATAGATAGATGATAGAGAGAGATGATAGATAGATAAATAGATGATAGATAGATAGATAGATAGATAGATAGATGATAGATAGATAGATAGATAGATAGATAATAGATAGATAGATAGATAGATAGATAGATAGATAGATAGATAGATATAGAGAGAGATGATAGATAGATAGATAGAATCACCTGCCTCCCCAGCTTTTCTTTGGACTGTTCCATCGTGTGAAAGCAACAATGAGTGAATGAGCAGGAGGGGTGAGGGATGGGGGCCATGTGAGATGCCTACACAAGCAGATGGAGCTGTCAGTTCCAAATAGCATTTGCAGTGGTCAGTGCTACATGTCTAGAAATTTAATTCTGGCCTGTCCTTGAATCCTAACAGGTACCTATTTGGTGCTCTAATAATTTCCATCCTTGGCAGGGACTCAGCTGTCTGGGAGAGGGGCCAAAGTCATATGTTACAGAACTTATTAGAAGGTGCTGGTCCAATCTGAACGAGGTGCCCGTCCAATCTCATGTTTGGCACTTGCAAAGTGGGTGGCTGCAAGACCGCAGCTTGGGTGGAATCAATGACCTACTTGTAACGACGTCAAATTTGGTGACATTTCATTTTGTCCTGTGGTCAGTTCTGATCAATCTTTTTAAAAACATTAAGAAACAGATCATTATGTGAGCTGGATACGGGTGGATGTAATTAAATGTATAATCTCATCCTTCTTCCCAAAGACACTTGAGCTAGCAAACACATCAGTAGTAAATTGATACAATTTAAAATAATATAAAAAACATACTAAAACTATCTAAAAACAACCACATATCCTCACACACAGTTAATGATTAGCACGTGAAGCTGTCTTATACTGAATCAGACTGTTGGTTTATCTAATCTAGCTCTTGGCTACTCAAGGGCAGCCAGCATGGTGCTCTCCAGATGCTGTGGACTACAAGATATTAGTTAGGGGCCTCTGCTAGTCCTCCTACCAGAGATCCTTGCAACTGGAGAAGCCACAGATTGAAGATGGGTTTCCCTGCATCTAAATCATACGCCGTACAATTGTCCTACGTTGTAGCGACAGTAATATGATTTCCCTTACATGGGGATATAAGAGTGCAGCCAGAGGCCTTTTCTCCCTGTGCATGTCCTTGAGTTGTGATCTTTTGTTGCCACAAATGAGCTGGTGCAGGACCTGAACAATATATCCTGATGGGAAATGATGGCATTTACTGGTGCAATCGTTCACAGGTCTGCGCGCAGATACATGAACCACACACCCATGTTGGCACTGGTGTGCTGAGACCAGGGGAGCATTTCACATGGCTCCCATCAAGCAGAGAGAAAGCCCTGGGAGGTAAAAACATGTCAGTGGCCTGCAGAAGTACATTGTTGTGAGTAAGCTCTGTCTTGTAGAAAAGCCGTCAAGGCCAACAGCATGGCTCCCAAACTGTCACTGCAGGCAAAATTAGGAACTCCAATGAAATCCAGCCTTTTGAGTGAAGCTAAGCTTCCAGGGCTCAGGAGCAAGAGTGAATGCTGAAATGTAGATAAAATCAGTGGAGGCATCTCTTCATTTTTCTCTGATAGGATTTGTTGGAGGCTATGGTTGGTTTGTCCAATTTGATAGGGGGACACTTAGTTGGTGAGATCATCATAATAAGAGAGGGCAACCAGCAACCAGCCGCAATGTGGTTATTTGTACTTTGGTCAGATTAGACAAAACAATTTGGGCCCATTTGAGCTGTTGGTTGTTGACTGATGCAACATTGGTCCTGTATGCAAAGATACAATTATTATACAGAATTTCCTTGTTCAGTGATACACATTCATTAACTACGAACCAATATAAAGGCTGCATTGCCACTGGAGCAGAAAACTCAAACCAAAGCTACATCACTGCTACAAAGGGCCACGCCTTCATGAGAGAGAAGTAGATTGCAAAACCATTAGTATGAAGGAAGGGGGCATATTATTCCTTTTTGAGTCAGTACCACATTTGAGGTCACCTGCCCCCCTCTTTTACATGGGGCAGGCATGTTTTTTTAGTACAATTCCCTCTCAGTGATGCAATGTTGTCAAGACCCGCCCACCCCAGGGGGACTTGTTGTGCTGTATTCAGGAGCCCTCGCCACTCCTAGCTTTGGGTGGCTGGATGACCTGTTTTGGAGCTCCTTACAAGGTGGGGGCAGGGAGTGGGCAGAATGCTACCAGACAGAGTCAGTTCTACAGCCCTCAGACACCTTAAAAAGAGTTCTGCAGGACTGTGGATTCTGAGGTGAACCATGAACTGATCATGGTCCCGATCTGCTCAGACTCACTCAAGTGAGTCCACTTCAGAATCTTCCAATCCCTAAGTACTCCTCTTCAGTTAAATTCAGACAGCTTTCATGAAGAAAAACATGGGATGATTATGACAGATCAGGCGACTCATCTTAACTCCACCAGAGGATGCTGTTGTTAAATTTATGTGGGGATTGTCAGGAAGCCCATGCAATGGGAAGAGCATTCTATTATCTCCCTCAGAAGGAAAAAAAAAACCCCTGCATTGTAATCCCCAGAGTTCATCCTTTTCTCTGACATCCTGTGCCTAAAAGAAAAGATATTCTATCTGCGAAATGAGCAAGCGCCTCTCTGTTTTATCACAAAGAAGAAGCAGATACCAAGTATTTGGGGGTCACCCTCATTGAATGTGCACCAGTATTGTTGGTCCTTTGAAAACCTAGAGGAGAAAAAGCATTATATCACAAAAAGAAAAGCTCTTTCGTCAGGGAAGGGGAGAATACAAAATATGCAAATGTAATTTCAATAAAGATTGGACTGTGCCTTTGGGGGAAAGATATGCCTACCATGTTAAAATAATTACATTGGCAGATTCTGATTCACCTTTTCACTGATATCTAGTGCTTTTCAGGACTTAGCCTTGGGACAGAATTTTCAGAGCTAGGAAAGATTCAGATGCGAAATATGTGATATTTAAAAAGAAAAAGGGGGGGGATGTGGGAAGGGGCCGTAGCACTGTAGAAGGCCATGTGCCCTGTAATGAGGAAGTCCCAGATCTAATTCCTGATGTTGCCAATTAAAAGGATCCCAGGGATCAGGGCTTAGAAATATCTCTGCCTGAGACCCAGGGAATCAGCTACCAGGGTACACAATACCGACTCTCACCATTTAACCTTCTATATGCAGCTGCCAGCTTGCCAATGCTCAACACTGATCAAAATCCATCTAGCCTACCCATAGCTGAAGAATCCATAGAATTCAAAGAGGGCTGTCTCATATATATAAAACACCTAACATAGCGATTTTCTGACCCTGACCCTATTAGTCTCCAAGTGAGACTACTGGGGTGTTTGTGTCCTTAGATACCTCCCCGGTCCTGTCTACTGTGAATTGTGGTGATAGCCCAGCATACCCCAATGTTTTCCTGTTTATTCCTCTCCCCCTGCCCATTAGCCATTGCTGGACTTTCTGAGAGACATAGGCTGTGCACATAGAGGACAATGGAAATTGCCAGATATTTTGGCTCAGATCATGCTAACCGCATACGAGCATCTTGCTTTATTTGTCACTAGCAGACATTGGAGGAGGGCAACCAAGTGGGGTGGGACAAGGGATGGAAGATCACAGGGAAAGTGAACTGGTCATCCTGACTGTAGATCCACAGGTGGCTATTTTCATGAAATCCTTTCAATTTGGCATGCACGATGAGCTTTCAAACTGAATACCATGTGTTCCCATTATGAGGCTGCTATTTATAAGATATTCCACAAGGGGGCAATGGAGACATATTTGATATTTAGCTCTCTTTCTCTGATTCCTATTCTCTTTTCGAAAGATGTTTTCCTGCTCCTCAAGGATATAAATTTTAGTTCTAGGAGGGAAAGAGGGAAGTGGAGGAGGGAGAATCCAACAGTCTTTCAGTGCTAACAACGTGATTCTTGTCCTGAAAGGAATTAATTATGCCTTCCTATCCCTACTTACCTTTGGTAGCCCCACTGAGTAGGGCTTACTTGCCAAGTAGGCAAGGAAGCCCTTCCTTCTCATGATTTCTCTGGAGGATGCACACAACAGTAGCATGTCCTCCCATTGTGACAAAGTAGAATTATTCCACCTCTCATTTCTGTGCTTCTTCGCCTTAGGTGCACGTCCTCTTAGTGCTGTATTGCAGAACTGGGGATTCAGGAAGCATTTGCATAGGCTACACTTTCAATCTCTCAAAGACCTTTGTGCAGGCATAGCTCAGCACTGCACAGTGGCAATTTTGGCCTGCCTCTTGCTTTATTAATGGTTGATCTCGAATTATTTGGGAGCTCATATTCAATGGAATGGGTTTTAGAAGTCTCTTAACAGTTTTGCAAGTTAGGTGCAACCCTCCCTGGCGGAAGCTTGTGTGACAAGCTCAGGTGGGCAGGGGGAGGTACTGACATCAGATGTAAAGTCTTAAATGCACACACATCCAAATATAGCCAACTTCTTGGCTAAACTTGGCAACTTACCATTTTGCCTCAAGTGCCAAGAAGATGTCAGGGTTTTAACTTTTCTCTGCTTTACAGAAGACCCCAAGTAATTACAAATCTGTGCCTACAACTGCGTAGCAAACAGGCTGGCTCAAATCTCTCGCCACACATGCCAGTTTCCATAGAGTCATTCACTAACAGGGATTCAGATGAAAGGTGGGATCATCACAAACAACTGCCTGACCTTCCATCTGAACTGTTCATAGTCCTATGGCCATGTAATAACCTCATGGACATCTACGTGCAGTAGTTTCCCCCATTCCCAATTCAGCACTGCAGCACTGGAGACAAAAGAAGGATCTTTGGATCCTTTCTCTGTTCCCAGTTGTTTGCTGCAGGACCCAAGCAGTCCATTTCAGATGACAAGTGAACATGTGGAAGAGGGATTGGGATCCCAGCTCCCAGCTCTCTTCAATGCCTTCACTGACTGCCTTAAAAGGGCGAATCCTCTTCCAATTCTATGAATTCTTCTGCTATGGGTGGGCTAGATAGATTTTGATCAGTGTTGAGCATTTGTAAGCCAGAAGCTGCATGGAAAAGGTTGAATGCTGAGAGACAGTATTGTGTACTCTGGCAGCTGATTCCCTGGGGTCTCAGGCAGAGATCTTTCTAAACCCTGATCCCTGGGATCCTTTTAATTGGCAACATCAGGAATTAGATCTGGGACTTCCTACAGAGCACATACCATTCACCCAGGATACAACAGAAAGATACCCATGTACAAATTGCAGCCCATTGTTCCTTTTGTGTATTTTTAATGTTTTGATGATTGTTTAGGGCTACTTTTTATGTTGTAGTCATGTGTTTTTTCATGTTGTAATTATGTATTCTTTTCAAGTTGAAAGCTGCCTTGAGCATGGTTTGAACTGTGGAAAAGTGACCTAAAAAGAAGAAAAAAGTATGTATGTATGTATGTATGTATGTATGTATGTATGTATGTGACACTGTATGTTCAGCCTAGAGACAGAGGGAAAGACTACAGTTTCTAATAGGAAAAATGCCTCCAAAGGCATTCATTTTGAAGCCTTGCAAGTGCTGGTATTTTTCTTTCTGAGAGCTGATAAGGCTGTAAGTATGTGACTGTATTTCCTAGCGATTGATTAGTTTGTTGCCTGTTTGAACCTGCTTCCCCGTGTCCTATAAATCATTGCTTCATCATCAACTGCACCTTTTTTTTTTGCTCAGGGTGCTTAACTGCCGGGCGATTTACGAGGTTTGCCATTGGTTCCGGACAAAGAATATTTAATGAAAGAAAAGAAAGAGAAAATCCTCAGGAGATTGCACTTCTCTGTGAACCATGAGCCCTTGAAGCAAACTCATTCTAGGTTATGTGTAAGTGAGTGTATAAATAATATAGAGTTACATACACCTAGCTGGACAGGAGGTCATAATTCCTGAGAGGCTCTATAGCCTTCCTAGAGCGCATGAGCTAAGGTCTCTATAGGTAGACGGTTTTTCTACAGCACAGAGCTCCTCAGATCCCTGAGATGCCAAGTGTTGCTGTCTGTACAGCAAGCAATTACAGATAGCGCACAAAAGAGTCAAAGAAAACCAGGCATTAGCTCTCGACAAACATGCTACCAGCTTCCCCCACATCTTCCACTCATCACGTCTCTCTCTTGTTCAAGGCACTAGGGATTTCCAGAGAGACACAGTTCAACCCACACATATTCGGAGCAGCTAATCTGGCGTGGCACAAGAGGAGAACATCTGGAGGGCACTCCTTGATTAGCCAGCACAATTCATTGACTAATGGCTTGATCACACAATCCAGTTGCTTACATGCTATTGTTGAGTCAAGGGACAAGTTATGTCAACCTAACAGGCAGGCTGGCCATTAAAGATTGCCAAAGGAGAAGAAAGGAATCACCTTCTTTTTTAAGTGGTTTGCATAAGCTCCGAATCGGCTCATTTAAATGTATAGGTGCAAATCAAGAAATAATAAATTAACATCAATGGAAATTAAACCACATCTCACCGTAGAGGGGAAGACTATGACCAGGTGAACTTTGCATCTGCTCCGTCTACTGTCCAGGAACAAAGTTTTGATGACCAATCCCATGCTTTCCCTTCAGATGGTTGTTTATCTGTAACCCAGCCTTGGACTCGACAGGGCATGAGACTCTTAATCTCAGGATCACATTGGGCAAAAAGATTCCTGCATTGCAGGGGGTTGGACTAGACAACCCCCGTGTTCCCTTCCAACTCTACAATTCTACAAACCCTTCAGATGGAGGACTGTGCTCTGACAGCCTTTCAAATAGAGGACACCTTCAAATAAGAGGGCAGTCCTGTGCAATGTGCGGGACATATTGCCACCCTATCAACACAACAAGCTCCAAAAGGGCATAAGAAAAGCTCGGCTGGGTCAGGCCAATATGCAACATGCTGCATAGCGTAGCGGGTGGCAGGGCTGTATTGCTGACTTGGCTTCCCAACGCAGTGCCTTGCAGCTGCTTACTACAATACAGAGAGGGAGTGTTCGAGGCAATGAGGAGGTTGGCCTAGTGTGGGTGCAGTAGCGTGACTTGGCAGGTTGGTGCTGGAGGTCAGGTCATCAACAAGCCCCATCCTTGATGCTCCACTGGCTGCTACTGGCTACACAGTACAATGGTACCTCGGGTTAAGAACTTAATTCGTTCCAGAGGTCTGTTCTTAACCTGAAACTGTTCTTAACCTGAAGACCACTTTAGCCAATGGGGTCTCTCGCTGCTTCTGCTTCTGCTGCTGCGCAACCGCCATACAATTTCTCTTCTCACCCTGAAGCAAAGTTCTTAACCCAAGGTACTATTTCTGGGTTAGCGGAGTCTGTAACCTGAAGCGTCTGTAACCTGAAGCATCTGTAACCCGAGGTACCACTGTAAGTGGAATGTGTATTTGGCCCAGAACACTTGCTTAGCATGCATGAAAATCTCATAACATTTAAAAGGCTCTCAGGTAGTAGGAGTGTCAAATAAAGTCTGATACAGGAGTGCTGCTGCCTATCAGGCCTAAGTGGACGACGTCAGAGTTCCTATTTGTTTGACTCAATATCAGGCACCCCTTCAAAGCTCAATCAAGCTCAGTTTTCCATTGTACACTGCCCAACCCCCCAGCTGGTCAGATTTGAGGTTGAGGATTCAAATGAACCACAGTCACGTTGCTGATCAGTCAAATGATCGTCCATTCCCCATCCACTCTGTGGCCCACTGATCAGGCCAATCTGATCTGGGCTGCCTTGAGGACCGCCTGCCTGAGATTTATCCTCAAAACAATTTGAGGGCAAGGCTAAAGGAGAGATGGGGGGGGAGGCAACCACCCATGTCCATGAATACTCAGCAGCTGGGTAGGACCTTTTTGCAGTTTTCCTAGCACACCGCCTGACAGTCTCGGATCACTCTGGGCCAGCAGCCCACCATGATCTGGGGCTACTTCAACCTCACCCAACTCACAGCCATATTCCCCCAAGTCAGCTTAATGCAGTTCAGGCCTAGGGCCTCAGCCGAATCTGGTGCACAGCTCTAAAGATTACACTTCAAAGTTATAAACATAGTTACCACAATTAGCAGAGAAGAAGAGGGGAGAGGGAAAGGGAGGGAGCATAGGTGCCAATTCCCTGGAGCCCTGGGTGCCTAAGCACCCACAAAATTGCCCATGAAGGGGCCAGGCACCCACAAAATTCGGTGCCAGGGCATGTATGCTGCATAGCACCCACAGCCCCAGGCACCGACAGCTGGCACTCCTAGGAGGGATAATGATTCGGGAGAAAGGTAGGGTGATATTTTTGTTGGAGTAAAGCTGCCCTTTAACCGGAGGATGTCAGAACATGTCTTGTAGTCTGCTTCTTGCTCATGAGCAAGACTTTATGGGTGTATGAACTGAAAAATACTTCATTTTGCCTTTACTGAAAAAGTTGTGGCCTCTACATTCTTCTGTGTAACCAATTTCAGGCCCCTTTTCTAATATATGTCAGCTCAAGTAAGCCGATGCATATTTTCCAGCTGTATCATTTAGCTTTTGGGGGCAGGGAGCAGGGATTGTCCTCCTTTTCCATTTTCCTAGGGCTGTTTTAAATGTCACATTGAAAGGGGACTTCCCGTCTGCACTTCAAACAACCAAAGGAGCTAAATATAAAAGATGCATCATGTGCTTTTTGCAGAGCGGTGCCAGATTTAAAAAACTACATGTTTTTCTGCCCTTTGTTCTGCAACACCAGAGATAGCTAAATATAACTATAGGACATTGGATAATTTGGCCTGGCGATGGAGCACGATAGAGGGTTTTTATTATCTCAGGGCTTTGAAAGGCAAGTGTCACAAGCACACACACAATTTAAACAGCCACTGTGAGAGAAGGTGGGAAAGGATTTTTTGACATGCACTCATGGCAAAAAACCCCAAACCATTTATGCTGCACTTAGCAGTAACAGTGTTGGCTCATCCATTCTTCTCCCCGCCAGCACTGGTTTTTAAATCAATTAAATCTCTCTAATTCATTCCCAACAATGAAGGAGCATTATTAAGTGCCTTCACACAGAAACCGTATGAGAGGGGCATGGAGGAGAATGGTGGCATGGTTATTTTTTACAATATAGTCAATATAAACATTTTCAGGAAAACTGTTGAAAATAAATAATTTGCAGAGCCTATTTAGATCCTGGTCACCTCTGGAGTGGATACTGCAGCACATTCTACATTCTGCTTCCATATTCTCAGTATTCTACAAGAGGGATTCATGTGCATACAGGAAATTTAGGTTAAAATGGATTGAAGGCCTAGTGCAACAATTCCACTTTTGTTTTTAAAACTGGGATTTTTGCAGTTAGGAAAGTGATGGTGAAATGCATTGAAAATTGTGGAATGAACAAATGATTAATGGGAGCATGTATAAGCACCGCACAACCAAATTAGGATGTACCCTATGTTCTTTGTCATATAACCTCCCTGCAAACAAGTCAGAATGAATTTCACTAAAGACCAATAAAAGGCACAAGAGGACACTTGGGCAAAGTGGTAAAGATGCACCCAGGAGTATCCTTTCGGGAGAGAACAGGTAACATGCAAATTTCCAATTGGTGCCAACGTTTTGTAGCATTTTGTAGTGAAAACCTCACAATTTGTAGCACCCCACAGAGCAATAGACACTCAAAAACAAGGGTCACGGGGTCACCCAAAAACCCAATGTTGTCCAATCCCTTCAATTTTAAATCATTTTGTAGCATTTTGTAACAAAAACCCCATGATTTGTAGCTCCCCACAAACAGAGCAATAGACACTCAAACCTGAGAATCACAGGGTCACCTCAAAACCCAACATTGTCCGATCCCCTCAAAACCAGTGTCAAAGTTTTGTAATTGTTTTGTAGTGCTTTTTGTGAAAACCCCGCATTTTGTAGCACCCCACATATGTTTGAAATGTTTAAAGCTGATAAAAAATACAATTTTATTGATCAAAATTCACATTTCGTGAAGGAATTTTTAAAGAATCATTTTTAGCAAATAAAAATTGTCTATTGCTCCATTTGTGGGATGCTACAAGTTGCGGGGGGGGGGGGGCGGGTTGCTGCAAAACTCTATAAAACGATTACTGTACAAAACTTCCACACCTGTTTCAAGGGGATCAGACAACGTTGGGTTTTTGTTTGCTAACTAGGAACCCGAGTTTGATGCATCAATTAATCTGTGGGGTGCTAGAAAATGTGGGGGTTTGCTACAAAGTGCTTTGAAACAATTACAAAACTTTGGCACCTGTTTTGAGGGGATCCCAGATTTGGGGGTTCTTAGTTAATGGAGCTAGTTTCCAGAACAAGGGGAACCACCCACTCAAAGAGCCCCTATCTTCCCAGCATTCAAGCACAGTTTATCTGGCCTCATCCAGTCCACCACTGTATTCAGACACTGGTCCAGAGTTTTCACACCCTCCATTGATTCAGGTGTTATGGAGAAGCAAAGCTAAGAATTATGGAAAGTGTGTCTCAAAAATAAATGTTTGGAATGTACTGATTTAATAAACAGAAAGGACAGGACAGAATCAAAAGCAACAATGGGGAGAATCTCTAGGGTTCTTCTCACAAAGTTCAAGCCTTTAACGTTTCCAGGGAAGCCAAGCAGAAAAAATGAAACTTTCTGTTTCTGTTACCATACATAAAAAAACACAATCCACATCCCAAGCCCTCTAAAATGAGATTTGTTGTTCAGAAGCTCAGAGCAAATATAGCATTATTCTTTCTGAGGCAGCATTAACAATGAACTTAAACTTTCAAGCACAGCCATTTCTTTTATTACACAGCATTTTTCAGAGCTCTCAGAGTATAATTCTGTCTTCATCCATCTGGCTTATAACAAAGCACCTCAGTGACGTGAAATAAATCAAATAGGTAGAAACAAGATAACTATTCCAACACTGTTGGTGAGATTCTGAGATTTCTTTCTGAACATGTCTACAAATTTAGCCATTAAAGGCCAATCCCTGGAGTTGTTTTCCAACCAGCTTTTGGAAAGTCTTCACATGGATACCCAACAGATGTCCTGAAAATGAATGTGGCCTGGTTTAGATTCTTAATGGAATGAAAGGTTATGTTTCTGAGTTGGAGAACTTAAAAAGAGCTTGGCTAGATCAAGCCAACGGCCTTATTATTCTTATTATTACAATTTATTACCCATTCTTCACCCTAAGGGTGGGTTACAACAATCAAGGCACATTAATACAGGTCACTCTCAACTAATAATAATAATAATAATAATAATAATAATAATAATAATAATTTACTTGTACTCCGCCCATCTGGCTGGGTTTCCCCAGCGACTCTGGCCGGCTTCCACAGAAATCAAAAATACACTAAAATATCACACATTAAAAACTTCCCTGAACAGGGCTGCCTTAAGATGTTTTCTGAATGTCAGGTAGTTGTTTATTGCTTTGACATCTGATGGGAGGGCGTTCCACAGGGCGGGCGCCACTACCGAGAAGGCCCTCTGCCTGGTTCCCTGTAGATTTGCTTCTTGCAATGAGGGTACCACCAGAAGGCCCTTGGCGCTGGACCTCAGCGTCCGGGCAGAACGATGGGGGTGGAGACACTCCTTCAGGTATACTGGACCGAGGCCGTTTAGGGCTTTAAAGGTCAACACCAGCACTTTGAATTGTGCTTGGAAACGTACTGGGAGCCAATGTAGGTCTTTCAAGACCGGTGTTATGTGGTCTCGGCGGCCGCCGCCAGTCACCAGTCTAGCTGCCGCATTCTGGATTAGTTGTAGTTACCGGGTCACCTTCAAAGGTAGCCCCACGTAGAGCGCATTGCAGTAGTCCAAGCGGGAGATAACTAGAGCATGCACCACTCTGGTGAGACAGTCCGCAGGCAGGTACGGTTTCAGCCTGCGTACCAGGTGGAGTTGGTAGACAGCTGCCCCGGATACAGAATTGACCTGCGCCTCCATGGACAGCTGTGAGTCCAAAATGACTCCCAGGCTGCGCACCTGGTCCTTCAGGGGCACAGTTACCCCATTCAGGACCAGGGAGTCCTCCACACCAGCCTGCCTCCTGTCCCCCAAAAACAGTACTCTGTCTTGTCAGGATTCAACCTCAATCCATTAGCCGCCAGCCATCCTCCAACCGCCTCCAGGCACTCACACAGGACCTTCACCGCCTTCACTGGTTCTGATTTGAAAGAGAGGTAGAGCTGGGTATCATCTGCATATTGATGGACACCCAGTCCAAACCCCCTGATGATCTCTCCCAGGGGCTTCATATAGATGTTAAAAAGCATGGGGGAGAGGACGGAACCCTGAGGCACCCCACAAGTGAGGGCCCAGGGGTCTGAACACTCATCCCCCCCCACCACTTTCTGAACACGGCCCAGGAGGAAGGAGCGAAACCACTGTATAACAGTGCCCCCAGCTCCCAGCCCCTCTAGACGGTCCAGAAGGATGTTTTGGTCGATTGTATCAAAGGCCAGCAGAACTAGGAAACAGCTCTCACCTTTGTCCCTAGCCCGCCGGAGATCATCAACCAGCGTGACCAAGGCAGTTTCAGTCCCATGATGAGGCCTGAATCCCAATGCGAGGGTTACGTTTCGGGGATAGTGTGTAAAGCCCAAAGCATGAATAGTCAAAACACATTGGGTGCAATGATGGGTGGGCTTGCCCAAGCTCCCCCCCCAGACTCCCCCCCCCTTTTTAATTTTAATACATCTTTTTGCCAAGTGCGTAAAGCTGAATGCACACAAGTTGAATGTGTGCAAATTGTGACTAACTTGTATTAAAACACAATGTTAAAAACAGTTTAAAGCTACTCACAAAAAAATAAGGTAGGCACTAAAAATATACACCTCAAGTGTCAAAAGCCAGGGTGAACAGGTGCATTTTCAGCATTCATGGGAAGCTGTATAAACAAGAAGCCACATGCAACTCTGAAAGATTCTCTGCCTTATACCACTTGTCTGATAACAAATGTTGGAAATGTAAAGGAAATGAAGGAACATTCTTTCACCTCTGTTGGACCTGCCCCAGAGTGAAGGCTTTCTGGGAAATGATATATAATGAGCTGAAAAAGGTATTTAAGTATACCTTCACTAAGAAACCAGAGGCCTTCCTTTTGGGCATAGTCGGCCAGAGGGTGCTAAAGAAGGATCGAACTTTTTTTATGTACGCAACAACAGCAGCAAGGATACTCATTGCTAAGCATTGGAAAACCCAAGATTTACCCACACTGGAAGAATGGCAGACGCAACTGATAGGCTACATGGAACTGGCTGAGATGACTGGCAGAATCCGAGACTGGGGAGAGGAGACGGTAGAGGAGGACTGGAAGAAATTCAAGACTTACTTGCAAAAACATTATAAACTGTATGAATGTTAAGCTGGAGGCTAGATCATAAACAACTTGGCACCATTAAAATAGATGATGTGATTTATGAAGAGAAGTTCAAATTTGACAATGATTAGGTTAAATTTAAAATTGTTTAAGATTTCAAACAAGTGTAGATAAAATGTGTGAAATAACATCTGGAGATTAGCTATTAAAGAATAGAAACAGGGTGATAAATTGCTGGATTAAATTTTTAAATTAAGAACGCAGGAGTGGGAGATGCGAGGAAGTCCAAAGATGATAAGAAAATGTGTTATGAGATGTATTACTGTGTTTTATTTATTTGTATTGTAATTAAAAACTTTTAATAAATATATATTTTAAAAAAATGAAAGATGCTCTGCCTTCCCAGTACTTTGACAGACCTGCCAGGTGCTGGTGTAGTTTATTTTCATCCCATGGCTTATAGTGGGTCCATTCTGTCCTGCTGGGGAGAGTCCAGTAGTGCACTGAATGAGACAGTTAGGCTTGCAACCTTACAGATGCATATTTTGAGTTAAATATAGTTGTACCTAGGAAGCCAAACGCCATGGGAGTCAAACGGTTTGGCTCCCAAACGCCGCAAAGCATGTTCTCCCTAAATGAGAGCACGTGTTGCGGTGGGGTCCGCTGAGTCACCCCTCTGTTGCCAGGTAGGGTGATAAAATATAACCCTGGCATTTAATTGGTTGGCTGTGTTGCTGGGGGAATTTACTTGTTGCTAATTTGGTGGGAGGGACCAAACTGTTTAAATTCTGAGCACACAGCTTGGTGCTTTCTCTTTCGCTGCGTGAGCCGGATCACCCACCTGCCCGCCCTCAGTTCAGAGGTTTTGCTTGACCTTGCTATGCCTGTCATGGTGTCGTCTGCCATTGGGGCAGGGGACTGGTAGGAATTTTGTCCATCTGGCTGATTGGCTGGGCCATTTGGTTTTTGCCTACTGCGTAGCAAATTGTCACAACTTGTAAGGTTGGTAGTTAGGCATTGGTTATCAACTGGTTGGAGGAGGGGTAAGGATTGGCTGTGCCTGCCCCTCCAATGCTGCTGCGGAAGGGAATTCCATTAAAGGAATCCAGGGGCTTGCCACGATTTCGTCTGAATCCCTGGAGAGGGGCTAGGGCCGGCAAGCCCCAGGAAGCATGCGGGTGAGCGCTGAGGGCCTGTGACTCAGCTCCTTTGCTCCCCAATATTGTTTTCCCTTACTGGCATCCGGCGGAGTTCGGTTGTCAGTTCTGTCAGTTCTGTCCCCAGGTGGGGGGGACAGGTAGTCTTAACCAATGCCTAAGCAACCACTCAGAGATATGTATTTTAATAAAGTTGTGGCCAAAATTATGCCAAAAACCTTAAACAAAAATTATGTGTGAGTTGTGAGTTATTTGAGGGGTGGCTTGGGGACCTTGACACGCAAACCCAGAAGTGAGTTCTTTGGAGCCCGAACGTCTGACGCGGCCTCCGCAGCTTCCGATTGGCTGCAGGAGCTTCCTGCAGCCAATCTGAAGTTGCACCTTGGTTTCCAAACATTTTGGAAGTCGAACAAACTTCCAGAATGGATTCTGTTCAACTTCCGAGGTACAACTGTATGTTCAAAAATACATACTTGTTATTGATCTTTGAAATTGTAAATTTGTTAAAGAAAAAACAAAAGAAACACAGACACACAAAGAAGGGAGAACACAATGGAACAAAAACAATATTGTCAGCTCCTATTCACAGTGCAATAAACATCAACACATCCATCCCAGTTTAAAAACACGGATCGATATACGCCATTCAAATGTCTGAATAGGTATCCAAACAATAGCTAGCTCATTCTTCTAAGTATGTTTCTATAAAGTACATTCAAACATGGCAAGGACATTAAGGCCTTCAAGCCATTGTATAATAGATGGTGAGTATTTATCTTTCCAGGCTCGAAGTAGAAGTCTCTT
This sequence comes from Podarcis erhardii, assembly GCF_964252035.2. NCBI lineage: Eukaryota > Metazoa > Chordata > Lepidosauria > Squamata > Lacertidae > Podarcis > Podarcis erhardii. The sequence goes on along the minus strand of NC_138498.1, from coordinate 53,544,618 downwards.
AGCGACCATAAGGGCTCATTAAATCCATTTTTGTTGTCCTGCTGTTAGCCCTCATACTACAGGGAAATAATTTGAAAATACACAAATAATAAGCAGATATAAAGTATTTTGCTAACACAAGCTGAATACAGACAGTAACTTCAGACCAAAAATTACATACTTAACTACATATTTAAATTTGCATTTTCATAGAGGTTTTGTTTTGTTTTTTATTTAAAGAAATGCAGATTACTGCGGACAAGGGATATAATTTACTTGTGAATCTGGAGACAGTGACACAGATTAGAAGTAGACTCGTTCTTCTTTCCCTAAATGTTGCAGGTGTGGTGGTGGACGTGACGAAAAGCCCCCCCCCCCCGCCCCGGGTCAGAACCTCTGCTAGGAATCCTAGATAACTGCTCGCTGCACAAGTAAATGAGAACTCTGTTTGGTTCTAACCATAGGAGCCAGCCAACTCCTAGAGGCTGCGGTCCCTTTGCCCACCCCCATAAAATATTTGAGGGCCCCCCAAAGTTGATGGGCATTGTCATTCAAATGGTATGTGTGTGCCGCATCTTGTGATCAAATATGTGGGGCAGGGTTTACGTGGCCCCCAAATATTTTATTCAAGTTGGCACGCCTGGCTCTAACTACCCCTGCATCAAATTGTCAACCTCAGAGCAGCCTGAGGTCCTGCAGCTCATATTCAGGTAATCCAACTTGATGCTCCTCTGACTAACCAACTGATCTGCTACCTAGTCTGGCCAGTGGACTGCCTGCCCCCTGAGAATTGGACTTGCCCTGTGGGCCAGGCTAAGATATCAAATTTCTCCTAACACTTTTAAAATGTAACTACCTCTGGCTCATAGTTTATCCAGATTACTTTTATTCCTTAAAAAAAATAAAATAATTGTGTGTGTCTCTATTGGCCTAACTCTGAGGACTTCGGCTGCTTAATGAATGTTTCAGTGGCATAAAAGTCTATAATATCCACTTCTGGAGCTCAGTCAATCTTCCAAGGGAAGGAAGGCCTGCAGCTGGAAAGCTGTGCCCTTGTACATACTTTTGTCACAGATGGCACCACCAAGAGGCTGCTTCTAGGCAAACGGAAATTTCAATGAAACGGATATCTGTACATACAGTCTCATTCTGAAGTCTCTTGGGTTCTCAGTGTTCAGTGATTTGAAATAATTTCTTTTGATTTACTGTACTCCAGCCTTCCCTTGAACTGATGCCCTCCAGATGTTTTGGAGTCCCATCAGCCCCAGCCAGGGTGACCAGTTGGCAAGGATCATGAAAGTTGTAGCCCAGTACATCTAGAGGGCACGAGGTTGGGGAAGGCTGCTATAACCTATCCTTTTAAATCCAATCTGTATTTTCCATATTTGAAGTTATCAGATAGCACACACCTGCTGATCATCCTACACACCTTACTTTTCAGTGTGAACAGCAGCCGATGCTTCATTTCATTTTTGTCCATGTGTCTCATATTCTACTTTTATGATCCCAGTTCTCTGTTTTTGTATAAGAAGCAAAGTTGCTTAACACTGCATAAGGAAACCTGTGGCCTTTCAGATGTGGCTAGTCTCCAGCTCCCATTTGCCTCAGGCAGCTTGGTGAATGGCCTGGAGTGAGAGAAGTAATAGTACCACTCTATTCTGCCGTAGAACATACCTGGAATACTGTGTCCACTTCTGGGCATCAAAATTTAAGAAAGATAGGTAAAGGTAAAGGGGCCCCTGACCATTAGGTCCAGTCCTGGCTGACTCTGGGGTTGCGGTGCTCATCTCGCTTTATTGGCCGAGGGAGCCGGCGTATAGCTTCCGGGTCATGTGGCCAGCATGATTAAGTCTCTTCTGGCAAACCAGAGCAGCACATGGAAACACTGTTTACCTTCCCACTGGAGCAGTACCTATTTATTTACTTGCACTTTGACGTGCTTTCGAACTGCTAGGTTGGCAGGAGCAGGGACCGAGCAACGGGAGCTCACCCCGTCGCAGGGATTCAAACCACCGACCTTCTGATCAGCAAGTCCTAGGCTCTGTGATTAACCCACAGCGCCACCCGCGTCCCCCTTAAGAAAGATAAAGTAAAGGTAAAGGTACCCCTGCCCGTTCGGGCCAGTCTTGCCAGACTCTAGGGTTGTGCGCTCATCTCACTCTATAGGCCGGGAGCCAGCACTGTCCGCAGACACTTCCGAGTCACGATAGACAAGCTGAAATGTGTGCAGAGAGGGTTACCAAGATGATCAAGGATCTGGAAACAAAGCCTTATGAGGAGTGGTTGAGGGAGCTGGGAATGCTTAGCCTTGAAAGGAGAAGACTGAGAGGAGATATGAGAGCCATCTTCAAATATCTCAAGGGCTGTCACATGGAAGAGGGAGCAAGCTTGTCTTCTCCTGCTCTGGAGGGTAAGACTCAAATCTACTTTATTTTATTCCTAGGATTTTCATACCATAGCGTTCACTTTCCATATTCATACTTTTTAGATATCTTATCTCATATTTTGTCACTTTGCTTTGCAACAGAGTATAGCATGCTTGTCCTTGACATTACTAGAGCTATAGTTAGAATGAAAACATCAATCCATTATTAAATGTGTAAAAAACACAGGTCACACAAATCTTCTGCAGGTTTGCAGCACAGCTTTGTCAAGCTTTAAATTCACCAAATCTGTTTGGACTGCTTGAACGAATGCATCTCAGAGAATGCCTTCTCCTGTATTATCACTCATGTGTGTTAAGATTATCTGATACGACCTTGTTCCATGTCTTTCACCATGTTCCATGTCTTACACCATCAAAGGCTGCATTAGAATTACAGAACTGTAGAGTCGGAAGGGATGTCAAGGGACGACTATTCCAATCTCCCTCATGTGGGATAGCCAGTTCTATATAATCTACATGCTTAAGTCTGATTGATGCATGAAGGGGTTAATACCATAGAGTAAGCTGTCCTGCCAGACTTAGCTATGTCACTTCACTTACCTTGGGAGGTAATAGATAATCAACCCTATTGCTCCCTCCCAGCCTACCTGTAAATCTCAGTATGTGACAAGGTTTGAGCTGGTTGCTCCCACTCAGTAGCATGGCTCTCACCAGCCACTCTTGAGTTTCTATGCCAATAACCTAGGAACTTTTACCACTTTGTAACTAAACTAAGTTTTACTGCCTGTGCAACTTTTCTGACTGATGTATGTAAAAGCACTTACCAAATGTGTGCATTTTTTTAAATGCTAAGGGAAATGGAAAACTTTGAAGTTCACTCGGAAGTGCATATTTTAGAGGTCTAACAGCTTATATTTCCATGCTTTACTTTGCTGTGTATTTTGTGACTTTAAATCTTTGCTGGAGTTCTCTCACCAAAGAGTACTTGTCCCCAGACTTGGATCTTGGCATCCAGGAATTCTCTCTCATTCTCTCTCTCTCTCACTTGTGTGTGTGTGTGTTTGTGCGTGCGCGCACACACACACAGTGCTTTTTTCTTTAAAAAATATGTTTAGGGGTACTCTCATTTTGACTCAAGAAAACCACTATTTTATAGTTTAAATTGGAAAAATAAATGCAGTAAATGGACAAAAGTAGAAAGATTCACAAAATGTTTAAAGGGTAAAGGTTTAGGGGTATGCATACCCCTTCATCCCCCCAGAAAAAGCACTGTATGTATGTATGTATGTATGTATGTATGTATGTACACACACACACATACACACACACACGATTGCAGTGTTTGAGTCGGTTCATATGGCAAAAGGTGGTCCCTGAGGTATCTAAAGCTTTATAGGCCAAAACCAGCACTTTGAATTGGGCCTGGAAACTAATTTACAAGCAGTGCAGGTGGGCCAGGATTGGCATAATATGCTCAAACCGTCTTGCCCCAGTCTTGCCTGGCTGCTGAATTCTACACCAGCTGACATTTCTGAACCATTTCAGAGGCAGCCCCACATATAACTAACCACCACTGCACAGCAGCCTTTTTGATGACTAGTGGCCCAGCTGCCTCAAAATATAATGATGTTGGGCTAGTTAGACTAATATAATGAATAGATTATCCCACATTATACACATTTGAGTTGGAAAGGAGTCAGTCAGAATGCACCAGTAGCCTAGTCCTTTCTGAATGCTGACTTCTACGGCCCATTGTTCTCTTTCCTAGCCCCTTGAGTGAAATGAATAGTGTTTTGCTTAACACATTGTTCCATTGCAACCCCCCTTTTTGAGGGGAGGTCCGCCCTATGAGTGACTGAGATCTATGAAGCCAATTACACCGACAATTTAGAGTCCAAGTGGAAATTAGAAATGCACTACTGTCCTTGACGTTACTGGCGCTGCAGCTGGAATCAAAACATTAATTCAGATTAAAGCTGAATCAGACAACAATTCATTAATTTTCCAATGAAGCATTTGCATTTCATCTCTACACATGATTTGACTGGTTAATGAAATGCTACCACCTATGGTGCCTAAAAGTGAACTTGTCAGCACTCCATATACCACAAGGTTGCATGTGGGAAGGATGCAGGATCTAGTGAATGCAGCAGAGCATGAGAGAAAGAAATGTGAGGCTAATTGTTATGCCATTAATTTAACTATGCAAGCTGATTAACCTCCTGTATTTCCAGTTCAGTTTAGGTAGGTTGTTGTTTCTTTATTAATGTTATTTTCTATGCTGTCGTTAATTGGACAATAGGAGTACGGTATTTGGTACAATGGGAGAACTGGAGCATCACAAAGGGGAGAAGCCAGGAATTGAACCTAGGCCCTTCAGCATGCAAAGCACATGCTCTCCAATGGAATTACAGGCTGTAATAATTCCACCAACAGCCAGTGGAACAGGGTTAAGAACCTTATTAGAAGCCAGAAAGGCTGCTTTTGGTGCCTGACTGGGTGTAACTAACAAATCTGAAGACAGGAAAGGAAAGTTAAACCAAACTAAACCAAACCAAAGTAACTGCTTTGCCCCTAAGGGGCAGTGTCAAAATTACAAAAGAGTATACAGTGGTAGCTCAGGTTAAGTACTTAATTCGTTCCGGAGGTCCGTACTTAACCTGAAACTGTTCTTAACCTGAAGCACCACTTTAGCTAATGGGGCCTCCTGCTGCCGTTGTGCCGCCAGAGCACAATTTCTGTTCTCATCCTGAAGCAAAGTACTTAACCCGAGGTAATATTTCTGGGTTAGCGGAGTCTGTAACCTGAAGCGTATGTAACCTGAGGTACCACTGTAGTTAGGGAACAACCCCAAATGTCAACAACAGATCTCATGATAGGACACTGGTCCCCCTGGCATTCTACAACTTGTTTCCTACTGGTTCCAAGCACCTGCATGAAAATCAGTGTTCATTTCTTCTCTTCCTGCTGGGACAGCAGAAGTTTTGCTTGCTCAAGAACAAGGAGGTTCTTTGGTGTAATTCCAAAGGACTTTAAAAGCCCTCCCACATAGCAGCCAACTGGTTGTGTGTGTAGAGCTTTTGGTGGTCCGACATGACCCTGAGATTCAGCTGGCCTTTACCAGGGAACTGAGCCTTTAGTCTGAAAAGCCCTGGCCTGTAGAACTCCTTGCCAATAGAACAAACCTTCCAACACGGCACAACCCAAATCCGGGATGCCATCTTCCAGGTCCGCACTCCCGCACAAGTCATGTGACCCACGCAAGATCTTGGCACCCCAAAAGCCTTTTGGGGGTGCAGTGTCCAAAAATGTGTGTTTGGGGACACTATGCCTGAGAAAAGCGCAGCCCAAAATCGCACAAGATCACAGTGGCCATTTGGGCCACTGTCCATCTGCAAGAAAAAATGGGATGTCCCATTTTTGCTGTGACAATTGCTGGGTATGGTAGAAGTTCAAAAGGAGCCATCCCTCCTCAGTTGTCGACACTGTTTTAAAAATCATAAACTTCCGAGAGACCTTGCAAACCTGAGATTCCTTGCCAACCATATTTTATGATTGTGTTATGACATGTTTTATGGCATGGTAGAATAGTTTAAGCCTGTATACCGCCTTGTGCTTTTTTAGATGATGGTGCAGTTTACAAATATTTAAATAAGTGAAGCACTATGTTGCTCTAATGCAACAAATCCACATTAAAAAACATAAAATCTGCCCTCTCCCGGACTTATTGCAGTTGGGAAAGTGATAGGGAAATACAGTACACTGAAAAATGTTGGGTGTGCAAATGATTAACGGGAACACTTCTAAACACCCTGTAAGAAAATCAGGATGAAGGTCCCTTGCCATATAACTTCCATGTGAACAAAAACAGAGCAAATTATGCATAAAGACCAGACATAGTCTAATCTCAGCATAAACTCTGTGCAAGAAAATCAGGATGGATGTTCAAAAAACAGGTCATTTGGAGAACCCCAGTTTTAAATAGCTTTATAATTTCCAACAACAAAAATAGTCTCTTTTGGCAAAGCGCTTTCTGTTAGCCGTGCATACTTATGTAAGACTCTTAAGTATGCATGACTAGCAGAAAGTGCCTTACAAACAAATAATATTTGATTTTATAAAAATTACGCAGCTTTTTAAAACCAACTAGGCAAAATCAGTCTTCGTTGTTGTTTTTGGCTTTGGAGTGACTGTATCACTCCAAACAGTAAAATAAACAAACAGAATTTCTTTCCTCCCCCCACCTCAAGAAAGGAAACTGAGCAACAATGTGTAGCATAATGAGAGTTCAGCATTTTGACTAATTAGTTTGAAACAAGCTCCAGCTCCATTTAGCTGTTCTGGAGTCCTCTAACTCTGCAGTGCAAACAACTCCTCAATGACAGCAGGTGGCTTGTTCTTACACATTTTAATAGGATGCTGCTAAAATATTTATTCTTTTGTTAGATTAGTTGATATCACAGCTGGCTGGGAGCTTGCAATGACTTTTCTGACTGTTGTCCCTTTCCCAAAAGCCCAGGGAGAGAAATAAATAAGTATAGAGCATTTTAGTACTTTGTTTCAATATTTGGGAAATGCAATGGGACATCTACCTGTATCTATTTTCATTTTTGTTAGTTCAAACACATTCAATTATATGGCAATTTAGTGCTAATTATCAGCAATTGGATATGATAGAGGTAACTTAGAAATAATTGATAACCAATAGATAACCCTTAATTACTAGAAACTGATGATCAGCAGAAGTTGATATAGTTTCACTCCTCCATCCTTGAGTCTTTTCAGGTTCCAGAGTAAGGAATATAAGCACACAAACACATATTCCCAAAGGGGCTTTTTTCATCACTCAAGTCGCTGGCAAAAGTTTAGTTTGGCGGATGATAATTAATTGCACACTGAGCTTTTATTTTTAGGAGGAAGTGCAGTTGCATAGGCAGAAACCCTGGGGCTAATGGGATGACTTTCTTAAATACAACCCATTCTGCATCGTAGAGATGAGGAATCCATGGCGCTCCAGATTTTGTTGGACTAGAACTGCCATTGTCCTTGGCCTGTTGGCTGCTGCCGCTGGGAATTAGAATCCTACAACTGTGCTGGCTCCCACTCTCAGTCTCTGAACTCAAACTCTCCACATGATTACCGTATTTTTCACTCTATAAGACACACCTGACACACCCAGTTTTTAGTCTCATTTCTCACCAGCGAGGCGGTGAGGTCGCGCTTACTGCGAGGCGGCAGGCGGCGGTGCTGAGGTGCGGTCTTGGGCCTCTGGCAGCCGGCAGAAGCTCATTGATCCCACCTTCGTCGCCAATGTTAAATGTTCGGAAAAAGTCAGAAGCCCAAGGCAGTATAAGTTCCTGAACTACCGTATTTTTCACTCCATAAGACACACCTGACCATAAGACACACCTAGTTTTTAGAGGAGGAAAACAAGAAAAGAAATATTCTGAACGAAACAGTGGATGCATGATTTTTGTGGTTCATGCTGTGGCCACAGACATGTGATTTGACGGTGAGTTTGGGGTAGCCCAATGCAAAAATCCTGAGAATCCATGTGGATCCCTGCTTTGTAACCATGTTTTTGTGCCATTGCGGCCCCACGCAACAGTGGATGCGTGTTTTTTGTGTGTGCAGGCTGTAGCCATAGACATGCTATGTTATCTGATGGTGAATTTGGGGTGACCCAATGCAAAAATCCTGAAGATCCATGGGCTTTTATCTCCCCCTTCCCAGGCAGCCTCCTTTATCGCTAGTGTCTCTTATCTCCCTCCCCGATCGCTTACCGATCAGCTGCTTCCTTTCAACACTCCCTTCCCTCTTGTTTGCCTTAGTGTCTTTTCCTTAGCCTTAATCTGGCCTCAACTAGAGCCAGGGCTTTTTCAGCCATGGCACCGATCTGGTGGAACACTCTATCACAAGAGACCAGGGCCCTGCGGGACTTGACATCTTTCCGTAGGGCCTGCAAGACAGAGCTGTTCCACCAGGCCTTTGGCCAAGGCACAGTCTGACCCCCTCCTCTGGTATTCCTCACAGAACTCTAGCCCAATGGTTGCCATGAATTTGATTTTGAATTTATTTTAAAACAAATTGATTTTAGAATGTTGTGTTACTTTTATTGTTGTTAGCCGCTCTGAGCCCAGCTTCAGCTGGGGAGGGCGGGATATAAATACATTATTATTATTATTATTATTATTATTATTATTATTATTATTAGCTGGAGCAGTTTTTTGCTTCTCCTTTTCTTCTAATTTCTCTCCTCATTGCTTTAGTCTTCCTGTCTCCTCTCCTTGCATGTTCACTCTTTACCTCCCCGCTCCCAGGCAGCCTCCTTTATTGCCTGCATCCCTTATCTCCCTCTGATCACTTGCCAATCAGCAGCTTTGTTTCAACACCCACTTCCCTCTTTCAAAAAAAGAAAGAAAGAAAGAAAGAAAGAAAAGCATGATCTTTTCATGATCTTTTCGCCCCTGGGCAATTCGGCTCCAGGGACCATGCATTCACTCCATAAGGCACACAGACACTTCCCCTTACTTTTTAGGAAGAAAAAAGTGTGTCTTATGAAGTGAAAAATACAGTGCATCCAAAAGCTTTATTCAAGAAGTCAGTACATGATCTATGTATGAGCTCAGACTATAGATTATAAAGTTTTCAGATATATAAACAGAGTTCTAGAATACATGACTAGGCCCAAGCTAAGACATTGTCCCAACGGCTGGTATGCCCTTCCTACTTTGCTTTCAAACAGCCAAGCATAGACTATCACTCAGGTGGTTCATGTCTTCTATGTAAAGATAGCAACTAAGCAGCCCTCCAAAGGACATCAAACTGTTTGCATCTGATGATACATACTTAGAGATGGAAGCTTGTCTGGTGCTGCTACCTCACTCTCAGTCCCAGTCTCTGTCAACCCTGCTGAACCCATTGATTGGCGAGCTGGCTTCTCAGTCACCATGACAATGTCCTGCAATGAAGGTGAGGCCTGAGGCAGCTTGAGTGGCTCTCCTTCCACCTAGGAGCACAACTCGAACCCTTCCCATCCCTGTCCACCGACTACTTCTCCTTTCTCCCTTCTGACAGATTTTGCCAACCTTCCTCCCTCCCAGATTCTGCCCCAAGATTCACGGCATACAACAGCAGGAAGCCTGCAGGTTCCTCATCCCTTCTGTACAGTTTAGAATTTTGGTGAATTTACTACTGCAATGTGTCAGAGGATAGCCAGAAAAAAGATGGCCAACATAAGCTGGAAAGAGACAATCTATGAGCATCCAGTACTTTTCTTCCATGTCCAAGAGCATCATGCTTGCCTGTGCTTTCAAGGGAAATTTAGGTTGATTGTTGCAGCATGAAGATAAACCCGACTACCATATTGAAGAATCATGATCTCATACTCCATCACAGCATCTGTATAGTCCTCGGTCCAGTTCTTTTGGAAAGAGAATCGCACCTGTCAAAGCGGCAGATTTCCCTGGGAGCGTTCCCATCAAATATCATTGAGCTCATATGCTGCCTAACTCGTGAAACCCATGGAGAATTTGGCCAGAGGTTAAATGCAAATAACATTGTTATGCACAATAAAGCTGCCTTATCCTCTCAAGGTCAGAGGCCGAGTATGTTACATGAGGTCCCAGTGACCCTTTTTTGCTCCAAAACGGGTGTCAGCAGATGGGCATATAGAAAGCAGAAGAAAAGTGCTTCTTAGAACGGCTCTCTTTACACATTTAAACATTGTGCACTGAAGCCCAGCATTATTACCAGCCAGTGGTATTTAAAGCCATTATCCAGCTTGACAGCTCCAGACCTCCAGGCAGCCCTTCCAAATGCCACTGTTGATTTGCTGCAAATGTTAAGCAAGCAGACACTGCAATTATTTGTCAGCAATATAACTTTCCCCTCTTGCCCCGTGGTCATCAGACACATATGGTGATGTGTGAGCTTCATTTGAAAGGATGCAGTATTGAACCAGGAAACAGAGAGCTCCAATAGCCCAAGACTGAGCAATTAGATAGCAAACAAGCATTAGCAAGAGGTGGTTGCACATCAAGGAAGCTCTCCATCTGGTGGTGCATGCAGTTGCACTTTCCAAGCTTTGTCTTAACAACAGGACTTGGTATTTGCCCTCAGTCAAGTCTGCTTCTGCTTTGGCTGTAAATCGGTGGTTTCCCCCAGAGAGCTGGATGACCTTCTGGGTAGATGGGGCTTTCATTTAAGGAAATGGGCAGAGAGGTGGGTGTATGGAAAGCTAAGAAACTTGCTCTAGAGAAAAACAGTGAGGCTTGGAATGACAGCGCACCTCCCAGTCCATGGACAGATGTCAATAGGATAGAGAGCTGAATATTAATTTAACATTATATTATACACACACACACACACACACACACATACACACACACACACACACACATATATATATATATATATATATACACACACATACACCCATATGCAAATGCATTTGACAGGTGTCTCAATTAAGCAGCTAACAAAGCAATCCTGGATATTGAGGGTGGGGTAAAAGGGAGAATGGCTCTACAGCATTTCATACATCCATAGCCCTACCAGCTCAATGCCACTAAGGTAGGATGCCTTGTTATCCTTTCTTTGTTCTTGAACTCAATGAGAGGGAACTGAGTGTGGCAGTTCCAGGCTTGGAACAGTTAAGGGAGTCTTTTGTGATGTGTTGGGGAGCTGCGGATCCAAGCTCATCCCAGGCACAACCTCAGCATGTCCCCAGAACAACCTGTTTGGGCCCTTCTGACAGCAGTGCCTCTATACTTGCAGGCATTCCTGCAGGAATGGGGGGAGGGGACCTTGAGGGCAATAGTGCTGATTCACAGGCAAACCTTGGTCTCCAGTGGCAACAGCATCGCCCCCTCCCTACTTCCTGTGTGTTTCCCACTATTTCCTGCATTGGGGGGGGGACTTCATATTGGTCCCTTAAACTCATATGAACAATTGATTGCAATTTCTTTAATTGGACTGCAGTCCTACTAAATCCACTTGAAAAACAAACAGAGCAGAACTCCAGGAAAAACCCACACAACCTGAAAGTCCTCCTAACAACGGGGGGTGGGGGTGGGGTGCACTCCTAGACATAAAAAAGATGTCTGCCCACTTCTACATGACCCCTGTAGAAATAACAATTAAACCTGTTTGCCTTTGCCTATCACAAAAGGTCACACAAAAACGCCCTCAGAAGGTGTCGAGTGCATTTTGTGCGAGAAAAGGCTGTGAGCGGTGGCATTTTCATGTTTCTCTCCTCACAATGGTACTCTGAGAACAAAAACTATTTTAATCTAAAGCAGGGCTAAATAAGCAATTAGTCACTCGTACATTGGAGAACTGAGGAGCAAAAATGACGGTTAACCCACTCAGGCAGATTAGGGTTCTATGGTTCTTCCCTTTGTTTGATGATTGGAATCTTTTCCATTTTGATTGTATTTGCCAATTAATCTGAAGAGCAACAATAATGATGGCTAATAACTACTTTGCTGAAGATAATGAGGAAAAATAACAATTCTTTTGTCGGACAGATTTGTACTGCTGTTTTTTCTGGAATATGTGGGAAAGATAGATGTCACAGTGAGTATGCTTCATGCTAAGTTTTCTTGCCCATCTATCACAAATGTTTAAGGACAACAAGGTCTTTAAAATATATAAAGTAGCCCCAGGCTGCATTCAGACAGTATTTTACTCTGCTTCCCTGACATTTCCTTACCTAATAATTTCCAGTTTTTAACGTGATCTTTCATATGATGTAAAAGCCACTCCTGGAAATCTAGCAGAAGTTTGATGCTCATTTCTATGCTAAATGTTTTCAGAAATGACCAGACAGCCACCCAGTTAACCTGGATTATTGTGGGAGTTTTGTGTTGCGATTTCCCCATCCCTTTGCATGGATAGTGGCTTGTGACAAAACCTGGTGCTGTATTCCGACATACAGTACAGCTCTTTCCCACCATTTTCATGGGTCAGTCATGAGGGAACAGAAGCACGCATGCGCATAAAGGGTCGTACCATGTCCAATGACATAGAACCATAGAATTGTAGAGTTGGAAGGAATCCAAGTGCAGGATTCCTAGGTTGTGTCACATCACACCCACAGGTGTGAATGAAATTTAGTGCAATATGGTGGCAGAATGATAAAAAAAAGCCATAGTTCCATAATGCAACAAGGGGCATTAGAAACAGGTAAAGGTAAAGGTACCCCTGCCCGTTCGGGCCAGTCTTGCCAGACTCTAGGGTTGTGCACTCATCTCACTCTATAGGCCGGGAGCCAGTGCTGTCCGCAGACACTTCCGGGTCATGTGGCCAGCGTGACAAGCTGCATCTGGCGAGCCAGTACAGCACACAGAACACCGTTTACCTTCCCGCTGGTAAGCGGTCCCTATTTATCTACTTGCACCCGGAGGTGCTTTCGAACTGCTAGGTTGGCAGGCGCTGGGACCAAACGACGGGAGTGCACCCCGCCGCAGGGATTCGAACCGCCGGCCATACGATTGGCAAGTCCTAGGCGCTGAGGTTTTACCCACAGCGCCACCCGCTACAGAAGTGTTAATGTTATAACCAGGAAAACTAATACAATGAACCCCACATCTGACTACATCCCTAGGCAAAGCAACCCTCCACTCACCTTCAGTTGCAGCCAGTTGACCCTCCACTGCTGTTTCTCATCATTGTACGACTGAAAAGCATAGATCCAAAACAAGATGAATCTTGGGAGTGGTCACTCCTCTAGCATTGCTGTTGTTTATGATGATGAGGATTAGTATTCATATGCTGTAACTAAGAGCCTTTAAGTTGTAATTCTAAACACATGTACTAATTTCTAAGTCCAATTATAGGACGCACTTACTTATTTCTGAGTAAGCATACATTGAAAGCATACATAGGACTATAAAGTTAAATATTGACATTAGACTTAGTAAGTATACACATTGGCAAGAATTAAACTCTTGAAAGCTCCCAATTTTTGCTGTTTCTTGTTTGTACAGTGGTACCTCGGTTTACAAACTTAATCTGTCCTGGAAGTCCGTTCTTAAACCAAAACCATTCTTAAACTGAGGCACGCTTTTCCTAATGAGGCCTCCCGCCACTGGTGCCCTTCCACTGTTCGGCTTCCATTCGTAGACCGAGGTAAAGTTTGCAAACCAGAACACTGCTTCCGGTTTTGCGGAGTTCGTAAACCGAATAGTTCGTAAACAGGGCTGTTCATAAACCGAGGTACCACTGTACTTTTAAGCACATTGCAGGAGAAAAGACAAGTAAATAAAGCCATAGCAGCTTAATTTTTAAAAATCCAGCCTATCTTTAACTTACTAGAGTGGATATAAGAGGATTGTTCTGTGCAGATAGTTTCCTGTTTCCTTTGCAGTTTACATAGGTGCTTTATTTTTAATTAATCAACCCCCAAATACATTTGGTCTTAATCCGATAAGCAAATTTCCTTTTGGCAACAAATCTGACTCAAGCCCTCAGGTAACATTGTACTTCTATTTGAAGATGAGATCTGAGTCGTTTATCGTACCTTTTTAATTATAGAACACAATTTAGGTATAATTACTCTGCTTACGAGCAGGTGGCTTTGTAATTTGCTCTGCCAACACTGCCATGTAGGCCAAGGCTCAATTCATTGGTGTTAGATAGATCAAGATTTATTTTATTTTATTTTTTAAATGCTTGCTTCGTGTCTCGAAAGAAAGATTTTGCCATGTAAAACCCCTCTGCGGCTGTGGAAACAACTTACTTACGTTTTTACAGAAGGAATGAAGCAATTGTTTGGCATGACATGCCATATTCTTGGCCAAGTGGCCATCATTCAGCTGCAAAATTTAATTGGTGTAATTAAGATGTGCATGATTTGATGTGCTGGGAATTCTAAAAATCCCCATTAACCACTTCTCCAGCTTGCACTAACTGGTACATTGCACAGTCAATGCATGCCCTGTCCTTCATGCTTATGCCCCACCTCTGCTTTTCAGTAGCAAAGTTCATGACTATCACTTGATGCCCAAGCTTGTCTTGAAACTGTAGGAGCAAGGTCTCAACTAAGGTTTTCTTTCTTTCTTCCCTCCCTCCCTCCCTCCTTCCTTTCTCTGACCCATAGCCTGTCCATCTAGCCTGTCCCATAACGACTTGGTTGCAATACTATCAGATTAATGCGTTATGGAATGAGCATAAAAAAATAGGGATGAGTGAGAAAAAGTCCAGATATCAGGTAGAAATAATAGAAGGAGATTCAAAACTCCTATCTAAAATGTATAATCAACTACTAGATTGGGACACCAAAGATGAAGAAGTGAAGGAAGTTATGATCAAATGGGCCATGGACCTTGGATATAACTTAGAATTTGATAGGTGGGAGAAACTCTGGAACAAGGACATGAAATTTACAGCATGTGTTGGACTCCGAGAAAATTTACAAAAAATGATGTACAGGTGGTATATAACCCCTGTGAAATTGGAAAAAATGTACAAGACCGGGGACAAAATTTGCTGGAAATGCAAATCAAAAGAGGGCGACTTCTTTCACATGTGGTGGGCATGTGGAGAAGTGAAAAGGTTTTGGGGACTTATCTATGATGGACTAAAAAAGATCTTGAAATACACCTTCCCTAAAAAACCTGAGGCTTTTCTCTTAGGAATGGTCGGGGAGGAGATAAGACGAGAAGACCAAACCATGTTCCAATACGCAACGGCAGCAGCCAGGTTACTCTTAGCGCAAAATTGGAAAACCCCCAATATCCCAACTATTAGAGAATGGCAATCCAAGTTATTCAAGTACATAGAGCTAGCAAGGATGACACAGAAGATCAGGCATCAGAAAAATGTTAAATTTATTAATGATTGGAATAAATTCTTTACATATATAGAAAAAAACATAGGAAATATCAAAATTACAGTAGGTACAATATAAAATCTGAGAGGTACTGATATAGACGGTAATAAGAAACCGCAGGGAGATAAGGTCAAAATAGAGCTCAAACCGTGATGGAGGGAAGTCCTTAATGTAATGTTGCAATTTGTAATATGTATATGCGTTTATTGGTGTTTTCTTTTTTGGCTTTGCTTATTTGGCTTTGCTTATTTTTATTTTTTTTCTCTTTATTCCTTTATTCGTTTTCTTTTATATGTGTGTTGTTTTGTTTCTTAATTTGCGGTGAAAATTAATAAAAATTAAAAAAAAAGAAAAAGAAAATTGATGCCAATAATAATGATGATGATGATAATAAATTTATTACTTATACCCTGTCCATCTAGCTGGGTTTTCCCAGCCACTCCTGGTGGCTCCCAATAGAATATTAAAAACATAATAAAAAATTAAACATTAAAAACTTCCCTAAACAGGGCTACCTTCAGATGTCTTCTAAAAGTCAGACAGTGGTTTATTTCCTTGACATCTGATGGGAGGGAGTTCCACAGGGCGGGCGCCACTACCGAGAAGGCACTCTGCCTGGTTCCCTGTAACCAATGCATGTGCTGCTTCTCCACCACCGGCAGAGGTGGTGGGGCATGCAGGATACCTGTGAGGGAGCAGCCTCAGGGGTTTCTGCAGACTGAGGCAGCTGTTTCACTCCACCTCATGTATGGGCCAGCCCTGGGTTTAGTACATAGATGGGTATAAACCTGCATGGATTAAAAACAACAACAATAACTCTTACCACCACACCTTTTCTGCAGTGAAAATGGGGAGAGACTATGGAGATGGGCAAGACATGGGGGTGGGGTATTTGAAGGGGGGCAGAGAATTCTGCTTCATAAATGTATTAGGTAAAAATATTCATTTTGCGTGGATAAATGGATTAATGGCAAATGAGAAACAAAGATAGCAAGGATGGAGGTGATGCTTTGGGATCTTGTGCTATTCTGCATTTTTATTAATGTCTTAGAGGAGCACAGAGTATTCCTATGAAATACACAAATGACACCCAGTTCAGGAATATTGTAAACACTTTGGCAGGTAGAATTAGAATTCAAAGTTGTTTTGACAAACCGAAGACTCACACTGGAGAGAGGATTCTGGAAAGGAGATATCTAGTTGTGTTGCCCATTATACATACAGAAGTGGAGAGGGAGGGGTAATTGGCTAAGCAGTAGCCGGGCTAAAAAAGGGTTTTAAGCTAAGGTGATGCTAGTTTTAACAAGAGATTTCCCCCCACCCAACCACCCTCCTGTGTGAAATTATTCCTGAACTACCCTGTGTCTTACTCTGATCCAAAAGTAATTCCTTCTGTTGTAATGGAATGGAGTAAATAGCCAATCTCAATGTTAAATTCAATCGGCTGCTTCAAAAACTGATGAGATTTATTGGGGCAGGGGAGGCATCAGAAGCATTGATTGAAACGGATTTTGACTCTGCTATTATGGCAGGCTCCTGAAGTGGAAAAACTAGGTTTTTTATTTAAAAAAAATCACTATAAAACCAAGACCTTTCTTGCTCTCTTTTAGTGTTGTCATTACTTGTCTTTCCAAACAAAGAAGCTTTTCTTCTTGGGCAGAAGGTGGCCACAGGAAGCTTAATCAACATAGCCGCTCCCCGCAGAAGGTATCATTATGCATTATTCCAAGGGGCTATTCAACCTACCCTTCTACCTGCATTTAAAAGCAATTTTCTCTCTTCCTTAAATAATCTACACGTGTTAATTACAAGGCAGCAATGAAGCTGAAATGGTGTGAAATTAGATGGAATGAATTATTCATGCCATTTGTCAGCTGCTGGGTTGGATATTTTTTTCCTCCTACTGAGAGTTTAAAAAGAGAGAGAAGATTTACAAGAGAAAATGAGATATTCTTCTAAATTCAGGAGGAATGAAGTCTCTTCTCTTCTCCAGAGCATCCTACTCATCTTTCCTGCATGCTTCACTTGCCATTCCAGAAAAGAGAACATAGTCTGTTACTTTCAGGGATCAAGGATATTGTTTCGATGCTTCTGATCTCAGCCACCCACCCACCTTTTGAAGTGTGTCTCCACCTATTTAAGCTCATTTCTGATGGTTGGTGGCACTAGAACATGTTCCTGAGCTCATCACAGGAGGGAGGATCTAGTACTTCCTGAATGAGGAGAATGAGAAAGAATGGACCGATAAGAGAAGAACTTCCTGACAGTAAGAGCTGTTCGACAGTGGAATTTGCTGCCAAGGAGTGTGGTGGAGTCTCCTTCTTTGGAGGTCTTTAAGCAGAGGCTTGACAACCATATGTCAGGAGTGCTCTGATGGTGTTTCCTGCTTGGCAGGGGGTTGGACTCGATGGCCCTTGTGGTCTCTTCCAACTCTATGATTCTATGATTCTATGATTCTAAGAGGTTTGGCCATGCCTTTCTAATCTCAGAACAACACTGCTATAGCTATGTTACCAAATATTTCCCAGAGGCATCTGATTGGCCTCTGTGGGAACAGGATCCTAGACTTGGTGGGCCAGTGGCCCAATCTAGCAGGCACGTCTTATGTTCATCACATGACACAAACAAAGCTCAACAGATGAAACTCCATGTGAAATAAAAACTTCCATCTAATGTTTTTGCTGATTATTTAATACATTTCTACCAATAATTTTAAAGCAAAAAAGGCAGGTTCCAATGTAAAAATTAACACCATCATACAATAGCAATCATAAAAACTGGCCCACTGCCTACATCTCAAAGTAAACCAATGAATAAATAAATACATAAATAAAATAGTGAACCATTTGTAATACCCCAAAGCTTTCTTATCTACATAAAGTTTACTCACTTATAACTGGAAGTAAAAGTAGTGAGGAATCAATAGAAGGGAGTACTGGGAGGTGAAGGGAGTGCAGAATGATACTGTAGAGAACTCGGTGATGAGCAGAGTCCCAGCCTACCTAACTGAAGAATCTCACTGGTTGGGCAGAGTTGATATACTAGCTTCCTGGCAGGTGATTTTTCTGTTGCTTACCAGCAGGGTGAGTAGAGGGGGATGGAGAGGTTGGTGCAGTGCAAACACACTGGCAGGAACACCAGATTTATTGCACCAGTGCGTTTGCACCACTTCAACCTCCTCGCCATCTCACCTTTCTCACTCCTGATTAGCAACAGTGTCCCACCTGCCTGAAAGCAAATGTAGGGCCTCCACACAAGTCATATCTGCTAATAGACAGTAGGTGTAAGGGACTTACCAAACCTCCTCTGCAGTATGAGGGAGGACTGGGGCTCTGAGGTTCTATATGTTCCTCCCTTTGGGCCAAAAGGATGGTCCTTACACATCCTTACAATGCAATTTTTAGTACAAAACCTCTGTTTCATGAAAGTCTAAAGATTACGCTTTGTTCATTGTTTCTAATCTATGCAGATTATATTTAGTATTCTTTCTCCATATTGCAGTGTTGAGAAGAACCATTGAAAACGACCAGATGCGATGTTTTTAGTGATTCATTAATTCCCACCTCCTCTCATAACCGCTATTGAATAACTGGTTTCTATCATCCACGAGTCTTAGTTGAATAAAAACAAACAACAAAGGTGAAAGTTTGAATTCAGGGAAATTAATCTAGCAATTTGGGACTTCCTGTAGATTCATTAAAGTCAAATAAATATGATTTAAAGATAATTAGCAACACATAATTAAACTATCCCAATAGGAATCAACCTCAGAATCCCACCTGGAACACTCAAAGACTCTTGAAAAGACAGCAGAATTATTGTGGGATAATTTCAATGTCATTTCAGACAATTGGCAGCACAATTCCTTTCTGTCTTATACATATCTACATTTCCAAAAACTGTGTTTTTCTTTCCCTCATTGGCTCAAGCTCTCCCATTATCACTGTTCCTCCCTTAACCCCTGATTTCCACCCCACCCCCAAACTCCAGCCTATACACTGGGAACAGATTCGTCCATTTATACAAGTTCCTGCACCATTTGCCTCTCTCCTAAACAAAGAAGATTGACCTTGTTTGAGGAATGTACAAAAAGGACCATAGCCCAGTAGCAGAGCAATGCTTTATTCCCACTGTGGCCAACCAGGACATAAGTGCAACAGCACTCCGTCACTGTTGTTCCATAGCAACAGACATCCTGCCTCTAGCGGTGTAGGAACTCGCAACTACTAGTAGCCATTGATAGCTTATCCCCCATGAATATGTCTAATCTTCTTTTAATGAAATCCAAGTTGGTTGAGTGGCTACATCTTGTGGTCATGAATTCCATAGTTAACCATGTGCTGTGTGAGGAAGAACTTTCCGTTGCCTGTCTTCAATCTTCCCACATTTAGCCCCAATTCTTATATTGTTCTTGGCTTTGGGGACAAAATCTAGCCTACTGGCTAAATAATATTACATAGCTAGGAATTTTCCAAGGTCTTCTCTTTCTTATTGGATGCCAGAAAAAGAATCAGCCATCTCACAAAGTTTGAAATCTGAGGGTACAATGTGGCCATCCAGGTTCATCCTAATGTTTACTTGCTACTGGAAAGCTAAAACCAAAGGCATTACTACAACAAAAACCACAAATATATTATTGTTCTTCCAAAAATCAAATATAAACTGGCAAAAACTAGAACCATAGAATTAGAACTATGGCCACAAACCAAGACACAGTTAAGCTGTAATCATATGGACAGTTACTTGGGGGGTAAACCTTTTTGAGCTCTGTTGGTGTTGCTCTGAGCAAACATGCACAGGTTTGAATTATATGGAATTCCAACCCTGTCAAGTTTTACAAGGGTGACACTGAAACAAAGGAGAAGGAAGCTGGGAGGCATTGCTACCCATCTGCACTGGTTGTAAGTAAGAAAGCAGGCAGATGGGGGCTGGCTGAGAGCAGGCAGGTTGGTGGGGCAATGCCCTGTTCACCATGGACCAGCCTCCCCTGGCTGAATTGTGGCCTGCATCTGCATTGGATCAGGCATCTGGGCACAATATTATCAGGCATGTGTCCAATAATCATTTGATTACTTTCTACAGCAGTTCTAGTTTAAAGCTACAGTTGTGTGCACATTTACTTGGAAGCGAGATCCATTAAATTCCATGGGACTTACTGCCATAATATCCGTAGGACCAGGCTGCGTGTCTTCAAATTACTATGGAGGACGTAGTGGATCAGATGTCTATAATATTCCCTGAAACCTCCACCAGCCTGCATGCATACAGAATAAAGCAGTAGATTCAAAAGAGGATTCCCAGTAAACTGCAAAGCTTTATAAGAAACTGCTTAAAATTCCACACACCAGTCTTTGGAATTATGTATGTAGACTTGGTCCTACAGGCACATACCAGGCTTAAAGCAAAATATTTGAAAAAAAAAAATTCTTCCACTTGATTTGCCAAGGTCTGAACAGAGAACAGTTGCCTTTCCTGTGTTATTTAGTGTCAGTGTTCAAGCAAAGTCTGTAGAAGCATCTGCTTTTCATGTACATTGAGGTGATATGTGAAACAGAGTGCAGTGAATTATGGGGAGTGAGAAGCTCAATTTTTAATGTTCAGGATTCCCCCCCGATATTACAACTGCCAGGAGATAAGTCAACAAGAAACATAACTTCACAATCAGCGTGTTTTCTATTTACACTAGATTATGATGCCCATCAGCCCCAACCAGCACAGCCGTGGAAGGGAATGTTATTCCAAAATGACTGGAGGGCAACAGGCTCGTAAAGATTGATGTTCACTTTCTCTAGCTGTGTTTTAAACAGCAGCCTTGAAAGAGGAAGACACCTGCAAACAAAAGAAAGAGTGATTCAAAGCAATCTGTATCTTTAATACATGTGTGGTCATCCATGACAATCTAAAATGTTTTTGATGACAGTTACAGGAGGCACAAAACACCCCCATTTCCAGGTCTTCTTAGACGTCCAGTTTTTGAGGCTCCAGTCATAATTAAAATAAAATATGATGACACACAAAACACAGTAAGACACCCCCAAAAGAGTGGGTGGGTTTTTTTAATATGATCAGATGATCTGAGTGGACACATTATTAAAGTCTAATCTTCTGCCATCAAAGCCAATCTATATATTATTACTATTTATGAGCAGTTTAAGCTGTTTAATATGACAAAATCTATGCCAGTTAGCAAAGAAATGAAGTTTTTTACCAAATCACATATCTCATCTGCTTAGATTTGCAGCTCTAAGCTGAGAGAGTGTTCCACATCTTGGTCTGATGTGCATAAAAGCAAGTTATGAATGGTATCAAATCCCCCCCCCCAAAGAAGAAATGTCTAAATGTGAGGAATTTCATTTTTCACAAATCTATGCAACAGAGATAGGGCAAGAAATGGGGGCCACTATATAATGCTTCTGTTGAGCTTTTCAGTTTACAAAATTACTTTAGGGTTATCTCACTTGAGTGGACAATTCTGTGAAAAGTTAGCTTGTGTGTTGGTGGTTCATTCAAGGCCATCCAGTTAGTTTCATAGTTAAGCATTTTCATACCCAAATGCCACACTGCACCCTTGCCCATAGCAAATGAAGTGCAGTCACTGATCTGCTACAGCACTCTGGTTGGTAGCAATAAGTATTAGTTGACTGGTCTGGGTTCAAACCTCAATTCCATTACATCAATTCCTGCTTTGCAGGGGGTTGGACTAGATGACCCTCGGGGTCCCTTCCAACTCCACAATTCTGTGTCCTCATTGTGTGGCTTCAAGTAAATCACATTCAATAGCAGTCTCAGCCCTGCCCCTTATAACTCTGAGAATAATAATACTCCCCCACTTTACAGAATTCATCTAGCTATTGGGATTATGGATTTGAAGTGAATTGAGAACTTACGGAAAGCAGTATATATATTTTGCTTTCTGAGATGGTTGTTAAAATCACATGGCCAGATCAGAAAACTGAATAAGTCATCGCAGGGTCAGATGCTAAGTATGCATGCAGAATGGGAAAAGGGAACTGAAGCAGAATTGTTTCCTGAAATGAACTCCAGACATAGGCTAGAATTAAATTCAATTCAACCTCAGTGGTGCTGGAGGGAACAGCAAACTTCATTTCTTCCTGTAACCAAAGTGCCAAGCAACCTATTTGTCCTTTCTCCATCCTGATTACTTAGTGACAGGATGAGAGGTGACATTTGACCGCAATGTTGCTGAAATCAGACAAATCAAACTCTGTACAGATTTCAAAACCAGGAAATATATTCAGGGAGTAAAAGCAATCCAGGTCATCTGAAAGAAAAAAAGGGGGGGGGCTATACGTCAAAAGCTTTGAAGTTCACCATGCAAGAAAACAGTAGAGAGTAGCATTTCCCCCAGCTATAAGCTAGGGAAAAATATACATAGACAAGGATTTCCGAGGATTTCCAGAACTAAGACAGAAAGATGGTAACCCTTGGTTTTATGGTTTTATGTACCTGGAGAGAGAGAAAGGCTTCTGAAGAAAACTGTCAGGAGATCAGATAGTTTTATATGAAACAGCATATTACAACTTTTGTACTGGCCTGTTCACAATACCTCTCCATCTTTCTTTTTTTCATTGGTGCGAAGCAAATGGTTATGTTCCTTTCCCCAGACAACTCAATCTTAGTTCATACATTACCCAGGGCAGTATTCTTCATTGCATTTTTGAGAAGTGGGTGCCTTCCTCCCTTCTGCCATGCAGAGGATACAATCGTTGTAATGAATGAGCCTGGTTCCTCGTGCCAATACTTGCAGGCATAATTTCTCCCCTTCAAAGAGGGGCAGTGAATTGATTAGGGATGTTGCATGGTCAAGCCCAACCAGTATCCCACAGTGGTTAAGGTGTAGTGATGCTTGAATCCCACAGGTGTCCGGTGGGCCACTTTGAGAACAGGATGCTGACCATAGGCCTGATCCAGAGACTCTTCTTATGTTCAGCTTCTCTTTAGCCCAGGCCCAGCCCGATCTTGCTGGGGGAGGATAAAAAAAATAAATTAAAGAGGTAGGTGGAGATGAAGAAGTTGCTCCCACCACAATCTGGCTTGCTATGAGGGATGGGGAGAAGCAGAGACTGCACTGCCATTTTTGTTCTTAACCAATAAGTGTCAGCTTCGCCTTTGAGCCGGTGCCAACGACTGGGCTCAACCTCTTCAGCCCCGAATGGGCCAGGCAAGCTGGGAAAGCACTTCCAGAGACCTTCCACAGCAGGGAAACAGGTCTAAGTGAAATGGACTCACAACTTTGAGCTGTGAGCACCAAGCTCGCTGCCAAAGTCAGCAGAGCACAGCAGAGTATGAACTACACAATCGACGGCTCTGAAGCATAACTTCTTTATTCTTTTACAACTACTGCAAATTAAAATAAATTAGAAACTAAAGACTATCGGAGGCTACCGAACTGCATGAGTGTTGCAGTTGCTTAAGCAGTCATCTTATCTCTACACAGATAACACTTAGACTCCCACAGAGCCAGGCTGGAGAGGAAGAAGCGATGAACAGATTCTGCCCCCTCCTTTCTGAAAACATTGTTATCAGGAGATTCTTGCAATGGGAGGGGTGAAATATCCACAATAAGGTGCAGGTGAGTAGAGGAAGCGATTAGAGTGGTGAAATGATCCCAAACTGCAGGTAGGAAGTTGCCATGCTGATGTCTGAGATTTAGGACCACTCCCAGTAAATGTTTCCACTATACACAGCAGTTTTCAAGACAGAATGAAAGTGGTTTGGAAGAAAACATAGGTATTTTAGAAGAAGCTCCAAGATGCCTGTGGGTCCTGGCTAACAAGTGTTCATGGACTCAAAAGCCAGATTACGGTAACCACTAAGGTGTGCATTGCCCAAGTTAATTGTTTTCATCTAAACAAGAGACCTTGGGGTATAGGGCGGCAGTGGTGGAGCTTCATGCTCAGGCACCGGGGGGGGAGGGGAGAGCAGGTGGGGGTGGGGCTGGCATGTGTCCTGGGGGCGGGGCACACCAACTGCTGGCGTGGGACACCCAGCGCGGGTGGGGGGCAGCCGCAATGGCACCCTGGGTATCGCGCTGCCTGGGGCAGGGCGCTCCCCCCGCATTCCTCTTCCTCCGCCAGTGTAGGGCGGTATATAAATTGAATAAATAATAATAACAATAATTGCTGCGTGGTGACTTGTGTTTTCCATGCTTACCTGCTAAGAATTTGTTCTAGCGACAATGCTGCAGTTGGTTGCTATGATCAGTGTCAGTATGGGAGACTGCGTTTGTTGCACAGATGAACAGATGACATTTATTACTCTTATATCATTCTTAGTACATTTTCAGCTGGATGGTGCTGAGTAATCTCAGTTGCCAACTAAAATATACTGGCACAGCTATAGTCACCTTAGTAAAGGTAAAGGTAAAAGGACCCCTGACCGTTAGGTCCAGTCGTGGACGACTCTGGGGTTGCGGCGCTCATCTCGCTCTATAGGCCGAGGGAGCCGGCGTTTGTCCACAGACAGCTTTCAGGTCATGTAGCCAGCATGACTAAGCTGCTTCTGGCGAACCAGAGCAGCACACGGAAACACAGTTTACCTTCCCGCCGGAGCGGTACCTATTTATTTACTTGCACTTTGACGTGCTTTCGAACTGCTAGGTTGGCAGGAGCAGGGACCAAGCAACGGGAGCTCACCCCGTCATGGGGATTCGAACCACCAACCTTCTGATCGGCAAGTCCTATGCTCTGTGGTTTAACCCACAGCACCACCCACATCCCAGTCACCTTAGTAGACTATAGAAATTAGCTGTCAGGTTCAAAATGTGATTTTACAGTGTCTTCTTTTTTAAAAAGGAATGTGTCTTTATCAATCCATATGCCCAAACTGACCTTTTGTTACATATGTAGATGTAGTAGTCCTCTGGGAGTTGCTGCTCCCCCCCCCCCCCCGTTCTTTAACACAGCAGTTTTGAATGATAAGCCATATAATCATATGCATTGTTATTGTAGTCCTGCTTGCACATTCCGAAAGAGACTTCCAGCTATGAAATCTGTGCTGAATGGAAATCCGCTGTTAGTCTTTTGATGTGCAAAGCTTTCATACTTGGTGCCACACAAATACGGATTTCAAAGATCACAGCCACATTAGCTAGTGGCGAGCCCTCTGCTGAAAGATTTGTATCCATGATTATGCTAAGATTTAAACCTATAACTGGGGCACAGAAATGGAATGCAAGGCAAAGATTCATAATCATGTAGTACTAAAAAAAAAAGAAACCCATCCAATTTTCCTGGGGACAGAAGTGGATGGTTGAAATCTATTTTTCAGTCTTTGCAATTCATCAAAGAAGAAGCGTGCTACAAATGATTGAACAATGAAAAACCCAAGGGCTGTTCTCCACACTAGAAGGCTTTTAAATAATTAGGGGAAAGCCCAGACTGTCACTAGAAATGGTGCTGATTAGCATGTATGAACGATGCACTGGAAGAAGAGTCAATATTTACTGACCTAATATTTACAGAGATCAAAACGCTTAGGCTTACCCACCCTAGATCTAAAACTGCTTTAGACACTCTATTTAAAATGCTCCAGGATACTGTAATAGGGGCAGGAGAGACACGATTCACTGCACTGTAACTTGGCCTCACTGTGCCAGTGGCCTCAACACCCAGGGCTGGCCATACCATTAGGCAGAGCGAGGCAGGCGCCTCAGGTGGCAATTGCTGGGAGGTGTAGAGTGGTATTCCCTAAAGTAGCCTGCTGCTGCTGTTTATCTAAGGTTCAGCTTCTAGTTTGGTTGGCTTACATACATGGAATAGAGACAGGGGGCGCCATCTTATGGTCTGGCGCTGGCAAGGAGAATGCAGTACAGTGGTACCTCGGGTCAAGTACTTAATTCGTTCCGGAGGTCCGTACTTAACCTGAAACTGTTCTTAACCTGAAGCACCACTTTAGCTAATGGGGCCTCCTGCTGCTGCCGCACCGCCGGAGCACGATTTCTGTTCTCATCCTGAAGCAAAGTTCTTAACCTGAAGCACTATTTCTGGGTTAGCGGAGTCTGTAACCTGAAGCGTATGTAACCTGAAGCATATGTAACCCGAGGTACCACTCTTTAAGTATACATTTACAGGTTCTTTACATGGATAGATGACTTTAGCATGTTTAATTGTTTTAATGAAGAACAATTAAAGCAAAACCTTTATGAACAGGTGGGTGTAGAGACCACTTGTTTGGGAAATTTTTCAGAGAAATTGCCATGTAGTCTACAAGGCAATGCTCACCAAGCTCTGGTAGGCAGTAGCTGCTTTAAGTGTGAACGCATAGCTTATTCTGATATCAAATGTCATGGCAAAAGTGGAGCAGCCGATTGTCTGTGTCCCGTCACCCACAAGTTAAGGTGTAAAGTACCCAAAGCCAGACAAGTTATTTCCTGGCAAAAACCCATACTCATCTTCTTTTTTTCCCTTCTTCTTTTTTGGAACAAACCAGATTTCCAGAGAGAGGCTAACTACAAAGGAACTTAGAAGTCTCTTTGTTCTTCTGAACCAAGAGTAGCTGAAAGACAGCTGTTTCTTCCACTCTTTTTCTATTATGCTATTTTTTCTATTCCTGCTTAATTTTCTTTCTTAAATCATATGGTCAATAAATATTTGAATAACTAAAAGAGTGCTGAGAACTCAAGATAGTGTTTTTTCTGTTTTCTTTATTGAAACAGTCTGCATTGCTTAATTCTGTTGGCTGCCTTGTTTGTAAGAACTCCCAGGATTTAAAAAAAATATTTTTCTGTGCATTTTAGTGACAATTCATGTCTTTTCATACACAACACGGTCAATCGTAGCCATGTGTCTGATTACACTAATTTGCAATGGCAACAGGAAACCCACGGATTGATAACACTTTATATTTTCATGTGTGTGCTTAAAATATACCTTGGAAAATTTAATGTGTGAATTAGTTTGATATCAATATAGGTTTTAGGCCTATATTTAGGAGGAAATACAGGAAAACTAGGAAACTAAAGTGCGAGAAATCCTTTCACTAATCTATGCAGAGAGTTTCACTTTGTGAGTAAAACGTTATGTTCAGCTGATAGATGAGTAGAGGTATGGTCATATATCTTTAGTATTATAACTAATCTCTGTAATCGCTAAGCCACTGATCTACCTCATCTTTTACAAATGGACCTCTCCACTTAAAATGTCTGAACATCATTATACACTTTTTCTGACTGGTATTAATGTCATTAATTACATTGGGACATCTCGTGGTTTCACCCAGCACAAGGTCCTCTTTCAGTGTCTTATATCATTCATTTAGATCATATTTGGAAGGCACAAATTGCTTTACAATTCTCAACTCATTCGTCTTTACAACTCGGTGAGATAGCCCATTACTCTTATTACCACATTTCAGGTGAGAAAGTATAGTTAGGAAGAAGTAGTACTGCTAGCCAGTCATAATTTCTGTTGACTTTGTCCATTGAAAAGTAAACAACAACAACAACAATTTTTGTCAGAGTTTGCCCTTATTTCCTGTAATAGCAGGGTTGTGAGACTGAACTGTCTTCAGAGACAAAAAATATTAGACTCTCCAAGTGTCCCTATTTTCCAGGGACAGCCCTGGATTTACAGGCAGGGGTGGAGGAACGGGGTACAGTAGGTGCGGACTGCCCCAGGTGTCACCACTAAGGGGGATGACAAACTGCCAGGCAGAACTCACCGCGGGAGCCTGCAACGTGCTCGAACCACTCGTCTTTCATGGCGAAAATGTGGTGGCTTGGGCGCGCAGGCTCCACGCTGTGTAAGCAGTCTGCCTGCTGCCTTTCCCCCAGCTGTAGGGCGGCTGAGTGGGAGGAGGCATGCAGACTCCAGAGGCCCCACGGTGTGCCCCGCCCCTATGGCCAGTGTGCCCCGCCCCTATGGGTGGTGTGCGCTGTCCCTGGGCATGCTGCCCCAGGCGCCAGAGCGGCTTCCTCCGCCACTGTTTACAGGTGTTGGAAAACAAAGTAAGCTGTGCCACATGGCCTGCTTAGCATCCCCTAAGATTGCCTATTTTTCTTAGGTGTAGTGGATGACACTGTTCCATTGCTAGCACTGAAGTAAAATGTAACTCTTCAGTGACTCCATATTGTCCTTCATCTTATGCTACAAAGTCTTGGATTGGCCCTGCTAATCACAATAGATTTGTAATCCTGTAAAACAGCCTTTGGGGAAACTTTACCCAGGGTTTTTTTAAAAAAAAATCCTATTCCATTTTAATGGATCTGCTCCTAACTTAATAAAGAATAACTGTCAAGTCAACATGCTTAAAGACACTTGGGGACAGGGGTTGCTTTTTTTTTTTTTTTGTATTTCCCCTCACAGCTATCCTCCAAATGCCATTTATAAAGCTTTACCTTGTAACTTCATATCTTAATCAAATCAGCACATGTTAACGTGGGTGTGAGATAGTTCAGGGACCAGTGAGAGTCCAGGCTCAAAGTGTCCAATAATGCCCCATGCGCCTTACGCAGAAACCTATTTGAAATCTTATTCACAATTGTAGCTATTGCACCGTTGAAGTTATCAGTGAAGAGCAGAACATTTTCTGTCAAGCTCAAATGATGACCTAGGCATTCTAAGAACAAAGGACAACATATCAAAAATAAAACAAGTGGGTTTTGAAAGGGGGTGATGAAAGAGGAATGTGCTTCCCCTTTTTTGTTTCAATGTTTTCAAAGGATTCCTACTTCAATCCCCACTAATCTAGTGACTTATTGAAATACAAATCAGGCCCAAAGCTCAAAGGAAGGAAAACTTTTATCCTACCAACAAGTAGCAACATTTCTAATATTTTTTAAAAAAATGTTCAGTGGTCTTGAGCTTCACATCACTAAACAATGTGTCTATTGAAACCATGGGTAGATGCGGAGAACATTTAATTCTGGCTCCCTTTTATTTGCAGTATTTAAGATATTCTAGGTCTCAAAGAGCACCACAAATGAACAAATTGTTACCAGACCTTGCAGCTTGGGTGAATTAGCTTGGAATCATAGAAGTATAAAAGAATCATAGAGTTGGAAGGGACCATGAGGGTCATCTAATCCAATCCCCTGCAATGAAGGAATCTTCAGACATGAGGCTTGAACCCACAACATTGAGAATAGGTGTCTTATGCTCTGCCAACTGAGCCAACTCTATCACTTGCAGTTTCTGGCATTCAAAGGCTTTATTCATGTAGGAACTATTTAGGGTTCCATGGAATATGCTGAAAGTGAAGGGTATGTGGGCAATAGTTGAAAAAAAATAAAAATACAGCACAAAACTCTTTTTTGGCAGGGTCCTGTGACAGAAATTCATTCTATGATTCTTTCTAGTATGAAAATGCATCGATGGTGAGTGACACCTGTCAAATTTCTGCAGTTTTTAAAGGGACACGAGCCCTGCTGGAAACATGGAAGCCTCAAACAAGTCTGTGCAATACGAGCCAGGATTCAGAAGACAAATGCTCCATTAAACTCAATCAGTTTGCTGCAAAAGTGTCTTCCCAATACATTAAATTGTAGTGCAGTTATAGAGAGTTATGTTGAACATCAACAGTGTTTGTTACATCTCATTTAGAAGGGGGTAAGTAAGTAGCACACTCCTGCCATACCGCCTCCAGAGAACATACTCCACTTGAAAGTACATAGCTCTCTGTTATGTGCTGAAAGCACGGGAATAAATAACAGAAGAAGCTTATTACTGAGGCAAGAGTGATCAACATATTTGATCTCTTCTCCCGTGACCTGTCTGCCTATTTCAGAGTGTTGACCTTATATCGGCTTTTTATTTAATAAGCTGAATGAATGTTAGTGCTCAAAGTAATTGCCTCTGATTCTTGCCTATGTTGTTGCTTTTTGTCAGCAGGTTCAAACTGAATGACTGAAGAGATCAGAAGTATGTAAAACTCTGCCAGGAAATAAAGCACTCCCTCCCAGCCAACTCTTTTCTCCCGCCTCCCTTTGGCTGCATTTATGTGCAGGATTCTCCAGCAATAAGTCCCACTAAAACAGACAGAACTTTTGAGCAAACCCAGCTAGACTGAGCTGCACACATCAGAAACTTCATGTACAGTGGTACCTCAGGTTACATACGCTTCAGGTTACATACGCTTCAGGTTACAGACTCCGCTAACCCAGAAATAACGCTTCAGGTTAAGAATTTTGCTTCAGGATGAGAACAGAAATCGTGCTTTGGCGGTGCGGTGGCAGCAGGAGGCCCCATTAGCTAAAGTGGTGCTTCAGGCTAAGAACAGTTTCAGGTTAAGAACAGACCTCCGGAATGAATTAAGTACTTAACCTGAGGTACCACTGTACTGTTTATCCATTAATTGGGGATGATCTGGTTTGGCTTGGGGGGTCGTTTTCCCTGCCATTGTCAAATGAAAACTGCAGTCAACTTTCTGAATTTCTGCGTATGTGTTAAGGGTGGGTTCACTGCCCCAGTAGGAGTTTTTACTTGATGGCTGCAATTTCATCACCAGAGCCTCCTGCTCTATGTTGGCCGCCTTCCCAATGATAGCCAATTCCCAATGATAGCCAAGACAGCATGAGCCATCGACAAACATATAAACAGACAGAAAAGTTCGTGCTTTCCTTTGTTTACTTCCTCATTGCAGAGCATCCAAGATAGGAAGTTGTCTTATACCAAATCGAGCCAATGGTCCTTCGAGCTCAGCTTTTTCTACACCGACTGGCAGAAGCACTCCAAGGTTTCAGACAGAAATCTCTCTCAGTCCTACCTGGAGATGAAGCTGCGTATTTCTTTCCCTTCGGATGTCCCCACCCACATCTTCCTCCCTGGCCAGCAGAGGACAAGGGATCAGGATATGGCTATCCTTCCAGCCCTAATGATCATAATGGTCTGCAAATGTTACTCAAAAGCTTTGAGTTAACACAGGAGGATTTTGGACACAACATTTGCTAGATCATATAGCCATCTCTGTATGGTCACTGCTGTATGCCAGGTTTCCTCAACCCAGTGACCACCAGGTGTTGCTGAACTCCATCTCCCATCATCACTCCACATTGACCATGCTGGCCAGAGCTGATAGGAGCTGCAGTCCAATAACAGCTGAAGGGCACACAGTATTGGCTACCTCTGCAGTCTGCAAAGGAAGGGCAGGAGAGAAATGTTTTTAATGAATGCATTTAATATATGAAGTGCTTGTGTGGAACTTTCAATTAGGCTTCCAGCGGGCGTAGGAAAAGCAATGCCTCAGTAGCACTTGAGAGCTGCAGTGTGGAAGCTAGAAGCCTTTATCAATAAGTCATTTTAATGTACCCAGAAGAGCACAAGGTCAATGTCCTTCCACATGGTCTAAGTGAGATTATTATAATATTGTTTCCCAAAGTGGCAGAAAGTTCAAAGCAGCCTCTGGAGAGTCAGTTTTCTCTGGAGGAACAAATATTTATAGTATCTTTGTGAAACATTTCTTTTTGGAAGAATGGTAGGAGAAGAACATTAGTCCCTTCCAGACATTCTAGGAAGGGGGCAGGGGAGCTCCATACATTCACTAAGCATACATAGGTCTAGTGGGGCAGCAGCATAGCTGCAGGCTCCACCCTTACCCGTATTCCTTTGCCTGTCTACAATATAAACACATATGACAGAACGCAGGAAAGATGCTGTCACACTCTACATATGTTTCCATACGTGTACAAAATGCCTGACAGGGGCTGTGTTATTTTTTCTAGAATATGCTCTTCATAGATTCAGTGCCCAGCAAAGGAACAAATTTATTATTTATCTATAAGGATCTTTTTATACCCCTGTGCCATAAAGAAAATATCAAAGTGGTATACAACAATGATTTTTTAAAAAAACAACAACATGCAGTTAAAAACAGTTAAAAACAGACATCAGTTAACCATTACAGAAAGATGTAGCCTTAATTACAGGCCTGGAAGAATAGAAATGTTTTCAGCAGCTGAAGGCACCCCCTGAATCTCTATTGGCAGAGTAATCCATAGAACTGGGCCAATTACACTCAAGGATCAGTTTCTTCTTGTCAAATGATTGCTTCACCTACCATCCATTTTTCAGCTATAAAACTGTCAAT
The DNA here is from genome assembly GCF_964252035.2 of Podarcis erhardii. NCBI lineage: Eukaryota > Metazoa > Chordata > Lepidosauria > Squamata > Lacertidae > Podarcis > Podarcis erhardii. The sequence continues at coordinate 53,512,375 of NC_138498.1, read as the reverse complement.
ACTGAACACGCATTACCCTTACCCCACCCCAATTTTCCAGCCTCAGCAGGCCTTTTGATTTCCAAAGCTGTCCCATGAATTTCAGGTACACCCCAGGTGGTTGGACATAAAAACCGGTGGAAACAGATTTCTGTTTGGAGAGAATTACACACACACACACACACACACACACACACACTGTGCTGTTGCCGTTGATTCGAAAGTGATGTGCAATCTTAACTCCAGTTACCTGAGATTAAGCCCCATTGGATTCAATAGAACTTTCTTAGGAGTCAACATGCTTAGGATTGTGTGGTTAAGCTCCCTATTCTTGGCCTAACTCATACAACATACACCTGTGTTATAAGTGTAAATGAACCATTTATACAATGTGCACTTTGGCTGTGAGAAGAGAGAAGCATTTCTGTTCAGATGAATGCTGCATAACCATACATATGCACTCTCGCGCACACAAACCCCACACCTTTCTATTTCTCAGCAAAAGCTGAGTGAATCCTGCAACAGACAAACCTCAACATCTTTATATACTCTGTAAGAGGCTATAAAGAGATAACCCAGTTTCTCTCTCCCCCGCCCTCCACCGTTGATGAATAATGGAAAAGTCACTTGAACATTACTAATTAAAATTTTTATTCTGGGTTACTCTTAATACAAGATATTAATAAACACTGCCTATTACAGTATCTCAGAAATTTGCCCGTCAGTCCACAGAGAATATTCAACATGGAGACACTGTGGCAGTTGTGAGCTACATAAATATAACTAACCTAAATATTTCAAGAAAATGTTAAAATAATTATCCTTAATAGTAAAGTGGAATGTATGTATGGGCATCATAAAGGCCTAAATGAGGGGAGGAATGACCCCCACCTCCTCCCAAATTCTAATGAACATGAAAAGAAAATGTTGCATTCACTTCTAGAGGGTGTAATTCAGGCCATCTGAGGGTGCAAGCACTGAGTTGAGGGGAAATATGTTGATTCCAGAGGTGCAGAAGATATTTGATTCAGTTTGTATTTAAAGGCAAAACTCAGCCTAATTCATGCTTTCCAAAATGATACGGGAACCAAAACACAGCCATCATTTGAAATTTGCTCTCCTCTGAATTTTGCGATGACATTCTCCACCCAAACAATGGTAATGTAAGTGTATATATTAGAGGAAAGTGAGAATGAAAATGAACATATTCATGGAAATAGCATGCAAACCTGCATTATATTAAGGAACATTGCTTGCAAAAAGATGTATGTTGGTCAAAACTGCATACAAACATGTTTACTTAGGAGAAATTCACACTAAAATGCTGACGTATATTCAGGAGGATTTTTTAAAATGCAAATTGCTACAGAAATGTGGAGAACTGAAATTAAGACCGGGAAATTGAAAAACTGAGAGAATCAAAATGGACAGATCTGTTCACCCCTGGTCCGTCCCCCCCCCCACAACCCCCCTTGAATTTTCACAAATTGCCACTTTTGTTTGTGAGTGATTAAGGTTAACAGCAGCTAAGAGAACAAATGGGTGATGCATTGGAAGCATTTTCTCATCTGTTCAAAACATGACCTACTGAATGCTCCATTTAGTACAGAATGGTTGTTTAAACTTAATCAGTTTTTAGTTAGAGCCAGGAATATTATTTATTTCTGGGTAATTAGTACAGAACAAACATGTCTGCTCATGAACCCTCTCATAAATTCCATCAAAAAGTTAACAGGACTGCTTTACCTCCAGAGCAGGGAGACACCATATGTGCAGAATTAATCATTTTATTCTTGTCACTCACAAAGGAGATGGTACCCTTGAAATGGGAGAAGCCCGATATCTGCACTGTTCTTCAGCAGCTGTTTGCTGCTAAGCAAGCATAATGTTAACAAAATGAAACGAACATTCACTGATTTTATTTTTAGCTTGTCCAGTCAATTTCCAGCATAAGAGACTTTGAGGCAAAATTTTTAATTCACATAATCAGTGTGAAATTTCCCCCTTAAGATTTGAATCTCTAATTCTTACCAGCTCATCTGGTATTGGCAGGCTTCAAATACGAGTCCGCATAATGATCAAATATGAATTATCTATCAAATGCTGTTGGGTACTAAATACTATTGCATATTACCAAACAATGCTGTAGACAAAAAGACAGCTATCAACCATCTAATATTAAGCATTATTATACATGAGGAGAGTTAAACCATTGGAGAGTTAGAACACCTGCTGTGGCCATAGATAACTTCTGCCTTCCGTGTTGTTTTTGCTGTGCTTGCAGCACCGAAGTGACCTCTCTGAGGCACAAGCCTGGGCAGTATATATGGAGGTCTAAGGCTGCCCGGACCACAGGACCTCCCTCTCGGCCTCCCTGATGTGGTCCAAAGGAAAACAGAGCAATATGTTTGGCACCAGCTTGGCTGCAGGAGTTGCCAGAAGGAGGTGCGCAAGGTACCATCCAACTCTCTTAGGGATCCCACTGTAGGATTTACTCCTTAGTCTTTTCTTCTCCCAAAGCTGTTCCACAAGGCAGTGGGTACACCTACATCAACACAACTGGACACCTTCACCTGCCCCAGCTGGAACAAAACTTGTCTCTCCTATATTGGTCTCTACATGTTCTGTCATTTCAGACCTGCAAGGGAACACAAAAAGCAAATGGATTACCTGGTATCCAACCTGTAGTGAACACCAAGATTTTATTGTCCTCTTCCCTTCCTTTACCCTAAACCTCCTCAGTAAGAACAGCGAAGTCATTCCCTGCACCCCTCCCATACTGGTGAAAGTGCTGTCCCAGCCCTGTCTGGTAAGCAGCAGCCAATTTTATTGATTTAGTACATCTATCCCACCTTTCTTCCAGGGATCCCAAGTTAGTGTACAAGTTCTTGCCCCCCCCCCAATTTTATCCTCCTTTTATCCTGAAATGTAACAGGCGAAGTCCCGGCAGACTGGAGGAGGGCAAATGTTGTCCCTATTTTCAAAAAGGGGAAAAGAGAGGACCCAAATAATTACCGCCCAGTCAGTCTGACATCAATACCAGGGAAGATTCTGGAGAGGATCATTAAGCAAACAGTCTGTGAGCACCTAGAAAGGAATGCTGTGATCACCAATAGTCAGCATGGATTTCTGAAAAATAAGTCATGTCAGACTAACCTGATCTCATTTTTTGACAGAATTACAAGCCTAGTAGATGAAGGGAACGCAGTGGATGTAGCCTACCTTGATTTCAGCAAGGCATTTGACAAGGTGCCCCATGATATTCTTGTAAAGAAGCTGGTAAAATGCGGTCTTGACTATGCTACCACTCAGTGGATTTGTAACTGGCTGACTGACCGAACCCAAAGGGTGCTCATCAATGGTTCCTCTTCATCCTGGAGAAGAGTGACTAGTGGGGTGTCACAGGGTTCTGTCTTGGGCCCAGTCTTGTTCAACATCTTTATCAATGACTTGGATGATGGACTCAAGGGAGGGGTGGCTAACACCCCAGAGGACAGGATCACACTTCAAAACGACCTTGACAGATTAGAGAACTGGGCCAAAACAAACAAGATGAATTTTAACAGGGAGAAATGTAAAGTATTGCACTTGGGCAAAAAAATGAGAGGCACAAATACAAGATGGGTGACACCTGGCTTGAGAGCAGTACATGTGAAAAGGATCTAGGAGTCTTGGTTGACCACAAACTTGACATGAGCCAACAGTGTGACGCGGCAGCTAAAAAAGCCAATGCAATTCTGGGCTGCATCAATAGGAGTATAGCATCTAGATCAAGGGAAGTAATAGTGCCACTGTATTCTGCTCTGGTCAGACCTCACCTGGAGTACTGTGTCCAGTTCTGGGCACCACAGTTCAAGAAGGACACTGACAAACTGGAACGTGTCCAGAGGAGGGCAACCAAAATGGTCAAAGGCCTGGAAATGATGCCTTATGAGGAACGGCTAAGGGAGCTGGGCATGTATAGCCTGGAGAAGAGGAGGTTAAGGGGTGATATGATAGCCATGTTCAAATATATAAAAGGATGTCACATTAGAGGAGGGAGAAAGGTTGTTTTCTGCTGCTCCAGAGAAGCGGACACGGAGCAATGGTTCCAAACTACAAGAAAGAAGATTCTACCTAAACATTAGGAAGAACTTCCTGACAGTAAGAGCTGTTCGACAGTAGAATTTGCTGCCAAGGAGTGTGGTGGAGTCTCCTTCTTTGGAGTTCTTTAAGCAGAGGCTTGACAACCATATGTCAGGAGTGCTCTGATGGTGTTTCCTGCTTGGCAGGGGGTTGGACTCGATGGCCCTTGTGGTCTCTTCCAACTCTATGATTCTATGATTCTATGATTCTAAGAGGTTTGGCCATGCCTTTCTAATCTCAGAACAACACTGTGGTCTCTTCCAACTCTATGATTCTATGATTCTATGATCAAATGATAAGTAAGTTCCTCAAGGATGTACAATGTAACAATGTACAATTCATGTAAATAAGAATGGTAGAAACTGATCTTTTCCTGCCTTGGGTTTAATAACATTCGACCCTGATGAAATGTTCGTAGTTGGCAACACTGAGCAAACACATATTCAGACTTGGCAATGAGAGGTTCTTTGAGGCTAAGCATAACTTAGGAAACAAAAGGAAATGGGTATGTTAGTTAGTAGAGAATTATTGGTCTGTAGGCATGTAGAAAGTGGACAAGCCAAGAAACTTTGAAGATCACTGCAAAGATCCATGATTCCTGGCTGGTCAAAATGTTATGCACACATTGAGATGTGAGTCCATCTTTGCATTATGAAGTTCAGAATTACTGGATTTGAAATGCTAATTAGTCCCGCTCAGACGCACTAATATCAACTGAGCAGAGTTTTCTCAAGAATATCTGTTTTGGCTCAGAATATAAAAAGAGACTGTGCACATGCACAGCCTGGTCTGTATCAACATGTGCACAAAAATCATTTTAAATGTTAGCTCCTTCCTTTCTTGTTGAAACTGTAATTGGCTGGTATGGAACCATAACAGCAGTCAGAGTTAGGATGGTGTTATACACCTGGATTCCTCGCAGTGAGTGTCACTGCTATTTGTTGAGAGAGTGAGGCCCAAGGAGTTTAATGTGGTGTGGGCACAGAAGTAGAAATGTCCATTTGGCATTGCTGTCATGTCCCCACACTGAGCTCCTTGCAGCTCTCCTTCTTGGGTTGTGGTAGTGATGCTCACTGTCAGGAAGCCAGGTTCACCCTCACAATCCCACTGTCTTCACATGCATCTCCACTGTGGAGAAGCCAGAATTGGTCCATCCCATTTCACTGCACCAAAAGTGGGGGGCAGGGAGTATGCACTTTCTCCAGGAAAAGAAGCACAGGTAAAATTTGCTGAATGGTGCTTGCTGGTGGCAGCAATAGCAAACATGATTCCTGCTCTCCCTTCCCTCCCCACCCCCTGAATCCATCTAACGATGTAGCATCTCTCCCATGGGACCTTTGGGGTAAAAATGGCAACCACCAACAGGCAGCCACTAGGAGGAACTCTGCTGCTGTTGCTGCAGAAACTGGGGGCAGTGGAAATGCTGAAGAAAAGGGAACAATTACAGTCCTTTTTTTGCCCTCTCATTTTCCAATTTCAAGCCAAATGTTCTCAGCTAAAAATTCTCATCTCCTCTCTCTATATATTCCACAGAGTCCAGTAAATAGTATTTTCTCTTGAGACCCGATTCAGACCATTGCTGCATTTTGAAGAAGGTGATGACTTTCTATTTTAAAAAGAAAGTTGCACAACAGGAGTTTTGTGGAAAACCACAATGGGTTGTGTCTCAGCTTTAGTTGCCTTGCATTGCTGTATATCCCTGAAGTTTCAAAGCTAGCAATGGGGTGAGATGCAGCAGAGAAAATAATGTGTTTTTTTGGTTGGATTTTTCTAATCTAAAGGCGATGATCTGTGCCAAGCAGATTGACAGAGCTTGCATTCCATGAGATATATTTATGCATGCATACATGTAGTGTTTGTGAATAAACTGACAAATGTCACTGCTGTTCATAAAAAGTGCTATTGTAGACTACAATGTTCCAATGAGCTGTCTGACTTGCTGCTTTTCCAATAGGCTATTTCTACTCAATTAACTGTGTGCCAGGTTTCCTTCTAGGTAATCTGATGGAGCCGTGGACATTTTTTATTAAGTGTCATCAAGTGAAACTTGCCCTTTTACTAGTACCTTACAATGGCTACATTGATACCATTCATTTAAAGTGTCATGATCCCTTTTTAAACAGTTTAAATCGTTATCCCAAAGAATTCTGGGAAAGTTCTAGTTTGCTAAAGATGCCTAGAGTTCTTAGAAGACACCCCTATTCCCCTCACAGAGCTACAATTGCCGAAGTAGCTTAGTGATCAGTCCCTTTTCACACAGAACTCTGGGAATTACATCTTTGTGGTCTGTCATCCCTGGGCACACTGGCTAGGATGGCAGCTGAAGTCCTTCTGAAGAGCCCTGGGTTCCTAAGCCCTCATGTAGGCATTTGCAGCAAACCACTGAGAACGTGTGTTGTTGTTGCCTTCATCCAGGGGAACATACATCATGTCCACACCAGACATTTAAAGCACATGGCCTTCCTGCAAAGAATCATGGGAAATGCAGTTTGTTAAGGAATTGTTCTCTGTGAGGGATAAACTGCAGTTCCTCAGATGCTTTGGGGGAAGCCAGGTGCTTTAAATGTGTGGTGTGGATGTGACCACAGGTATTCTCTCCCTCTCAAAATGGATTATTGCCAACAGAGTTTAGAGCTTCTGAAAATGGGCTAATACAATAATTTTATCGTTGCTCCTCATCACATGTGTTTATACTTCATTCACAGTACCATTGAAAATAGGATCAAGTCAAAGCTCAAGCAGAGTGGGGAACACATTTCCAAAATGTATTCTTCTGCCAACTTGTTTCATTACCCTTTGATGTTGAAAGGCCCCTTCTGGGATAATTAATGTTATTAACCCAGAAATGATCACATAAATCATTCTTGCCTTTGATTCGGCTTCTCTGGAAGTCTCAAAGACATCAGTTAGTCGGCGACAACTATGGTTAAACCCGTGACACTCACCACTGGAAGCCGCAAATCAGGCCACCCACACTGAAATATTGTTGAAGGGGCCTTTCAACACATTCCTCGTTATTATTCATGGTACATTCATCTAGACTAGTGCCATTCTCAAAATCTTTAGTCAGTCCACCCATTTGTAAACGATATAATATATATTATAGTATTACATATTATACTGTTTACCCCTAAACACATTGACCTCACATAACTTTGACTACAGACATATTCAATCATTCTCTCACATAAGAGCATGGGAACAGCCTGCTGGATTCCATCTGGTCCAGCAACCTGTTCTCACAGTGGCCACCCAGATGCCTGGGGAAGGAGCCCACAAGGAGGACTCAAGCACAAGAGCCCTCTGCCTCCTGTGGTTTCCAACAGTTGGTATTCAGAAGCATGACTGCCTCCAGGTGGCATCACCTCCATGGCATGATTGCCATTGCAGGAAGGGGAGACCTGGGATTTTCCCAGCATGCAAGGCACCTGGTTAAATAGAGAAGGCTCCATGGGAAATACTTTCAGCTCCAAACTTGTAGAGGGCTGCAGAAATGGAAAGGGGATATGTGGGAAGGGTTGATGAGTTCATCCCAACTCTCACCATTACGAAATGAGTGGTGTTCAAAATGTTACATTCAGCAAGTGTACAATCTGTATACACGAATCATAGGCTGTACACTTGTATAGTTATTCACATGCAATGCTTCACTGGTATACAAGTTGAGTGGTAACAAATCAACAAGTGCACTTTCTTTCACACAAAAGTGTATACATGTGTAGAGACAGCTTTTGCCTGTGTTCAGTGTAATGTGTGAACAAGCCTACTGTAACCAGGGGTGTGATGGGAGAGGGGGAGAGGAAAAGAGTGAATATGGCTTTGCCTTCATTTGCTGCTAAAGGTTTTAATATTGCTTGCTACTGCCTCCCTGACTCTGTCATCCATTCACTGAAGTTCCACCATAGGGTCACTTCAAGAAATTTTTTTATTAAAATTTGTATCTTATCCCGACTAGGTGACTGAGGCCACTAACAAAAACAGTATGTAAATGCAGTGTAAAGGCCAAATTTCAGCCTTCAATAAAGCCATCCTCCAAACAACAAGTTGAAGCATGAGCAAAGAAAAACAAGAGCAGATTAAAAACAGCAGTCAGCTGAGGAAAGCCAGCAGGAAAAGGAAAGGAAAATGAAAAGACACCACGTATCTAAACAAGAAAGATTTTCACCTGCCCATGGAAAGATGAGAAAGGTTATTTAAGCAGTGCCTCAGTGCCTGAGCTGCTGCAAAAGCAGTGTGGGAGAACACAACACTTCCATTCCCTCTTTCTACCTAACAGCGCCCCCCCACAGGCATGATGAAATGGCCCAGGGAGAAGGGGGGGTGATAGAGGGGTAGGGAAAAGGCTGTTGCCCATCAATTGGGGCAGTGGCACCTATCACAGCAACACCCCCTTTAAAAATAAAAACAAGCAATATCATTTCTATTAGGAGAGAGAAAGGAAGCGAAAGTTTATGGTGGTCCTATGCAGCCACAACATGGCCTTTTGGCTCAATGAGACATAGGGCAAACTAGGCTTAATTTGGATTTAGATCTACTGAAAGGTAGGAAGCTGGTGTTTACTAGCCTTGGCTGTCTTCAGAGATGTCTAGTAGCTGGACTGTTAACTTATTTTTATTTATACGTATTTATTACAGTTGTTAAGACACTTGATCTTGCCCAGTTTGCAACCCAAAGCTACTTACAAACAAACAGAAAGACAGACAGACAGACAAAAAGCCCCACATAGATACAGTCAAATCGGGGGGGAGGGGGATTAAAATATCCCACAGATAGTTAAAGGTCAAAGGCCTGGTTATAGAGGAAAGTTTTTGCCTGTTGCCTGAATATATATAATGATGATGTCAGGCGAGCCTTCCTGGGAATAGCATTCCACAAACTGTTCATATTTGGTCAAAATGGCTGCCCCAAAAAGCTTGGGGAGGGAACGGTGGTCTGGGCCTGAACAAAAGTGAATAGTTGGCTTGAGTGGTGTCATGCAGCTGCCTTCATAACACTGCCTCATTGCTGCTGCTTACCTGGGTGGGCAGAGCAGTGGTGAGGTTGGGGCCGCATAGGTGCCCTGGGGGAGCCAATCCAGCTCTTTGCCTGTGCAGCCCTGACCTCGCTTCTCCCCTTCCCCACCCCCCACACCACCCAGATAAGCCACAGTGACAGCACTGCTAGGAGGGCAGCTCCAATGTATTGGACTCCTGAATAAGAGTAGCAACTGTACAGCCCTAAGCCTAAGCTTGTCCCTTCATATGTCTGGGGGGAGGGGGAAGTTAGAGTTAAGAACCTTGGGGAACAGAGAGAGGTGGGCAAAAGGAAGATGCCCACTGTGCAGTTTCAGTCCCCAAGTTTGGGATGCTTGCGTCATCATGCCATTTCTGACAACAGCTCCGCTCCTAATTAATATAGCAACCATTATGTTGAAACTAGCAGGCATGAGGGCATTGCTGCAAAGGCTATTTACTTTGTAAAGAGCCTTTTCTCATTATTTGCTGTTGAACAAGACACAAAGGGCAAGACAACTCCTTTGAAGAATGGTTGCTATGCATCTCCAGCTAATATATATTGAGTTGAACTGCTTGCATACCTTATTTGTTAAATTGGAATTCTTTTAGCATTACAAAGCAGGTTTTTATTACAGTTCAATATAAACAAATTGAATTCCATTCCTACAGTTTTAATGGGAGCTAACATTTTAGGTAGGTTTGGGTTTTTCATCATTTGAATGAGGCACTCTGACTTTACTGTACCTTAAGTAGATTTGAAGAGTCCACTTTTTAAGCTATTTGGATATAAGAGTTTCTTTCTCTTCAGTAACTTGGGACTGGGGGCTGGGGCGGTGGTGGTGTGAATTAGAAAACCATTTTGCAGCAGATTGCATATAAATTCAGGAAAAAGAATTTTCACTTTGAGACCATAGAACAAATATACATCATAAACAGGCTGGGCTGCAAAATTATTGATTTCAATTAAGCAGTTAAAGTGGAATGAGCAGTAATGTGCAGATAGCTGTACCAATGAGAAGGACAGCAGAGCTATGTGCGGATATTAATTCTAATATTAAAGGATGTTTCACCAATTAGTGACCCAGTTAAACCTATTAAAGCAGGCTGGATTTGGAAAAACCTGAAACAAACTTGAAATAAATGAAAGTGCTGCCAAGATTGTTACATTTATTTCAGGTACTATTCCCCTCCCAATACTAACTCTAAAGGAAATCCAAAATAAAATCAGCACCTCAATTATTCAGAGTAAATGACCCAGGAACGCCATAAAATTAGTAATGTATACAAAAAGTCAAGTGCAAGAGGATGAGGAATTCTAGTACATATTATGATGCATTCCGGCTTCATTGGCTATGTCATATGATTCTCACAGCTGAAACTCCATTGATAAATATAGCTGGGAAAAGCTATGGGACAGATCTGCAGTGGGCACCTCAATTCTACCTGTGCACTCTCTCCCTCCTCAACCAAATGTAAAAACCCATAAACCAAATGCAGTTTCCCAACCTAGAAGAATATGGCAAAGACTCTTTTTTTTAAAAAAAAAAAAAAAAAAGAATGGCAAACTGCCACATGCAGCGCCTTACTTGGATGTGTCTGGAGTCTTGGAAGCTTGACTACCCTACATTCTCCTACAAATGGACCTTGAGCTTGTTTGGAGGTTCTAGCAGGGGAGCGCAGCTATCGTATACCCTTGACCGAAGAACGGTACACTCCTTCTATCTGGGATGGTCGTCCTCTTCCACCGAGCGCGCAGCTTCGGGAGGGACGCACATGGAGCGGTGAGGGAGGAAGGGGACACCCGCCTAGCCAGCCAGATCAGCCGAATCAACCCTGGCGATCAATGGGGTGACAGATATCGCAGCCAGATCGCCCTCACATCCGAATATGGCAAAGACTCTTAACGGGTCTCCGCTTTGCCGCAGCGGACGACCCTTTTTCGCGGAGCCCCTCTTCACAGAGTAAAGAGGACCGCCATTGCCGTTTTGCGCCGCCTCCGGAAGTCTCCAGAATGGTTCATTGATCACCACTGAACAACTAAGGCACTTAGAACTAAACTAGTTACTACAACAACGTCACTGAACCCCATCTGAAGGGCAATGGCTTATTAAAACAGGCAACTCACCCACTTACAGGCCTTGAGAATCTTGGCCACACAAGATGTGTCTCTGAACAGGGTCCAGTGCTGATGGCAGAATTGTTAAAAATGACAGCGGGTTCTATGAGTGGCTTTAAAATAACATGTGAACTGACCCGAGGCAGCCAATGGATGAATATGACTGAGGGACAGTTTGGTTAACTAAACCCACACAATCAGTTTCTACGTATATAAAAGAAAATACTTTGAAAATGTGGTACTGATGGTACAACACCTCAGTGTATTTACCATACTTTACAACTGGGGTTCCCACAACTGACTGGTACAGCAGTGAGCATTGGGGCATCTTATACCACCTATGGTGGGCCTGTCCAAAAGTTGTAACCTTATGGGGGAAAGTGCAGTAGGACATGTCCCCAATTATGAAATAACCTATTGACTTTACACCTAAGTGAACGCTGCTCTCCTTGTCTGAGGGTCCAAAGACAGACATTAAGTCTGCCGAGATGCTCACTACTCTTATCACAGCGGCAAGATTCAAATGGAGATGTCTGGAACAATTAAACATAGCATTGTGATACAGGAACATCTGGAACATAGAAACTGCTGGGGGAAATGATTCATGAGGTGAAATTAATGAGAGGCATAGACAGACCAAGTGATTTTTATGCAACATGGCAAACCTTTATTTCATATAGAGGGACATGCAGTACCCAATCCCCATCTTCAGCAGCTTTGAAAATGTGGAATCCATAAAAATAAATTATCCGGAAATATCCCTGTTGTTATCCATGCCTGGAAAATAAATGCCAACCCTGACATCTTTACTATTCTTTCCACAGAATACCTGGGAAAGAAAGTAAGACATTTCACTGGTTACTTTTATAAGGAAATTTGGATGAAGTAGGACAATTGTATACCATTGTGTTACACCCAAGAACTATGGACACGATATTTCTTTGTTACTTATATATAACCTATATTGATGTTTTGTGCTTTATTTTATTCTGCATATAAATATATAAAAACCTTCATTTTAAAACTTTATTGAAAGCTAGTTGAGAAATTGATTAAACATACATTTCGGTATAGCCAACTCTTGAGGGTTAAAAAAAAACCCATTGGTTTTTAAATGATCATTTTCTCTGGTGTTTTTTCTGCTTATTTGCTCTTTTAAAATGGCACCATTTTTTTAAAAAATGCTCTGGTTAGTCCCTTTGTTCATCCCACTGGTGGGATAGAATGGCAGGAGATAAATATAATAAACAGCCTCAAGGACTTTCGATCTCATTACTCTGTTTTCATTTACTGCTCCTGTAAATTGCATGCTTGTTTCTAGAGTCAGAAGCCTGACTTAAAACTACAACGAAACAGAACACCTCTATTATAAAAAGGCCCAGAACTGAACCTTTGCTTTGGCAAAAGCTGGACAATGTGTGAAGGTGGTTTAGTTTGCTAGGAGTTAAATTACAGAGACTAGAATGGCTTATGCAACCAGCAACCCATGAAGCATATATTAGTCATAATAAGCCTCTGCCTTTATAGTGCAAATTCTGGGTGTTCATGCTGTGAACTCTGCAATTCTCTCTGTATGTTTTTCCCTTGTCAGCCCTTTGCATTGTTGATAAAATAATCCGCAATAATCTATGCAACTTTCCTATTTCCATTTCCACACTCTTAATTCTGTTATGTAAGAGCTCTTTGATAACTTCTGTATATCTGATATTTCTGGAAAGAAGTTGTGAAGTAGAAATATTGATTGGCCTTTCTCAGAAAAGAGTAGGAGAAAGCAGAGAGCAATGCGTCTTGAGGGACTGGAGTTCTGCTCTGCTAATATCTTAGTACTGTACCTCATTTTCCTAGTCACCTGACTGCAGTTCTGACAACCAAGATGCTTTGTTAAGCAAGCTCAGGATTGCTGTAACCAAATCCAGGACCTACCAGTGCTGTGGAAGAGCCAGATGCAAAAGATTGTGACCTTGATTCAAACCAAACAATGTCAATATTCCTGTTTGAAGAAAAGCTGTGCTAGTTTATATATTTCATAGTTCTTATCACTCATCAGTTGCCTACACCAAGAGACTCTAGAGGACTTACAATTAATAAGTAAAAAGATTCAATATACAGGTCTATAAGAAGATCATAACCAATGTTCAGAACCCTTCAAATAGCAACAAAATTCTAACACAGCCACAAACTCCCATCAGATTAGCAACCCTACTAACATTAAAACACTTGGAGGTATCCAACTAACTTGTTTTGTCAGTGCAAATAATTTTTCCTGGCAAAAACTTCCCTCAGGGGAGGAGAGGAAAGTTTCATTGTGCAAGTTGAAATCCTTGCACTGAGGGAACATGTTAGTTGGATGCTGCCTACTGGCTGCTAAAAAGGTTAAAAATTAATTAAAATTGTTAAATTAAAATAATTGAGGAATGAGATTTTTAAAAATGATTATAAAAAGGGGAGATAAAGAAGAAAATATAGTTATAAAAGGGGAAACCAGAGAAATTTGTAAAATATTAGTAGAATTGGAGGCTCAACAAGATCAACTAAAAGGGGTGTGGGAAAAGGAGATAACAGAGCAGATAGGTAGTCAAAGCTGGGAGGAAATATGGGAGAAACACACTTTGAAAATGTTGTCTATAAGGATAAAAGAAAATTACTGTAAGTTAGTATGGAGGTGGTATCTAACACCAGCAAGATTAAATCAAATAAACAAGAAGTATTTGGTGTTCTGTAGGAGGGGATGCAAGGAAACAGGGACCTATGTTCACATGTGGTGGAGGTGTAACTCCAATTTTATTTTATTTTTGGCAAAAGGTATTTGTAGAATTTGTACTTTTAAAACAGAAAGGGGTCAAACCATCCCAAGAGGTTGTTGAAATTTTGGAAGGTCAGATAGTTACAATGGAGTGGTCTCAGGGATGAGGTGTACATTTTTATTTATACACTTAATTTGTAAATAAAATTTTAAAAGGACATTTTAAAAAAGCTTTTATATGTGCTACAATACTTTACACAGCAGCCAAGAAGAAGGATGGCTGCTTTGAGAAAACCTAAAAGACAAGTCAAAAGGGTAAAATAAACCAAATTATTTTGGGTTAAGAAATGGATAACAGGATGATAATCTTGCTAGAAATTGGATAATGTTTATTCTGTACTGCAACTGCAAACACAGTGTTTCAATGCAAGCTCTTTGTTTCGTTTTTCTACTCTACAGATGGTATATTAGCAACTGTAATAATATATTCTTATTTGTAACAAAAAAAGAAATTAAAGATAAAAAGTTCAATAATCTTCACTGAGGCAAAGATCAAAGGGAAATTTGCTTGGAACATCAATTTAGGAGTCTTGAAAAAAGAGCCACATTAGCATCAACAATGGGATTAATTAGACTCCACTGGAAGCCTTTCAAATAGCAAACATCCAGCTAGTTTACTGCTAATTACAGTTTATTCTAAAGGAAAAAAGAGGGGGCCCAAGAAAGAAATAAGCCAAATTGACACTGCTGCTTACACAGGCACCCACCCCTTTTGCCAAAGTTGCATTGTCTTGTGTGTGTATCCTCATGTGGACAAGAAAAGGGAGGTGGTAACCCAGACTGAAAAAACAGGTCTTGTAAACCATAGATAAGAGATGAGACTTTCCCCTGCATCCATGCCATGCATCGTGGAAAGCCAAGATAGCAGCTGGGCAAATATTTCACAGCAGGTCCAGCTTATGAGGGATTGATAAAGAATTCAGTACCCTCCAAAGGGCTGTAAGTGCGAGGATCTTCCTTTCATGCTAGATGGGAACAGAGGCCGCTGCAGGGTGGGAGGGAGTGGAGCTCAGCAGAGAAGCCACTTCCCTCCTTCTCTCACCCAAGACAGAGGCAGCTTCAAATGAATCCTTATGTAGGATTTGTTGTGTGACTTCCCCCCCCCCCCTTCATGCCATTTTCTGACACTGTACAGGAGCAAAATGAACTTTACCATTCCCCTGTCACCACCACCACCATTTTGTGCTGTTATATCTTCTTAATCTGTTGAGAAAAACAGTCCATGTTGATTTTTGACTTTAAAAAAACACCATGGGGAAAGGGACAAAAGAAAACATCCCAGGCACTTCATTCATGTAAGTGACAGGATAAAGACTCTGCACCCTGAGGTTAAACATAATCATTGTGACCCCTAACTCTGATGTAAATGCACAGCACTGTGTAAAGCAGAGAGGGTTGCAATTTAAAGCACACACACACACACACACACACACGGTTTAGTCTGTTAGACACTTTGGAGTAAATGTATGTAGAATTTTGCTGCACATTTTATTTTATTTTATTTTATTTTATTTTATTTTATTTTATTTTATTTTATTTTATTTTATTTTATTTTATTTTATTTTATTTTATTTTATTTTATTTTATTTTATTTTATTTTATGGGTTCCCTAGCCCACCTTTTAGAATACGTATGCTCGCAAAGCTGGTTATAACAAATCAAGACAAAACTAAAGTTCCAAAATTTAAAACTGCAGTCAAATAAAATAACAATATAAAAGTAGCAGCAACAGCATTAAAAAAACCTGTCGTTGAGTACAACAACCATTTATGCAGGGCTTCATAAATTGACTCAATGCCTCAAACTTCACTTCCCAGAACAAAACCCAAAGACTTTCATATTTTCAAAGCTTTCCTCTTGGACACCAAATTCTTTGGAGGATCAGGAGAGCCCTGAGAAGCATCCTCCAAATAAGTTCCCACCATCCCAAAATCTTGCTACCTAGAAGTAACTGACAGCTGCCTAACAAGGCAGTGGACCTCTGGAAGCAGCACTCAGAGGGTGATGCTTTAGTCTTGACTCTCTAGCCCAGACTATAAAACCCTGGCAGTTGCTCCAGGCCACTGCTAAGGCAATATGTTCTTTTGGTCTGAGACACAGGAGTACTTTCTGTGGTCCTGACCCAGCACCTCTGCACCTGGCTGGGGTCGTGACCTTGCCATGGCACTGAATTGGCCGGGCTTGGTTTTATTCATCTTCCTTACGCTATTGCTTCATCTCCAAGATCACAATGGATCAAGACAATTAGCAGCTGAAAAAGTACTTATTTATCTTTCCGTACCACCCTTCAAAAGACAATTTTGAACTCTCGGGGGGGGGGGGAATCTCACTTTGCTGACTGTCTCAAAGTGAGCAGCAATGGGAGAAGGTCGGCCATCCTGGGAAGGTTAATCCAAATCTTTTATGAGTTGCTCTCCTACTTTCTATCCGACAATCTGCTGACCTACCTAACCCTCCATGAGCCACTTAAAGCCTGGAATGAACAGTTAAAAGATGCCACATTGCAATGCAGCTAGGCGGCATTGTTTGCATGCAACTTTTTGCGTTTTCACACTCATAAGAGTATGAGGAGAAAAGAAGACCACCATTTCATGTGGGCGAATGTTTCAATTCACTGTTTTAGCTCTTGGTGATACTATTTGTTTGTTTTTTCTATTCCCTTCTCCTCTTTCCCCTTGCTCACCTATCTACATGCAATCCATGGATTATCTGGGCAGAATTCAGTACCAATTTTAAATAACCTGCTCTGATCATTTGAGTGCTCTTGAGTTGAATAATACATGATACAAAATCTGCAATGTGACTCAGGAAACAATGTTTCCAGTGCTGGAGGGGTTTGTTTAGAGAATTCAGATGTTAAATTAGTAGCAGGCATGGCCTGCCATCAGAGGTTATGCATGGAAATGGAGCATATTTAAAAATTTTGTGATAGAGATTTACAAAGATCCTTAGAAGTATATTTGAACTTACACATCAAGATATTCACATTTGCTAAAACCTGTTGAGGCATATCCATAATGACTGGAGAATGTACAAAATTCAATCAATATGTGTACGTTCTCCAAGGCTTGCTGGGATTCTGCATAATGACTGAAGAATGTACCAAACCGAACTGGCAAATGCACTTTCCCCAAGGCTTGTTGAGGGTTACATATATCAATCAGGAAATATGCACATTCTCCATGTGGCCTAGTGAATGTGCAAAATGGCTGGTTGTTATGCACATTATGTACATAGAATCATAGAATCATAGAATCATAGAGCTGGAAGAGACCACAAGGGCCATCGAGTCCAACCCCCTGCCAAGCAGGAAACACCATCAGAGCACTCCTGACATATGGTTGTCAAGCCTCTGCTTAAAGACCTCCAAAGAAGGAGACTCCACCACACTCCTTGGCAGCAAATTCCACTGTCAAATTCCACATATTAAGGGGAATGTAGGTTGTGCAGAACAGTGAGCCATTGTGCGCATTCACTGTTCAACCTACATTCCCCTTAACACATACACTTCACTCGACTAATACAACCCAGTTTATTCACACTCTTTCCTGGTCATAGTCACCATACTATGAGTCACAAGTGATCATGATTTGAATTCTGTCACCTTTTCATTGAGAAAAAACTGAGTCTATGGAAATCTATCTCAATCTTCCTGCTTTTGTTCATTTCGCTGATCACATCTGAGGTCTTGGAAAATAAAATCCAATATAATAAAAGGTGACATTTTGTTTGGTGATGGATTTGGGGTTTAGTCAACCTTCTTACAGACTATGTAAATCATGTGGAAATGCACCATATAAAAAGGGCACAAACTGAATACAACTCAATATTCTCTTGCCAACAATTAATTCTTTATATCAAAAATTTCCACACTGCTGGAATTAATCAAGCTAACTGCTTAACATACTTGAGTGCACATATTTGGTATAATTATGTTCAAGGTTTCTACTCACTCATTTGTGAGTGAGATTTCCCTCCCTGCTCCCCCAACCTTCCTTTAATGAAATAGCTTGCATAGGTGAGTAGATTAATTCAGTTCTGACATTTATGACATTTTCTCTTCCTGAAAAAATGTTGCCATTTTTCAGCCTGCTTGATCCAATAAGTATATTGCAAGATTGAAAACACTGACATTTCCATAGTTCTTAATACTTCTTAGGCTGTGTACAGAATATTTCTGGGCAGTAGTGGGAGCCATGTTGTCTTTGTCCATGGAGTTTTCTTGGCAGGGATACTGGAGTGGCTTGCCGGTTCCTGCTCCAGATGGATCACGTTTGGTCAAAACTCTCCACTATGACCTGTCCATCTTGGGTGCCCTGCACGGCATAGTTCATAGCTTCTCTGAGTTATTCAAGCCCCTTCGCCATCGCAAGGCAGTGATCCATGAAGGGGAGCCATCCAGTAGTGATGTATGGAAATGAGAGCTGGACCATAAAGAAATCTGATCGCCGAAGAATTGATGCTTTTGAATTATGGTGCTGGAGGAGACTCTTGAGAGTCCCATGGACTGCAAGAAGATCAAACCTATTCATTCTTAAGGAATTCAGCCCTGAGTGCTCACTGGAAGGACAGATTGTGAAGCTGAGGCTCCAATACTTTGGTACCTCACGAGAAGAGAAGACTCCCTGGAAAAGACCCTGATGTTGGGAAAGATGGAGGGCACAAGGAGAAGGGGATGACAGAGGACAAGATGGTTGGACAGTGTTCTCGAAGCTACAAACATGAGTCTGACCAAACTGCGGGAGGCAGTGGAAGACAGGAGTGCCTGGCGTGCTCTGGTCCATGGGGTCATGAAGAGTCAGACACGACTAAATGACTAAACAACAACAGTGGGAGCCATTTCCCTTACTGCAGCCACGGGTCATCTAATGTTGGTTCCTTGATCAGGGCTGTCTTTACCCAGGGGTGCAATAGGTGGGGGTACCTGGTGCTGAATTCTGGGGGCGCCAGGCACCCGCCACTGAAGCTGCCTAAGCTCTTAACTATCTACCTGTTATGAAATAATAAATAATTTTGATCAAGCTAGAAAAACAAAATACATATACACCTAGGTATTACCGAAAGGTATACCTACTGTTTCACTAAAGGACTTTCAACTTTGTGCTCTCATTTACCAAAGATGCGCTAGCAGGGCCAGTGGGGTCATCAAGGCAGGACTCTAAGGCAGAAGTCCAGCAGAATGTGCAACAGGGCCCCCAAATGCAGCAGCACTGGCTTATCACATTTTGAAGAAAGTGAAGTAAGACCATTGACTGTTAAGACCATTAACCTTTAAGGCAAAAATTATCTAACTACACCATGTATCAGCAGGATGAGAAAGAGCCAAACAGAGGGGTCAGATCCAGCAAGGTCTGGGCCCTCCACTTTCCAAATTCCTATTTCAGCACTAGATTTCCTGGGCATTTTAACCAGACCTCAAATGGAGATGAGTGTGAGAATTTTCTCTTTGATATTCTCAAATTCTGAGTATGCATGTGCCAAATGACCTGTCAAAATCAAGGCTCTGGGTGTTAAAAAAAAGGATCACTGTGCACTATGTAGCTTATTTTCATACCTGGTGACAATTTCATTCCTTACACCTCCAAATTACATTTAGTCTAAAAGGCTAGGTAACCAGTGGCTGACTGGATGTTGGCGGACTACAACTCCCATAATCTTGGCCATTGTTTGGCAGTTGTAGTCTAATAACATTTAAGGGACACACAGGTTCCTTATCCTTGCAATAAGGCATACCTATTTTCATCACCACTACCCAACCTACAATGCAGATCGCCCTGAATTATACCTTGTTTTCCCATATTGCTTTCACCTGCTCTTTGAATCATGGCAAGTCATGGCTAGCAAGTCTCTCTTTTTATGTTCCCAAGCCTTCTCCAACATCTTCTTTCCTGTTTATTAATCAAATTTAAACCTAAAGCAATAAGCAGATCTCTTAACCATGCGGAACTGTCCCGCCAGCCTTCCTTTTGATCATAATGACCCTAGTTAGTTATGCTACATTTATAATTCCACCCACTGAGCTCACCCAACCCGGCCAATGCTTTGAAATATGGCCTACTGGAGATTCAGGCATAATAACCCTGTTTTGAATCCTTTCCAAATCCATTAAAAATATTTGTTTCATAGTTACGGCTTGTGTTGTCTCCCAGGGGAGCTGATTTAAAAGAAAATTGCATGTAAGTGTTGGATGAAAAGAACTTCATTAGCCAATTTTTCCTCCACCAGCACTTCTTTAAATTGCTTACTAGGGACAGCAGACGATTAGACATGTGTTTGAACTGAAACGTAATAAGTATCTGACATTCCCAGTAAATGAGGCGATTAGTATTTTGATATGCAAATGCATGCATTGTACAAACTAATTGGAAAAGGGGGAGATGGTCATCATTTGAGGCACTGAGCAAGTCCTGCAAAATGCATCACCCACACTAACCTCAAGAAGACTATGCCCCCCCTCCAAAAAAAGGAGCAGGCCTTTGGGTGAGACCTGCCACTATTTGCTCTAAGACAGAACTTGGATGAGCCTAGGCATGTCACTTTGGAAACAAAAAGAACCTCCCCAAAACAAGGTAGTGGTTTTTAAACACTGATGCGCTTCCTTAGGTGTGCAGAAGTGTGTTCATTTGTAAATTAACTGCAAGAAGATCAAACCTCTCCATTCTTAAGGAAATCAGCCCTGAGTGCTCACTGGAAGGACAGATCCTGAAGCTGAGGCTCCAATACTTTGGCCACCTCATGAGAAGAGAAGACTCCCTGGAAATGACCCTGATGCTGGGAAAGATTGAGAGCACAAGAAGGGGGCGACAGAGGACGAGATGGTTGGACAGTGTTCTCGAAGCTACAAAGATGAGTTTGACCAAACTGCGGGAGGCAGTGGAAGACAGGAGTGCCTGCTGTGCTCTGGTCCATGGGGTCACAAAGAGTCGCACACGACTAAACAATTAAACAACAACATATATATATATATATATATATATATATATATATATATATATGCAGGTTTTGGTGTCCTCGGGTGTCTTCCCGTGTAAAAGTTGGGGTGTCTAGGCGACGTTTCGACGAGGTCTCACTCGTCATCTTCAGGCTGGTGCTTTCGGCTTCTTGTTACTGGAACAGAGCAGGATCTCAGTGTTTGAGTTCCTATAAATACTGTAGAGGGGTCTACAGTATTTATAGGAACTCAAACACTGAGATCCTGCTCTGTTCCAGTAACAAGAAGCCGAAAGCACCAGCCTGAAGATGACGAGTGAGACCTCGTCGAAACGTCGCCTAGACACCCCAACTTTTACATGGGAAGACACCCGAGGACACCAAAACCTGCATTCCTGTACCCGTGAAAATCTACGAAAGCAAATATATATATATATACATATATATGAATGAATAAACAAAGGAAGAAAGATTCAAGTTGAGAATGTTTGGTGCTCACCTGCAGAATGTTGAGGGGGTGGGAGCAAACTGATGGGGAGGAGGGAATTGGCATGTTTAAACCCCTAACAATTTATAGTGAGTATTTTGGGAAGTTTGCTCTGCATGCAAAAGGTCTCTGGTTCAATTTCCAGCATCTCCAGGTAAGACTGGGAGAGAACCTTCCTTGAAATCCCAGAGAGAGCTGCTGTCAATCAGTGCAGACAATACAGAACTAGATGGCCCCATGGTCTGTTTTGGTATAAGGCAACTTCCTATGCTCACTGTGAGAGTTCAGAACTTAACTGGTTAAGTGTTCTGAGGTGTGCGTCACTTTCTGACGTCAGCTATGGAAGCTGGGAGGAGTCTGGGAGGAGACTGTACTTTTTGTTCTCTCTGTGTTTGAGAGAGAGATGGCTGCAAGCAGCGATGGGCTGAAATGTTCCAATAAAGAGCTGTAAATAGACAAACCTGTCTGTGTATGCTTGCATGGAGAAAAAGGGAGAAAAAGACTGCTTTACACCGCTGTATGCTACTCTGCTAAGCCGTGGCTAAAGAGACAGCAGAATTTGTTGCGCAGCTGAGAAGG
Source organism: Podarcis erhardii (assembly GCF_964252035.2). Taxonomy (NCBI): domain Eukaryota; kingdom Metazoa; phylum Chordata; class Lepidosauria; order Squamata; family Lacertidae; genus Podarcis; species Podarcis erhardii. The sequence continues at coordinate 53,490,362 of NC_138498.1, read as the reverse complement.
AAGTGTGCCGGACGCTGTAAATGACTGATTGGGATCGTAAAGAAATCAGTGGCCACGGCTCAACGATCAAGCTCCAAAGATCGTTATCTCAACAGGTTATGGAGGTCAGTAAACGCTCGTAAAACAGTCGGAATTGAGCCACTGGAATGCTTTGAAGTCGGCACGGAAGCTAGCCAGAGGTTGGAAGCTGCATTCCGTGAGTCTAGCCTGATGCCGGGAAGCAGAGGAAGTTTTTGCCTGCTTCTGAGAGGCAAGAGAGCTGCTGAGAGACAGAGCTAAACGCTGAGAGCAGCTGAAATCGTTCCTCCACGGAAGGGAGAGCCAGAGCAGCTGGGCCGTTTCTCCACGTACAGGAGCCGGAATCAGCTGGTACTGAGTAAGTACAGCTTGTGGGGCACCTTGGGAGAACGGGAGAATATGGCAGAGAGCCAGGACATGCCGGTGGAGAAGCTCACTTTAAAAAGTTGGGCAACCTGGAGCAGAAGAGTAAGGGGCTGGTTCCTGGTCCATGGGCTTTGGGAAGGAAGCCAGAGGGAGCCAAAAGCACCACCCCTTAGCTGGGAAGATAGCCAGCAGAAAATGCTTCAGAGAGAGCTGGATATGCTCAGAGCATGCGTTCATGCATCGCTGAAGCCTCATTTGGAGGGTGTACAGTCAGCAAGGGCTGCCTGGGATGTGCTGAAGGGCTTGTGTGAAGCTTCAGCAGGAGGCCAGAGCCCTGGAGACGCTGGACTGGCAGGCCCATTTCCCGATGTATCGGCCTGTAGGAGCGCTGGTGAGCAGATTGGGGGGGGCGAAGAGTTCCGAAGGCAAGTTTAAGAAACTTTCCACAGGAAGTCCTGAAGCGAAGAGGAGCTTCAGGGGGGGCCAGGCTGGTGGGAGGCGCCGTTCCAGGAGAAGGAAGGCCAGGCCAGCTGGGAGGAGCCCCGGGCAGTGTTTTTCCACTGGAGTTCAACGTCTGCGTGGCAGTTGCCCCCACCGGAGCACACAGGCACAGCAGGATGTTGTGAAGGACACTTCTCATGGGAATCAGGCGGGTTTCCATGGCAACAAGACTGGCCAGGCAGGAAGACGTGCAGGTGGGCGTCGTGGTAAACAACAGGAAGAGTCTTTTCAAACAACTGCCAGCATGGCCTTGTTTGAGAACAGCTGTGTGGAAAATTCCGAGCTTAGTTTTGTCATTGACTCTGCAGCAAACCGCAACATGGTTCCAGAGACCCCTGCAGTCGAGATGTGGAATTGCACGGCAGTTCCAAAAGGACAGGGACAGACTGTTAAGTTTGCAAATGGACAAAGAACTAAAATTTCTAAGTTTGCTAATGTTTATCTTTCTGTTTTGCAGGAACAGATGGATTTTTGTATTGTCCCAGAGGTGCATCATTGTTTGTTATCTGTGCCTTACTTGTTGAAAAAAGGGTTTCAGGTTTGTTTCCAGGTTGATGTCTGCACAATCTCCAAAGGGGAGAGGATACTTGCCAAGGTTAAGAAGGGGCAGAATGATCTTTTCATTCTTAAAACGTCTCTTGGGGGTGAGGGGAAGGTTGAGAGAGCACAGGCGCAGCGTGCTACAGTTCCCACTCATGTTCAATGTACTTGTGCTTGTGCATGGCATCAGAGGACCAATCATAGTCCTCTAGAAGAACTGCAAGTGCTTCCTGAGGTTACCAGAGGGTGTAAAATTAGAGATTGTGGACGTGCCATTAATTGCGCCACTTGCAAGCAGGCGAAGAAGAAAGGGTGCAGTTACCCAAAGGTGGAACGGGTAACCACTAAACCTTTTCAGCTGGTACACATAGATCTGTTCAATCCTGTCAGGGAACAGAGTCTAGGGGGGGCCAGGTATCTGCTAACGTTTCAGGATGATTTTTCGCAGAACACCTGGACCCACGGTCTCAAATCCAGGGAGGATGCAGCACAGCTGATCAGGAGCTGGATTGAGGGGGTGGAACTAAGGTTCTCCACCAAGGTGAAAGCAATCGTCAGTGACAGAAATGCTAGGTACACTGGTTCTGCTTTGCAGCAGTTCTTTCACAAGAGAGGGATAAGTTACACAGTTACTTCACCCAGTAAGAGGGGGGTGGCAGAGCTGAGGAGTGAAGCTCTGGTTAAAGCTGCACAGGTGATGCTAACGGAAGCTAGGTTACCTCCAAAGTTTTGGCTGGAGGCAATCCGTTGTGTGTCTTTCACCTGGAATCATGTCTACAACTCACTGGTAGGTGACACACCGTACTCGTTGTTGAATGGCAGAAAACCCCAGGTTCACTTTCTGCGCAAGTTTGGATCTCCTGCGGTTGTCCCTGTGCCTAAGGCTTTGCAAGGGCCAGATGGAGCCAAAGTCCAGAAAATGATCTTCTGTGGGTATGAGCCAGAAGCTCGTGCTTGGAGATTTGCTTACCCGTCAGGTGATCAGAGTAAGGTGCTGATCAGTAAAAACGCTGAGTTCTTTGAGCAGGATGAAAGGCCAAAGATTTCTGCACAGCGTGATGTTCTTTCAGAATGTCTCTCTGATCCAGAGGACAGTTCTGTTGAGGAGGAAGGAGAGGCTGAGTCTGCTGATGACGATCAGGTCACTGACCAGAGTCAGGAGCAGGATGGGGCGTCTCCACAAGTTGTTAGAAAAGGACAGCCCAAGAGTGAGCCTAGTTCTCCTGTGAGTGTAATGGAGAGGATTCGAAGACGCTTTAAGTCAGAGGGGGAATCCTGTGATGCAGAGGACACACCTGCTGGTGACGGTGAGCCAGAGGAAACACCAGAGTTTGTGCCCAGGCGATCCAGTCGCACAACCAAGGGTATTCCACCTGAGAGGTACCAGGCCACAGGTGCGTGGGTAAGTTTCGCACAGTGCCATTCTGAGAGTTGTGAGTTGATTCCACAGATGCCTAACAGGTACGCCAAGGGAGGGCGCAAGGCATTGGGGAAGGGATTGATCTCACAGGGTGTTGCTGAAGATGTTACACAGGTCTTGTCAGAAAGCAACGCAAGGGGGGTGTGAGAGTTCAGAACTTAACTGGTTAAGTGTTCTGAGGTGTGCGTCACTTTCTGACGTCAGCTATGGAAGCTGGGAGGAGTCTGGGAGGAGACTGTACTTTTTGTTCTCTCTGTGTTTGAGAGAGAGATGGCTGCAAGCAGCGATGGGCTGAAATGTTCCAATAAAGAGCTGTAAATAGACAAACCTGTCTGTGTATGCTTGCATGGAGAAAAAGGGAGAAAAAGACTGCTTTACACCGCTGTATGCTACTCTGCTAAGCCGTGGCTAAAGAGACAGCAGAATTTGTTGCGCAGCTGAGAAGGAAGTGTGCCGGACGCTGTAAATGACTGATTGGGATCGTAAAGAAATCAGTGGCCACGGCTCAACGATCAAGCTCCAAAGATCGTTATCTCAACACTCACTGCCTTACAGAAGTTCCTAGGTTTAAATACATGATTCTGATTTGGTTTCTGAGCACTGCTTCATTAGGAAATAGGCAATGAGTATGAATGCCTATGGAACATGACCAGGTAGCAGCCTCCCATGCCTTCCTTTGTGTCCCTCCATCATGCTGATGCCACTGCCTGGAACCCTAAGTCAATCAAGCACATTCCCTACCTGCATTCAGATCCTGTCTCAAAGACCACTCCAAAGACACCACACACAGCCTTATATTAGCTACACTTCCTTTTGTCAGTTGCTGTGCCACTTAGCTCACCCTTCCTACGTCATTATCAGTCTCCTCCCTTCCCTTCTCCATTTCTCCACCTGTGCAGAACCTCGCAGTCAGTGCTTGTTAGACCGGTAGCTTCTGATGAAATAAGAGAACTCAGAAGCTCAGCTTTATTTTAGTTAATGTGATATAAATTAAGGCAGGTATTTATTCGGGATTTTACATTTGAGAAATTCTAATCCCTTTTTAATATGGATTTTGGGCACTTACCAGTACCTCTGCTATCCCCCAGATACAAGAGAAAGGTCTAAGTGACAAATTTAGTTGGTTAGCTGCAGTCTTTCTACTGAAAGCCATCAGTAACTCTATAAATGTTTCAGAGGAACAGAATAGCAAGAGAAAGATGGAATAGTTGACACATTCTGGATAGATTGGCTGCTCTGAGTTCCAGAGGGGTAGTTGTGCTAAGACCATTAAAGGTAAAGGTAAAGGGACCCCTGACCGTTAGGTCCAGTCGTGGCCGACTCTGGGGTTGCGGCGCTCATCTCACTTTATTGGCCGAGGGAGCCGGCATACAGCTTCCGGGTCATGTGGCCAGCATGACTAAGCCACTTCTGGCAAACCAGAGCAGCGCACAGAAACACCATTTTACCTTCCTGCCAGAGCGGTACCTACTGTATTTATCTACTTGCACTTTGACATGCTTTCAAACTCCTAGGTTGGCAGGAGCAGGGACCGAGCAACGGGAGCTCACTCCGTCGCAGGGATTCGAACCGCCGACCTTCTGATCGGCAAGTCCTAGGCTCTGTGGTTTAACCCACAGCGCCACCCGCGTCCATTACAGCACATTAATTTATTATGACATCCTCTTTTGTGAACCACAGTCCAAATGGATGAAGTGTGATGCCAGGTCATGATCTCATGTCCTTGAGTCAGATCATGTTATTAGCAAGGAGTCTCAAGGTAGATCAGGGGCTCCCTTAGCTTCTGAGGCATTCTGTGGCCTTGATTGATCCAACAGGTTGAATGAATGACCTCCCTTCCTCACCCCCCCCACCTTTCCTAGAAATAGAACCGAGCTGCCAAGGGTGATGCTCAGAATCCAAGGAAGGAGGGGTGGAAAGGTGGCAAAAAAATCATTTTGACAAACAGCTCTGGCTTTTAATCATGGCGGATTATTTTTTGAGGCCACTCCAATCACTGTGATTTAGGGGAGGCATATGGAAATAAATATTCATGTGGGTCATGATTCTCCACCAAGCTTTGGCTGTGAGAACAGGGTGTAAGTGGTAGAGTTAGAACAACAGGTGGCCTGCTTCTGTCTCAAGAATGATGTTTTAAGTCTTTTTAAAAAACATTCAACAGAAACAATACCAAACAATGTAGGTAAAATCACCTTGCATCCCAACCCCTGCACCTATTTATCTGAACTTTTGCCACCCCCACCCCCACCCCACACTGCAAGAGCATTTCTCTGTATTCCTCAGGTTTTTTAAAGGGAGCATTTTTCCCCCATCCCAAATGATAACCACTGCACTTCTCTCTGAAATTTGTCAGGCTTCACTCCCTCAGGGGCAACCATGTCTACAATCTGCATCCAATTCTGGCAGGGCGGAAAATAGAGAATAAAATTTTGTCACATTTTGGTTGGTCCTGAAAAAGGTATGGGCCTTCTGTGGATTTTGGATTATTTCCCCTAGCACAATCTGCATAATTTTCCTTCATATCCCCTGGATGCCATACTGGGGAGAAGGCGTCGGCAGAACTGTCTAGAGGTGAACTCAGCTTGGTGTCCGCAACTTGTTTCTGTGGGCAGACATGATTGGGGCAGCAGTGTTATCCCTCCCTGTTGCTGACTGTGAGTTCAAGTGTCTCTTGGAGGAGCAAAGCTTCTTTGATTACCCTGCTGCATGCAGAAAATTGGCCAGGCCAAGTGAAACCACCCCAGCAGGGAATAATAAGAGGAATCTCCTTCATGTGCTCTGCAGTTTCCAGATGCTCACAGAGCTTTTGCTTCCTGCTTTAATGCTATTACAGTCTTAAAGAGATCAACAAAACACAGTTAATATAAGTTGATTCACTGTAATCTGCTTTAATGGAAGAGGTATTAAAGGCAGACTATGGTGAAAGTCTGTGTTTAGATGTAATAATAACTCAGCCCCAGCATTTTCAGACAAAAGGTGTTCAATATACACCAATTCGGCCTGATAACTGTTCTAAAAGCAGAAATTTGTGGCAAAGTGCATGGTTTCTAAAAGCACTTTTGAAATTCCATAGTATGAAATTCAGGCTTGCAGTTTTTAATAAGCATTTGCAACTTGTTTATTTTTAAAGCCACCTGTGTTATTGGACACCTTTGTATAGGCTTAGACCCTAACTAAGATTCTACTGGTGGGAACATCCTGTGAGCAAAATTCTTCTAATGGGTTGCCCTTGCCAGCAAAAGGGAGGCTGCATGTTTTGCTGATCTCCCCTCCCCACATAACCTCTTTGCCTGGAGCAGTCTGCTCACTCGCCACACAGAGACCTTTGGCTCAGATGGTACCACAGGAAAGGCAGTGGATTTGAGCACCCTGACTCTAGTCACCCACCTGCTGCTATTTATGCCAGTGCTCCTACAAAACTCACTGGTCACCACACCTTGTTTTGCTTTTTGCCTCTTGCCTCCACCCTGTGTAAAGAATCCTCTTCTAGTAAAAGCATCTGGAGATGAGGGTATTTTGATCCCATACAGCCCTTGGGATGGTATTCATTAATGATTAAAAGTTGTTGGGTTTTTTTAAAAAAATGAAGGGAATGATTAAGCTTTTTTATTCCTGGAAAAGAAGGGGGTTTGAACATTTGAACAAAAGAGATGTGACCAGTGCTATTTTTCTAGAAAAAGGGGCTGGAAATCACCATAAATGCTTTCCTTGTTCTCTTATAATAGCAAAGGCATCCACCTGAGAGGTGCTGGAACTGAGTTCCAGTGAGTTCGCGCTGAAAAAAAGCTATGGATGTGACGTACACCTACAAAAAAAGGTCAAGCATGAAAACAACTAGAAAGGACAATAATAAGATTATTATTGTAACCTGCTTACTAGTGACTAAGCCTCATTGTCCCCAATGAGATTTAACTCTGAGTAAACATGCACAGGAATGTTTCAACATCTCAAAAATGATGAATTGAAATCTAGATTTTCAACATCCTATTGAAGACATAATGGCTTGCATCCAACAAAGTCATTCCATTGCACAACAGAACTCCCCCTCTCCACATGTCCCCTGCCCCCCAATCTGCTCCAAAGGGTTGGAGGAAGCCCCAGAGAAGATTTATGGAGGGGGCGGCAGGAGGAGAGGAAGTGGAAGTTTTGTTGCACAGGAAGAAGTCCTTACATAAATGGAAGTACTCATTGGATACAACCCTCGGCAATTTCATAGAATCTCCCCCCCCCCCCCCGTTAAGCATTGTTCTTCACAGCTGTGTGATCCACCAATTGTTTAATATTTGAAAGAAAAAGAAATGTTAAGCAAAGAAAATGAGCACCTCAGAAAAGTAGCACAAGGTAGTTTGATTTCAAATCTCTTCAAACGATGGCCAAAGCTTCTGAAGTATCGCTGTATGTACAGCACTGATAAATACTTCCGTTCTGATTTCATGTTTGTTATTCTGTGACTGTTCTCAGGAGCATGAAAAATTAACTTTTCTTATAATTTGTGGAACGCACTGGATGCTGTTCACATTAAACAGTTTTCTCTAATCTCCAGCTTGTGCTTTATTTATATGGTTATTTTTACCTTAATCGTCAAAGCAGCTGAGGAAACTATTATGCTCCAGGATTTGTTACAGTTACATAAATAAACTGCATGCTCTGTAACACCATGGGGGACAGTTCTTCTCGGAAATATCAGTGTTAAGTACATTGAATTCGGAGAATTAAATGCCTCATTTTCAATGTGTGAATTCAGAGAAATGTGCTCAAAGGCCACGTTGCGGAGTTGATGGCTCTAAAGACTGACTAATGAAGCTGCATTTATGTGGAACTCAGAAAATGCAGCATTAGCAGCTATCTGAGGCTATGTGTTTCTATAGAAATGGAACCTGGAGTATAGAGTACAATTTGTATTGTGCTTTTATTAAACAGGAAGAGCAAACCATCACCCACAGTCCACCACACCAGAGAGGGTTTGGATGGAGAGGAAGCATCTCCTTGACAAGCAGGGCAGCTTTGCTATCAGTGGGGAAGCCCCACTGCTGAGGAACACACAAATGTGCCCACCCAAATGGCAGGTGGACAGGAGCTACAGCCAGTGGTAGCCAGTGGAACACCCCCAAAACCAAGGTGTTTGAGGAGCAAGGGGGAGGGCTGCGCCAGCACAGGAACTGCTGAATGCTGTGCAGACCCTGCTGTCAGCATGTGAGTGCAATGGGCCCCAGTTGGCACAAGTATGGATGCTGTAGATGCAGTGCTAGCCCTGCTGCTGCCAATTAGCATTGCAGCCAAATTCTGGGCAGAAATTTCAAAAATAAGCTGAGGCACATGCACCAGAGGTACAGTGCAACTGTGACCACCCACCCCAACTGATGCCTGATACCTGGTGTGCAGATACCTCTCCAGTGGCTTCTGTTGGTGGACAGGAACTCCACTGGTTGTGAGGGATGGGGTTCCGCCACAGTGGAGGCCCCAGCATCACCCAGTTGGGCAGAGAGCTACTGCCAGTGGTACCCCCATGGATGGTGGTCAGTAGAAAGCTCTGAAATGGAGTAGTTGGGGGAAAGGCCACTTTGGAGCCCTAGATCCAAAGTTCCAGAGATTCCCTGAGGAGCACAATCCTTGAGACCCTCAGCCATGCCAGCTAAGAGCTGGTATAACTATAAGGTAGGTAGGTAGGTAGGTAGGTAGGTAGGTAGGTAGGTAGGTGATGATAGATATAGATAGATGATAGATAGATAGATAGATAGATAGATAGATAGATAGATAGATAGATGATAGATAGATAGATGATAGAGAGAGAGATGATAGATGATACAGATAGATAGATAGATGATGGAGATAGATAATAGATAGAGATAGATAGATAGATAGATAGATAGATAGATAGATAGATAGATAGATAGATGATATAGATGATAGATATAGATGATAGATAGATGATAGATAGATAGATAGATAGATAGATAGATAGATAGATGATAGATAGATGATAGATAGATAGTTCCATGTTCTGCCCTGGCTACCACTCCACTCTGCCCCCCTGCTTCCTGGATTCAATTTCAATTGCTCTGTAAGACTGTAATACACACTTTTCTGGAAATAAGTCCCATTCAGCTCAGTGGGGTTTACTTCTGAGTAGACATGTAGGATTGTCATGTAAGGGTGCAGTTCTAATCACACATACTAGGGAGCAAACCCCACGGAACAAATTGTGACTGCCTGCCGAGTAAACACCAACAGGATTGCACTGCAGCAGAAAGACAATAACTAGGGCTGTATCTTCAATTTCATTTTAAGAAATAAGTGTTCACTTAATGGCTTTCAAAAAGTAAATATAGTCACAGATTGCAAAAAAATGTTGTTGTGGTTTTGATAGCTTAAAAAGGGGAAATGGGTAAATTTGTTATGCAAATAAGCCTGTTTTACAGAATGGGCAAGAGTAAGCTGGAAAGTGGTTTATAAATGAACAAAATAAAATACAGAAATCTGCCTAGTGTTTTTATGGGGAACTGTTTGAGCAATAGCCAACATCCTGCACAAGAGCAACGTTTTTGAGCAAATGCTACAACTCACTCCTTTCCAAAGTACATAGGAACAATACTTAATTAAATCAGGACTCAGAGGCATAATGTTTAATAATGCAAGGGTCCAAGCAAAAATGTGAAATAACAACAACCGCTATGATGAATTGTATAGCCATTCTTGCGAATAACAGCACCATCCTATGCAAGTTAATTCAGAAGTGATTCCCAATGTGCTCACTGGGGCTTTACTCCCAGGAAAGTGCATATAGATTGTAGCCCAAGGATTTGCTCATGAGTAAACATGCATAGGATTGTGACGTAAGTGTCCCAAGCACGTGATGTCACTTTGCAAGGAGGTGGAAATATTAGAGGCTTCGTACATCCCTCCTCATATATGCAAAGGTGAGTTATAAGACCGATAAAGCTCTACATCTTGTTATACATTGTCCATGATCCTATAGATTGGGCAGCCCAAGACAAGGGAGAAGACGATGACTGTAAAGGAGCATAAATTGTTTCCTGTCACTCTATTAGTGCAACCAGAGAATTTTTCTCAGTGCTAAGCCAAAGTCAGGGCAAAGGTGGCATGGAATTGCAGTGTCCCTGTGCCCCTTCCAACCTCTGCTTAAGTCACTTGATGATCAAATGACAAAGGGAGATAATAAGATGGCACCTCCTCCACGCTCCCACCTTTCTCTTTCCTAAAGATCTGAAACTGCTTTTTAATAGACTATCAAATGATCGTTTAGCTTTCCAATTTTTCTTAGTTCAACTGGGGCTTACGTAGACTAAGCAGATCGCCTTGGAGGAGGAGGGGGAAATCATATTTGTGCAGGAATCTTTTATGAAACCTTCAGGATGCTCATTTGATGTAGGATAATGTATGCAAATGGCATTTTAATATGTAAAGTCTTCCTTTTAGCAGCTAATCTTGTCTATTGCCTTGTCCTCTCCTTCACCCAAACCACCCGCCTTCTACCACATACTAGTGTCTCTTGTCTTCTATTTAAGCTCTTTGGGGAAATACATTTCTTTTTTGTGGGGTGATTTAATTATGAGACTTATATCAGCCTCACAATGTTGCTGTATTATGTAATATTCAAAGAAATACAGCCATCGGAATACGCGGGTAATGGGCAGTTATACAAACAGGCATCCCAATAAAAGCTTAACAAGCAATCATAAACAGGCCAGCATCTCTTGCAGGGCCAGGTATGGTGTCAGGATGATGTCCCTGAAATGAATTGCTCCTGAAAAAGCTCCCCTGCAAATACTATTGCTGCTGATTCCCCATTGATGCTCTGAAGACTCAGTTTATTTTATTTTATCGCCCCAATGCTCCTCAAATATTTGATCTTTGTATTTGATCTTTGTATTTCAGTATTGACAGCTTGACGCACTGCTTAGTATTTGACAGCACTTGATAGCTGAGGTGCCAAGGCACTTAGCATCTGAGAGTATTTGGTGGAGGGCAGGAACTGGTACTTAGCATTTCATACAGTTTAGTCGCTGATAGGCAATGAAGTTTACTGTCTGACAGCTGACAGCTTATGAAAACACATATTTGAAGCTGGCCAAGACAATCAGTAAAGCCAAGGTCAGGGGTCAACATTGCTGCATGTTTGCCAAGGACCCACACGCCTGCCAGTCCCTGGAGCTCCATAGCTCTCACTGCCTGACCTGTTCGCCTGTCCCCTCTGAGCAAGTGGGCAGAGCCAAGTGCAAGCAGAAGGAGCATCAGCCTCTGATGGTCTTGTCCTCTGCACAGCTGCGCAGATTGGGCTCCAAGCAAGAAAGGAAATAAATTAGCAGAGAGCAAGAGCAGTGTAGCAGATGTGGGAGCCTGCTGAGGGCATCATTTAGGTCTTTATATGTTGCATTCCTATTTTGCCTTTCCTCCAAGGATCCCAAGATGGTGTAAGTGGCTCTCTTGCTTCTGATTTTATCCTGCTCACAGCACTGCAAGGTAGGCTAGGCTGAGAAACAGGGATGGCCCAAGGCCGCATTGTGAGTTTCATAGCTGAGTGGGGATTTGAATCCTTGTCTCCCACACTAGCACACCCCCACCCGCAAAAATCATCCAGAGCTGATGCTGAAATCAAGAGATGCCAAGTCTAAAACACACATTGCAAAGCTTGGTGGTCAACTGTATATATCAATAAAGTCAGACTTAGAATTTCAAGTGTCACCTCCAAAATGGCAAATAGTTGTGAATAATTGTTCTAGATCTTGTTGTACAGAGGGGAATACCTTTATTATCAGAACTAGCAGTGATTACCTTTAAGGTATGGTTATTTAAGTAGGCACGACTATTTACAGTGGTCATAGTTGCCTGACTCCAAGCACAAATAGGTGCCAAGGGCTTTGAAACTATATAAGCTAAAATGTAACAGTCTATCAAAATCCCCAGAGTGCCGTTTTAGAATCCCTAAAGGTAAAGGACCACTGATAGTTAAGTCCACTTGTGAACGACTCTGAGGTTGTGGCGCTCATCTCACTTTACTGGCTGAGGGAGCTGATGTTTGTCTGCAGACAGTTTTTCCAGGTCATGTGGCCAGCCAAGGTCATTAGAATTCCTAGGTCATTTGTAGTACGTACAATAAATAAACTAGCCCCAAAAGGATACTAGCATGGTTAAACATTAGAGTCAATAGAAGGGAGCTACGCAACTCTGCTATCCTCTCTACAGTGTGAGGCTCCGAGAGACTTCATAGTCAATGTGGCAACAAGGAAGTAAACCTGAGCAACACATGTGCATTCATTGCACACCCTTGGAAAATGGGTCACGACACTGGCACACATACAGAAATCTGAGGGCATATTCCTGTTATTCACATATTCACCAATGTACTGCAGTGCTATTACACAAAAGGCATAGCCACTATTGCTATTGATATTTTGAATGTTTGCACCTATTTTAATGGATTCGCTAGCCTAGAAAAATTGCATGAAAAGAAACAAGGGGCAAAATACACACGTATATCTTGTTTGCATTCTCGTTTTCTCTCTTGTTTCTTCCCACTTTTTCTTTTGTGTTCTGCTCTCTGAGTGATTGTCGCTTTGCAATCTTCAGGTGGAAAAGAATTGTTGCGCGGGGGGGGGGGGAATAATGTGTCAGGAGGGTGAGAGAAATGCCCCAGGGAAGTGGCAAATATTTCTGCAATTAACAGTGTGTTATTGGCAGATTTGTTAGCAGTGTTCATGCATTATTAAAAAAAAACAACCCAGCTGAAACAAAAGCTGCCCGGTGTTGATTTCTCCTCCGGCAGGATTGGTTCACTTATTATTATTTTTCTGGTTTTGCTCCTCTTTTATCTCCTTTGACAAGCTGGCTCCATTTCAAGCCTCGCTTGAAATGAAAGTTGTTCCAGGCACTCGACCTGAGTGTGTCAGTGAGTGTGCTTCCCTTTTCTCTAGATTGTTGTAGCCTGTGGGACAGAATCTGCTGGCATCCAAATCCATCCAACCGATTTAGTTCAAAATGCACTGAGGAGGTGGGGATGAGTTTCTGTTTTGCTGGAACATAGGAATGATAGCATCATCTGACTTCAGATGGGTCCTCTTGTCTATTGCCCACATCTTTTGCATGCATCCAGTGGGGATGTCCAGTTGGCTCTACTTAAGGAGATCTGATGCCCTGTTTTGGTGCAATTGTCTTTTGTAGCAGACGCCAGCTTTCTCCGCTCTGTTCCACTCCAAACAACAGGGCCAGCAAGGCTGAAAGCCTAATACTGAAGCATAAGGATGTCTGACAACTTGGGTTTCTCTCAGGCTGTATTCAGACAGCATTTTATTCCAATTCCTTACCTGGTCATTTCTGTATTTTCTGTGATCTTTTGATCACATGATATAAAAGCCACATCTGGAAATCAAGCAAATCTTTACTGTTGATTTCCACACTAATTGCTGTTTGCCACCCCATTTAAATTGTGGGAGTTTTGCACTGTAATTTTCACATGGTTTTCGAGGCTCACACCATGTGGCTTTATGTCCCCAAAGCATAGGAGCTAACTCCTAGGGGCCGAGGTCCCTTTGCCCCCCAATAAAATATTTGAGGGGGCCGCCCCCCAAAGTTGATGGGCATTGGCATTCAAGTGGTGTGTGCTGTGTCATGTGATCAAGTATGTGGGGGCAGGGCTTACTCCCCCCCCCCATATTTTATTCAAGTTGGCACCCCTGCCCTAAAGTAGTCCCCTCTAGGGTCCTCATGAGCAGACACTAGATGTGGCTGGGTAGAAAAAGGTTCTCCCCCTTGTCTGCAACTGGCCTATTTCTGGGGCAAATAAAGGGAGAAAGAGAAAGAGAAATAGAAAGAGAATGAGAATACTACTACTACTACTACTACTACTACTAATAATAATAATAATAATAATTTATTATTTATACCCTGCCCATCTGGCTGGGCAGCTCCCAACAGAAAATTAAAAACATGATAAAACTTCAGACATTAAAAACTTCCCTTAACAAGGTTGCCTTCAGATGTCTTCTGAAAGTCAGATAGTTGTTTATTTCCTTGACATCTGATGGGAAGGTGTTCCACAGGGCAGGCGCCACTACCGAGAAGGCCCTCTGCCTGGTTCCCTGTAACCTCACTTCTTGCAGTGAGGGAACCGCCAGAAGGCCCTCAGAACTGGACCTCAGTGTCTGGGCTGAATGATGGGGGTGGAGACGCTCCTTCAGATGAAGGCCAAGACCCTGCTTTACACACAGACAAATGTGTTTTGGAGTACAAATTTTCAAAGGGATATGATCAAGTGCCAGCCATAGACTTGGATCCTCCAAGTCCACTTAGCCACATGGGTAGTTCAAAAACATTCAGTGAAAGAAATCACAAATACCAATGGCTTGTGTCTGAAATCCCTAGTTTGTGACACTCACTACAAAGTCTGTAGCTTTAATCCAGCAATGTCTCTCCAAATATGTCTCCTGAAGCTCTGCTCCTCTTCTTATGGGGATGCTGTCATTGGACTGGTGGGGGAAGGAGTCACCGTAGTGATGGTGCCAAAGATAAAACTGAATAATGTAGTTGGTGTCACTCGTAATTGTGAATATCCAGTGGACCTCAATTGGTTTAAGACAGTTCTTTAATGCTACCAAGATACCTTTTGCATTTCATTTCCTCTGGGAAGAGGAGGTCAACCCTTGTTATGCTGCATATAATTTATCTGAAAGGACACTGTCAAGGTTTGGAGCTTGGAGCTGGAAACCCTGTGGAAACCCATCAGTACTATTTATTCTTAAAAAATAATATCCTAACATGCCTTAGTGCACCAAACAAGCTTAGGCTATCCAACACGCATGAGGAATCACACAAAATTAAACAAGTGTGATCTACAGCAAAAAATAAATAAAAATTCGAAACTCTGCACACAGAGAAAATGGGAGAATAGCAAAGATGAGTTTGTGGATATTTTAAAGAACCTAAATTTTTACCACCTCTATATAGACTGATCAAATAATACTTAGGAAAGCTTCAGTATTCAACCTATGAGCAAAGACTGGAAACTTATCTTCCACACAAGTCAGCAAACATCCTTGAAGGAGCTGAGCTTATTATTCACATTGACTTGCTGTGATGTACCACCATGTCAATACATTCTGGATATATGCTGTTGAAACTAGCTGTGACTGTACCTGATAATCAGCAAATGAGAGCAATTGTAGACTGAATCCAGGAAGGCAGCCAGAAGCCATTACAAGAAAAGCTATCCCTAAGCTCAGCTGATATCCATTCCTGTACGAATGGAATATTTCACCGCAGAATGAGGGGAGGGCTTGGTGAGAAGAATATGGTTATCTGGATCTGATAGACAGGTAGGGAGATTTATTTATATAACTGAATGATCCCCCCAGGCAGCTGATTTTGAGTGCCACGTAAGGGCATTTTAAAAAATTGTTGTTGCTGTAGTCCCTAAGAGAGTACATTTTTCTATATCACGTGCAAAAATAAATTGGCTAGCTTTGCATACTGTGCACACTGACTTGAGGATTTGCTATTCTGCCTCGGGCGGCAAAATGTCTTGGGTCAGACCTGTCCATAGATTCATTTTGTTTTGAATCAATAGCAGACATTGTGGTGGGATGGCAGTGCCCACCTGGCCTCTGATGAGTTGCATTGCTACTGCTTACAGGAATGTAGGGGGGAGGCAAGGCAGAAGCAGAAGCAGTGTTGTGCCAATGCACCAGTGGCAGCACCAGATTAGCTCTGCTGGTGCAATTGTGCTGCCCTTACCTCACCAGCAATGGGACCAACCAGAGGTCAGATAAGCACTGCCACTCCACCACATTATCCACTACTGTGTTCCCTTTTGTATTGAATTTACAGGCTTTCAATCTCATGGGATGAAATGGAATAATCTGCGGGTGTGAATAATTTATCTCAACTCATTCTCATTGCACAACATATAACATATAAGCCTCTATAATTCTCTCCTCAGTATTGCAGCAGTCTCCAAGCTCAGATATCCCACTAGTTTTACAATAAGATCCCCCCTCCTTTTTTATTCTTTTTATTTTTTAACCTAAAATTGGGTGGTGATGTCCATTTGCACTTACACTGAATTTCATATGCCCTTTACTTCTCCATTCAGCCAGTTTGGAGGAAAACATTTTGATTTTTTTTTTTTTTTTTTTTTTAGCCTGCTTTGGATTTTAATATCTTAAATAATTTGGTGTCATCCACAAACTTGGCTCCCTTATTGTTCACCCATGGCTTCAGATTATTTATTGGCTGGGCTCCCACCAGTTCATTTATTCCACTTAAGTGAAGACTTAATGGCTGGTCTCCACAAACATCCTTTCAAATTCCAGGACATAGAAGTTGACCTATACAACTTACCTGCAGCAGCAATCTGGGCGGGGTGGGGTCGCTACTCTAGTTTCCTGGCAGGTGGGCCACTTTTGCTTAGTAGGAGGGGGAAGGGTGAGAGAGACTGGTGTGGTGCAAATTAAATGACAGGAGCGCCATGTTGGTTCCACTGGTGTGTTCACCCACACCACACTGACCTATGTACTGCTTTGCCCCTCTCCTTCTCCCTCCTGGTAAAGGACAGTGACCCACCTGCCAGGAAGCTAATGATGCAACTCCATTGATGCAACCCCCTTGAGATTTAAACCAGAAACACCAATTTCATTCCATTCCTTTCAATGCTTCCCAGCTGCAGTCAGAAGATGGGGTGGTGGCACTGACCTGACCTTCTGTCACCAGTATTGGTGTGACTTACTGGGAGGAAGAGAGGAAGGAGCAAGATGCTGGTGAGGTCATGGTACTGCTGGATTTTGCATCATGCCCTTGTCACTACCTCACCCATCACTCTTTCCTTCCCAGTGAGCTGTACGGATAACAGTGACAGGGGCTCATGTAAGTACCACCTCCTTGTTCTGCTGACTGCCACCAGTGCATCTTCCTAGTACAGGATCAAAATTTAAGTTTTCTTGCTTCTTAAAAAAAAATGCTTGAGAAAGTTTGTAGCATATTGGGGGCTGGTGATAGTCACTTGAACAGTCCTGAAATGGATCAGGTTTGCCATAGTAATGAGCAGGTAGCAAACCTGGTCTTCCTGAATAAACCATCACAAGGAATACAACGGGGAAGTTATGACGAAGCTATGATGAAACAGAGAAATGATTTGGTTTCTTTTGAGTGGCAGTAATAGTTTCTCTGGACACTGGCTGCAAAAAATAATAATCAAGGGAAAGGAGTTAGATAAAATCACTATCAATTGTGGTGATTTGCAGATGTAATCTGGAATCAAGATGGATTTGAGTTGGTTGGTGTCTCTGGTAACTTCTTTCTCTTACATCATGGGTGGTGGCTCATATTATGGATGGATGTTCTGTATTATTTTATTAATACTATTGGTACAAGTTTGTCGTGGTCTTTGGCTGGAACAATAAACCTATGAACTGAATTGAGTTTCTAGGTATTTATTTCAATAAATTTAAGCATTCCTTTAAAATGACAAAGTGTGTGTGTGTGTGTGTGTGTGTGTGTGTGTGTGTGTCCTCAAGATTTTCCTGCAGTGCCTGTAGAGACAATGAAGGCAAAACTATATTGTCTGGGCTTGAATCTCAGTCTCTTCTATTCAGATCAAACAAAATGCTCCAATTCCTAACATGCAATTTAGAAGTAAAAGGACAGCCTCTTCATCTGATCATGGCAGAGAAAATGTGCAGAAGAGGGAAGGAGAGAGGAAAGCCAGAACAGATTCTCCAGTGGTTTTAGTGACTCAGTGGCACCGCTTCCCTGGGTTCAGTGAGTGTTAAATGCAGCAGTGCATGGGGAGCAGTGGAGAAGGACAAATGCTATTAGCAAAATGAAAGGGTGAGAAGAAGACGCTGCTGGCCCTGTGGCTATTATAAGACAGTCTGGAGGCTTGCTTTGCTTACTGTTAGGGGAAAAGAAGGAAATGGAGCTGATTGCTCATGGATGAATGACAATCTCTTCCCTCACCCCCCACCTCACTCTGATGAAGGAGTGGCACATCAGCATGCTGCTCTGGAAGAACAGCACCCACCTGTGAACGATGCACTTTGTGCATTTCATTATTCCATTCTACATATAACATTTAAAAATCCTAGTACAATTTCTAGGTTTTGTTCACTCCACTCTGGAGGCACTAGGTTAGCTCTGCTACATAGTTGGCAAAGCTAGCACAGTGGTACCTCGGGTTAAGAACTCAATTCGTTCTGGAGGTCCATTCTTAACCTGAAACTGTTCTTAACCTGAAGCACCACTTTAGCTAATGGGGCCTCCTGCTGCTGCCATGGCACGATTTCTGTTCTCATCCTGAAGCAAAGTTCTTAACCCGAGGTACTATTTCTGGGTTAGCGGAGTCTGTAACCTGAAGTGTCTGTAACCCGAGGTACCACTGTAATTAGAATACATATACTGCATGCATTCTCATCCCACCCACCCCATTCTCTCTGTAGATATAGAGTTAGAGATAGGGAAGGGAGAGAAAAGCCGTCTTTGTATCACCTAGCTGGCCAGCAGTTATTCTGTCATTCCTTGCAAGTAATTGAAAGAAATTATTTTCCCATAGGTAGAGGATAGCCAGTTGTGTACATGGCTGGTGGAGGGCTGCTCTTATGCAAGGCTTGCATCTTAGCTTCTAAATGCTACTGGAGT
The DNA here is from genome assembly GCF_964252035.2 of Podarcis erhardii. Classification (NCBI taxonomy): domain Eukaryota; kingdom Metazoa; phylum Chordata; class Lepidosauria; order Squamata; family Lacertidae; genus Podarcis; species Podarcis erhardii. The sequence goes on along the minus strand of NC_138498.1, from coordinate 53,471,872 downwards.
GTCAGCAAGCTGTTTGGGAATTGACTTAGCCTGTTGCCTAGCAGCTACAGCTACAGTCACACTACACGGTCCTGTCTACCTCACCGTACAAGCTAAATGACTCAGCCAGGGCTGTGTGTGTGACAGCCACATGCTGAGGATGGTAGGAGGATGGGAAGGGGAGGGGAGAGAGGAACAAATATGAGTCCATGTGGCTTGGCATGCCGAACTTCTACGCTAGCTTCCTGGCAGATGTGTCGTTGTTGCTTTCCACAAGGAGAAGGTAATGGGGAGGTTGGCATGGTGACAACACACTAGCAGGAGTGCCAGATTGGCTCTGCCAATGCATTTGAACTGCAACAACCTCCCCACTGCTTCATTCCTCCAACTCTACCTCTCAGTTTCATCCCTCTGCCTACCTTCTCAGTGACTCACCTGCTTGGAAACTAGTGTGTCAGCTTTGTCTCACTTGACAAGCTACTTCTTAGAGTCAGAGGACACTGAAATATTGTGTGCCATTGCTTGGGGTGACTGTCACCTGCTTTCAATTCCATACAGAGAGCACAGAACAAATCTGAGGGTTTTCCAATGTCTCAAGAACAATGTTTCTTACACGGTTCATCTCCATGCTATTTTCATAACATCCCTGTGAGGTAGATTAGGGCAAGAAGTAGCAATTTGCCCAACGTCACCCAGTGAGCTTGCTTGCTGAATAGGGATTTGAACCCTGATCTCCCAGGTCTTAGTCCAATACTCTCACCAATTTTCTCATCTGGGTTTATCCATTTTTGATAATGGATAAGTTTTACCATCTATCATTGGCTATGCAATTTGCCATGTTAATGCCTGGGAAAGGTTCAGAGCCCAAATATTACTTTTAGGCCCATTTCAGTGAAGGACAACTGGCAGTCAATATCTGGCCAATAGGCAGCCACCAGAAGGCCCACCACAGTGCAAGCTGATGCATTTTTATTCAGAGTTAAATCCCAATGCCACCAGCGAGGCTTATTCCCAGGTAAATATGCATAAGATTGCAACCTTAGAACCCCCTTTCCCTCCTATTGCCACCCTCAGAATGTCCCTATTTTCATCAGAAAAACATTGGAGGGTATCACAGTTGTTTTCATGCAGGAACAAGTATGCTCTTTCCATGACAAGCAATATGCTTAGGACATCTTGAGTACATGGGCAATGGCAAGAGAGGGAGAGTAGAGACGTGGCCCTCACACCCACCAGGTTGTAGACCAGACAGTGGCAACCTCTGGCCCTCCAGATGCTGTTAAACTCCGTCTCCCATAAGTCTCACCCAGCATGGTCAATGGTCAGATGATGTGGGCTGAATTCCAACAACTTCTGGAGTGTCTCCATAGCTGCTGTGGAGCCTTGTCTTCTGTTGAATTGATGCTAAGCAGAGGTCAGGGAAGAGAATGTATTTCCCTGTGATATCCCATTAGGATGTTGGTAGTACAGTTTCTCGTTTCATTTCCTCACATTTCGGTTATGCTCTTTGCCAGGTCTCAGTCATTACTTTCCTAAGGCATTTTTCATTAATTAGAATATGAGTCACTGAAATACTTAAAATGACTTGGGAATAACAAACAGGGGATTAGTGTGTCTCATAGCAATTTGCCACACCAAAAAGAAAAAAGAAAGACCAATGGCCCATTTAGAATAATCTTCTGAGTCTAATACCAGCTCATACTCAAATTATCTCTGAGGTAAATGAAACACTCCCACAATGCATTTGGCTAGTTATGCAGGGTTTTTATCAAAGCAGAGAAACATTTCACACTGACCTCAGCTGAGCAGAAGCGTATGCCCAAAGTATGAGGATTGATAGACCTTTTATTTTTATCCTAGTGAGAGCAATGGTGCAGGTGCTAAAGCAATTTATTTGAGTGTCTAATTCTATTTTGAGTCTGACTTGTCTTGTCAGCTCCATAGAACCTAACAGTTCACAGGTGTTCTCAGGAATAGCTCCAGCACACTTAAAGAAATTATTGGAAGGGTACGGATTGTGACATAACAGGGTTCTCTGCCAAAATTGGAATTCATTGGGGAATGCGGTCTTTCAAATGCAGATCTAGGGATCAGCGTTCCTGCCTGCATAACCTTGAAGCTGCACTGCAACGTGGCTCCGTATTGGTGCAGCACTTTACCACAGGCGTATTCCTTAAAGTAGGTGAAAAGGAGAGGCTATGTGGCGAGGTGTCAAGAGTGCCAGACAAGGAATGACTTTCTAAACCCTCCCACTCAGCCATGAAACCCACTGGGTGACTGTGGGGCAGCCACTCACTCTCAGTCTGGCCTACCTCACTGGGTTGTTGTGAGACAAAGGGAGGATAGCTGTGTGAACACTGTCCCAAACTCCTTGGAGGAAGCAGGGGGCAAATGTTTAATTAATTAATTGTCGGAAGGTACAGCACATGCTTGTGCACACAGAAGATCCCAGTAGCAACTTCAGTGACAAGGATGACTGGAAAGATCTCTTCCTGAGGCCATAGAGCTCTCCTGTCAGTCAGAGGAGGCAGCACACTGCTGTAGGTGGACATATGGTGTGTATAAAGCAGCATCAGTGGGGCCCATGTAGAATCATAGAATTGTAGAGTTGGAAGGAACCCCAATGGCCATCTAGTCCAAACCCCAGCAATGCAGGAGTCTCAACCAAAGCATCCATGGCAGATGGCCATCCAACCTCTGCTTAAAAACCTCCTAGGAAGAGGATTCTACAACCTCCCAAGGAAGACCATTCCACTGTCAGACAGCTCCTACTGTCAGAAAGTTTTTCCTCATGTTTAGCCAAAATATCATTTATTGTAACTTGAAGCCATTGGTTCAGGTCCTACCCTCCAGAGGGTACTTTGCAGTTTGCACTAATTTTCTATGCTGTGCATCATATCTATATAGATTTCTAGGCACAATTTATTAAGTTAATTTTTTTTGAGGCTACCATGCAAACCATGGCTTTTGCAAAAGGACAACTTAGGCTGCAACCTCAGACACACATCCTAGGGCGTAACCCACACTGAATTCAGTGGGACTTGGTTCCATGTAAACATGCCTGAGGCTGCACAAAAGGATAACAAAGTGCTCCATAAAACATTGCTCATCTTATTTATTTCATTTATATTCCACCTTTCCTCCAAGGAGCTCGGGTAGCATACATGGTTCTCCTGCTCCCCACTTTATCCTTGCAGCAACCTTGTGAGTGATTGGCCCAGCGAGCTTCTTGAATCCTCGTCTCTCAGGTCCTAGTCTGGCACTACACCATACTTAACACTCCCTCCCCAACCTTTTCTTTTCTATTTAAAAACCAGAACTGAGTTGAAAAACCACAGGCTTGAGAATGGCAGAAAATAATAAAATATGCCCTTTACCTAGTCCAGCTGGCAAGTCAAATCCCACAAAGTCCAACAGTCTGGATTTCTTATTAAGGTAGGAATTGCTCAGCCAAAGGAATTTTGGGTTGCTGGTTTGTTTGTGTGTGTGTGTGTGTGTGTGTGTAAAAACCTGGGTACTTTTATTTCTTGTCATTAGTAGTACACCCTGATCATACCTCCCCCCCCCCTCTGTTTTTCTCCTCTCTTTTTCTATGAACACAGAATGTATTGTGATGCTTCAAGGGCTCACCAAAGGATGGAGCCAGCCCCTCTGCATGCTTGCGTGCTTCTATTGTGCCAGAGCCATCTCAGCTATTCCAAATTCTGCGCCGCAGCCAGAGGTGATCACACCAAAGAAAGAAGGCAGGCTGGCGATAGGGGCTGCTTGCCACGTAAAATCAGCCGAATGGTAATCCGACGGGATGGAATTAACAACCCTCCGGTGCTCACACGAAAAGTTTAAATGAATGCCACAAAGCCAGAGACAAGCCACCCACACAAGAAAAAAAAAAGGTAGCTGCCCAGGAGAAGCTATTGTAGAGAGAGAGATTAAATCCGCAGGGTTGGGAGGGAAGCAGTGGGAGCAGTAAGAGCATAAGAGAAGGCGTCACAATGATGGGTGGCGAGTTCTTCAAAGCTGTTCTTCTCCACTTTTCTGTCAGAACCAAGGAGGGCAGAGCCACTGAGAGCTAAATGGACCCGCTAAGGATTTTATTGATTGATTTAATGGAATTTGTACACTGCTTAATCATCAAAAACCTCTAAAGCAGTTCAGTCTCTCATTCAGCCTCTGGCAGTAGTGCCATCAGGGCTAGCCAACATGGCGCCTTCTAAGGGTTGTTGGACTACACCTCCCATCTGTCCCAGCCAGCATGGCTAAGGATGATGGGAGCTGAGGTCCACAACATCTAGAAGGCACCATGTTGGCCACCACTGGATGACAGAGGGTGGAATTCAATGTCACGTTCTTCCAAGTGTTCTGTCTGTGTAAGCATTCCGGTCTGCAAGACAGAATGATTCCCCCTCAACCCCCTCCACATGTTGTTCTCGTTGACCGCCCCTACCAACCAATTGTGGAGGGTGCAGGGGGGTTAAATTCCATCACACATGTGACAGTTCTTGTGCAGGGCTTCCATCAGCAGTTCGAAAGTATACCAGTGCAAGTAGATAAATAGGTACCGCTCCGGTGGGAAAGTAAACAATGTTTCTGTGCGCTGCTCTGGTTTTGCCAGAAGTGGCTTAGTCATGCTGGCCACATGACCCGGAAAAACTCTGCGAACAAACGCTGGCTCCCTCGGCCAGTAAAGCAAGATGAGCGCCGCAACCCCAGGGTCTTTCGCGATTGAATTTAACTGTCAGGGGTCCTTTACCTTTTAGAACAGCAGTTTTAGGTTTTTCACAGCATGGTGATGAACTCTGATACTTGCTAATGTCTGCAGATCTAGCTTCCGTTAAAGACACGGGAACCGGGAGCCGTGAAAACCTCAGCAACCCTTTAATGCAAATTGGACATACATCCAGCTTTATACTGCAGAATTGCTTGTGTACTGCAGTGTACAACTGGCACATGAATGATGGTGGCTTTTTCCTTCCTGTGTTTTCCACGCAGCACTTAGATGACAGCACAGATGGTGACTGCTTCCTGACAGGAAACATGTCCATTAAAATGACTCATGAAGATAAGAGATCGTTCTAATCATAGGGCACAGACAGGACTAATTTATTATAGAAAGGGATTTGCTTTGCTGAAGGCTGCTGAAAAGGACTGCATCTTCCAAAAAGCTGGCAGTGAGAGCTATACCATAACATAGACATTCTGGTGGTTCATTTACTGAGGTATGAAATGCTGGTAAAAAAAAAAAATGATCGGCAACAGAGTTAGGGTCAAACTGGACTTGACACTAAGGAGACCAGCTGGGTTATAAAAAGCAAAAGAAGTTAATACTATGCATGGAGGGGAGGCAATTTTTACTGGGTTCACAGTGCAAGGGGGGGGAGAGATTCAACCCGCTTCTCAACCAATAGGAAGCAGTGCCACTACACACCTGGCTTCTCCCATACCCTCCAAGCATCCTGCTTTTCCAGGGACAGTCCCGGAACTGTGAAAGCCAACCTGGCTTCTGATTTGATACTGAGATGTCTCTATTTCCCCTGCTAGCGCTGTCACCACCAAGCTTGGAGAGTAGGATAAGCCGGGTGGCTATTTGTCCTAGGCCGTAGCAGCTGTGGCTGCGGTTGTGAGGGAGCACACCATGGCTTCTCCATGGCTGCTGCTGGCTCATGGTGGCTACTGGAGAGCAGGCAAGGAGGAGAAGTGGCTGCCAGTGGCGTAGCGTGGGGGTTGTAGGGGGGGCCGGCTGCACCGGGCGCAACATCTGGGGGTTAGTGTGTGGGGTAGGGTTAGGGGGCGCAAATCCACGGGTTAGGGGGCGCAAATTACTTGCCTTGCCCCGGGTGCTGACAACCCATGCTACGCCACTGGTGGCTGCCACTGCTGAGGCCCCACCCTGCCTGACTCCAGCACTCCTGACAGTGTGTTTGCTCCTCGCTGAACTCCCTGCTGCCTCTCCTTGCTGGGAGGTGGTAGTGATGCCATTGCTGGGAGGCCCAGTGTGTGGCCACATCCATCCCTGCAGGCCAGGCCTGGAATCCAGCTTTTCTCATGAGGATAGACTTCCCTTTTTTTGTTTTGTTCCAGCAGGGTCCCTGTCCCTAACCTGCCTCACATTGTTGTTGTGAGGATGAAGTGGAGAAGGACTGCATGCACAATCCTAAGCTCCATGAAGGAAAGATAAGCAGATAATGCAGTAAGAAATAGGAAACAGCCAAACACCTGTGTTGTTGTGCACCTTCTTTCCCCCCCCCCACCCTTTTGACAAACGGCATAATGAAATGTCAAAGCACCTACTTAGCTGCATTTTATCTCCCTTTCTTGTACGTCAATCATGTGTGACAGGTCAGCCAAAAGCAGGGAGCTGCCTCCCATGCTCCTTTCCGAGTCTGATCTCATTGCCATGGATACTGCTGCCGACTGCAATCGCTCCGGCATTATGTCCGGATTTCCTCACAGGTGCAGATTTGATGCACATAAAAGAATAGAATTTAATTTCCAAGCAGATGCTGTTTATGGAAAGTGACTGTGAAGAGCCTGCCTTTGCTTGGGGTGATGCTTTAGCTGCGCTGCCTCCGATTTTCTTGCAATTACTTCGTAACGTCTAATTTTTATTTAAAAGTCTGCTATCAGATTGCTCTTTCAGGCTACAACGTGCAGAACTCTTGGATAAACGCCCGGTTTTTTTCTTATCTGCTTGGCTTCCTTTCAGGTTCAAAACATGCCTCCTTGGTAAGTCACAAACAGGCATTTGGAAGGCACATCTCTCCCTTAGTTTCTGCTGTCTTCCTTCTGTGAAGAGATGGCCTTTAATGACCTGGAAAAGGGCAATGCAGATAAGGAGCTCAGGGATGCCTGCAACCTCCCAACATTTGCATAAATGTTAGCTATTCAAAGTAGTCAGGGGAAGGAGAATCAATATAATTTGAGTATTTCTTCATCTGGGTTGGCCCAGATAACTGAAAATCTACCGGGAAAACCAGCCGAAATTTGACTTTTTTAGGTGGGGTGGAAGGTGGGTCATGAATACCACTGAGAATAAGTCACGTGAAGCTCCTGGGTGCATACAAATTTGTTTCATATATACATAAACCAGGAACGGACAAGTTTAACAACACATTTCTTCTATTCTTCCTCCCCTTCCCTCTACACCATGGGTAGGCAAACTAAGGCCCGGGGGCCGGATCTGGCCCAATCGCCTTCTAAATCCGGCCCGCGGATGGTCTGGGAATGTGTGTTTTTACATGAGTAGAATATGTCCTTTTACTTAAAATGCATCTCAGGGTTATTTGTGGGGCATAGGAATTCGTTCATCCCCCCCCCCAAAAAAATATAGCCCAGCCCCCCACAAGGTCTGAGAGACAGTGGACCAGCCCCCTGCTGAAAAAGTTTGCTGACCCCTGCTCTACACAGATACTCATCTTGAGTATTTTGATAATCACTGGATTTCTATGGGTAGGCACCAATCACTATCATCTTAACAGCATCACCTCAAGTCTTATCCTTTCACATGCATTTAAGTACGTAACCAGAGGTACCACTGTATATATAATAAAAACTGTCAAAGCCTACCATGAAAGTTTGAGGTTCCTTTGGCATGCCTAGCTTTTCCAATGCCAAAAGGATCCCATTCAATTATATGCTTCTGATCATAAAACTATATGAAATTGGCCCCTGTGTGGCCCACCTGTGTTCCAAGTATGCAGCAACCGAGAGTTTATTTATTTATTTTCTACACCACTAGCAGTACTAAAGCTACAGCTGTAGAAGAGGGTGGTTGATGCATTTCCGGGCTGCCTTGGCTCATCAGGTTTGGCTGTGATTCCAGAATCTTACCAGGGAGATGATGAGCAGCACGAAGCAGAAGGTACAGCTTGATGTTCTAGCTCTCGCAACTCCAACAGTTTGAGAGAAATCCTGTTTTGACTTGTCTGCTGAGTAAATATGATGTGTAAGTCTCAAAGGGAGAATAAAAAAGCACAGGCTGATCCAGTGTTATCATTTTAAGACGCTTGCTTGAGGAGGGATTGTTTTAAAGGAAGGGGTTTCCAATTAGAAAGATGCCTAGGACATGTTTTCTAGCTCATTTCGTGTCTTCTTTCATATTTAGTTGGTACTTCGTGTTACATCAAAACACAACGTGACACCTTCTTGACTAGTGATGGCAAAACAGGAGGGGGGAAAACTCCACACAGGCATTCTGCTCAGCTAATACCCAGAGTCTGACAGATTGTTATGCCAGCTAAATCCAGATTATGTATAAACTCAAATATACAGTGGTACCTTGGTTCTCAAACTTAATCCATTCCAGAAGTCCGTTCCAAAACCAAGGCGCACTTTCCCATAGAAAGTAATGCAAAATGGATTAAATCCGTTCCAGACTTTTAAAAACAACCCCTAAAATAGCAATTTAACATGAATTTTACTATCTAACAAGACCATTGATCCATAAAATGAAAGCAATAAACAAATCAATCAGTAGCTGAGCTGGGTTCCACATACTGACAAAAACAAAAACAAGAAGAGCCGCAAAAACACAAACACTAAAGAAAAAGTAAAAACAGACAGACCTCAGCGTAACACTCAAAACGGAAGTGTGGCACTCAAAATGGAGCATGTTCAGCTTCCGAAAAAGGTTCGCAAACCAGAACACTTACTTCTGGGTTTGCAGTGTTTTGGTTCCAAGTTGTTTGAGTACCAAGGCATTTGAGAACCAAGGTACCACTGTAGGTGACTTTTGTGAGAGGACAACCTCCTTTCCCAGGTTTTGCTGTGTATATCTCGGTTCTGTTTTATTGAGAAGGTGTGGCTTTCCTTTAACAGCCATTGGCCACTTGAAGTTTCTGCTTAACCTAAATTAAATTAGATACAGGAGGCAGGAACACCTAATTTCAAAAGTTTGATATTTTCTGTTTAACAGTTTTATTTATTTACTGGGACATTTATAGCCTTTCCACTTCAAAAGGGACCTTGAGGCAGCTTAGAATAATAAAATATGAAAGCACAAGGATCCAGTTATAGGGAAGCTACTCTACCCCAATAACACATGGATCAGGCCTGTGAAGCTAGCAGGAAACATTGTTGTTTTAAAAACTATTGAGATTTTTATTCATTTTGTTAAAGATATCAAATGTATCAATCACCTTTCCATATTATTGTTTGCATACTGTTAAATAACTGTTCTTTCCTTCTTATTGTTTGCAGACTGTTAAATGTATCAAATATATCAATCACTTTTCCCTATTATTGTTTGCATACTGTTAAATAACTAAAAGTAATAATAAAAAATCTATTCAGCTTCTGGGGTTCTTTTGGATGGTATTGCAAAATGCATTCCAAAATACAAATAGGAATCAGATATAGTCATTTGGATTTTACAAGGCCTTTCGCTTAACCCTGGAATCCCCAATGTGGCAACTGTGGGCATTACAGAGCCTACAGACCATCAAGGCTCCCTACTCTACCAATTTATTTATTTTTTAATTTGGGGTGGTTCTTGTTTTTGTTTTGCTTTTTCACTTGGTGGAGGTGCTTGTTCCTTGAGCTGTATTGCCTGATCTTGTGTGTGTGTGTGTGTGTGTGTGTGTGTTGTGGGGGTGGGAAATCTGAGCATCTCCAGGTTGTTGTTGTTTTTATGTGGGTTCTTTTGGTGAAATTGTTACTTTTGTTTATTTGCTTAAGAGTCCAACTCTCTTAACCACTGCACCATATTTCCACAATCATTTCTTAGATTTCCACATGTGTATCCAGACAAATAGTTTCAGAATCCCTAGCTTAGTCAATGATGCAGCATGCTAGACAGTTTATAACTCTAGTATGTACTATAGGTGATTTACGTGTGCCATTTCTGTAAACAGGCGCGTCCCACTGTGCAACCCCCAATTATTTTCCATGCTTTATTCCAGCTGAAGGTTTTCCATATCTGGACACAAACATTTTCTATGAAAGACAAAGAGCAATGAGAGATTCAGCCAGAACCAGCAAGTCACACTTAAGTCCTAGAGGTCTGTTTGTGCATCACAGCCTTTTTGTCCATACTCAGTAAAATTCAAACCAGTATCCAAACATCTGCCACGATTTGGGGGGGGGGTGATTAAATTGTACCTAGCAGCTTCTGTCTTATCTCAGTTTATACATTGAGAAAATATTAATTTCCACCCTATATTAAAGTTGACCAAGATTCATTGATTTACATCACCTGCTGTTCTCATTTATAAAAATGGTGCTGTCTTTATCAAACAGAGCCAAGGATCCAAACAGTTGCAGAGGCAGAGTAATGAAACAAGAAATAACAGTTCGGAGCATGAGGATGCAAAAGCTAGAGCTAAAGCAGTCAAAAGGGGGTGGGTGGGAGAGAATCTGGTTTTTGAAGGAACTAATACCAAAAGCTTCACATAAGCACCCTCTCTGCTATCTCATGTATCCCTTTAACCCAAGGACCACTGGGAAGAAAGAGCTCCTGCTGGAGGTTTTGAAGTGAAGTTTAGGCTTATCTCATTGCAGCCCTTAAAGATGATAAACAAGTCTCCAGCTGCCTTCCTTTATCACTTGCTGAAGATTTACTTTGCTGGCATATGGGAAAAGTATAGTTAACGGGCTATATCCCCCACTTCCCCACCACACAGACACACTACAGATTAGTTCTCACATTCTAAATCAACCAGCGAATAGCTTAGCTCTTCCACTGAATTTTGAGGGCAGAGGCTCATGTACATTAAAACTCACACAGTTGAAAGCAGAAGTAAAAAAATCTTTGGTTAGCCTACCAACAATGTTCCAGAGCTACAGAGGAAATGGATATGCTTTTATTAATGTGTAGGACGGCCACCCAGATTCAGTTTTGACAGCCCTCCGACACTTCCAGGACTTCGAAATGAAGTCCAAAATGGCCAGTAGGCCTAGTCATCCAGTCATAAAGACCTCTGTGGAATAAAGCAATTGATGATATTATTGTGTTCAATAATGACTGATTCCACTGAGTCAGAAGTCCAGCTCAAATCCAATTCTACCCGGTCCCTGAACCACAAAATTCAATGCATGTTATATGAAATTTGAAAGCACTGAATTCAGTTATTTTGTGAGACCTCATCTCAATAGTTTTAAGACAGTCCTGTCACCTGCAACTCTTCCACATTATTCAGAAAGCTACATTCACTTTGTATTTGCCTACTGTACAAATACATTTCCCCTCCATCCATTCCATATTGAATCGTATCATTTCTTCTAAGGCAAACACAAATACACCCACACTACCTGCATTGCTCCTTTGTCTTTAATACTGCCTTAGCAGGAAAAATAGCAAGCCTGATCCTTAGAAATTGCTTGATTCACTTCTCTGTGTAAACGGATGCATCATTTTCAAACATAATGAGTAGGAGAATGGCAGAATGATTGAGGCAAACAAACAAGCATTTACAAGACCAAAGCAGCTAATTTCATTGAATATTTTATGCAATATCAGTATCAACATTACTTGTTCATTTTTATCGGGGGAATCTAAGCACCAGGAGAAAACAGATATAGTACCATACTAGAAACAGAGAAAAGAGTTATCAGTGCTTCCTGTACAACACAAACACACATCTTTAAGTCAATCTGAAACTGCCTTCTACGTGAATCTCATTAAGAGCTAAGGAAGCTGTTGTGAACAGTCTTTTGACAAAATTGTCTGAGTGCCAATCTATACAATCAGATCATAAATAAAGGCAAATTTCCATATAGGTGTTTTGTGGGGAGCAGGGGTGTCTCAGTGAAGAACATAGCCTTTTCAGCGAAAGGTCTAGTTTTCTGGACAGGTCCCATGAATGTTTTACTTTGGGACACAAAGTAAAATGTTTTTGCTTCAGCAAGCTGTTAATCTCCCATAGAAGCTGAAGGTTACCTGTGTTTGATTTTGTAACCAATGCAGAAGGGGGAAAGAACAGACTAAAAGGAAGCAGAATGACACAGAAGGAGAAGCCGCTGGGGGTGGGGGATAGATTATGAATTTAAATTGTAAAGTAAAAGCATGATCTGAAAGAAATGGGGAAAGAATGTGTTGCAGAGAGAGAATGAGAATGAGCGTCGGATGGATTAAGACAAGCTATGAAATCTGAGGGCCTGGGGACACTTGAAAGAAATGGTCCTCAAGGAAGAATAAGAACAGACAGCTGGAAGATGGAAATCAACCAGAAGGCTACAATTATGTCAATGTGATATTGAAATCTTGTGACAGAAAAGTGAAACAAGTAGTGCTCTGCATTTTGTGGCTCAGGAGCTTTATTGGAACGAGGACTGTGATCTAGTTGAAAAAGTTAAAAGTTAAAGCAAAAGTCCCCAATGTTTCTGAACCTGGGGCACACCTCCAAATGTAAGGAACTGCGTGAGCACACAAGATACCGATTTCACCAAAGAAACATTGGGAAACATCCCCTCCACACACAAAACAGGCAAAACACTGACACACACCCAAAAGAAACAAAGCAAAGGTTCGAAGAGCAAGCAAAGAACACCCCAGCTCTGAAAGACCCCATCTAACCAATCAAAAGTAAGACCATCACTCAAAAAAGCAGGCAACACTCCTTGAAGAAACAAATGCAAAAAAGTAAAAACACACATACCTCCTGAAAAAAAAATATAAGAAAGCAGCAAATCCCCTGGCTGACCCCACCACACCCCAAATTTTAATTTCCTCCAGTGGCACTGCCCTCTTCTTTTAAAAAAACAAACATGCATTTCTTAAAATCTGTATGGGCAGGATGCCTCCAAGCAGGACATCTGGGTGCACCATGTTATGGGAGCCCCAGGATTAAAGACTTTCAGCCTTCATCTTAAATCTGAGGTGTCATTTTAGAGCTGCTGAATCTGGCAACTCCAGCTAGCATCAGATGCCCCCTTAAACACACATACACATCGTAAACCCTGTTTTTTAACTCTTTAAATAACCCAAGCCAAGACGAATATTTTGGCATGCAAGATGCATGGAAGATGAAGGGCCCTGCATGAGGAGCAGGGAAGAGAGTATCACTCAGGGTGGGAGGCTGGGGGAAGAGAGGGAAGGTCCCAGGTGAGAGCTGGGAGGGCTCCCCCTCCTTTGTATGGAATAACAGTTAATATAAAACCTTGATAGAGGGCTTTGTATCATTTTCTCTTTTTTATTTTTCCTCTTTTGCTTATTCTCTTTTTCTATCTTTTCTCTCTGTTTTATTTATATTTAGTTTGGGTTTTATTGTATTCTATGTTGAAAACTTTCAATAAATAACTGATTATATATATTTTTAAAAAACTCTGTTGCCATTACAAAGGGCTGCCATTCGAGAGGGAACCAGCATCGATTATATGGGGCTTCTGTCCTCTGCAAGCAGTCTCCTCCAACCAAGATGTCTTCAAGATGTCCAGTCATCACTTAGGCAAATAAGAAACTTGAAGGATGCTTAATCCAACCCTCTTTCCTCTTGTCTGTCTAACACTTACACCTCTGGAAACATCAAAGGCAGAGGATTGCTCTGCAAAGACAGTAATCAGTATGCAACTCTCTGCTGAATTTCTGTTTACTTGAATCAGAGCTAAACTACCGGTTTACTGTAACAATAGTAACATCAGTAACTTACATGGCATATTTAAACAAATAATTCAGGAAGCAGCCAATTTTTCATTCTTTTTAATCACTTGAGAAAATATAATAAATACACTGGTCTTTTGAGATTAAAAAAATTGCATTGTATTTTCAACCCCCTGATAATTCTTTTTCTCCTGTTGTTCCATGATATGTATTTTTTCCTCTTTCCTCCGTGCTCTGATTCATCCTGTTGTCCTCCAGTAATTTGATGGGTTTTGCTTGATAAACACCAATGGAAAATTTGCTAAAGTAGCTCACGGATTTAGGAAAGGCTTTATATTGAGAAAGATCCAGCCAATTCAAGCCAGCTAAATTAAAAGGAGATGGACTTCCGTTTTTGTTCAGTTCAATTACCTTTTGCAGTGCAGCAGCTAATTTACAAGCCCTGGAAAAACAGAGCAAGTGCTTTTATTCAGTTTACTCAGATTGCTTCCATCAAACAAATGTAGGTCTTTGGAGGGATGAGCATTTTAGGAATGGACATTTGCTCTTAATGCTAAAACATTTGCTCTGAAAACCCATTCTTGACATCAAATGTCTAAGCTTGAACAACTGATGAACACACTTTGAAAACTGACGTAGTCCTAAGTGTCCCAATATTCTAAGCACATTTGTTTAAAAGTAAGTCTCATTTCTCCATTCTCTGTTTCTCATTTTCCCAATCTTAAATTCACATTACTGCAGCAATCTGCAATTTAATTATTATTATTTAAATCATCACAAGAATTCATCAGCATTTTTGTGTGAATGTCTCCTGACACACACATTTTGTAAGCATTTTCTCCTAACAGAATGCATCTTTACATTTTATTTTCACTAATTCCGCCGCACACTTTTCTCAAATTTTTGTAAACGTTGGTTGTAAAATTCAGATGAGTGCAAATTTTGAAGGATGGCTGCATTTCAATCCTCATATTATTAATTATTATTACTATTAATTTTTTTTTTTTTTTTGTATACTGTACCGCCATTCATCCGTAGATCTCAGGGTGATTCACAGCATATTGTTTCAGAAAGTGGGAACTTTATAGATTCGCCTTTATATGTGAGCTGAATCAAATTTCTCCCCCTTCTCTATCATATTCTTCTGATCTCATGGGTACTTCAGCAGGCATTCAACTCCACACAATGCACCCTGAGGCTCATTGTGTCAGGTGATGGGGAGCCCGAGTGGAGAGATGAATCTACGGTTTCCTCACTAGCCTGGTGAGTTGCTGGGGCAAATTTGAGAAGACAGCAGCCCGCAGCCCCTCAGGGACAGCTTTCTGCATGACTGCTATGTCTGGGAGCAGATGATGCATCACTGAAAGCTGCACCATATCTGTCATCTCTCTCCAAAATTGGTCGTGCCCTAATGCAGCCTGAAAAGGAGCTGTTCCGCAACTTTATGGCTGGGAACACTCTGAGAAAGAAACGCAGGAGCGGAAACAGCCACATGAAACAGCGAGACTTTTTAGAGTACTTGTCTTCAGGCCACACACACATTTGGAACTGCTTAGCATCATGTTGGGCCAACTCACCTTCTTTGACTGCCAATGTGAGTTAAGGGGCCTTCTTGGGAAGTGACAAGCACCACAGGCCTCCAGTTCTGTGGAATAACTTCAGTTCCTTCAGCTTCATCTGTGGCTCAGGAGGAAATTGTGACACAGGAAGAAATTGTGGTCCAAGAGCACCTGGGAGAATTCAGGCTAGACTTTTAATGAAGCTTCCTAGACATGGGGTGGAAATACCTTGCAGATATTATTGGACTCCCAACCACCATCATCTCTGACACTGCTGATGGGAGTTGTGGTTCAGCAACAACCAGAGAACCAGCAGTTGGCCACCTCTGTCCTAGACTAACAAAGTTGCTGGCTTTATTTTTAGAAAGAAAGCACGAAAGAAATTAAATTTTATACCTCCCCCAAGTATTTTTTCCACTAATGACTCACAAAGAAACAGAACACTGGATTAGTTGATTCAGAATGGTTGCTGTTATGTTGATATCCCAACTTCACGGGTAGCATACTGACACTACAAAGTAGTCCTGAATGCGATAACATTTTTGGATTCTCTCCCCCCCCCCTTTCCACAGCATCCATTTGAATTCTCATTGCAGCGGAACTGCACATAGAAGCTGGGTGCCCCTTAATTTGGTCTTCAGCTTAGGTCTTGCAAAGTGTTATCACGTTTGTAATCACCTGGAGGCCATGGCCAGCTTACCGGTAACTAACAAAGCTGGACCAGTTTTGTTCCCTGCATATAATGATATAATCTTGGCACTGAATCATCCAAATAGCACAGCCCTTTGGGGAAAGGTTCGGTGCAAGAAGAGGGTTAATTGTAATATTGCAGAGGGCAATGAAGGTCTGTTAATTAGAGGTGGAGAGACAAAGTGCAATAATTCAAATACAGTCCAGGTTTTGCTCCTTCATAAACATAAATCACAGAGGTCAGAGTGACATTTATATAGAACTATCTGTACAGAATTATATTTACTTATAATCACTGCAACTACATAATAGGTATAAAAGAGTCAAGCCCTTGCTGTACGGTATTTCTGCAGCATAATTTTATCGGTATATTTATACATACATGTTTTTATACAGTTATATGCATTGCTGTATGCCTGTGTTTATGTCCTGGTTACTATAGGAAACATAGAGGGTGTATGTGTATAACTGGCATATAATATGGTATGTATAATAAGGCAAATAATATTCAAGAATCTTTTGTATTTTTAGTGAAACCAAAGGGAAGGGGGACTTGCTTCTCACTGGATTAAGGAGCAAGGCAGAAATCTGTGTGGGTATTGGGATTTTCAGAAAATTGTGTCATTCGCATAATACATGTTAGTTCCTTCAATACATTTCCTCTTTATTTAATAGCACAGACCAAATTAAGAAAAGCAGGAGTTGCGGCACCGAGATTGTTGTGAATTTCAAAAAAAGGAGTGGGGAGGAGCAGAGGCACAATGAATAGTGCAATGCCATGAATATGTGTGTATGCCAGTCCATTCACTAGAGAGGTTAATAGCAGCAAAACGTCTTAGAAAGAGACAGATCTTGCAATCTTGGGTGTAAGATATTAATCAAAGGAGAGAAAGGCATTTGTATAAATTGTCATGAAAAGAGTAATGGAAGCCTTAATATGAGACTGTAAAACAAAAATTGTCATTCAGTCTTCACATTGGCTCATCCTTGTGAAACGCACCCAATTTCAGGAACAGGTTTTTTTCAGGGGTGGGGGGAATTAAGACAATATGAAGCATAAGGGAACATGGATTGCATGTTCAAGTTCAAGTTGAACACTATGTTCCAGTGCAGAATGTGATAGGTTTTTCATCTGGAACTGCAGAGTCAATGTCATTCCAAAGTCAAGCAACTTTATCCTCAAAATGTAGAACCAGTTGGTCACAGTGGGCCCTTCAATGTTCCAGAGGCCAGTACCCCTCAATGGGAGTCACTAACAAGAGGAAACAATGCAAGCTGCAAAATGAGTCTTCTTCACAGTCTACACCACCACATGGTAGGCATGATAATGTGTGCTAGCCAATGTTCGGTCAGCATCTATGTGAGATTTGAGCCACTTATGTTTTAGTCTTCATCCAGCAACCAAGCAATCCCACATTCTGCAATCATCCCTCCAAATTAACACCTCTTACCTGCAGGCAGGCAGCAATCACACCAAGAAAGAGAACTCTCAGACTGATGTGGGCAACACACACACACTCACTGACTTGAGTAAGAGATTTAGTTGATGATTCCTTGAGTGGTAGGAAAGACCTGCTGAGAAAGTCTGTGGTGCCCTAAAGGTGTGGAGTACATGAAAAATGTCCTGAATACTGTATGTTTATCCAGAATGACCCAAGGAACATATGAGTTCTTCATTTTCTACCCACAGAGATAGAATCTGTTGCATTTTCTACACAGAGGGGTCTCTGTATGCTTTTCCACAGGGGATCGATCCACAAAATACTCCCCATAGCAAGTAAGCCATTTCATTCAACTAGCCTGAACATTTTCACCTTTCATTGTATACAATTCAAGGGGAGACAGTTGATTTTGTTCTGGCCAATTCAGGCTGTAGTCAAACCTTTCTCTGCTTGCATTTGATGAGATTATAATTGCTGCATGTGATGTCACAATGTTGAGAATGAAAGCGCTGATTGCTAAATGCAGATTGCTGGACACTGTTTAGGTTTCTCATTCACAAAAGAAAACTAAGAGAGAGAGAAAAAGAGCAATGCTTTTATGCATGAGTCAGGATCCATTAACTTCTATCTAATTATAATTTATGAATGTCTCATTTTGAACAAAGTGGCAGAGGGAGGGGAGAGGGAGCTCTGAAGCTTAAGATGTGATTGTGCATAACTAACAGAACAAAGGTAATATGCAACTCAAGTTGCTGCTGCTTTCATTTTGGGGAGGAAATTGGGGGGCCCTATGATTTGTTTGAAAAGGATATGCTTACAACAGTTTTGTAAAGTGTCACTTTATGCTTCCTCCCAACTCCCATTCCTCCAGTGCTGGCAATCTTGATTTGAAAGTATTCTCCTCGCCTCCTTTTTTACTTTGTTATACAAAATCCTTTGCTAGCTTTGGAGTGGAGCTGAAACACACTGAAACTGTTTTGTTGCTGTTTGGAGATGTAATATATTAGCAAGCTTTCCTTGGAAAGGATATAGCCAAGAGCTTATCTGTGCCTCATTCAGATATTACTTACTAGAGGAACATTAATCCCTTCCCTATACAAATGTGATGTCATATGAATACTGAAAACTAACTTAGGTCCTAGGTTTCTAGGTTACATTGAGAATAGGCCTGGTACTGATCAGCCTCTGGTGGCTACTTGATCCTGGTCTTTTTAGGACAGAACTGTGTGTGTACATGTAAACCTTGTGGCAGGATTAAATGGAGGGACAGATGAAGGTGTTTGTGGTGAAGATACCTGGTGGCAAAAGAGAGGCAATCCCAAGGGGGCATGGAAACCTAGATCCCAGTAGAAATTGGCCAATAAAACCAAACAAATCCTGGGGCAGTGAAATAATGTACTGCCATGTGGTAGGGGTGCATTAACATAGTCAATAGTTCATTCATTCCTGGCAGCATTATGGAGAACCCACTGATTTTGGGCTACAATTCCCATGAGCCCTAGCCAGCATGACCAATGGTCAGGGATGAGAGGTGTTGCAATTTAACAAGATCTGGAGGGCAGCAGGTTGGGGAAGGCTGATTAAGGGAGAGCACCCTGATTCATGAAATCTTGTACTTCTAATTCCATCTGTTCTAGATCTATTTTAATGTTGAGAACTCTTCACTCTGAAACCTGGGTTGCCTCATCTCTAGTGTACCTATCTCAGAATACAGGTAGGTAGCCGTGTTGGTCTGACACAGTAGAAATACTGTATATATAAAAATAAAAATACACTGAAACAGAAGCCGCCAGACCTTTATTTATAGTACGAGGGTGGGGAGGGGTGTTACTCAGAAGG
Source organism: Podarcis erhardii (assembly GCF_964252035.2). Classification (NCBI taxonomy): domain Eukaryota; kingdom Metazoa; phylum Chordata; class Lepidosauria; order Squamata; family Lacertidae; genus Podarcis; species Podarcis erhardii. The sequence goes on along the minus strand of NC_138498.1, from coordinate 53,452,832 downwards.
GTGGTAGGAATGGGTGATTGGCTGATAGGTGTGGTAAACCTGTTGATGACTGTTAACAACTGCAATTGGTCTTACAGGAAAAAGCAAGGGTTGAGATGGCCATGGCTTTATACATGATAAAGCTCTCACTTTATATAAAGGTCTGGTGACTTCTGTTTCAGTGTATCTGAAGAAGTGTGCATGCAAACAAAAGCTCATACCAAGAACAAACTTAGTTGGTCTCCAAGGTGCTACTAGGGATGCAGGTGGCACTGTGGGTTAAACCACAGAGCCTAGGACTTGACGATCAGAAGGTCGGCGGTTCGAATCCCCTTGATGGGGTGAGCTCCCATTGCTCGGTCCCTGGTCCTGCCAACCTAGCAGTTTGAGAGCACGTCAAAGTGAAGAAAAAGAAGAAGAGTTTGGATTTGATATCCTGCCTTATCACTACTCGAAGGAGTCTCAAAGCGGCTAACATTTTCCTTTCCCTTCCTCCCCCACAACAAACACTCTGTGAGGTGAGACTGAGAGACTTCAGAGAAGTGTGACTAGCCCAAGGTCACCCAGCAGCTGCATGTGGAGGAGCGGAGACGCAAACCTGGTTCCCCAGATTACAAGTCTACCACTCTTAACCACTACACCACACTGACTCTGCAAGTAGATAAATAGGTACCGTTCCAGCGGGAAGGTAAACGGCGTTTCCGTGCGCTGCTCTGGTTTGCCAGAACCAGCTTAGTCATGCTGGCTTCATGACCCGGAAGCTGTACGCCGGCTCACCCAGCCAATAAAGCGAGATGAGTGCTGCAACCCCAGAGTCAGCCACGACTGGACCAATGGTCAGGGGTCCTTTTTAAGGTGCTACTGGACAATTTTTTTAAAAAAAAATTATATATGTCTCAGAATAAATAGGGTATTCCCCCACACACATACACACACATACTCTCACACACTCCATCTCTATGATTATTAATCTATAGCGATCTTTGAAAAATCTTCCTGCAACAAAATTTCTCAATTCTCTCAAAATCTACACACATGAGTCACACAGAGAAAAGGGGGGAGATGGGAATGAGCCAAACACTAATAAGTGCTACGGAGAAGCGGGTTTGGGTTTTGCTTTTGTTGCAACAAAACATATTTCCTGGGGGGTGTCAAAGCGTCACAGCAATTCATCTTAATTAGCAAGACTTCATGTTGCAGTTTGTGAGTGCTTGGGATCTTGGAAGATTAATGGATAGAAATGAATTGTGAAAAACTGTCCAAACAGAGCAACTCTAATTGCCTCTAAGATTAAAATATTGTAGCAGAAAAAAAGGTGTGTGCGCTTGTGTGTATAGATTATTTGCAAAGAATCTCGCAGAGAAAGAAAGGAAATGAAACATCCCCCTTCAATAGTGCCTTTGTTGCACACATTAGTTGGCACATTTCAGGGTCAATCTGAGGCCATTTAACCTGCATCCAGCCTGGGCCAGCCACACTAGTTAATGTTGTGCAGGACTGTCTCTCCATCCCCAAACATATACAAGTACAGCGGTACCTCGGGTTACATACGCTTCAGGTTACATACGCTTCAGGTTACAGACTCTGCTAACACAGAAATAGTGCTTCAGGTTAAGAACTTTGCTTCAGGATGAGAACAGAAATCGTGCTCGCGGCACGGCAGCAGCAGGAGGCCCCATTAGCTAAAGTGGTGCTTCAGGTTAAGAACAGTTTCAGGTTAAGAACAGACCTCCGGAACGAATTAAGTACTTAACCTGAGGTACCACTGTACAAGTATAAACATGACCAAACATCTCTGTATCAGTAGTCTCTACAGTGGGGCTGCCATTATTGGGATTTCAAGGACGGAACTGACATCCAGGGGGAGAGGGGATTTCTGAAGGGCGGAAAAACTCAACCATTTTGGTGGCTTCCTGTCCTGGTTTTCACTTTTTGAAATATGGCAACTCTACTCTACAGTCTCTGTAAGTTGCAGCCTGCATGTATGTCTGTCTCCACACCCAGACACACCTTAATCACCTCGCCAATGCAGGCAGAAAGCTGAGAGGGAGAATAATATACAGTGGTACCTCGGGTTAAGAACTTAATTTGTTCTGGAAGTCTGTTCTTAACCTGAAACTGTTCTTAACCTGAGGTACCACTTTAGCTAATGGGGCCTCCCGCTGCCGCTGCACGATTTCTGTTCTCATCCTGAAGCAAAGTTCTTAACCCGAGGTACTACTTCTGGGTTAGCGAAGTCTGTAACCTGAAGCGTCTGTAACCTGAGGTACCACTGTAATAGACAGGAGGCTGTGTGACCTTTCCATTGAGAAGTAGTTTCCACATGAACCATGTTTCTCTCAGTGGAGAAGAAAAACCCTCTCCATGCTGAGGTAAATGCCACTGTAACATCAACAGGCATTTATCAAATTCTCTTCACCTGTTTGGATGTTTGGGTTACTGGGGCATCAGTTTCCTCCCATGTAAGAGCTGAATCTGTTTCATTACTGGCATTTGTGCAATTTTTAGGAACATATAGAAAGCTGCCATATGGTCCACCTAGCTTATTATTGTCTACAACCTGTGGCCCTCCTCCTGTTGTCCTTGACCATCAGCTGTGCTGACGGGGGCTGATGGGAGTTGTGGTCCAACAACATCTGGCTTGCCAAAGGTTCTGCATCCCTGGCCTAAGGTGAGTGACAGCATCTCTCCAGGATTTCAGACAAGGAGTCTCTATCAACCCTCCCTGAAAATGCTAGGGATTGAGCCAAGCTGAGACCATCTGCATTCAAAGCAGATGCTCTGCCAGGGAGTTACAGCCCTTAGTTCTGTCAGTGAAGAAGATGACTGAGGTAGAGAAGCAGGGAATGTGGACAGTAAGCATTCCAGACATTTGGTGATGAGCACCTTGCCAGTGATATGAATTTGACATATGCCATGTGTAGACAGAGTCATGCATGCCCTTTTGTTCTCCCTCTTCCTAGCTCGCGGGCAGAACTGTTAGTTTTTAAAACAAATGAAGTGGTTAAGAAATACAGATCAACATTGGCCAGTGGCATGAGGTCAATGGACATGAGGACTAGGCTAGTCCCCTAAATGTGCTCCTGGCACCTCCTTCCCAAAGCCCAGGAAGCTCCTGCCTGGCTTAGGAAGGGAAGCATGATTCTCCAGGTCCAAAAGCCCTCCTGCCCATGCAGCTGTGGGAAGGAGGAAGGAGAGTTCCAGCATCCTCTCAAGAGCCCCTGGCCCTAACTCAGGCTTCCTCAACCTCAGCCCTCCAGATGTTTTTGGCCTACAACTCCCATGATCCCTAGTTAGCAGGACCACTGGTCAAGGATGATGGGAACTGTAGTCTCAAAATATCTGGAGGGCCGAGGTTGAGTAAGCCTGCCCTAACTGTTCCCCTATGAAAAATTTAGCGCATGCCACTGATATTGGCCCTTGACTTGAAGCAATTCTGGAACTCACTACAGGATCCAAATGTCAAGAAATTCTCTGAAGGCAAGGGCTGAGTGAAAAAATAGAAGATGGCTAGCTAGAGAGTAGAGAAACGTTTGTTTTATTATTTGTGTCACTTTCTTATCCCACCACTCTTCCTCCAAGGAGCTCGGGAAACATACATAGTCTTTCTCTGTTGCTGAAACCACTCATTTTAACCTTACAACAACAGACAGAAGTAGATTAGGCTGAGAATTCATCCACCGAGTTCATTCGGTGAGGGCATCATGGCTGAGTGAAGATTGGAACACTGGTCTCTGTGATTCAGCACTATTCCTGGGACAATCTAAATTGGGAAGCAGAGCAAACCTCATGCCACGGCAGAATGGAAGCGCTGCAAACATGGATATTTGTGGCAAAAGCATTCTGTGATGCCTGCTCATTGCATGGGCAGGGTCTTTAGATAGGTTTCCTATGGGGGGTTTTTGGAGGGGAGGGTTGGTGATGATAACAACTGGAAATGTTTGGGGGATTTTAAGTTTGCAAATAGAAGCAGAAGAAAGAAAAAATCACCAGCTGACATGGACAATAAAAATACTCCATCAATCTGTGTTAAATATGTAGATGTAAATGGATAGATTAATATATAAATGTAAAGATTAATATAGGCAGTTCATGCATCTAAAACCTAGGTGCCTAAACAAGACTGATGAAACATGCATTTAAACATATCTAGAAATACTATCGTGTGTTGCAAGCCACCCTGACAGTTTTTCGAAGATGAAGGATGGGGTATCAAATAATTTAAATAAACGAATAGCCTCTTCCTTTGCCCTGCACCAGACTTGGAGTCACCTTACAGCACACGAGACTTGCGAAATAAATAAATAAATAAATAAATAAATAAATAAATAAATAAATAAATGTGCTGATGGTTATCCCAAACTGACAGAAATAAAGAGCCTTACAGGTTTTATCAGGAGTGGGGGCTATTTTTTGTTCTGAGATGCATATACACCTGATGAATTACATTGGATTGCACTGCAGACCTTGAATGGTATGGCAGTGGGCTGAGATACCCGCCAGAACAGCGACAGCATTGAAGATGACTGCTCCATTCTGTCTGGGCCATCTATGCACAGCTAGTCAGAAAGCAGCCCAATTTCCATATTCGGCTGTGAGTGGCTGTAGACAAGTGTGGCAGGAAATGCTACCACAAAGCTGTTTATTATGCTGTTGCTGTGGTCCCCTTCCCCCGCCACACACACACACACACACACACAATACTTTATTTTTTCCTTTATTTTTTACTGTGATATTTTTTGGAAAGAAAGGAAGGAATGTAACCACACACATACACACACACTTCCTTGCTGCAGTTTTCTGTGATGAGACAGGCTAGAGTGTACTCAAGCTGAGGGGATCACTTGAGAGAGTCACGGCTGTCAAAGGAAATAAATTTGACAGCTAGGCCCCTGTGATGGGCAGAGCAGCAGTGATAACTTTTATCCTTCAAGCACTGTTAGAGATATCACGACTGCAGCTGTGCAGCGGGGAAGCTATAGCTCATTTGTATGGATGAAATTCTATTACACAGATACAGCGATAATCCCCATTACCAGAGGCTAATTAATTTTATTCCAGAGGTTTCTTTGAGGTACCAAACTCCAAATTAAAGGGCCCAGATTGATAGGGAAATGGAACTTTAGGTTCTATTAGATCCACACACCCCTCCTACACACAGACACACACACACACTGTTTCTGCTCAAAAGAAGAGCAGCCCTTTTGGAGAATATATTACAGAAGTGTAACATTTCAGATAATGAGCCAGTGCCCAGAGAGGAGTTAATGTTAATTGGAGAGCCTGGTAATTCAGGGAAGGAAAAGCTGAGGAATCAATCTCTCTTTGACATCCTTTAAAAGGATTGGCAGTGTGTTCTTGCAGCAGCCAGAGTGGAGACACAGCTGTGCTGCTTGCTGGACTGTGACATTACCAGATGTTGGGTGTAAAGAGAACGGTTTCCCCTACAAGTCCTGATTTGTGTGCAAATATATGTGCGCACATTTGTCTCCTCTCCAAGCACACATAAGCCGCTAATAAGCGCATGTTTGCTTGTTCTCATTGGTTACAGCTCTCTCTTCTGCAGAAGCTGGATCTTGGCATAGGACAAACAAGTGGTGCATCATTTATGCCAATGCTCAGTCCCAGGCTCAGCACCAGAGCAGAGTGCTGGAATATGTGGACAAAAGTGATTCTGATCATGTGAAAAGTACATTTTGCTTATTACCAAGAGAGAAGCTGGAATCTGCTCCCACACACTTAGGATTAAGGAACCAGACTTTGAGGCAAATGTGCTCCATCAGGTCTCTCCGGCCAAGCTTGGATGAGATCATGTGCATGAGTATATTATATGCACAATGAGATGTGTGATCTTTTGTTCTGCCCTTTGTCACGAGCCATGATTAAACCAGGAAGCTTCCAATGAACCAGAGTTTCCTGTTCTGTTTAACTGGGAAGCTGCAGGTGCATTCCACAATATTCCCTTTGGGGCATTCCACAATATTAAATCACACTGTGAAATTGGTTTAAACTGTGGCTTGTTTGTAAGGTGGTAACCATAGTCTCCTGGTTGGGTTGAAACAGTAAACTATGGTTAATTTAAAAAAACCAAATTGCAATTCGCATGCAGGGAGGATCAAAGGAGCTCCATGTGTAAACAAAAGAGCTTGTGTATGTATTATGTCAATTTAATTTTCCTTAGTGGATTTAATTCATCAAGGGGGATGGGGATCTTAACTGCCATGTACATGAAGGAAGCCATCATATGCTTCCTGGGAGAACCCCTGGGGGACCAGAAGTCACAGTAGAAGTGTCACTCCACTGGCAGAGAGTGAGGCCCGCTGGTGGAATTGCATGCTCACTGATAGAGGCCTCCTGATTCAGAGCAAATCAGGGGCATCATGTCAGAAACAGGGTCCTAAGTTCCCCAAACATGCACACACCAAAGTGGCTCCTAAACTATGCCAGCCCTGGAGCTGATGTGGGATGTGGCATCCAGTGGGATGGCATGGAAGATATTAAAATGGCAAGGGGAAAAGAACTGCAGACCACCTCCTGCTCCTCTCAGCCTCCATCAAGCCAGCAGGGCATAAGAAGTGGTGGCAGCTACACCACTGACTCTCCCCAAACCCATCTTCATAGAAATATTCTCTTAAGCTACAGTCCTATACACACTTGGGAGTAAGTCCCATGGAGCTCAGTAACACTTACTTCCGAGTACAGAATTGCAAGGCACGTGATTAACCAAACTGAGTTTTGTACTGAGTGCTCCTAGCTGGCCTTTCGCCCTGAAGGCGACTAATTCCTTGCACGTCATTTGTGCTTTTCACAAGACCTCTGATTCCCTGACCTCCTGCTGCATAGGGATGGTGCAAGCTGAAGAGGATTTCCATGGTGTTCAGCTTCATATTTGCACAGAGGGTTGCTTTAGGTCTAGAGAACACTGTTCACCTATCATACTGCACTTCATGCTGCTTTTAAACCAGGGACAGGGGCTCCAGTTCTCATCAACCTTGGTCAGCATGGCCAATGGTCAGGGGTGATGGGGGTTGTAGTCCAGCAACATTTGGAGGGCCACAGGTTCTCCATCCCTGTTTTAAGCACTGCAGATGATAATGTCGGTGACTGAAGCAAATTGCAAAAAGAGCTTGCTCCTAGTAGTTCAGCTCCTTGCTTGGTCTGGCTGCAAGAATTAGATCACAGGCACAGAAGGTGGCTCAGCTAATAGCCCGGCCGCCGCCACCTCTGGCTGTTTTCCTCACCCCCTTTTTTCTTTCTTTCTCCAAGGCACTGTGACCCCACATAGGTCTGGCATTAGTGCGACAGCTCTCGCCCCACAGTGTGTTACTGCCAGCTCTGAAATGCTCAGAGGATTAAAAAGGGGGAGAGCTTTCACGAAAGGGAGCAGCTTTTGCATTCATAGTGTTATTGTTCACAGGCATGGCTTCTTTGAGCATCTCTTTCACAAGCTATTTATAGCAGTCGTTTCTGGGTTATTGTTATCGCCCTTTTAATGAAACCTTCCTAGAGGTGGCTTGTGTTCTCACACGCCATCTGTTAACAGATCAGGGTTTGGTGTTGGTGTGTGTGGTTTCATTTGCATTCCCCCCCCCCTTCCCTCAAAACACAGACTGCACTGCAGCTTGTAAATTAGAGGCCAAGCTAAGCTGCAAAGCAAATCCAGTAACGGTGGGAGTTGCATTGTAATGAGAAATACTCTTGTGCCCTTAGAAAACTGTTGTAACAGCCAGCTGCAATTAGAGAAGTGGTCTTTGTGGTATTTCTCTCCGTGTCCCAAGTGAAGCAAGGTGCATTTGGGGCTTGGCTCAGCCTGCAACAGCATCCTTTGTTTACTTTTAATTTCCTAACCATATGTATTTCATTCCAACAGTCGCGGTGAATGTGAATGGAAGGTTTGGGCACCCAAGTGCCCCTGGAGGTGCATGTCAAGGCACAGTGGCACAAGTAATGTTTTCCACATGCCATTGCAGGGGCAGCTTGAGTGGGAGAACTCTAGCTGGCTGATGGACCCTTACTATAGTATAGGAAGGCTGCAAACATTACTACGCTAATTTACTTGGGAGTCAGCTCCACTGAAGTCAAGGAGAATTACATGTGACCAGTGCTTTTTTCTTTCAAAAAAAATGTTTAGGGCTACTCTCATTTTGACTCAAGAAAATTACCATTTTATAGTTCAAATTGGGGAAAATAAATACAGTAAATAGACAAAAGTACAAAGATTTTACAAGATGTTTAGGAGTATGCATACCTCTGCGTACCCGCAGAAAAAAAGCACTGCATGTGATGAAAGAAATAATTAAATGCTACTCTTTATCCAAAATTAATCAGGAGAACCAGCTTCATTTTGCTGTGCTCCAAGCTGTCCAGGATGGTGGAGATGAATTGAAACTGCTACAGTAAGCCAGAATTACCTGTGTGCTTGTTGCTGCATCCTGTAATATTTGTAAATTGACTGATTTTTACAATCACACCACAAGTCTGTCTCTAGCACATCCTCCATCAAAGGGAACTTGCATTGTAAGGTGGGTCCTGGACTTCCTCTATGGGGAAATGCAAAATAAGATAATGGTCTAGGACACAATAATAACCTGTCTTTGGCAACAGCAGAAATTGAAGGCAGAGAGGAGGTATCAGCAATGCCCTCCCAAAGGAACGATAATTTTTAAATTTACATTACAATCAGGCTAGCTATTATACAGTCATGACAATCTAACTGCTTCAAAGGTCATCACTGCCTACTTCTCCAAGAAGCAGGCTTGTTTACAAGCCAACTGAGGATTGTAATTCTGGTTGCTTCACTGCAAAAACCAGCCATGTTAAAAGCCTAGCCACTCGCCAGTCTTTCTAGAAAAGAGTCAAAACAAAGTCTCAAGCCTTCTTCCTAAATTTTGCGTTGCCTGGAAGTTCTACCCCTAGTGAAACAAGGCACTGGAATAATTGTGAGGGCCACTGCTAATCGAAGCCATGTCCAAATGACTGGGGGATTTCAGAAGACAAGTAGTACTCTTTGAACGTGTACCCGGCCCAAAACAAACAACCCAAACCATCATTTGCATTCTTATCTACACCTCAGACTGGGAAAGAGAGAGAGTCTACCCTGTAATTAAGCTTTTCTTTTGTCTGTTTGGTCTCTCCCCCCCCCCCCCCGCCGTTCCTCCATTCCTCTGATGGCTGGCCAGTGACAGATAGTAGCAGCATTTAAATAAGGAGTCATGGCAACTGACTGTTCCTGGAGGGATTCAGGTTTGCTGGGGAGAACAACATAATCCCAATGAAAGCACAGAGGATTGGAAAAGGCATTTTCCGCACAAAATGGGTTGAGATGGGAGGCAGCAGAGACTGCCAGGGAATCAATCATTCATAGGATGAGAGGTGGCAGGTTGTATCGTTATTTGCAAGGGCCAGTCTGAGCCTCATTCTCTTCAGATGACTGGCTGGTATCAGTCGACACAGGTTCAGTCAGTTCCTTTACATGACCTATTGACATGATATAATAAATAAAATAATATCCGATATGTGTCCTTCCCATTGATGGAAGCAAGTTTGATCCAGTGACACTTTCAATGAGCAAAATGTGGGAGGGAGGTGATTTTTCTCATTTCCTCCTCTCCTGCAGTCCCCACATGCCATCCCCAAATTGGAACAGAATAGGAGGCGCCACAGGGGGATGACAGGAGTGAGGGGGAAAAGCAAAACATTAAGACTAATCTCTCTCCCTGTTCTACTGATACACAAAAGCTTCTGGTGGATCAAAGAGCCTTGGTCAGAATGAGCGGTGCCCAATATTCTCCCATATGATTGATTGAGCCTGCTTTCTGGATTAAAGTAGAATAGAGCAACTATTCCCAGGGGTAGAAGAGGTGAAAAATGACATTTTTGTTTGGTGATTTCTAAGGAAAAATCTACTGGTGGCAGACAACAAGGCAATGGTTAGGAATTGAAGACTAACAGATTTCTGATTTGCAGTCCTCTGCTGTGCACACACAGGCACACCCATACACATATATATACACACATCTTTGTAGAATCCTTATTTTCCTTCAGCACACCTTTATCCAGTATATCTAATGTATGAGGTTTGCTAGAATCAAGCTGGGGCGGGGCAGGGGGAGGAATACTGTTTTGCATTATAACATTATTTCCAATTGGCCCAAGATGTGCTGATGCACTATATGTCAGTGCTGTAAAAATCTAACAAAGTACAGATGGTTTGGTTTTGTTATTGACCTGGGCACTCACATAACAGATGTGGCCAGTTTGATAACACTAATGAAGAACAGAGGAACAAAGTGCAGCTCCATATTTTCATACTAGGCCATTTTCTTTCTTTACATCCTTCACCCCCTGCATTGAAGATATATTCAGAAACTAAGACCACTGTGTTCTAGAAGAGGTAAAACATTATTTGTAGCTTTCATTTATTGTGCTGCTCAAGGAGCAGAAGCATTTTATTGAAGACACATTTTTTACTCAGTTCTCTTACTACCTTTTTTAGTAGAGCTGTCTCCTCCAGCAAATGTCAATGGGATATGCTTTCCAATACATGTCACAAACATCATGTAGCTATCTTCACACCACTGAGTTAAGTCAGAGTGACTCAGACAGTGTTGGTCCAGATTTGGCGGCAAATACTATCTTGGTGGGAGAGCCCCAGCAGATATTTACAATCACAAAAGATGCAACAAAGTGTGGAAATATAGGCTGTTAGACCTTTAAAATATCCCCTTCTAAGCTTCTTCCAAAGTTCCCCTTACTTCCCCTTTAGCATAGAAAGACCTCATATTTGGAAAGTTAAACATGGTTTACTTAAAATCCAGATGTATGGCAGACATACAGCAGCAACAAAACACAAGCAGCAAAACTTAGTTTCAAGAAGTGGTAAAATGTTTCTAAATTATTTGTATAGAAACACAAAGATGACTTGCTAAAGCCATGCAGTCTGGGGTTGGAGTGATCAGCCCAGACATTCTTTGTGGTTGAATTCACACGATGAACGAGAAAGAACAAAGGCTTTTGGCAACCCTTCCTCCTAAGGTGAGGAGGTGTGATGACCTAGTTCAATCAATCAATCTCCTTTATTGCCACAGAAAAAGTTCATCGTATAGATGGATCAGAACACAACACAGTTAACAGAATATAGTAGGAGATACTTTAGGATAAAACTGCCCAGACAATGTGAGCTACAAAATGGCTCTTAGGACCTATGGTGACATAATTTCATGGTGTCACTCAAAAATCTTGCCACATTCTCCAAAACGTCATTACTACAATTGTTCAGCAGATAAGACAGTACAATAAGTAACAGTAAAAACCTATGCATACCTACTCAGAAGTAAGCCCTATGGAGTTCAACATGACCTACTCCTAGGTTTATAGGACCTTGTTTCTACATTCAGAAAGGACCTTGCATTCAGATTTAAAGTTCCCTTAAATCAGGGTGGGGAATTTATGGCTGTCCAGATGTTGGGTTCCCAACTCCAGTGCAGCCAATGGTCAGGGCTGATGGGTGCTATAGTTCAGCAGCATGTGAAGGGCCACAGGTTTCCCACCCCTGCATTAAAGGAATGGATCACAAGGTTATTCCCGAGACAGTTCAGGTTTAGGATTCTGTGCTCCAAATCTCACATTCTAGTCACTACAGCCACAGTGACCTTCATAAAATGATCTATTGTAAAAACTGAAAATAATGTCTCCCTCAGCTCACTTACTCTTTGTACCACTGTATCTGCTACACAGAAAGATTTATATCCTCTGAAGACTGCAAAAACAAAAACAAAAATGAAAAAAGATATCTGCATTCTTGGTCAGTCTGTTTCCTGTGTGTGGAAAGCTGTATGGCTAGGGAGACAGAAAACCTGTTTCTTATTGCTATAAATTGGGATTGTCAAATGGAATGGTGCGATTGACCTTAATAATAAAGCTATTTATTATGACTAAAGTTGGTAATGGCATCCCATATACACCTTGTCATGAAAGAGGGAGGGGAGGGATTTACTTCCACAGCAGTCTGGAAATCTGGTGTGTTGCATTCAATCTCCATTTTTATATAATATCTAGTCCAAGAGACCTTAAACAGCAAGGTGCCAGTGGATAACCCTTGAAACAGAAACATGTGCATTGCTCCTGATTCTAAGATACGTAAGATGAACTAACACACATTACACAAAGGCCAGCATCCCTACCATAAATGGAAAACGTGGTTAAATCCCAATGAATTCAGTTTATTTGTTCTCATACTCAAACTAATGGATGCCTCTGTTGTGTAGGAACAGCCTTAACCTGTAATTTTATATGTCAGGAGGGAGAGGAGAGGAAAATAGAAAGGTGGAACAGCAGCCAAGAAGCTAAGAGCAGCAGGTGTCTTGGAAAACAGAAGTTGTGTTTAAAGCGTTCCAAGCCCTGGTGCCATGCAGACAGAGCCCATATGACCCTCTTCATTTATTTCAGTGAAACCAATGACCTTAATTCAATGTTAAGAAAAGGCAGCATAAAAAGAATATTCTATCTATTCTAATGCAAAATGTTCGTACGTGGGTTTGACTTCCATGCAAGAGCTACCCCTCAAACAGTATGACTTCAGAATTTCAGCCTAGGGCAAACAGTGTACCATTTCTGCTGAATTAACTTATTCCATCTCTTTCTGACCTGATTATTATCATCACTGGGACAAATCAAAGTCAATAAGAACATTTCCAAGAAACTAAATGGAATCAAAGTCAATGAAACCCATGCACAAACTTATTGATCTCAATCAGACTTGAGACCCTAAATTTGCATTACAGTTTCATTGACTGTAGGACCTTTTCTGGACTTCATCTAATGCATTCTTGTTTTTGTTTCTTTCGCAGAGTGAGCGGGCCTTACTGAAAATTGTTCCCAGTGAAATGTTTTAAAGGGGTGCAAAACCCATAAAAGCCATGTCACACTATGCACGCACACACACATTGCCACATGTGTACACACACAAATAAAATGGATCAATGTTCCGTGTACACTCCAAGAAAGCAGATGCAAGACACTCACGCTTACTCAATGTGCCCATCACCAGAGCTCTCCAGCAGAGAATAGGGTCATTTCTCTGTAGGGAGAGGGGTTCTGGGAAATGTAGTTCCATTTAAAATTGAGTGTGGTATGCCACAGCTCCGTAACACAACCGGTAAAGGTAAAGGGACCCCTGACCATTAGGTCCAGTCGCGTACAACTCTGGGGTTGTGGCGCTCATCTAGCTTATTGGCCGAGGGAGCCGGCGTACAGCTTCCGGGTCATGTGGCCAGCATGACTAAGCCGCTTCTGGCGAACCAGAGCAACGCACGTTTACCTTCCCACCAGAGCAGTACCTATTTATCTACTTGCACTTTGACGTGCTTTCGAACTGCTCGGTGGGCAGGAGCAGGGACCGAAGAATGGGAGCTCACTGCTATGGGGATTCGAACCACCAGCCTTCTGATCAGCAAGCCCTAGGCTCTGTAGTTTAGACCATAGCGCCACCTGCGTTCCTTCTAACACAACAGGTACTGTGGTGCAAAAAGAATGTTTGAAATTGGGACAGAAGTACTAGCATCGTAACCAGGAAAACTAATGCAATAAACCCCACATCTGAATGTAGGTAATGGCTCCTTGGGAGTCAAGCTCTGCTCAGGACTAAGATCCTCCTATTGGGGAGATTTCTAGCCGAAGAGAGCTGATAAGATGCAGACTATAATTCCAGCAGCTCCAGTTCAAAAGTCCCAGTACCTGTCTGGAAGAGCCTCTATTTAAATACACAGAAGGAGAGTCCCCCACCCCCAATATTATGTGGTTGCACATTTTATTTAGGTGTAGAGAGTGTTTGATATTACCTGTTGTTTGATCTGCAAGAGCGTGTGACATAAACAATAGAGCATTTCATAACCTCCCCCAGCCCTATCCTCTTTCCATGCTAGAAAACTATTGGGTGGAAGCCTTCAAGGAGCTTCACAATGAACTAGCAGAGAAGCAACCAAACATTTATCACTTACAGAAGCTCCACGGCTATTAGAATGATAATAGAGTATTATCTCTGGGTGGTGTCCAACATATAAAAGCATAATAAAACATCAAATATTATAAACTTCTCTATGCAGGGCTGCCTTCAGATGTCTTCTAAAAGTCAGACAGTTGTTTATTTCCTTGACATCTAATGGGAAGGCGTTCCACAGGGAGGGCGCCACTACGGAGAAATCCCTCTGCCTGGTTCCCTGCAACCTCACTTTTCGCAATGAACAAACCTCCAGAAGGCTCTCAAAGCTAGATCTAAGTGTCCATCATGAATGATAGGGGTGGGGATGCTCCTTCAGGTATACAGGGCTCTCTGTGAAACTTAGTAGTCTCTTGGCATATAGTTTAGACTTGCTGCTCTTTACATAGTTTCTTTTTTAAAGACTCCATTTCAATAATATGGAAAACTGCTTTTTTATTAGTTATTATTATTAATAATAATAATGGTGAAAATTATAGATGGAATTCTAATGATCATAGAATCCTGGTCTGACTTTCCAGGGGAAATGAACTGAAAGGGCATTATTCTACATGAGTTTCCAATATCAGCGATGATTGGTAATGAAACTGAAATAACTGCAGCTTCTCAGGCTACTGAATGTCATATTAGCAGTGTGAAATCCAGACTATTTTGCGCTCCAGGCTAAATGAATCTTCCTTCCCTGGATGTGTGGCTACTTATATTATGTATTGGGGGGGGGGGGTGTTTCGGTTCAGGCAACCAAGACAAGATAGGAAAAAAAGTGAATGCACATTAGGGTCCTAAGTTGCAAATGAAGTTAAGATGAATTTATGTGTCACACATGACAAACTCTGGGTGTAATATGACTAAAATAATGACCTGGCCACTAATAAAAACTGATCCTTAGTTTTCTTCACACACAAAGGAAATGTGTATCATATATCTTTCCAAATCTATAACCCACAGTTTAATTGCTTGTTTTGTTTTAGGTAAAGGTAAAGGTACCCCTGACCATTAGGTCCAGTCACGGATGACTCTGGGGTTGCGGCGCTCATCTCGTTCTATAGGCCGAGGGAGCCAGCATTTGTCCACAGACAGCTTCCAGGTCATGTAGCTAGCATGACTAAGCCACTTCTGGTGAACCAGAGCAGCGCACAGAAATGCTGTTTACCTTCCCACTGGAGCGGTACCTATTTATCTACTTGCACTGGTGTGCTTTCAAACTGCTAGGCTGGCAGGAGCTGGGACCGAACAACAGGAGTTCACCCTGTCGTGGGGATTCGAACCACCAACCTTCCGATCGGCAAGCCCTAGGCTCAGTGTTTTAGACCACAGCGCTACCTGCTTATTTTATTTTATTTTATTTTATTTTATTTTATTTTATTTTATTTTATTTTATTTATTTATTTTATTTTATTTTATTTTATTTTATTTTACTTAATAGCAACTCCTAAAGACCCTTTCAGATATTCCGTAGGAGCTCCAAGCTTCCAATGATCATATGCAGTATGCAGTGTGTACAAAACTGGCAACAACCATACCTTTTGACAGCTGTGATTCTAATTCTAAACCCATTGGTTTACTTGGATTATCAGGTGACAGATTAGAAACTTCACAATATGGGCACAAAAGGGGTTTTTTTAGTAAGTCGTGGAAATATTATGGCCTTTGCAATGTTCTAGTTAGGCTATTAGCACTTTGAGAGCTCTTTATTTGTCATTCTTATCCTCCATTTGATCATTTCAAAACTCCCTTATTGGATTTCCCCCTAATGTTTTAGGATTGCTGCCAAATTCTGGGGAAAAAATATCAGATTTGGCACCAAATGTGATATTGTGCTCATGGCAGTGTTATGCTGGAGTGTTATGCTTGAGATTTATCAGGATTCAGTGGTGTCTAGCATACAACTGGAAGGTTTCAGGATGCCATAGCTGTTGGTACCCATAGGCAGAGTTCTCCTGTACAATAACATCTTAAGAATGTTCAAGGTAGAAATCAGGCTTACCATCAACCAGGCTGAGGACATCGGCCTTCACATCCATACCAAAATCACATAAGAATCTGTTGTGTGACTCCTCTGATGTGAGTTCATAAGTGGGGACTA
Source organism: Podarcis erhardii (assembly GCF_964252035.2). NCBI lineage: Eukaryota > Metazoa > Chordata > Lepidosauria > Squamata > Lacertidae > Podarcis > Podarcis erhardii. The sequence goes on along the minus strand of NC_138498.1, from coordinate 53,436,771 downwards.
ATGAACATTCAAGGGAAGGAACTGGGTACAGGGGGTGCACACCCCAATCTTGCTGGTGGTTGGAAATTGGATGCCAAGGATGCACCCCTGTGGCATATGATCTCTGGGCTCAGTTCTTCTTTGTCTTCTAAGTAGCACACATATTTGCCATCAATGTTGAAAGGACACCTGTCTCCTGCTATAGGGAACCAGCATAAGACGGGTCCCTGGAAAGTCCTAAGCCACACCTGGGCATTTTCAGGATGTAGGAATGGTCTGCCTGGAGTCATTTTATACTTACTAGCCCTCATTGGAAGCATTGTGCTTCCTGTGAAAGGACTTCATCTTTTCTGCCGGGCCAGAATTTGTCTACATGTGAAGAATGTGTCATTACATTAAAAACAACCAAAAAAAAAACAAAACAAAACAAAAAACATTTAGGCAGCATTACATTGGTTCGTCAAAAATTATTGATATTTGGCCAGGGTGGGGCAGAACTCCACTTTGGATGAACCTCATGGATTTGTTTATTTAAATTATTTATAACCCACTCTTCCTAGTTCGCACAATCCATAAAATAAAATATTTGGGGGGTTCCCCCAAGTTGTTGGGCATTCCCATTCAAAATGTTGTATGTGCACTGCATCATGTGATTGATTATGCAGGACAGGGCTTTCCTGGGCCCCCAAGTTGGCACCCCTGGCACAGTCCCAGAGCAAGGGACCACAATAAAAACGACAATATTTCATTTAAATACAACTTACTGTAAAATCAAACAATATACCAACACGTTTATAGATATAATTTTGCAAAGATCCATAGAGGTGTTCTGGTTTTTATTGGAAAACTCCTAACAAAGAGATTCTAAATTAATCAAAAGGAATGTTTGGCACAGCAGGATTATAAGAAAAGCCCATGTGAATTGTTTGTACTGTTAGGTTATTGTTTTGTGCATTTTAAATGCCATTCTTCATTATTTTTCATGGGGGAGGGAAGAACAGGGGTTGAGAGGAGGGGAAGCATAACCATTTGCACAGAGAGTCATCTGAAACACCCATTTGAAATTACCCTCTCCCATTACAGTCACTTAAGTGGAACAAATCAAGCAAAATTGACAATGTTTGCTGGAGATCGCTTCACTTTCTAATAAGCTTCCTCTCTCAAACATTTTAATTTCTTTTCTTTCCTAATGACTTGAAGCTGGATTCACTACCAATGTGCTTCAAAGGCACCTTTTTATGATGCTGCTGGTGTCAAAACTGCTTTAAATCATTTCTCAGAAGCAGCTAATTTATTATTACTACAGCGGCAGGTGAAATCCCGGAAAGCGAGGTTGCTCCAAGCACCACCTCCAGCGCCAGCCAGGCATGAAAGTGCCCCCTCTTCTTGCTCCCCCTCATGGCCCCTGTCTCTATATTCTCTGTCTGCCATTCCACCCTACGGGGGCAGGGACATCCAGGTGGGTGAGCAGGACTTCGCTCAATTTGGTGCATAAAAGTATACAAAAAAGATGGCTGGCACAGCATTCCATGAGCTTTGATGTTTTACACTGAAAACCCAACCTCATTTTCTGACCCAGAGACTTCCATATTCACGTAAGGCTGAGTCAAAACTGCTTACTTCATTTCAAAAGATTTCCATGTTTTCAAAAAGTGCATCCTATTTTTATTGAGATTTTCATACATTGCTTAGGAGCCCTTTTGCAGAAAGTGATGATTAAATAACATTATTTATTGTTTTATTATTGGCACTTAAAAATTCTTCGGCTTAGTTGTTCTGCTGTTATTCCTTGCATCATTTCTGTTCATTTTGCTTGCCCTCACATTCATCAGTTTCATTTCTCCACATAGTCATTAAATCCTACTCGCTGTGGCAGCGGTGTGGTTTTGATAATGTTACAATACTACATAGGATAGGATAGGAAACACTGCAGATATACGGCTCCCGTCCGTCCCTCCTCCGCGGCTCGCTTTAAAACAGCAAAGCATGACAGGAGCCGCTTAAAGCACAGCGGAATCCCTCTGCCCCCATGCTCGGCCGCCCCATTGGGATGGGTGGGCGCACGTGCGCCACCCCCTTGGGACGACGCTCGTGTGGGCGATGTCCCACATCCCCATAGGCGATGTGCCGCCACACAAGACCCTCCCTCCGCCACTGGTCTTGCCATGACAGCAGTGCCTTCCTTTGCAGAAGTGTGAAATTTGAAGGGCAGCTGTGGTTTGGTCCTTGTGTTGTGTACGAAGGTATGAATTAGGTAGGTTTGACTTTAAATGGGAATTGAATCAGATTCCTCCCTCATTCCTCCCTCATATGAAAGCCCCCAGAGTCTCTGCAATGCACAAAAAGGAAGAAAGTCCCACTGAATTTGGCTTTATTAAAATAATTGTGTAGGGCCAAACCATACAGTCATTAGATCTAAGGGACTCAATGTGGGAAGTGCATATATTTCCATTGCCTGCCCCCCTTAATGGGGGATAAAGTTTCTCTTTGTTTGTTAATGACGGTGATGATGGTTCTTAATGCCACTGTTGACTGCTGTTCACTTTACATGGTTGAAATATTATTCTGATATATCGGTAGTTTATTAAATAGTTTAGTACAACATTTGATTCAGAATATTATTTTTTTCTTGTTTTCCTCCTATAAAAACTAGGTGCGTCTTATGGTGCAAAAAATACAGCATATCTAAATGTGGGATATATTTGACCCAACCCTACATCTTTCCATGGCTGATCTGAATAGAGACCTTTCATTGATTCTCTTTCCTGGTCATGTGTTCCATATTCCCGCCTTCCTTTATCAAACAATTTCTCTTTGCTATTTGGGTGTCTGATTTCGCTGCATTTGCACCATTGCATATACACGCTTGTAAACTGCCTCCCCCTCCTTAGTTCATTTATTTGATTTCATCCTTTTTAGTGGACTGTCATACCTGTTACATTCTGCAGGCTAAGCTATGGCTTTAGCTTTAAATTAATACCATTGTTGAATCGTACAAAGAGGCAGCTTCGATAGCATGGCAACCTAGAAAACCTGCTGCTATGAACACGTGGCCCATGTTCCCATTTTCCTTCATTATCTTTTTTCCCTGAAAAGGTCACAAACAAGGTGCCAAGATAAAACAAGCTAAGTGCTGGCAATCTATTGAGCCGCTGTGAGTCAATATAGTATTTGAAGTGAGCCAGCACGATCTTTGAGAAATATTAGGATTCTAAAGAGCTACTGGAGTTTTTAGCACAGATGTTATGTTAGAAAATAGATGCCATGCTTCCAAGAATTTAATTCATTCTTTAGGTATATCTTGCCATTCTTCCAAGGAGCTCAAAGGAGCATTAATAGTTGCATTCAAAATAACCCTGAGAAATAGGTTGCACAAAAAGGTAATAACTGGCCCAATGTCAGCCATCAAGCTTTATGGGTGAATGTAGGTTTCCCCATTCCTAGTCCTACACTACATCAGCTCATAGGCCATTCATTATCATCATCTATCCCAGTATCTCCATTCATACATGGAGGGAAAGCATATGGGTCTCCTCTCTCTGGATCCATGGCAATAATTCATTGGACAATAACCAGGAGAATGGCTGTATCTCAATAGCAAAAGGTTCTGGGCTCAGTCCCTGGCATCTCCAGGTGGGACTGCGAAAGACTCCTGCCTAGCACCCCAGAGAATCGGAGTAAACAAAATGGAGATTGACAGAGCAGCTGTCTAACTCAACATGAGGCACCTTCCAATGTTCTTAACCATAGAAACTAATAATGGCTGAAATCGTATGGGCAAAGCTGCCATGCTAAGCTAGGGTTGCCATATTTCAAGCAGTGAAAATCTGGAGGGTTTTTTTTAGTCTTGCCCTATAAGCAGTTATCAGAGCCAACATTTATAGCAACAAGCAAGCTACACTGTGTGAGATGCTAAAGACACCAGCAAGAACCAGGAAGAGGAATGGGAACTTAGTTTGGAATATTGTTTCCTAGCTGCACTACACAAAGCTCTACCCTGGAGTGCCGCAGCGTTCTGTCCGGGGTCCGTTGTTGTTCAATGTCTTTATAAATGAATTGGATGAAGGATTTCATCAAATTTGCAGATGGCACCAAACTGCAGCTAATGCTGCAGAAGACAGAATCAGTATTCAGTATGATCATAACAGATTGGAAAACTGGGCGCAAGGTAACAAAATGAATTTCAGCAGGGACAAATGTAAGGTTCTTAGGCAGGGAGAACCAGATACACAAATATAGGATGGGGGACACCTGGCTTGCTAGAAGTATATGTGAAAAGGATCTAGGGTTTTGGTGGACCAGAAGCTTAACACGAGTCAACCGTGTGATGCAACAGCAAAAAAAGAGCTAATGCTATTCTAGGCTGCATCAACAGAAGTATAGTGTCCAGGTCAAGGAATGTAATAGTACCGCTCTATTCTATTCTGCCTTAGTCAGACCACACTAGATGATTTGCCATGAAGAAGATATGGAGAATCTAGTTACTTACACTCATTTGCAGATTACATTTCTTTCTTTCCAAAGATGTTTGGGGGGAGGAGGAGAGCGAAGCAAAGCTGCAAAAACCTGATGAGACAGAAATATTAATTTGATTTTATTGTATGATGTTTGACTAACAGGGCACATGAATAAATCTGCAGCCTTAAACGGTAACAATTTCTGCCAGCTCTGGGTTTCTATGGCAACAGCAACCCATCATGTTTTCAGGAATTTCATTAGCACGACACAGAATAAAACAAAAAGGAGAAGAAAAGGATTTCTCAAGTTGCATATGACACTTCTCCAAAAGAAAATAATCATTCTGAATTTCTTTTTTTAAAAATATAGGTGCTTAAAAAAATTCAGTTCATTCTATTAAGCAAAGCTAACAAAACCCCTCCTCATCTAGGGTTGGGAAGGCAATTAGATGCAAGCAAGCAGGAAATACATACAATAAATTAAAAATTGAGTCTCCAGTGGCTCAGCAGTCAAATGAATCCATTTGCACACAATTACGGATCAGAGTTGGCTCCTGTCCCACCAGATGGAAATGTAGGAAGGAAAGAGTTATGAGCTCGGCTACAGAAAGCAGTGTGTGATGGATATAAATACTGGGGGGAGAGCTATTCAGTGCAGATGGGTCATATCACATGCCACATCCCGTCATGGAATGGGCTTCTACCTGGAGGCCTTAAAACAGAATGGAGACAATACCAACTGTCTCACATTCTCTTTGCTCAAACAATGACTTTCAAACCCTTTTGTTCCAATAAAGTAGGCATGGAGTCCTGGCACCTTCCAGATGTTGTGGCTCTAAGTCCCATCTGCCACAGCCAGCATGGCCAATGGTCAAGGATGATGCCAGTTCTAATCAAATGTCTGGAAGGCATCAGGCTTCCTATCTCTGCAAGAAAACCTGAGAGGCCACGAAACTGAAGCACAAGTGTCAGAGGCAGTGGGAGCCCATGGCTCTCCCTGACCTGGGCCATGAAGGTCCATTTGTTGGTTGTCCATTGGGGCAGGCCTATGTTCCTCTCTGTGATATGGTCAGCCTGGGAACATTCCATCTTCTTAAAATAGCCTACACATTGCTAACATTAAGGATTCGTTTACCCAGAACGCAGATCCACCATACTCTTCCAGTATTCTCAGTAGGATGGCCAGGCAGTCTACTTTGCAGAGGAGAGTCTTTTATTTGAAAGATATTCCTCCATTTCAAAGGCTGCCTGCTCCAAATCTAAAGATAAAGAACCATCAGATGGGAGAGCAGGGGCCTTGCAGTTGACCATCAACTAGGGCTGGACTTACAATGATGTGTAAAAATGTTTTTTTTTAAAAAAAGTACTATAGCTCTCAATGCAATTTTACACTGACGATGGATCGTTGCTCTACAGTGCTCTCTGGTGCCACATTTTTATAACACATTTTAAACGTTTTAACTGACAAGTGTAGATTAGTCCTCGGTTACAGCCTTTGGTGATATATTTCTATTTAAATAATTACAATTATTTCTTCATTTGCATCTTTATATATAAATTGGGGTATGCAAATCCTATGCAAACCTGTATTCTTGTTGGTGCTGCATTTATTCTTTCTTTGCAATGTGGGCACCTGGGTCAGTAGGAACTCACACCAGGAAGCAATTGTGAAGATGAGGAGATTCATCGTAAATCATCAGATTAAGTTGCGGCCTTATCTAAACTCAACCTATGTCTCATATATTTTCATTACTGGGCCTGTGGGGCAAAGAGAGCTTCCTATTAGCATTTTCTTCTCGCGATATGGCTTAAGTGTCCCCCGCCCCACCCCCTGGCCTCTGGACTGCAGATTTAGCTGCGTGATTTCATTGTATGCTCCAGTTTCAAATTATCGGCATTCAAACTTGAGGGAATATTTGAATTTAAGAGACTAGAGTTTGGGGGGGAGGCTAGCAACTAACTCAATGTCATCAAAGGGAAGCTGAAATCTTAGCACAGCATCAGACAAAATCTCAGCAGACATCTATCGAGAAGCAGATCCAGGGCCCATTATAGTCAATAAAAACACTCCTTTTTGCTTCAGTGGGCTTTTCATCCCTTTCAGGAGAAGCTGAGCTCACTGCAATCGAGCCTCTGTGAATACCATCCTTGCTGATGAATAAAAATTTTCAGGAAGTGGTAGATTTACACTCAGGCCCTAAGCACTTCCCCTAAATTTCATCAGAACTTATTTCTAAACAAATCTGTGAGGACTGGAAGATTTAGATTTCTGCTGTTAACCTCAGCTTATTACACTTGACTGCAGAAATACAGTTAGGTAATTTTAGACTATGAACTTAATGGTCTTACAGAAGGGAGCTCCCCTGTTAGATGGCAATAATGCGTACTACATCGCTTACTTGAAGTGGGACCCAGGACCTCTGCCTCAGCGTCCTGCCCTAATGGTACTAATGCTGGACTAAGAAACACCCTCTCATTTCCCTTTCATATTCCCTATTGAAACGAAAGCTAATGAATATGATCAAATAGTTTGATATTTCCAGTTTCAATAAATGCCTAGGAAGTATTTTAATATTCCTAATAATGAGATTCAGATCTGAATTCCCACATATATGTGGAGCAGGAAAGCGTTTCAAAAACTCGTTCCAGTTTTTGTATGTCCCATTTGCATGTTTAACTGAAGCTCACTTAACTTCATTTTGCTGGCAAGTCCAAAGTGGAGCTCTAACAGGGGGATTTGATGTAGCAACAGCTCTTGCAAAGCTAATCATTTAGGGGAGTTCCTTCAGCTACCTTTCCTTTGCTGCAGGCAGGCATACATATCTTGTTGAGATATCTTTGGAAGCTGCAGTCCTACACAAATGAGTGTGGGAGCTCAGCAGGACTTAGTTGTGTGTAGGCATGCAGGCTTGCACTCTCAGGAAACTTCAGGTGGGGGAGTGTGTTGCCCTTTAAATGATGCCAATTAAATCAAAGGCATACAGTGATCTGAGCTGTTGCATCTGTTCTCACTACAGTTACTAAGACTGCTAGACTGAAGGGGCTTAAAAAAAAAAAGTAAAAGCTCCTGCTAGTCTGAAATTAGCACAAAAGGCCAAGAAAGAAGGAAGGTCTCTTACAGATCTGTAAGTGGCACAAACATTACAAAACCATAGGACTGTAAGAAAACCTTTTCACCTCTCTCCCCTTTCAGAGCTAGGTATGATGGGTGGTCTTGCTTCAAGATCTGCTTCTTTCTTTGATGGCACTGCAATTGAGCAATGCATTAAGAAAGCTGACCTAAGAGACCATAGTTGACCTTGGGTGGTGGCAATTGTGAAGAAGAGAGTAGCTGATAGCCCAGACAAAACAGGGGGGGGGGGAGTTCAGTGGTGGTGATTTTTTTCCTTCCTATGTCACAACCAGAATGAATTCACAAGTGTTTTAGGAATCCGTACCTGTGGGATGCACAGCACAACTCTTTTATGCCATGCACATCCATGCCTATGCTAGGATCTTTCAAGAGTGAAGTCACCTTTTTCCTCCCCCTCCCCAACTTGATTTACATAGCATGCAAATTCAGGGGCTAATTATGCAAATCAGGCATGATAAATAAGCATACCTCATTTGCATTATTTTCAGCAGGTGCTTCAAGCCTAAGTGTTAGAAGCAGAGGGAGTGAGGGCACTGGTTGGTTTTCTCAACCTTCTGATCTGGTGTCTAGAGATTAGCTTGGGTGATAATCGCCATGGCTCATTCATTGAGTTATTTAAAACAGGAGAGCGCAGTGACAAAGGGTTCCTTGAATAGTATGTGAGGTAACAAAACAAAAAACTCCAAAGCAGTCCCATTCAAATTCCAACCCCACTGTTCTGTGATGTACATTCAAGACTGCAGAGCTGATACGTCATATGGTGGAAATCGGCACTTATATATTCAGTGGCTACAAACTAGGCATGGGCAAATCATTCTGTTTCCAGTTCATGCCACTTTAACAAGCATTCACCCATGAGACCATCCTCCATCCCATTTCTGCGTTTATCTGCATGAAAAGCTGCACTTGAAAACTTATTTAAATATGTGTTTTCAAAAAGGTGTTCTCTCTCAAAACCCACTTATTCTGTTTTAATTTATTTAAGCAACTTCAGGTATTTGTGGATAGGAAAGTAGGGCACAGTGGAGGAGATGCTTGGGGAGGGGAAGTTGTTTTGTCTGTTGTTCTAATTCAATCCCACCTTTCCTTCAAGGAGCTGAAGGTAGTGTACATGGTCTCCCCAACTCTCCATTTTATCTTCGCACAGTAGGTTAGTCTGAGGACTCAGCCATACAGCTGCAAATAAAACGTTTTAAATGTGTTGTAAAGTGCAATATGCAAATGTGACACTAGATGGTGACAGTGAGCTATGCAAATTTCAATGTATTTTTCGAAACATTTGTTTAACAAGCATTTTCACAGCATTTTTATATGTGTTTAGATTCCACCTGATAGGCAGTGACTGGCTCAAGGTCACCCAGTGAGGTTCATGGCACAGTAAGGATTTGAACCCTAGTCTCCAAGGTCTTGGTCCAACACCAGAAACACTACATCATACTAGCTTGCAGAGATGTGTAGCATGTAATTCCACCCTTAAAATAAATCCTGGGATTAACTGTTGAAGTGTGGTGTGATCATCTTTTCAATAACAAATCCTTATTCAGTAAAATAAGGTTTACCTCATCTCACTGGATATAGAATAAGGATTTATTTTATTCTTCATTAATTAAGCCCCAGGGAGGCTTACAATAATTAAAACAATACTTACCACACTCAATTGCAAACTAAGGATTTCAAAGGATTTAGCTACGTATGTATCCAGTCGGCCAGTCACCTTGCTTCCGACTCCTTCCTGCTTTAGCCTGACATTTCTCCCCTCTGCAAGTACAGATGATTGAACCACGATAACACTCACGGCTGAGCTTTCAAATGCAGGTGAAATTATACCTAAGAGCAGGAAGGAAGTGCCAATCAATAGGTATATGTTGTATAATACGCTCAATATGTGACCCAAATCTCTGGGAAATCTGTTTGTAATTGTTCCTTATTCAAGGCAAATGGAATCCATTTTCTAAACTTTTGCTTCAATTCTCTTAGGGCGCCTTGCGCTATATTACCTGTGGCATTATTTATCTTCCTTTCTTACTTTGTGTTTTTTCTGTGAGTTCTCCCACGCACACACAGACATTATGTAGGAAGTCTTGACACTCTCCACCCCAGCATGACAGACGAAAATATACAGAGCACTGCACTGCCAAATAACAACAAGCACAATTTCAGAGAGTGGCATGTGTACTGCATTCTCTTCAATAACACCCTTACTTAAATCAAATCCAAATTTAACAGAGCGCCATTGAGCTACTAGCATGCTATTTGCCACCCACCTAGGGTTAGAAAATGAAGCACAGATTAAGAAAGGATAGTTTTCAAAGAGAGATATGTCGCAACAGTGTCACAACATGTAGCTGCTAAGAGATTAGGGTGACCATGTGTCCTACCTTACAGAGGAGCCTCCTCTTATTCAAGGCGTCCTCTAATCCAATTTTACTTTGAAGTTAACAAATCTAGTATGAAGGGAGAGTCAGGGGCCTTGAAGTTCCCCATCACCAGTTAGCAGCTGGTGTGCTGAGATGGCCAGCTCATTACTCATCCCTGACTCTACATTGTTTATGAACAAGTTTAAAAGTTTGAGGTCCCAATACACATCCACTTTCCACTTTGGACTCCACTTTCTTTCTTTTTTTTCTTTCTCAGTTTTACAATTACAGTTGTACCTTGGCTCTTAAATGCCTTGAGAGTCGAACATTCCGGCTCCCGAACGATCAAAAACCAGAAGTGAGTGTTCCGGTTTTATAACTTTTTTTGGAAGCCAAACATCCAGTGCGGCTTCCGCTATTGTTTCCTACACAATCAGGAACCAATCGGAAGCCATGCGTTGGTTTCCAAACTTTTCAGAAGTTGAACGGACTTCCGGAACGGATTCCATTCAACTTCCAAGGTATGTCTGTACACCGTTTTCCATTCTTATACAGTAGTTCATTTTTACTTCCCACCCAGCATTCCTTGACAGTTCTTAGACTTGCTGATCAGAAGGTCGGTGGTTCTAATCCCCACAACGGGGTGAGCTCCCGTTGCTTGGTTCCAGCTCCTGCCCACCTAGCAGTTCAAAAGCACATCGAAGTGCAAGTAGATAAATAGGTACCGCTCCGGTGGGAAGGTAAACAGCGTTTCCATGAGCTGCTCTGGTTCACCAGAAGCAACTTAGTCATGCTGGCCACATGACCCGGAAGCTGTCTGCGGACAAATGCTGGCTCCCTCGGCCTATAGAGCGAGATGAGCGCTGCAACCCCAGAGTCAGCCACAACTGGACCTAATGGTCAGGGGTCCCTTTACCTTTACCTTTATCTTTACCTTTAGCTGCATATACGTTAATTCCCTCACCTTATTTTCCACACTCTCATCTCTTTTATGTTGTCAACTGTTGGTCATAAAGTAACCCCTACCTGGAATTTACATTTGAGGTCAATTTTTTGTAAATATTCCCCTAGCTCCCACTCACTCCTTGCCTGTTTGTCATCTTGATTTCTTATTTTAAATCTCATACTGGCAAGCTCTGCATATTCAATTAGTTTATTTAGCCATTGTTCTTTCCCTGGGGTCTCTCTTTGTTTCCCGTATCATGCATATACTTTCCTTGCAGCTGTTGTTGCATATAGAAATAAGTTGTGGACTTTCTTTGGTAACTTATTCCCTAGTATGCCTAGAAGGAATGATTCCGGTTTCTTGGGGAATGTGAATTTAATATTTTTTTTAACTTGTTATACACCATCTCCCAAAATTCCTTTGCCTGTTTACATTTCCACCATAAATGAACCCTCTGCTTCTATACATTTCCAGCATAGTTTTGAGCCTCTTTTATATATTGCATTTTTGGAATAGTTTCTCTTATTTGATAACATGCAGAGAAGTTCATTGTTGAATTCTGTATTTTCCCCCACTTGGTAATTTCAATATTATGCCCAATATCAATAGCCCATTTTATCATTGCCTCCTTTATATGTTCGTCTTTAGTCTCCCATTCTAGCAATAGTTTATATATTTTAGAGATTAATTTCTTGTTAGACCCCAAAATCACTTTTTCAAATTATGATTCTTCTCATACAAATCCTCTTTCTTTATCTTTTTTGAACATCTCCTTTGTTTGGAAGTATTGAAACCAGTCAGGTATCCAATTAGACACCTCCCCCGTATCTCTTAGTTTTATGTTGCCATCTTTATATTAAAGGAGATTTTTGTATTTTCCCCAAATCTTATCCATATTTAGCCTTTATACTGCAACCACTTCCACTGGTGAAATCCAACCAGGAGTCTTTCTTTCTAAAATGTCTTTATGCCGTGTATATAGACTCCTTCTAATCACATGATTAAAAAAATCTTCTGAACCCTAGTGTTCTCATACCAGAGATATGTGTGCCATCCATAGATCAGATCAGCATTTTCTAAATCCAGTATATTTGCATCCTTCAAATGGATCCACTATTTCATATAACTTAAACAGGTTGCTTCATAATATAATTTCAACTCCGGGAGAGCGAAACACACACACACACACACACCAACGCTTTTCATCTGTTAGTATTTTATATTCAAGCCTTGTTTTTTTCTTTTACCATAGAAAATTTAGTATATCTTTTTCCCATTGTGTAAAGAAATTGGGGTTAGATATTACTGGAAATGACTGGGGAAACAAAATCATTTTGGGGAGAACATTCATTTTAATTAGGGATATCCTACCCAAAAATGACATGTTCATTCACTCCCATTTTTAAGTCTTTTTAAATTTCAGTCCACACTCTGTTATAGTTACCTTGGAATAAGTTTAGATTTTTAGATGCAATCCAAACTCCTAAGTAATTTTCTTTTTCACTTTAATTCCTAAGTCAGTTTCTAGTTCTCTATTTGGTTATTTATATTCTGAGTTAGCATTTTGTTTTATCTTTATTAATATAAAATCCCACTAGATTGCTGAATGACTTCCACAGCTATTGGTAAGCTTACGTATGGATTCTCTACTGTTATTACTACATCATTCGCAAAGGCTTTGTCCTATCAGTATGCCCTTTATTCTCTCCTCCTCCCTAATCTTTCTTGCAAGTACCTCCAATACCAAATTAAATAATAATTAAATAACTTAAATAATAATGGAGATAGATCTTTTGTTAGATCTTTTGACAACCAAATCATGTCTATTCTAGAATGGCCTTTCTTTAGGTGTGCATAGTAGGTGTAACTGCGCTTGGTGGGGTTTTTATGTCATCATGCATCAGCTAACTCTAAGGTTTATGTCATTTCAAAAAAGGATCTCGGCAATTTCCCCTCCATTGGTTGGCCCTCGTTAGAAGTTTTATCTTCCAGAGAGATCACCTCATTGTAAACAAATTAAGTCCAACAACTTCTGTTTTTGCAAATAATTCACAATTTTGTTTCTTTTGGTTTTGATGTTAAGACCATTTACGTTCAATTTATTTTTTTTTATATAAATATTTATTAAAGTTTTTAAATATAAATGCACAAATAATAAACAATCTTACTTCTATCACAGACATAATTTCATCACTTCTTTGGACTCCCTCTCGTCTCCCGCTCCCATTTACATCATTAAAAGTTTTTTCCAAACAAATTATCAACTTGTTTACAATCTCATGTCCACTTTCAAATATAATCTAGCACTTCTTCCAAAAAAATTTATATTTTCTTTAGTCTCACTTATCATCAAATTTCAAATCTAATTTAGTGGTGGCCAATTTTTTATAATCTAGCATCCTTCTTAACATTCAACCAAATTACAATGTTTTTGTAGATACTTCTTGAATTTCTCCCAGTCTTCCTCCATCTTCTCTTCTCCCAGGTCATGGATTCTGCCAGTCATCTCGGCCAGTTGCATATAGTCCATCAGTTGCATCTGCCACTCTTCCAGTGTGGGTAGATCTTGAGTTTTCCAGTTTTTTTGCGATGAGTATCCTTGCTGCCGTTGTTGCATACATAAAGAATGTTCGGTCCATTTACGTTCAATTTAAAAGCTTGATGTTGTTCATCCTTTCTGTTATTTGGTCTACTTTTGTTCCAAAGGCTCTTCAGTTTCTCCTAACACTTTTTTGCATAGAAACTCCACTTTCTACATCCCTCCCTTCTATTCCAAGCAAAGGAATAGCCTCTTTGTACATTTAAATGTGCAAAATAATTGTGGTGGTGTGTGTGTATAATAACATGCCAAACTCTGGTTTAAAAAAAAATGCTAAGCCATTTGGTGGGATTTCATTTCTTACATGCCAAATTCAAATATACAAAACTCCCTTCCCAAATCATGAAATTTGGCTTTCACTATGTGTTTTGCTGCTTTTATTTTTCCGCATCATCTGCTCTCTATTTAATTGGAAAATACAACCTCCGTACTGTTCCTGTGTAACTTGGATTATGTTTTGTTTGTTTGTCTGTTCTTTTGATTTTTACATTTTAAAAATGGTAAGAAGAAATGTTAGGAAATGGTCCCATGAACAACAGGAAACAAAGACAGAAGGAATGAAATGCAGAGGAGGAGTTGTTTCCTGGAGAGGGGGTGGGAATTCCAAACGTGATGGAAACAAGGCATTCCTTGGATGGGCAGGGAGTGCCCATGTTTAGTGAAAATATGGCCAATTCCCTTTTCAGTGAAGTAAACAATTTATGGATGGCTGTGCTGCTGCTGAAAAAGTGCCGTTTGCACTGTGAATAGTGCAGACGGCACTTGATGTATATGACATCATGCACCCATCTGCATCTTAGATTCCTGCCCTATTCCTCTCCCATTGGGAAGGTGAAAAGCGGAGTGGGTGCTGAACATCATCTAACTGTCCATGCACCAGAACAGGGAGAAAGTTTCATCCTATCCTTCTCAGGGCTAACCAAGTTGTGTTGCTGCCTGAGGCAAAGAAGAAGATGGCACCTCCTCCGATTCCATATACTGAAGCCTACTGGACTGGCAGTTAAATCTTTCTTTCCTACTGGCAGTAGAACCAGTGTGCTCCGCTGCACCGAAGGCAACAGGACAGAAACTGGGGTGCAGGATAGGCCATGAGGTACACATGGATCTGTCATCCAGCAGCCAAGAAGCTCAGGGAGAACAGCAGGGGCAGGGTCTTCCTTATCGTCATCCAGGTTTTGTTGCCGTGTGTGGCTGGGTGGGGCTCTATAATGGGGGGGACACCTTTGGCCCTGCACATGTTGCTGGACTCCACCTCCCATCAGCTACAGCAAGCATGAACAATGGCCAGGGAAGATGGGAAGTGTAGTTCATCAACACCTAGAGTGCCTCAGGTTCCACATTCCTGCTCTAGAATTTTAGTTCATCTGGATCTCACTATGCACTCACTCTGTCTTGTTGAGAAGTAATTACATTGTACCAGTGCCTGCTTCATTCCATTTTGAAAGCACGTTTTCAACCCCCTCCCCCACAAAGTCCATTTGTTTTGCTTTGTTTTAGTGTACAATAAGCCAACAAATTGCATGCCTTTGGTTTCCTGTTTCCTATGACACACTGTAAATCACTACATGCACATAATGCATGCACAGAGCAGGGCCAAGAATGCTTTAAAAAATTAAAAATCATTGCAGAGTAAAATAGAGGACTTGGGAATAACTCTTCTCTTGTCTTTCTTCCTCCACCTTTCACAAAAGACCCTCAGCAGTGAAGCAAGGGCTTTCTAGAAAACATTTCCCTTCCTGTGACTGAAAGGGAATGTGGGCAGCAAAGGGCAAAGGAAGGAGTTGACCAGAGAATTGGCTCTCTCTCATCTCCGCCTAACTAGAACCCAGCTTCTAAGGAGATAGAAACCGAGGAGATGATGTGTGAGTCTCTGAGGAACTAAAGCTTGAATATTAGCAAAGCCTTTTAAACAGTGATTGGTGATGCTTTGATTTGATGAAGTGGAGAAAGTCAAATTAATATCCAAGGCTTTGGAGCACAGTGTGGTGTCACTGGTTTTCACTGGCAGTGAAAGGGAAAATGGGTTATACACATCACCCATCCACATGGGTGATCCCATAGGTGGAAGAGAGCTCTCTCTAGGTTTAAGAGTGTGTGTTAGTTCCTGGGTGCTAAAGGGTACGATTAACATCTGTCTTTCTCTTACCTAGGGACGCGGGTGGCGCTGTGGGTTAAACCACAGAGACTAGGACTTGCTGATCAGAAGGTCGGCGGTTCGAATCCCCACGACGGGGTGAGCTCCCGTTGCTCGGTCCCTGCTCCTGCCAACCTAGCAGTTCAAAAGCATGTCAAAGTGCAAGTAGATAAATAGATACCTCTCTGACGGGAAGGTAAACAGTGTTTCCGTGCGCTGCTCTGGTTCACCAGAAGCGGCTTAGTCATGCTGGCCACATGACCCAGAAGCTGTACGCCGGCTCCCTCAGCCAATAAAGAGAGATGAGCGCCGCAACCCCAGAGTCGGTCACGACTGGACCTAATGGTCAGGTGTCCCTTTACCTTTTTACCTTCTCTTACCTGCTGTTGTCTCTTTGCCCATTTAAACTTTTACAAAATTTACACTAATGGGCAAGTATTATCCAGTACACCTGCAGTTTTGGTCACAGTTTTGAGAAGGAGGCATGCAGCAGTATCCCAGAGCCTTCCTGTTGCCTTCTCAAAGCCCAGTAAGCATTTACCTAGCTTTGGAAGGGAGATGTGAGAGCAGTAGGACCCTGCCAGAGCCCTCACACCTTCCCAAAGTCCAGCACATCATTTAAATATATATATCTTCCCCCACCCACCTGCACAAAGCTGCGACCACATAAGTAAAATAAGCATAAGATGAGAATTGCTTGTGTATTTAACCAGGGTTGGAGGGTGGGATTAAGTCTCTTTTTCAGATATTGTACCAAGTGGGGTTCAGTTTAGTTTCAGCCTGATCTCTCTACCTTTTGCTTTTCTCCTGGGTTCCCCCACCCCCTCTATCACCACATCACTCAGTCTTTCTCTGAGCTCATCTTGCTGCAATGCTCCACATCTATCTCACATGTATACACACCATTGGATAGCGAGAAGTGTGGTCCAGAGAAGCAAGAGAGGGCTAGAAGGAACTAGACAGGCTGCTGCTGTCATAGGCTGAAGGTCTGCCCTGTTATAGAGAGATTGGTTATAGGGTTGAGGCCTCTAAGGTATGGAAGGGAAGAGACTCAGTGGCAGGACTCTCAGGGCCTAATCCATCCCTTAGGTCAGTGGTTTCCCACCCCCAGTTTACAGTAAAAGGGCAAATGCAATTGCAGCCACGTGCAGATGGTCTGAATTTGCCCTCTGATCTCCAGATATTAAAGCAGAGTCCGGTAATTGAAGGCAGAGACATAAATGACTGCATTTATCAAAGAGCAAGAAATTACAGAGAGTCAGAAATAATGGCAGTGAGTGGGACCTGGCTGCCAGGGGGGAAATGTTGTTTATTATACAACAATAGGCAGCACATTCGTGTCTTTAGAGGAACCACCCAGACTAATAGCTTGCCTGCACTTTGGAGGCCTCTGCTAAAGGAAGTTCAGTAGCTGGCCCGCATTATTATGACTCAGACGTGTATTCTGATGGGCTGTTGAAGGACAGTCCACTGTTTCAAGAGGGCGTCCCTTTAAACAAGACAGGCTTAAAGAAAAAGAACCATAAAAGGGGGGAGCAGAAGGAGCCCATCAGCACTTTGCAGCACCTGGTCAACAGACCAGCAGGCACATGTGTCACACACCTGCTGTCTTCCCTGCTGTGGCAAGATGCACTGTACTTAAATTATAGTCATTATTTCTCAAATTGCATCTATACGTATAAATTACCATATGCATTTTTATGCAAATTGGTGCCTTCTTTTGTCCTCGCCTTTAATTATGCAAATCCTCTTCTATGGTAATGCTTAACTGGCCACCCGATGCAGAATAGACCCGTAGCCTTGAGGACCTTTTCCTGAAGCCATCACCTGTAATTGGGAGGTAGGCTGTGATGGTATGGAACATCAGGGTTTACTTTAAATACAGTGCCTCTGCCTGTCTGTGCACACACAAACACACACACACATATATACCTAAATAGGGCTAAATGTGAAATGAAATGTTGGGAGGGAGAATATTCCCTGACTATTTTGTAATCTCTAGTGGGAAACCACATTATAGAGCTTGATTTTCCCTAAGTGTAGACAAGACAACAAAGATTAATAAGAATTTGGTACAAAATGTATTTGTGCCATTCTTCAGTCCGCTTGGAAATACATTTCCATTTTAATTTATTTTTTTCATTATTCTATAAAGGCTTTTGAAAGTCCAAAGGGAGAACTTGATCCAATCCAATGAAAAAAAAAAGCCTGTTTCTTTGAACATTGTGCAAGAATCAATGCAGGCCTTTCTCCTTTTTAGAAGACTTTCTTCTCATTAGTTCTGAAACCATTCATAACTCTAATTTATTAGGCTCTTCTGTGCTTATTTCCCTTGAAGAAGCTACCGAGGAAACCGAAATGGTACTCCTGCTGATTAGGGCCCTTTATGCACTGTTTCTCACATCAACATGTTTTCCTGCTGAATCTGTAACAAAGCGACTGCTGTTTGGTTTAAGTGTCACTTATGTTACCTGAATTATGTTGAACTCCATCAAAAACCAGAAGAAAGCCAAAAGGCAGAACAGTCAAATTGGAAGGCTAAAGGATGAGTCAAAGATCCTGATCCAGAGACTGTTGCCTGCAACAAAGTGTTGCACACACAACTAGTAACACAAGGGGAATTTGTGTGCAGTTACATTACCTTATTAATCATTGATTAAATTAATGTGCCCCCCTGTATAGCCTAGCCCATTCAAGACACATATAGTTATCTGTCTACCATATTTTTATACTGTTTAGCAATTTATCCAATGCCATAAGAGGCTCACAACATTGTTTTTCAAAGGAAGAATTCATTTAAAGCAATAACTCCAATGAAATCTAAATTTAAATTTAGCAGATCAACACCAGCAGAATTAATCCTCAATACCTACTGGTAAAGATGGGCCTGTGTTTTGCAGTGCATGTGCTCTAAGTTGCACAATCTGTCCAACTGAACCACATCTCTGCATGTTTTGACTGACTTTCCTGTGCACAGTAGGATTTTGTAAAAGAACAGGACCATTTCCTGGACTCTCACCACTCTCAGCCAGCGTGGCCAATAGGCAGGAATGGTGTAGGCCAACAACACTGGGAGGACCACAGGTTCCCCATCTATGATTTACAAGAATTGCTGAACTGTAACGTTATACCCTCCAACATTTCTCCGGTGAATACAGGGACGTCCCATTCCAGAATGATAATTTTACTATTCATACCCCACACTTCTTACTGGGTTGCCCCAGCCACTCTGGGCAGTTTCCAACGTATATAAAAACATAATTAATTTTTTAAAAAAAAAAAAAAAAACCCTCCCTATACAGGATTGTCCTCAGACAGCAAGAGGGTCAGATAACTCCATACCCTCCAACATTTCTCTAATGAAAATAGGGATATCCACGGAAAAGTGGGACATTCTGGGATCAAATCAGAAACTGGGATGGTTTCTCTAAATCAGGGACGACCCTGGAAAACAGGGACACTTGGAGGGCCTGGAACGTGTGTGCCCCAAGAGGCTGAAGAAAAGTGGGGAGTCCCTTGCATCAAGCCTTTGGGTTTGTGTGCATAGTATCAGCCAAATGTTAAGCCGTCTGGCAACATGCGTGTCCCCCCTCCCAACACACAACAATATTCTATGCCTTTCCTGAACCAATGGATGTAGCCACACTCAGGGCTTTATGGCACAAGACTCTTTAGTCAGATATGAAAATTGAGATTGCAAAATACTTCTGGCAGAGGTCTATTGCATGATCCATGTTTCTCTTTTAAGTAGCTTTGTGCATAAACATATAAGAATAGCCCTGCAGGATCAGGCCAGTGACCCACCTAGTCTAGCATCCTGTTCCCACAGTGGCCAACCAGATGCCCATGGGAGACCCACATGCACGACGTGAGCAGAATAGCACTCTCCCTGCCTGTTGTTTCCAGCAGCTGGTATTCAGATGTACACTGATGAGACTTTATAATTAAATAATGTTAATGATTATCTTTAATAAACTACAGCTGACCCTGCAACATGCAGGGTCTGTGATTTACTACGAACATCCCTTGGAGCACACCAGAGAAATGAATATATTCTGAAACCAAACTAATAATCTCTTTTCTCTGTCTCTTATCAAAGAGGCCTAGATTAGCCCATCCATACAATCTCCTCAGTCAGATCATTCTTGAGGAGTAATAAAAATTTCTCGCCCTTGCTTTGCAGAGGCAAGTTTGATCCAGGATCAGACTACAAAAGGCTCACGCTTGATGCTAGCGAGCATGCTAAAGATTTCATCCACATACGCACCCCACACATACTCATACACCACCATCTATGGGCAAAAAAATCTTGACACTCAAAATGGAGAATACGTCATCCACCCATCTAAAAACAGTACAAAATGGGATCTGCAGTTTAATGTTAGGTTACTCTAAACTACAAGGTGGTTTGTGGAAGACAGATTGGTAGCCTAGCAACAGGGTGCAGCTATTTGAAGCCATCCCTCGTGAAAGAAAGAAAGAGAAAAGGCAAAGTATTTTTACTAAGGTATATCCATAAAATGTCACCCCTTAAACCCTTATTTAATATTACCTTCCCAGCCCCTTTTGGCACACTTTTCCTTTCACAGATCTCACCACCTTCCTAATAAAAGTGTTACTGAAATCAGGTTTCCCACAAGCATATATTTTCCATTGTATAGAATGAGTCCTATTCAGTCTATACCCTGGTATGCAGGAGAATATCTAGGGATCTTGCTGACACCCCCTGCCTCCCTCAAAATCAGCTCTAGCCATGGGCTATGGACAGATATTCCCCTCTGTCAAGAGAAATATCTCCCTGCGCAATGGAACATTCTTCCACCTCTCCTCCTCTCATGCACCTTCTAAACCTGTTCCAGGGGTCCCCTTAACCCTCTGAAGCAGATTTGGGGAGGGTGTAGGGTACAGAAGGATAGCGCGGGGGAAGCCCCAGTGCAGGGGGGACTCCTTGCACTGACAGGATGCAGTAGTTGACACAGGGTGTCACACTTCCACATAATAACTACCTGACATTCAGAAGACATCTTAAGGCAGCCCTGTTCAGGGAAGTTTTTAATCTGTGATATTTTAGTGTATTTCTGGTTTTTATGGAAGCCACCCAGAGTGGCTGGGGAAACCCAGCCAGATGGGCGGGGTACAAATAATAAATTATTATTATTATTATTATTATTATTATTATCCATCTGTGATATTGTTTTTAAGCACTCACAAAAATTAATTGCAGTTTAATGTGCATTTAAATTCAATTTGATATAATATACATGTTTTTGCAAGCAATTTCTGCCAATGGAATGCAATTTTTGTATGTTATTGCCACATGTGTGAATTTTTGTGCACACTTCCCCCTAATGTACACAATTCCTGTACACAAAATTTGGAGAAGGTCAAATTTCAAAGGACAGCTGTGCATTTCAGTCCATGTACTGTTTGGGGAAGTGCAAATTGGGCAGGTTTTGCATGAAAATGAAATCTGAACCAAATTTCTCCCTGTTCCCTAGTGGCTCTAGGTGTACCATAGTCCTGTTGTCCAACATAGAAGAAAGGACATCTTGTCTTCCATGTTCCATTCCTTCAGGCAAAACACTGTTCTCTAGCACTGTCCATCCAGTAAGGCTGGGTGGTATCTGAAACTTGTTTGAAGTCCATATCGTGATATCAGCTTCATAATTTTTGACCTGGCAATATATCACGAATCATGGGGTGTGTCGGTGTGTGGGTGTATGTGTGTGTTATGCAAAAATTTCAGTGTAGGAAAAACTGTGAAGCTAGCCAATGCCTCTACACAGTTCCATCTTTATTTGAGATATTGTGATATATTGGTCTATCGTGGCATTTAGCTGGTTATATACTGCAGTGTTGAAAACCAGATATTGCCCAGCCCAGCCATCCAGACAACAGCATTTGTGGTGAATGCACATATGTGACAGTGAAAGCAGGAAGCCAAGATTGTATGCCTGTTCAGTTGTATGTCATGGATATATCTAGGTGCACACAACCTGCACACATGTTGATTCTTATTTGTAGTTGGGGAACTTTGCAAAAAACATACAATCCCTGCATACAAACCTACACATGTACAGTATGTATGCACACACACATATGAATAAGATGGGTGGGGGAGCAGAGCTTGTCACTGCAAACCTGCTTCTCCTACCCTGAACACATTTACTGTACAGATCATCGGATCACCTGAACAGCCCTCTTTGTTCATGATATATGGCATGGTGGGGTGCAAAGCAAAACCTTTTCCATGCTGGCAACTGTTTTATGGAATAGCCTCCCCAAGGAAGCCTGCCTAGCTACTTCATTGTCCTTTCTGTGCCACATTTATATACATCTTGCGCACACATTTTTATGTTATACTTTTTATTGTGGATGCTGCTTTGGGCACATTTTATTAGCAAGGCAGCTTTAAGAGATAAATAATAAATTAAATACAGCAGTTCGCCAGCTAAATGGGGCAGAAGCTTTACCAGCATCCCTGGAGCAGCAGAAAACAAACTGGCAGAAAGCTAAGGGCATCACAACATTGGGAGGGTTAGCAAGACAGATAGGTTATTTATCATGTTAATTGCTAATTCAAACATCCTACCAAAAAGAAGAACAATATTGTCATGATCAATAAATTGCATTTTCCCCATTCTTGGCCCTGGCATCTCCGAAACTCATCTAAATGCACCTCTTTTACAATCTCAATTTCAGTCTCTGAAGAAAAGGAGGGGAGGGAGGGCAGCGTGCGGAAAGTATTCCATCCTTGATGCCAAAATGATCAAGAGTGTTCCACCATAATCAGCAGACCTATTGAATGTAGGGCTAGTATGTCGCTGCATTTAAAATAAGCTGCAGGCTATTCACTCAGGGATACCCTTTCATTGATCTTTAGGTAATTCATTCCCATAATTTATTTTCTGCTCGGCTCTCAGAGCCCTGTAAATGTGTTTGCATTCATCCAGCACAAGCCACTGCTTCCATTGTTTTTTTGGCACGGACAGGTGAATTTAAATGGAGCTTCTTAAAACTTGTCTAGAATTGTTAAACTTGGGTTGCTCTTATAAGGGTGAATGCCAATAGCTGGATTAATTTCCTCTTTTCAGCAACAGGATGAAATTGCATCCAGCTCAGATTAGTAGCAAATGGGAATGCATGGCATGTGTTGGGTTTTTTTATTTTATTTTAATCATTTCCAGTTCCTCACACCATGAATAATGATAGCAGCTAAACTGCAAAACTCACAGTGTGTGTGTGTGTGTGTGTGTGTGTGTGTGTGTGTGTGTGTGCATGTTGGGGGGAGGAATCTCTCCTATAATGGTAGAGCCACACATCTTTTCCATGACAAGACCTGCCACCTTATGGAACGGAACCATCATTTCAACTGCCCCATAGGATGGTTTCACAGATGTGTTTTCATGTCCCCTAAAATGTCTAGCAGTGACTGGAACTGCCAAAAGCTGTATGACTTTCCAGGTGCAAATTTAGTGGCTGGAATTTCATTCAGCAAAGCTGTTTTACCACCACCACCGTCACTAGAAAACAAATAATACTTTACTTTAGGAAAAGGTCATACAAATCGCATATGTATGTTACTGTGTGTACACATGGACATAATCAGTTGCGACCAATAACATTCCAGCGCCTGAAACTCAGCAAAACAGATGTATGCAGGATTATCACATGCAGCATCCTACACAGAACTGTAGGGGAAATGCCACATTTAAAGTTAAGTACATGCTATAAACCAAGAATTTTCTGTCCAGATCAATTCTATGCATGTCTTTGCAGAAGTCTCGATGAATTCAGTGAGATTTGCCCCGTAAATATATCACAGGACTGCAACCTTAAATGCCTGTTTGCCCTTTGGTTGTGGGAGAAATTTCACTGCCATCAAATGAAACATTGTGTATTAACTAAGTTCAGCACTTTTCTACAAAAGAACTTTGTGGAAGGTGTAATGACTGCCATGCAAATCAAGACACTGCTTAAATCATCCTGTGTTACCCTGCAGCCATTGCATTAGTTCCATCTCCTGCTGTTAACATAGTATTGAATACCTTTGTTAGGTTTTAATTTTTCATTCATTCATTATTACTCAAAAGAAAGTTATTTTCACATATTGCATGGCAATTCAGTCAAGCCAGTTTATACTGTGCAACCATTCAGGCTACTAGAAACGAAAAGTTTAAGGGTATCACCAAGAGTGACAATATTTTGCTGTAAATCTCAGAGTAGATGCCAGTTCATTTTAATCAAATATTGACTGGTCAATCAAATGTTGGCTCCTATATATATATATATTGAAATTTGCAATAATATTTTCTAGGAGTGTCCATTGTCTCTGTGTGCATCCTGAATGCATAGGTGAATTGTGACTTTTTAGGACAGACTTTCATGTTCCTTTCCGAGCTGGATTGTGCTCTCAGCAGAGTGTATCAAGAGAGATCATGCTGTCCCACGCCTTCCAAGTAGCTCTGTTGCTTCAGTTCTTTAAAAAACCTTCCTGCCACGACCACCCCTTTTCTTATATAAAAGAATGAATCCAAGCTGATCGGACAAATGCACAGAGCTGGAGAAGGGAGTGGGGTGGATGTTTCATGCCAGTGGATAACTCTAACTTTTAGTCACAGTGAATTATTTTTGCAGTGTGTTCTCAGCACAGTAATTTCAGGGAGGGGTGTTGATGTAACCATGTGGATCTTTGTTCTCCTCCCAAAGTGCAGACTTGAGGAACAGCTTAGGTCTTAAATGTGAAAATGTAGGAAGGAATTCAACATGCTGTTGTTGATCATTGCATTGTTTCAGCCTGTCAGGTGGAATGATCCAACACCAACACTCCTCTGAGCCAATTTCCAGGGAGAGGCATGTGGATTGCCATGGGGAGGAGAGGGGGTAAACCCTGTTGTGCATTGAGGTCCACTCATAAGAACACGTAAGCACTACAAATACATACTGATCTGTAGTTTTTGCTCCCACCGCAACCCAAGATTCCCTAAGGAAAGAAACAATCAAATTTAAGTCAGTGGTATAAAGTGTTTTATAGGTAAAGGTGAAGGGACCCCTGACCATTAGGTCCAGTTGTGGCCGACTCTGGGGTTGCGACGCTCATCTCGCTTTATTGGCCGAGGGAGCTGGCGTACAGCTTCCAGGCCATGTGGCCAGCATGACTAAGCCGCTTCTGGCGAACCAGAGTAGTGCATGGAAATGCCATTTACCTTCCTGCCGGAGCGGTACCTATTTATTTACTTGCACTTTGACATGCTTTCGAATTGCTAGGTTGGCAGGAGCAGGAACTGAGCAACGGGAGCTCCCCCCATTGTGGGGATTCGAACCGCTGACCTTCTGACCTTTAACCCACAGGGCCACCCGCGTGTTTTATACTTGGTGGCTTATTGTAATCTCTGAAGATGATGGAATACCATATTTTTAGGGGGGATTGATCTTTGGGGAAGGATTATTTGGGGGGAATGCCGAAAATCACTCACCCGCTGGAATGCAGCACACAACCGCTCGCGTCGCAGCTGCCTGATCGCCACCATTAGCCCTCCTGTTTGCCGTTGTGGCAGCCAATAGACAGATGCCCTTGTCACAGCAAGCAGGAGCATGATTGGCGGCCGACCCATCAGCTCCATGATCGCTGCCAGCGGCCGCCAATCATACTCCCACTTGCTGCGACAAGGGCAGCTGTCTATTGGCTACCATAGCGTTCTGGCAGGTGAGCGATTTTTGGCATCCCTCCCCCAACAATCAAGCGGCCAATCGCCACTTACAATCTCGGACTCGCACCAAAAAACCATTTGCACGTCAGTACTACCCTTGTATAAAACGAGCCTAAATTTTGAACCTCATTTTTGGGTCAAAAAAGCTCGTCTTATACACAGAAAAATACAGTACATCTTGCAATTGAAATGGTAGACACCACAGGCCTGCACATTCAGTTCAACTTTTGATTCTGCCTTGCCACAAAATCACATGAAACATGGATGATGCAGGTGAGTGCATGCCAAGCATAACCTAGTTCAGCTACTTGTATTAGATTGCAATGGTTACAGCTGCAGCAGCATGGAAAGGGCTGCATTGGACTGAGTCCAGTGAATAATAACAGCAATTAACTTATGGACGAGATTTGGAGCCCGTGGTAGTATAATAACAAGTCTGCCCACAGATTAAAAAATCCATGCCTAGCACATGTTCAAAGGGTCACATGAACAAGTCCCAGACTAGCAACATGGCACACGCTTCCAGTTATCTACCAGTATCTTCCCAGAGCCAGAGAAAATATTTTTGAGTTACACTGAAGCAATATTTCACTTTATGGCAGTGCCCCATCTAAATCCCTGTCTCCATCTGGAACACTTGCTGGAGGAGCTCTGAAATACAGGGATTTAACATGAGAGGTTTGAAAGGTCAAACTCTTTTGGTGCCATCTTTCAGGATTTGTTTTCTGTCCTCGTACTCCAGCTCTTGTTCAGCAGCACAGATTCCTGTTCCTTCATCCGCCCAGCAACGCCATCTCTCTCCCCATCCTCAGACATCCAGATTAGTCAACAGCTATAAATAAAAAGGTCGCCTGGCTTTGCTGTTCTGGAAGAGTCCAGCTTTCAAAGGATTTTCAGACCCATAAACTTTCTGCTGCTCAGGCACTTGCATCTCTCACACTCAAGAACAGCAAGTGATTGCTTCATTGCATTAGAGTTTTTGTCCTTTTGGTCCTGCCTTGGACCAGGGTGAGAGATCAAAGTCAGCGGCCAATTTCTGCAGTTTGGTGCACCACCCAGTACCAAGCTGCTGCAAGTCAGACATTGATAATTATTTGGTAGTTGAGCATGCAGGAGGCATGTGGGGAAGGTGAAGGAGGAGGGAATCAAATTTACACAACTCACTACAATGGCCTTTAAAAGACTTAGCATGAAAAATACATGACCTACCATGCATTATTTATTCTGCAATGAATAGAATTTTATGAAAATCAGGCTCCTGGGTCAGGGCTGACAAATTCGGCTTATTTAAACCTCACATCTGCCTGCCTGCTGGCCATCATTACGGGGATGAAAAGGCACCATAGCCGTGTGTCTGTATTCCTACATTAAAAGGATGCCCAGGTTCCCCCCTCCCCTTTTCAAGCTCACATGGGTTCGGGAGCTTTGGTGTGGTGCTTTTATGAATATTCGGGCATCTTAAAGATGAAGCCAACTTGCAATTTCTGAAATGAAAAGCCTCTTTTAAATTAAATGCCTACAGAAGGATCTGGCTTGACAGCCCTCCTACACACACACACACACACACACACACCGAGCAGCCTCCTGCTGTCTCTTTTGTTTCAAGATTCCTCATGCTCCTCCTGAATTGCATTAAGAGCTGAGGCACTGGGCACACTCCCTCAAGCAGCGCAGCTGATAAATGCTCTCAAGTTCTCTCTCATTCTCTCTGCCTTTCCCATTGTAATTCTTATTTGAAATTAATTTGGTGCAGTCTGTGGTCCAGCTGTGTTCTGAATGCTAATGAAGCCCATCTCCTGCTTCAGCTGGGGCTGCTCACTCACATGCTGGCCTAATACCGGATGAAGCAGGATGCTCTGTCTCCAGTGCCATGTACAGCAGCTTCCTCAGTCTTGCTCTTGCACTCTCTCTCTCTCTCTCTCTCTCTCTCTCTCTCTCTCTCTCTCTCACACACACACACACACACACACACAAAAAAAAAAATCTGCACCCCAAACGTGCATGCTTTCAACCAGAGCATGTTTGCTAACATGCTGTAAGATTGCTGGCAAGAATGACAATGCTTACCAAGGTCAGACTTGGATACAAACTGCACAGACTAAAAAATCCTGCCTTCGGTAAGAGGCAAACATTGAAAGGCTGCCCTCACCCCCCCCCCAGTGTTCTTCTCTGGCTTGGATAAAAATCTAAGCAAAAGAACAATACCCAGTTCCCACCATCAGCCATCTCCATTAGCCCCCACCCCACTTTCCAGAAAAGCCATTCCTGCCACCTGCCCAAACATTCCCTCCCTTGGGAGATCAACACCAGAGGCTAGCTCCAAGGACAGAGGAAGGGAGTGCTTTCCTTTTCCTCTTCCTTTCCTTCTTCCTGCAAAAAATGTTTACGTTAATGGAAGTAATATACCCCCAAAATGCTTTATATTAGCAGGAATTGCTTTTTAAACTCTGCATATTTAAGCAAATTGCATAATCAAATGTGGATATCGGGAGAAAAAGCTGATGGGTTTTCATAAGGAAGCAAACTGATGCAGAAATGTGGCAAACTGAACTTTAGATTGGAAGAATGAGATACCAGAAAAACGAGAGAAGATCTTTTAAAATGCTTATTTGGAGGATAAAGTATTTCAGATATCTAGATTTAAAAGTAGATGTTCATGTAGATTTTTAAAAGGAATTTTGTTTAATGTGGAAACAGGATGGAGCAGACATATGAGTGAACAAATGTAGACTTGGCACAGACTGATTTGTCCATCCGTTTGGAGATAGTTTGTTGGTCTTGGGTTGGGGGATTTAAAGATGGCTAAGCAGTTCTGAGGACTTGGGCTATGAATTGGGACAGAACTGTGAAGACACATAAAGCCTGCCCTTGCATGTCCTAAAGTGATCACAAAGCAGTGCAGTGTGCTAGAGGCGTCTAGGATTCCAGGACTTCATAGCCTGGAAACATCATAGCCTGAAGCTTGGTTGAGCCAAGTGGGGTGCCTCTTCCCAGCTCTCAGTCTTCTCCAGGCACTAAAGGAAATAGGAGTTTGCAGCTTCAGCCCCTGTGATTAGCACATAATACAAAGCCATTGGATCGCCCAGGCCTGGTATAAGTAGGAGGAACTGGCCTGCAAGCCTTACCTGTTCAACAGAGCAGAGCCACCTGCTTATAGCACTTCAGACTCTGACCCAGTGCCAGATTTAGATATAAGCTAAATAAGCTATAGTTTAGGGCCCCGCTCCCTTGGAAGCCCCCAAGAAATTTAAAGGGGGAAAAACTGGATGTACATTTCTAAAATGCAAGATAAAAAACAAATAAAATAAAACCTACATACAGCAACAGTGTTTTGTGTTGTGTAGGCTCCTATGATGTAAGCAATGGGCCCCACCTGCTAGCCTGCTCCCTAAACTATCACTGGTTTGCTCATTTCTATATATATGGTGTCTACATTCTGCATGTGCAAACGGCTTTAGATACCTGTTAAGTCCATAAATTACCATATAGCATATATTCAACACAAACAGTGACAATTTGTTGTTGACAAAGGACAGCTGGACATATAAATGATCCCATTACCTTTAGTAGCTTAGGACCTGATCAAACCTAAATCTGATCCTGCTTTGACCTCTCCATCTCCAGCACAGGCACCCAAACTGAACTCCAGCAACTGATTTCTGGAATCCTGGGCTGGATTATGGGCTGGCATAATTATAACAAATTATGTCCATTTGTTGTTGTTTAGTCGTTTAGTCGTGTCTGACTCTTTGTGACCCCATGGACCAGAGCACGCCAGGCACTCCTGTCTTCCACTGCCTCCCGCAGTTTGGTCAAACTCATGTTCGTAGCTTCGAGAACACTGTCCAACCATCTCATCCTCTTAGATTTAATTAATTAGGCTGAGCCCTGACATTAAGTCTCTGAATAAATTAAGGTTAAGTACAAACATTCATAACAGAAGCCTCTGTGGTTTGGAAGTGTACTAACTGGGAAACCAATTCTGCCAGCTTTGTAGTAGGTTTGTCTTACCTAATGCTGATTGGTTAGCATTTGAACATGTACCATGTGTATAAGCTGCCAGTAAGCCGACTGACTGACAGATGTAGTCTCTCCTGTCTTCACACACACACACACACACACACACACACACACACACACATACATCCTGGAGAGGTTTAACAAACATATGGTGTGTGTTTTGAAGTAAGGTGTCAAAGGAATGAATAAACTAATTATATCATGTAACACCTAAATATTGTAAACCACTGCAGGCAGGCGGGATCATAGCCTCCACAGCCAATCAGCACAATGCACAGCCAGGTGGCAGCTAGTTTAGCACTGTGAACAGCTGGTACTGCAACAAAGCCTCCAGAACTAGCTAGGTAAGGAAGAAAACTGTTAGCCTTGATGGTAAGAAATAATAATGTTACTGATACAGTGCCTACTATTTACAGGTACATCTCTGTACAATGCCAAGTAGACATAGAAAAACTGCATAGCCATTATTCATTCTTGGCAAACTTAATATTTGCTTTTTCTTCTCCTCTCCTTGAATCAGAAAATGACACATGCAAAGCATGAATCATAAAGAAACTCGCAAATGTCTCAGTGCTAAGTGATGCTAGAGGAGCAATCTAGTCATACTTGTTTAGATATTGCCTCTGCTTGTAATGCAACCCATGGGAGGTCTGCATACTAATATTTATTTAAAGTAGGCGAGTTAAAAAGTAGAATCATGACCTTCGCCACTTTGTACTTGCAGGTAGGGTGCCGCAATAATGCCGCATGCAAAATTGATTCTATAAACTGGTTGGTGGAAAATTGTTACATAGAAGAGTAAGTTTTGCTGAAGTGGAAGCAGCATGCCTTCTGCCAGGGTAAGTCTTGCCTCACTAACCTTTTAGCATCATTTCAAAATGTCAACAAGCACCTGGATAGACACTGTGTGCTTGGACTGCCACAGATCCTTTGATGGAGTACCTCACCAAAGACTTGTGAGTAAGCGTTGCAGTCATGGAATTAGAGGAGAGGTCCTCTTACGGCTCAGTAAATGGTTAAAGAACAAGAAGCAGAAAGTAGGAATAAATGCCTCTGGAAATGGATAGAGATATTGTCCAATCTGCCCCAGACACAATGCTTTTCAAAGGAGTCAGTTCACACTTTTTAGTGAGAAATTCACTGTGTGGATTAAAAAAACACCTATAGAATATTATTCAAATCAGCAAGATCAGTGAAATTATGTGTTTATTATAAAAGGAAATGGATTCCAGATAGCAACAGAAAATATTAGACAATTTATGGGTATTTTGATTTGGTAAGGAATCAACTTTCTTGGTGGCCACTATTTTTAGTGGGTGGTGTTGAATGCCTTGGAAGTCCACACAGTTCAGGAAAATTGGAAATGGAAATGGGGGGAAAAGGTGGGTGTGTTCTGTCTTTGTTGGGAATGTTGCAAAGTGCAAGAGTTTGAGAACAATGGTAATTAATTCTGTTAAATTAATATTTTAAATTAGTGTCCGGCTAGATTCCTTGATGTGCCTATTGAATTGTGTGAAAGGGAAAACCAAACCAGTATTTTGAACTTGGATATTATTTATATTTAACTGTAGCCAGACTTCCATAAGCCAGATCATGAAAATACGCCTACAAGCAGAGTAAGTTTGATATGATTAGGAAAAACTGGGAGCAGCTGAGAACAATAAAACTAACGGTGCCACTTAAAGATAAAGAAAGTATACAGAATTTAAAGACCAGATGGGATTTAGTAACCCAATATGTTACATGATTTTATAGGGTAGTTTTAGGATGAGGAAATCACTGGTTAAGGTAATTTAACAGCCAAGTTCTTCTTTTAGAAAGACATCTGCTTGGGATGTATTTAATGATTATTTTAGCTATTTAATGAATTATTGGATGTATATTGTTTTTGCTTTTAATGCTGGTTTGCACAACTTATAGGAAATAAAATAAAAATCAGTTGATAATGTCACTGAAAGCCAAGGCACCCATTAATTCTCTTCCCACATTCAGCCCGACAGACATCTTGTTACAATTTGTTGTGTTTTGTATAACATAGGAATAAAGGAAGCTGCCTTGTGCAGAATCAGGCGATGGGTCCATTCTAACTCAATACTGTTAGCATTGAATGGCAGCAGTTGCCAGGATTTCAGACAGGCAAACTTTCTCAGCCCTACCTGCAAATGCTGCAGGATGCATCTGAGACCTTCTGCATGCAAAGCAGATGTTCTACCATGGAACTACGGACCCTTATAGAAATAGTATACAGATAGAGCAATCCAATTCCTGATCTAGAGGGGGTTTTGGATAAGAAAGTGTCTCCCACCAGCTCTGCCCAGCTGCACTAGGGCTCTACTGGTGGGTGACTCCACTAATGGGTTTTCTGCCATCACAGAGTTTCTGGCTGCATCTGCCTAAACCAAAGATATTGGAGGATTCTGGTGGAAATGTGAGTGGAAATTGCCCCATGTCCAGAATGAAAATCAACTCATCAAAACATCTACTATTGATGTAACTTTTTGGTATCTTTCTGATCCTCCCTCTTTCCATTATTATGTTATATAAGAAACATATTTAGTGCCTGCTATTGATAATATGGTAACCTAACTTGTATAAGGCCCAGTCTATACTGAAAGGCTATTATGGGTTTATGTAACTTTCTGATGAGTATATGATATACCTAAAAATAAAACCTTCTCTACTGCTACCAGTATATTTCTCTACTTTACTTTTCTTTTCGGTACAATTATGCCCCAATGGGTCCAAGGTAATATACCATTCGGTTGTAAACAATATCCTAAGACTGCTATATCTCTTCACACTTCTACAGCAAAGTGCAATACTTCACGCTGATCAATCATCAGGCATAGTTCAGAGAATACAGCAAGAGAATTAAGATTATACTCAATGAAATAGTTGGGGGGGGGATCCTGGCTATTGTTATTTCTATGAAACACTGACACATTCATTCTCAGCAAAATGGTTCCATGAAATTGCTATGCATATATATAGCACTATTTTCATAATTCATTTCTGATGTGCATCTTGACGGTTGCATTCACAGTGAATGTTCATTTCTTGACTTTTATCATGTTGATCATGTATTTCACCTATACGCACACTCTATTTTATCCTCAGCTGTACTTTCTAGTATAATTCACATGGGGAGTTTGGTCCACCCTGTTAAATTTTCACACTACTGCAGGACAATAGAAGAGCTGTCAAGTGTCAATAAAACCAAGGCACAAAAGTCCACTATAAATGTAGCAGCCAAGAATCCTGTCGTGACTGAGATATTTGACAAATGTTCTCTCTGGCACATCTGAATGACTTTTCTTATTTTCCATGGCAACCAGGTGGGTGATTGTCTGACCACATCCTTACACATGTTTACTTGGAACCAAACTCCATAGGAGTAAACCCCACTGAATTGTCTTGATTTCAAACTTAAATATGGTAAAAGAAATCATAATTAGACTTGTAAAATCTGAGGATTTGGTTGAGGAAGTAGGCTGGGAAAGACCCAATATTCATTTACAATATACACTATGCGATAGACTCCCATTGCCACATAGGAAGTATGGGTCTCTATCATTGCTACTGGAATGACTTATTGATCTGGATTTCCAAGCATGTCTCCACTGCCTGATATCATTAATTAAGCATTCTCTTTCACTCAAGCTCTTTAATTGACCACAGATGTAGCTAATGTAGCCCCGACTCAAAAGCACATAATAGAGTCAAGGTCAGTTCTCTTGCACCAGAGTTTTTAACACCTAAAGGTTTGAAAAGTTGTTGTAGTTGGTATAATCAGCAGGTACTATCTCACATATATGCTGTAGTCCACTGGGGGGGGGGGGGATGAAAATAAAAAGTCTCCATTTTACTGACAGAGGAATGGAATGGATTTCAGGGAGCTTAGCTAGCAAGCTGGAGAACCTGGTAAGCAGGAGGCTAGAAAGCTGTTCTAGCCTCCAGGCAATTCTACTCATGTGAGTGGAAGATTGTGGCCATGCTCCCTCGCCCCAACCCTGGCATTATACCCTTGCCAGCCCTATCCACACATTGGGGCAAAGATCTGAAGTGGAGAGAAGTGTAGAAGTCTGTTCTACACAACAGGAGCATAGAAAGCTGCCTTATACGGAGTGAGACCATTGGTTCATCTATCTCAGCATTTGTCTACACTGACTGGCAGTGGTTCTTCAGGGCAAGGGACATTCCCAGCCTTCTGCGTGAACAAGGAGCATGGTCACATTCTCCCTCCAGAAGAATTGGTATTGTATGATGAATGAATGCCCAAAATAGGCCTTGAATTCCCTGCCTATGGGAACTTGCCTTTGAAACTCATCCTTCCTTACTTACTGGACAAGACTTACACAAAGGTCAGCCCTGACTGCACAATGTTGCTCTGGAGGGAAAGAAGAAATGTTGGAATCTGGGTGTGACAAAGATCAAACACAGACATTTGTATGCATCCTCTATCATTCAACCCTCCCCCCCCAAAAAAAAATTTCATTAGGAAGTAGTGGTAGAATGATCTATCAATTTCACTTTTCATTCTTCCAGTCTTCAATCCAGTTCCTAACATGGCTGTAGCAATTTGAATAAATAAATAAAATCCTCATAGAAATTCTTCAGCATTTTTGTGCCATTTTATGCTATCATCATCACTATCATTATTTTATTTATTTATTTATTTATTTATTTATTTATTTATACCCTGCCTTTTCCCCTGCTCAAACTCAAGGCAGCTTACAGATAAAAATAAGAACTGCTAATACCATAGAATTTTGTATGCAGCTTTGACAAATGTACACCTTTTTGAAAGCAATTCCTCCTATTATAATGCATTTTTGTATGTTATCTTCACTAACATGTTCACTTTTATGTACATTTCCCTGTAATATATGCATCTTTGTAAACATTGGTTGGTTGGAGATGCGAATCACAAATTTCGGAAAAGTGTGGATTTTGAAGGATGGCTGTGCTTTGGTTTTCATATAGTTTCAGAAAGTGCTTTACATGAAAACTGAATCAAATTTTGCTCCAATACAAGGAAGTGCAAATCAAGTTGGTTCACTTGAAAATGCAGGCCAAGCAAATCCGCCTCCCGTGCTCTCTTGGCAGAATGCTGTGTGTAAACAAACAGACCTAGAAAGAAATTGTAGCATAGAAATATAAAATCATTTCCAGAACTGCAAATTAAAATAGTGGATGGGAAGTGATTGTGAAAGTTTGAAACAGAATGGTGGACTATTCATACATACTATTTTATTAACCATGAAAAATTCATTCCATTCTCCAATGTTTAATGCAATCCAGAACAGAGCATTCCAATGCTTTGGGTAATATCAATATAATATTTAAAAGAAAAGCCACCAAGCATACTAATTTGCTTCTTAAAGAAACTAAATAAATAAAGGAATGAATAAAACACAGACTGCGTTGAAATCACATTTTATTTAGGAAAGACAATGTCTAACTTTGGGCTTATTGTGAAGAGGTGTGGCGTTGAATTATATAAGTTGAGTTGTTTGACAAATCAACAGCCTTTCCCCATCAAGGAAGGCAGTCAGCCTGGGCAACTTTTCAAGGCAATTCATATATATTTAAGCTGTCTCAGTCATCTCTTAGGAACTGTGAGTGAGGAAAACCAATATTATCTACCAACCTATCAATTAAAATTATATGTGATTTTTCCATATTCATAAGATGCTCAAGTTTGCTAATAGCATCAAAATTAAAATACATATAGCATCAACAAAAATAAGCATAAACATAAAAGTAAAGCAGAACTTCTTACAGAAAAAAACACAATGATACAAAAGGCCTGATAAAATAAAAATATTTAACTTTCCACTGGAATGCCAAATGAAATTCCAGAGGCAGAATGTTCCATAGTATAGGCACTATTATCAGGAAAGCCTTTACACATGTGCCTACCAACTATACCTCTGAAGGCAGCTGAACAGAAATCAGTGCCACCTCTGGCAATCTCAATGGACTATAAGAGAAGAGGGTCCTTTTTAGATGTCCAGATTTCAAGCAATTCAGAGCTATAAAACTGAACTGAACTGTGCAAAGAAACAGACCAGAAGCCAAAGATAGTGAAATAATAATGGTGTGATCCTTTCCCCCCAAACTGGCTCTGGTAAAAATCCATGCTTCTTTTCATACTCTGGGAAAGTGGAAATAGAGGCCTATGGTTTTATGAGAAAAGGTTAAGGTAGGGAAGGGTTAAACATGGTGTGGACCAAATAATTTGAAATACAAGTTCTCTAACTGTACTGTTATATTTCAAATAAAATAACTATGATTTTAAGACAATAACAACACATAGCTTTGGTAGGGAGGGCTGGATATAAAATTTAGTGGATAAACAAAACAATAAAATACCTGTAAAGTGCTGCCCCCAGCTGCCAGGTGTCCTATTCAGATGAATGCAGAGACTCCTTTCCCCTTCAGTTGCTACTCACTGATGAGGACTTCTTCCTACCTCTTCATATTTGCCATACTATTTGATAGCCCAAGACTTGGAAAGCAAAATTCTGGAGGGGGAGGACTGTCCATGGGCAGTATTAAAACTCACCCATAAAAGGGAGAATCTACCGCTAAAAAATTCATACCCAGATGCAAGAATGTGGATATTAATTTTTATTATTTATAGCAATTTTGTTAGGCTTATTGATGCAGAAGGTTGTTCTTCTAAATTTTAGTTAACATTTTCTAAATAGTATCATCTTAATGAATTTCAAAATTTAATATTCATGAAAATGAACTGTGTATTATTTTCAATAGTTTTTTTCGCTTTGCATGCGTCTGCTCATATAAACAGAACAATGTGTGAACAGGGGTTTTCATGGAATTATAGAGTTGGGTCATCTCACCCAACCTCCTTTTAGCTGCAGTTACTTAGTTTCCACAGTCAGCAAAACTCCAAAACGTAACTTGGAAATAGCAGAAGTCACTATAGCAGAATCTGTGTACTCCCTGCTTTCACTCTGTTCGCGAGCTGAATTTTCATATGACATAGAAAAACAGCTGAAAGTGGTCCAAATTTCAGATCCAGGCCTTTTTACTGCCCGTGATGTAAATGTCCATCTGAGCTTGAAACATGCCAATTCAACTCTGCCAAAATACTGACATTATAACTGTGCATATCAAATCCTGGAGGGGAGGGGAGTCAGGAGAGAAAGGCACATTGGGAGGAAGCAATAGCAACTAAACATGATCACCATTTAAAGCGAAAAATAGCTGCAGCACAAACCAAGCCCTAGTTATGAGCTGAAAGTCTATGAATAATCCATTATCTCTACTCTGCTGAGGACTGAATAGGAGAGCCATTCTTACATTTCCTTTATGCTTACTGGCATTCAATTTCACTTTGTATTCTTCAGTGACATGAATGTATTGATGTTTACATCACTACTATACATAGATGCCAGTACTAATAACGGAAAGATACTGCGATGCTGCTAACATGAAAATTAGCAAGACAAAAGTCCTTCTCCAAGAGATTTATAGTGCCCAATTACTCCCCCGATGCCAAACCATATCTCTGGCAGGGGAGTATCGACTCTTGTTTTTAAGCAGATCTGAATGAATGTGATTTAAAAGGAGCCACCAGACTCTTTGTTGATTTAAAAGGCTGAGACAGAGACAGGAATAACCACCATTTTCTGTTCAGTTTTTGGTTCTGATTTCCCATAGTCATTCTTTAGCATTTAGGGCTGGCTGGAGATGAGTGCAGACAGTATATGAAAAGCAGCATCCTTTCATTTCCACGTGCCATATTTAAAATAAAAATTAAAATGTTGAGGGGGGGGGGGTTAGATTGTTGGGGAGGGGACATCTCCATTATGAAAGAGAGGGTTTTGGTTTTTTTTTTTTTAAAAAGGGGACATTTCATTTCAGGGAGAGAGGCTTCCATTTCTGTCACAAGCTGAAATCAAGATGTCTTGTAACACTCAGGCTGCTCTCCACCCATAATGAAGTGTGATTGTTTCACAGCAGCAGCTCTGCTTCCCTGGTGACAGCACTCAATCTGCTAGATTCATTATATTTATGACCTCAGGATGAACTACAAGCAAGGTCTTGCTAGTATAAAGCCAGCACTTTTTAATGCATAGCAATGATGAATTCAACCAGGGAATTACATCTCAAGACATATATAGTGGTACCTCGGGTTACAAACATCTCAGGTTACAAACACTTTGGGTTACAGACTCCGCTAACCCGGAAGTAGTACCTCAGGTTAAGAACTTTACCTCAGGATGAGAACAGAAATCGCGCACTGGTGGCAGCGGGAGGCCCCATTAGCTAAAGTGGTACCTCAGGTTAAGAATGGTTTCAGGTTAAGAACGGACCTCTGGAACGAATTAAGTTCGTAACCAGAGGTAGCACTGTACATTTAATATGTCTGTGCCACCAAGCTGTAACAGATGACCCACGTATTTGCAGGAAGGAAATGCAAAAAAAGCTACTTAGCAGCTGCAATGGACCTAGACATTTCGGTGCTCCAAGTTGTGTCAGAGCTAGCATTGTCAACCAGCTATTCTGGAACACAGTCACATGGCAAAAGCATGGCACATGCACACAGAAGACCTGTATATTAGTAGTAGAGCAGAGACTTTGTTTGCAGAAGGTCCCAGGTTCAATCAATTATTTTGTAAACCGCCTTGTGATCCTCAGGTGAAGGGTGGTCTATAAATTTAACACATAATAAAATATGGTTAATCGCTGGCATCTCTGATTAAAAGAATCAAAGAGTAGGTGATAGATATGGAATAACTTTGCCTGAGACTGCCAGTCAGATGAGTCCATACTGGGCTCCATGGAGCAATGGTCTGGCCTATCATAAGGCTTATTAGGGGCAGGTGCTTGGTTTTCATTGCTCAACAGCACTCTCTGGTATGTGCCAACGCACAACAGAAAATGATACCTTAAAACTATCCACCCTACTCCTGGAAAATGCTGAGAGGGTATTTCATTAAACATTCTCAATAAAGGACTAAATTCTCCAGCAGTTTATTTTAGAAGAGGGAACATTGGCACAGCTATCTCTCCCCCCCCCCTTCACCAAATGCAACTGCAGAGCTTTTCTGTTGTCAGCCCAGCCAATAGTTTATTCCCCAACAGTGCCCCATAGTCTCATTCTGAAGCATTGTATATGTGGAGGAGGGGAGAATATGGCCACCAAACAAAAAACAAAAAACCAACCAGTTGAGAATATTCAGAGGATATTCTACAAAACTGCAAAATTTCAGAGGGGCTCCAAACGAGAAAATCAGGGCGGTCTTTAAGCTCAGGTTTAGTCCCAAGTGACCATCTGCGTTGCTTGGGTGATGGCTTACTTTGGCTAGATTATTGCTCATGCATCCTTGATTCAGCACAGTCTTTGTGGCTTTCACTCTTTGTTCCCTTTGCTCTTCCCTTTTTCTATATGGGGAAAACATTTTACAAGGAAATTAATTATTTAGTGGCTTCTCGGCAGAAGCTCATATTCTGAGGAAGATTTTGCATAAATAATATCTCAAAAGATGTTCAGCCAGCTACCTGGGAAGGAAATTCCAAATTAATCTGGTTAACTGGAAATGAAAATAGAATAGACTGGAACTGTGCTGTCTTATGCTCTAGGTTAATGCTTAGTAAGTTAAAGATCCCTTTTTCATCTGTCAAAAAATTCTTGACAGAGCTCCATCAATATGGTGCTAAAAGTAGAATGCTACTATAACCCCCATTCTTTCCAACAGGGGTTTAGGACTGCAGCAATCTACCTATTGTTTCCCTTTCTCTTAAACAACTACGAAGATCCATTTGCAATTTGCATATTTTATAATTAATTAATATGGGGAAATTAGGAATGATCTTTTTTGAAGAAGGGATATAGCACTCTGATAGCATATCTGCAGTGTTATAATCTGCCTTGGGCTAATTGATTAAAATAAAACACAGGAGAAATTATTATAAGATGCTAGGGTCCTGAGCTTTTCAGGTTTCACCTTAAGCACGGATTGTGATATTTCAAAACAGCATTTAGCTCATGCATGAAAGCAACATTAAGAGGTGTCCTGGGAAGAAATATATGCCTTCCCTTCCAGCTACATGAAATTAACTGAAGAAAACCACTATTTTGTGGATCTGGGAAAAACTCAAACTCAGCCATGTGATTGTTATGGAAGGACAAAGTTCTTGGCATCTAGTGGGAGAGCGTTCCACCCGCCCTGTGGAACGCCCTCCCACCAGATGTCAAAGAGAAAAATAACTACCAAACTTTTAGGAGACATCTAAAGGCAGCCCTGTTTAGGGAAGCTTTTAATGTTGAATAGGTTATTGTATTTTAGTGTTTTGTTGAGAGCCGCCCAGAGTGGCTGGGAAGGCCCAGCCAGATGGGCAGGGTATAAATAACAAATTATTATTATTATTATTATTATTATTATTATTATCATTATCATTATCATTATCATTATTATTATTATTATTATTATTATTATTATTTAATTATTCTTAAGGAGAAAGAGTTGAAACGTTGGACACCGTTACATCTGGCCAATAAAAAGTACCTAACTTTGAAAAATTAAAGTAGTGGACACAGACATGGAATTGCTTGGGCCTGAATAAGCAATCAGCAGAGAGAGATTTGGGTGCCTTGGAAGGTGTAAAACAACACTTAACACAAAAGGTATGGAGTAGAGTGAGGTTGCTGTGTGCTGGGCGTTGCCATGATTTTTGCCTTGAGGGAGGCATTGCCGCTTCCCTCTCATTCTCCTTCAGCTTATTGCTGTCTGTATAAAGTTCTCACATAAAAATATCCCCAGTGCTTTCTGTCTTTTGAAGGAAAGTGACCTTGGAAATGGTTTCTTAAAACTTTTTGGCATTAGGAAAAGATGGAGAAAATTCATCTATTTCAGGGAAAAGAAAAATTCTATTTTGTTTTGTTTTTGCATTTCTTATTTATTTCAGTGAAACTCAGAATCTCCTTGTGCGGGAAAGTCTTTTTTTTGTTTGTTTGTCTCAGACCCAATTCCATGACTTTGCCTGACTTAGCTCACCAATAGCAAGAGCAAGATTGCATCAGGCCAAATATCACGGAGTAAATACTGAGCTTTACCAGGTGACAGAAATAATACTTGAGACTTTATCCCTCTGTCTCTTGTACTTAGTTTGGAACTACAAAGCCTACCTTCATTTTCCCTGGTGAGAGCTTTACAGAACTTTCTCCATTTTGTTCTCATTAGAGGCAATGTCAGCTCATCAGACACGAGTGAATCTTGTTTCTGTTTTATCCAAGGCTAAATGTACCATGCCGTTTTGGTGTCTTATGAACAGATATCCTGTCATTTCCCATGCTTCACTGAGAAAAGCTGCACTTCCCATGTGAAACACACTGCATGTTCCACGAAGGTCATCCAGTTAACTTAAAGCCTGAAAAATACTGTACTGGCACCTCCAGAACAAGACTGAATATCTATATCGTACAGTTACCCATGATGGCAGGCAACAATTCCCAGGGCTCTGCTATGCTTTTTCTAGCCACTGTTTTTGAAACTGCAGCTAGACATATCCACGATGACAATGATTCACACAAGGTACCTGGCCATGAGAATGTATAGAAAGGAACACACAATTATACAAAACCTATCATGCAAACCAGCTGGTATTGATGCACTGTTTGAAGAATTAGACGCACGTGAAACTATTATTTTGCTTCATGATCTTATACCCTTCAGTATAAAACCTTTCCAGGATGACTTGCAATGAAAGGGTGAAAAGAACAATAAGGATGTCATCCTTTGGTCCCTGGAAGAGCACCATGCAAAGGAAAAAGCACCTAAATGCAAAGTATATGGTGCTGTTTAAGAATCTGGGAGATAAATTACACATTGCAGCTTTAGCACAACAGATGTACCCCAAAAATGCTCAGTTTTTCATTTTGCAGACTGCACGGAAACCTTATGATTACTTGGTGGTGGATTTAAATGTCTCCACACCTAAATCTCATGGCTGACTTTTCTCTCCAGACTAGCCTGTGTTAAGCACTATGAAAAAGGCCACACATAGTTACAAAAGGTACGGATTTAATCGCTTTGTATTCTCTTGAGCCTATCTGTCCCACCAAGCAGCATTCGCGGCCACATAAAGAGAAACTTGCCCCTCTTACACCTTCTTATGAAGGCCCCTCCTCATCAGAGAAAAGCCATTTTAAGTGCAGCATCAGGTGACCTGATTTCTGCAGTCTCAGAAATATCCCTCAACACTTCAAAAGGCAATATGCTGAAGTCCTCCTCACCAGGTGCATGTATTAATAAAAAAGCATAGCCTTATTAAAAGTCTGAGCAACAAGAGAGTATCACAAAGAAGTACAAAGCAATTGATGAAACCATCTGGAGGGGTTCTTGCACTATTACTAAGTTTTGCCATCCCTCTCATATCTGGACTTTTAACTAACGGGTGATGGAAAATGCTGAAAAGATGTATTTGGTTCCCAGCCATTATCTAGAGCAATTAAAGGGAGCCCCTCCTGCTACAACCTATTCACTTGATACCGGGGTGGAGGGAATTTTTTTACAGGATGGATCTAACTGATTCTGATGCAACTGTTCAAAAAATACTGGGCAGTCTGCCTGTTCAATACAAGAATCATGTAAGAGTGCCGTTAAACAGAATGATGCAGAGCCAGAGTGTTTCTTTGTGGGATGAGAAAGGAGTCTTTGTGTACAAGGGGAACACTATAACCACTTCCAATATGCTAGGCTTGGTTAGACTTATGCCCTACTGGGGGGGGGGGCATCCCAAAACATTTTGGCACCTGAGGTGGACTATGAAATGATGCCTCCCTGGCCAGGGAAGAAAGGTTGAGTGAAGATCTACATCAGGAACAAAGGGGAATAAAGATCTACACCAGGAACAAAGGCTGGAGGAGACCAGGGTTGTAGAGAGGGTTGCTGAGGAGACAGCAGATCCAACCTCCAAGGAGTATGCCACAGCTGTTGCTGCCACCACAGCAACAGCAGGTAATGCAACCCCTGGCTTACCTGACAGGAAGTCAGTGTGCCAAGTCACAAGTTCAAAGTCTGAGGGTCAATCCACACAAGTGAAGTCCAAACGTCAGGAAATGAGGTTCAGGGTCAACCCAAGTAGCCATGTCCTAAGTCTAGCAGTCAGGATGTAGCCCAGAGTGAAACCTGAAGCGCAGTCTCACTGAGGTCCAGAAGCATCTATGTCAAGCTCCATCAACATGGGCAGTTGAGCAGACACAGCACTTCAGCTCTGCTTCCCTGGTGTACTTTGCATGCTGATTGCAGCATCTGGGCTTGATGAGGCAGGTGACCCTCACCTGCTCCCAGCCTGCTCCAGCTGAGGAATCACACACCACCTCCCAGAGCTAGCGAGCCCCATCTGGCCAGCTAGGGAGCTGAGCTGAGGGCCCTTGTCTGCCTCAGCCTCCTAGAGCACCACT
This sequence comes from Podarcis erhardii, assembly GCF_964252035.2. NCBI lineage: Eukaryota > Metazoa > Chordata > Lepidosauria > Squamata > Lacertidae > Podarcis > Podarcis erhardii. Next base: position 53,393,998 of record NC_138498.1, on the reverse strand, counting down.
CCTGCTGCTCCCTACACTTCAGAACCTTCCATATTCATGGAGACAGGGGTCCCTCTGGCTCTGGTGATGGATCCTGCTGCTCTGGTTTCTGTACATTGACCTCCATCCCCTTGCTATCCTCCGTCACCTCATGTGTACTTCCTACACTAACCTCTCCTTCCCCATCCCCACTCTGCCCCAGCGTGTCCCAGTCCCGACTACACCCCTTCCTGGGATCCTCTTCCTTCTCTTCCTCTTACCTATTGTCCTGCCAGTTCATGACACTCTATAGGACCAGTCGTGCACCCTATTTGGGGTTAAAGAAATAGAACTTTAGCCTTTTGGTCCATTGGCGATTACATGCTCGTAGAGGTGTCACATGACTTCCATTTCCTAGATCCTCCCTTCTAGGGTGGGACTCCCTGGGAGGCAGAACATCCAGTGATATCATCAGAGGTAGGCCTTCCAGGCTTCTGAGATGGGACTTCCTGTGAAAAACTCAAAAAGGATGGTGCCTAAAGAATTTGAAAGGAGGTGTGCTACCTTTACAACTGGTGAGGCAATTTGGAATCCAGCCTGCTGGCCAGCTTGAGTTCCCCATCCTTGGTCTAGAGTGTTGAACACTTTCCAGTGTGGACTTTCACACAAAGGCATTTGCACCATAGCTGTCACCTTTTCCCTTTTCTTGCAAGGAATCCTATTCGGAATAAGGGAATTCCCCTTTAAAAAAGGAAACGTTGACAGCTATGATTTACACATTCACTGTCAAAACTCACAGATGTGCACTGCACCTATACTTGATGCAGATTAAACCCAATCGCTAAAGAAAGAGCAGCTGGCATCCCTTTTTATGAATCATCTTTATGCAATGGGGGAGGGATAAAATGTGTTCATTCTCAAGATAGGAACACGAAGTTCAGATCTTTCAGAAGTAACTTTTTTCTGGAAGTACGGTAACTGAAATCATTAATTGATAATGGCTTTGAGATAAGCCAGGCACAGTGTTTTTCATTAACTTTTCATTTTCATAGTTAAATATTTAAAAATTCGAAAATAAATGGGCTGCAAAATTCTACAATTCTATGCATTGTTATTAAACCTTATGCTTTCTCAAATCCAGACTTTTAAAAAATATATCTGTTGAAAGATGGATTAATATGGGGGAAGGGTGGTGCTTTACAGAGTGCATGAGAAAGGGAGGTCGAAATAGATTTAAACAGGAAAATAATACGGGATTGTTTCAATTCCACATGTTTTGCGTTGACTTGTTTCAGGCTTGGCCTCAGGCTTAGTTCTAATCAATAATTATTCTCTCATTTTCTCTTTTGTATGACTGATACTTAACATCTGAATAGTTGCTACTACCCAATTCACTACATAAGATATCTAGATTTTAGAGTTTTCTAATTTGGCACAACTGGGCACAGATGCGGGGGGGGGGGGTAATTTGCATTTTAATGTTAACTTACAAAATTTTCACTTCCCGAACCAATATCTAAACACAGCTCTCCTTTGAAATATGCATTTCTCTGAATTTCTCCAACCAAACAATGAAAAGAAGTGTATTAGTGAAAAGCACACACACAAAATGCATGTATTGGTGACAATAAGGTACAACATGCATTTGGTTAAGGGGGGATTGTTTTCAAAAATGGGTTTACTAGGCAAACTTGCACAAAAATGCATAAGATAGGGAAAATGCACACAAAAATGCACATGAATGATTTATATATACACACAAATGGATTAACCAAAGTTTGGAAAAATGAGAAAAGGAGGAAAAATGGAACTGACATATTAGTGCATCCTTATAACCAGGGCTGTTTTTACAAGATTGTACTTTTTAAGAAACCTCTCCCATCTTAAATGAAGTATGCATAGTGATAACTGGTAAAATTGTGTATGACTTTATTGTTACAATTTCACTGGAGAATTGTCTTGTAGACTCCATTTCCAAATCCCTAACACAGCTATATCCAAAGAGGCTGAACAAATCTCTGTTAATCCTCCACTATCATTATCATATTCAGACACAAGGCTTGCTGCAAGCTACAGATGAGAGACTGCAGAACTTCCTTCTTCCTGAATGTCTGGAGCTCATTCTAATGTGAAATCTTGCACATACAGAGAATGCTTTCCCAAGAGATGCTGGAAAGCTATTCCAATTTCCAGTTTCTGTACATGTTACACCAACATAATTTATGTTGCATCAAAAGTTCCATTATTAATACGCCCAATAAAACCATGCCCACCATTTTCTTTATTTAATGAAAACAAGCAGCAGGATACATCACTGTTGAATTCAACCAGCTTCCACTAAAACCTAAGGCATATATTGCTTATCCCACATGACTACCTACAAAGCAGCAATATCAGTGTTCAGCCAAATTGTCATTGAATTACCCATGCTGCACCATGCCAGGTCATTGATCCTGGTAAGACGCTGATATAGCCCTTCCATTCTGCCCCTTGGTTTCAATCTAATAGGACATTGATTATTTATAACAAACAAAGCCGGCTTGAAAATGAATCGATCGGCTCCTTGTTGCCTCTGTATTTGAGAGAGACAGAAAGAAAGTGGCACAAAGCTTTTTATCATTTGGCTCCATTATGCAGTGAGAGAGTTGGTTTGTGAGACCAAGCTCCACAACATTATCTAATGATTTACTAAGGCGCCAGCAGGCAGCCAGGTCAGGCCCTGGCAGAGGGGCTCCAAAGAGCCCTCCCCCACCCCCCGGCACAACCCTGCTTCACCTGTAGAACTATGAAATCTATAGATTTTTGTCCTCTTAGGACTAGGGGTGTATTTTGAGTTCATTTATTTTAAAATTATTTATGAAACATCTTGTATTTTGCTACTTTAAGCTATCCCTGAAGCAAGTACACTGTGCAAGAGTCTGCATATGTTCATGGGCTTCTTTCCCCAAATTTTACTTTTAAAATAATAATTTGCCTTTTTTTGTTTTTATTTTAAAATCCTGTTCTGCTAGGTTAATTGTGCAAGTAATCTCCATTTCCTCAGTTCTATTTGTTATTCTCCTTTTTTAAAAAAAAATCCTTATATGTTAGTTTCACTTTATAGTGGAAAAGAGTGGGTGCTAGGGAAGATAGGACTTTGATTTTATCTAGCAGGGTTGTTCTTCTGTCTGAAAAAAGGGGGAATTGCTCACAGCAGTGCTGAAGCCCTCAACCCACCTCTGCTGTTGAGAAGAGTGGAGCAATCAAATGGAGGGAATCACAACTGGGGTTTAATTACAGAAAGCCCACTCCTGTTTGTGTTCCTCAGCAACTGGTATTCAGAGTCATATATCATGCAAGTAATCCATTCCCTCAATTCTACATCACTACCTTATCAGTTACATTGGTGGAATTCTTTTTACAAAACATACTTCAAAGTCTTATGAAATTTTCCCCAGGCAAAGCATGCAGGAAAGAGTGAGCTTCAAAATTATGAAAAACAACAGAGCCGCAAAGCAGAATGGGCTCGATAGTTCACACAAAACTAAATGGGATAACATCTCAAATCACATCCTTAATTGGGACTGTAGATCTTTACAATCTATAGATAGATATAATGTGTTTTCTAGATCTATGGTACTCTTGCAAATATAGATCTATAAAATCTATCAATATCAAAATCAGAGAACTTCACGTTTTGGAATTTGCCATAGCCATCACTGTGATCCGTTGCAAAGTTTGACAAGTGATACTATACTTGATCTTAGCCAAAAGGCCGGGATGAACTATTACCCAACTTGCTTATTATTCATCCCCTGTGGAATGCTGGAAAGGTTTGTGCTTCTTGAAAACAAGAAACAGATTCTGCAACCAAGAAGCCAAAATTCAGCCCCACATCCCACAACAAAGCGACCATGCTGGTTCCTTAGAACATCACTCCGATGGCCTGGGCACAAAGATGGAACCTTGGCAATATTCTGAATGTAAGATCTAAAAGTGCCATTTTCACCTTATTTGTTACCTCCCCAATACATGGGGTCAGATTAGCCAAGATCTGGGAAGCTACATTCACACTACTTTGAAATCTTCCCTGCAGAAGATTGGCTCCTTGGCTCCTGAGTTTCCTGCTGCTATCGCTTTCTTTTCGGTTGCATTGTTCTCTTGGGAGAATTTTGTGCCTGTCGATGGTCAAAAAGGGCAATGTGTTTGCTCAGCAGGAGTTCATTAGCATATCCACTTTATTTTCTCTGAACAGGCCTGGGGATAAGATTGTTCTCAGAGGTGGCAGATATTAAAAAGAGCTAAACAACAACAACAAAAAAGAAGAGTGTATGCACAACACTGACTGAAGTGGAGTGAGGACAGGGACTTGCTGACTTAGGAGACCAAGCTAGTTTACCTGCATAAAGGGATGTGCTTTGCGTGAGCTTTGGGAGCTGTGAACAGAGTATGCTTCAGGGAGGCTTCAGGCAAAGGTAATTTGAGGGGGACTTGGGCCATTGGAAAATCTAGGCAGGTGCTATGAAACAGAGACTAAGGGTAGCGTTAGAATGAAGGTCAGGCAATCACAGGTGATGCAGCCATGAGAGATTGCTGTGATTAATTGCAGGCTAGACTGCAGTGCTGTGAAGAACAGAGTATGGGATGGACACTTGGGCTGGGAGGGCATTGTGTATATGGATGATGATGCACCTTCCTATCAGAGTTATTAATGAAGTATAAAAACTCACTGGAAAAGGAACAGTTGCACTATCAACAAATGTCCTGATCTCAAGAACTCCTATTGCACGTTTGCACATCATGGTAAACCATAAACCATGGCTTACAAAGAATGAGCTGATTGCACCCACTTTGCTTCTTTCCACTAGTGCTGGGGTAAAACAAACCATAGTCCCTGGCTTAGTGTTAAGTCTCATTCTGTCAGGGACTGGGCAGAGGAGGAGGACATTTGAGAGGGGGGTGATGTCAGGGACTGGGCAGAGGAGGAGGAGTGGTGGAGACCGCCTCCCCAGGGGGGAGGAAGAGGAAGACAGGATCGATTCACAACAGTGGTTTGTGGGAGATCACAGCTCAGAGGCAGGTGAGGGTGGAAATTGGGAAATAATGGGAGAGGAGGAGCAGGCAGAGCTGGAGCAGCAACTGGCTGACACATTGTCACTAGAAAGCATTCCAGACCCACCATCTCTCAGAACCCAGTGAGCCTTAAAAGCAGGAGAGCAAAGAGCTCAAAGACAGAGGGCACTTAGCGGCACCCATAGAGGATGATGATGACGAATGAGAAAGTGGGAGATAAGGGGTGGGGGTGGAAATTCACTTGGGACAATACCATTATTCAAGTGGCTGGATTCTATAGCCTCTCTCTGTAAAGTCTGAAATAAAAAAGGACTGTAAAAACTTTTCCTTGTCTTTATACTTCTTGGCAACCAGCCAGGGGCTGCTGACAGCATCCTGACACATTCAGGAATCACACTTTGTTCACTCCCAACAAATTCATTTAAACATAATCTGTAGCCATGGCTACAAATTTGCTGGTTGTGGTTTGTAGAGTGAAACAACCCAGGAGACAGCTAGAAAGCTACCTAATTTTGGAAAGGGAGTTGTAACCCTAAAATCCACTATTTCCCCCAAGTCTTCCTATGCTCTTATGCTCACACGCTTTACTGAAGAAAGCCAAGGTAAATGCACCTTGAGATAGTAACCTAGAGGTAGAAGCCATTTCCTTTCACCCACACAAGCACAGGAAGTTGCTAAGTTTCTTGGGTTCTTTCTTGACTACTATGAAAAGGTACCATGATCTCTCCTTCCTGCCATTGTTCTGGCTCATCAGCTGTTTAACTTGACCTTCTCTCCCCTCTCCACTTTTTCTCCTGTTGCAAAGGATTACAGCTGGGAAAATCAATTAATGGGTCAGAATGTATCTGGACTAGTTGCTGTGATGAAATAGTTACAGACAGGATGGAAATGGCTGCTGAGATCTGCCGGAAACCACCATAGTTGTTCCATGGTTCACTGCATTGGCATTTCTTGAGTGCTCACCCTTGAGACAGAAGTCTGTTGAGATAGCTATACAGCAGCTTGGCCCCTGCGGATTGACATCTCTCCCATTTGTTAACAGCAGGGCATATGCTCCATTAAAAATAATGTAGACACAAGCTTACTGCATTCAACTTAAAGAGTTTTTTTATCCACCTAGGAAGATCCTTGATACAGTACTGTCCACTAGTCCATCTAGTTGAGTACTTTCTATACTGACTGACTGCTGCTCTCCAGGGTTTCACACAGGAGATATTCCCAGCCTGGAGATACCAAGAAAATTGAACCAAGGATCTTCTGCATGCAAAGCAGGTTTCCACCACTGATCTACAGCCGTTCCCTGAAGTTTGATAGACGATTCACACTGAATTGGAAACTTGCTACAGATGCTAGAGAACTAACTGGTGACAGGAGCCAGACTCCCCAGGATGCTGCAGAGTCTGAAAACATCACACCAAAAAAGAATCCCAAGAATTCCAAGAGTGCAATAGAAAGAAGAAACCAAAGAGCTTGAAGCTAAAGCAGGAGTAAGGTAAAGAGTAAAGAGTAAAGTAGGAGCAATGGCTTCTGAACCCTTTGACTTAAAGCCTAATAATGGAACATCGCAGGTAGATTATTCATACTGCTGAAGGTCATGCCCGTTGGCCCTGGCTGTGTAGGATCCTTCTTCTTCTTTGGCGATCACTCGTAGCCAAGTAAGATTGTCTTCAATAAACACAGTTTTATAAGTGACTGTGGAGGCCAATTCTGGACCCACATGTCCTTCCACAGTGGGGACATAGATTTCCGGGTGGGAGTTGATCAGGGTAAGGGTTTGCCAAGCGTGCCTTCCTTTTAGCATGTTTCTCCCTTTCGTTCTGAGTTCGAGTGTCTTCAAAACGCATGATACCTTTGGTAAAGGCTGTTCTCCAATTGGAGAGCTGGCAGGCCAGTGTTTCCCAGTTGTCGGTGTTGATACTACATTTTTTTAGTTTTGCCTTGAGAGAGTCTTTGAACCTCTTTTGTTGACCATGCTATGTTGGATCCATAGCAGAGGTGGCACAAAGGAGTTACTGGCCAAATCAAACTGCTTAGATTTCAGTCTTTATTAACAGAAAGAATACCAATAAATCCAGTGATACCAATGTGCTATTTTATTTCTAAAGTCCCTGAACAATTAAATCTGTGAAAAGCCATTTCACTATTATGTTAAAGCTATGTTTGATTAATCACATGCTGTTTTATGCACAAACAATCAGTACTCAGTTTTTTCCCAAGTTAACAGAGGAAGAAGACAGGATTGCCCCATATCAGCGTTGCCTTACGCACTCAACAATTAAAAGATGTGACTGGGATTCATGCTGAATCTACAAGTTACAAAATCAGTTTGAATGCTGATGATGCAATGCTGTGCTTACCTACTCCTTTAAAATCTGTAAGAAAAGTGCTTGAAATAATAGAGAAGTTTGGTGAAGTCTATGGCTACAAATGAACAAATAAGTCTGGAAATAAATGTGTTGCGATCAATTAAAGCAAATTTGATGAAAGTAAACAGAATTAATTGGACAGTTAAGAAAATAAAATATCTAGTAATCTTGTTATCTTCAAACATAGAATAGTTATTTAAATTAAATGATTAACCAATGATGGTTGCAGTGGCAAAATATGTTTTGAAAATGGCCCCCAGATTGGAAGTTGTAGCATTAAAATTGAATATAATTCAAAGGCTTTTTCTGTCAGACGAAAAATGAATATAATTCCTAAGATACTTTTTCTATTTGAAAATGCAGTGATAAAGATCGACAAAACGGTATTATTGAACTGGCAAAAACTACTTACAAATTTTGTGTGGAATAATGAAAAAAGCTAGAGTTCCCATGGCAACCTTGGAAAAAGGCTACAATGAAGGAGGAATAAAATTTCCCCAAATAGTAGGTTGTTATAAAGTTCCACGTTTATAAGTAGTAGCCCAATGACTAAATGTCTCAGTGTTATCTTCATGGTATAAATTAGAGTAGAGCTGTGTAAAAAGCAATTATTCCATGGTATGGTAAAAATAGAGAAAAGAACAACAATTTTTGGTCAATTCTTGTATAGTTGCCCTTGTATAATCCTTCTATCGATACAGTACTAGATATTTGGAACAGAACATTAAATATAATATTAATATATCCGTGCTCACATCTTTCCTTTTTAACCAAGGTTTTAAAATTAGTGGACAAATATCAAAGTGGATAGATGATGATGTAATTACATAGACAGAAATTGTGAATACAGGCAGTGCCCATTTTAGGTGTGTCCAGTATGTGTGCAACCGCACACTCACGCATCGTGCCAAACCTGGAAGTGACCCAAAAATGTCACAAAAGGAGGCAGAATGGGGCAGGGCAGAATGGGACAGGGTGGGCAATTTGGGGAGTGGGGGGACACTGGAATCATGATCCTATACTGAACCAGTGATCTGTGATTTTAGTTTAATGTAGTAGTATTGTACATATAATTGCTGTAAGCCGCTCTGATATTTATAAGATTGTAGTGTATAAGTATTTTTATACATAAATAAATGGACTTATTTGGCGGGATTCGGGGGGGTGGAGAGAGCCATGGGCTTTACCCATGGTTGTGGACCACCAGCATGAAATTCACGGCATGTAATGCCTTGAGAGAAAATATTATGAAAATGATATATAGGTGGTACATGAACCCAGTCAAGCTTGCAAAAATTAACCACTTGTCAGATAACAAATGTTGGAAATGTAAAGAGAATGAAGGTACATTTTTTCACCTTTGGTGGACATGCCCAAGGATTAAGGCTTTCTGGGAAATGATATATAATGAAATGAAAAAGATGTTTAAATACACTTTCCTGAAGAAACCAGAGGCCTTTCTCCTGGGTATGGTAAGCCATGTGGTGTTAAAAAAGGATAGAACTTTGTTTTTGTATGCCACAACAGCAGCAAGGATCCTTATTGCAAAGTATTGGAAGACATCAGATCTACCCACTCTGGAAGAATGGCAGATGAAGATGACAGACTACATGGGACTCGCAGAGATGACGGGCAGAATCTGAGACCAGGAGAAAGAGACAGTGGAAGAAGATTGGAAGAAATTTAAGGACTATTTTAATAAATATTACAAGATTAAAGAATGTTAGATTGACATGGATCTAAAAATATTGGTTTTCAGAGATATTAAAGTAAGAAAAGAAATGGAATTAGTTACAATTTTTGGGAAATAAGGGAAGGGATTTGCTGATGGAATAATGAAATTAGAATACAAAATGGTGAGGTATGAGGAAGTCGGGGAAATAAGGTTGAGAAAATAAGTTTTGAAATTATACTTGTTATTTTTTGTTTGTGTTTGTTTTCATTGTAGTTGTTTTGTATTTGTATGTTTTTATTGGAAAATTTAATAAATATTATTTTTTAAAAAAAAGAGAGAGCCATGGGCTTTAAATGGGTTTTAAAGAAATTGTGTGAATGTGACCTTAGTTGTCTATCACCCACAAAGTGGAGGCAACGTATCGCCCTGTTTAACAAATAATAATAATTGACAGCCGGGAGAGTATCTTTTTCTGACAGCATCTCATCACCATTTGCACCCCATCACTGCTGCAAGGTAGTATGATTGAAGTTGATACAATTATTGGAGTGTGTAGATTTGGAGCGGCAGCCTACAATCAGATCCCCCAGATGAGTCACAATTCATGCCTCCATCTCATTCTTCTCTGGGGTTTCAGCTTTTTGTAATCAATCCCCTCCCTCCAGAAGGCGTAAGGTGACAAATCATACACAAATGGTTTGAGAATGTGCAAATAACACCTTCATCTGCCACAACAGCTTAGATGTCCCTGTGTTCAATTTGTTTCCTAACCTCTACATTATCCTTCAAATTCAGCCGGCACGTGAAAAAATAATTGGATAGTTGCTTTGTAAAAAACAGTTGTACGTAACCAACCATATTGAGTCCATCACCAAACGTCACAGTTTATCACCATCTAATCAACAGTGAGCAAGGGGAATTATCATATCGGAATATGCCTGTCTCCATCAATAAGCCAGTGATTATTCAGCCAACATGAAGGCTTAGTCTCTCTTTGTTTCTTCAAATGTACGATCCTCCATGAGGATTCCCCACAGGAGGGATTATTTATACAGAGGTAGAGAAAGCTCAGTGAAGGAGGCGATGGGAATGCTGAGAGAAATATTCCTGAATGTGAAATATAAAAGGCTGGGCCCCTAATTGACATTTGCAGAAAGGAAATGCAAAGCTATATTACCTAGCAAATTAAATATGCACCGCTGTATGAGTTTTGAAATGCCAAAAGGCTGCTGATATAAAGTGGTACCATGAGAAAACCATATCAGCGGAGACAGAGAAGGGGCAAACATCATTTTGGGGACAAGTTGTCCCAGATGTTAGATTTCTGACAGAAAAAGAATGGTATGTTTCACACTAATGCTGCCATCCTATACATATTCGTTTTTTTATTTTGTGGGGGTTAACTTTCAAGGAAGCAAGCTTGCAGCCTTATTTTAATTTCACTTCATGATTCCATCATAATTTTTATGTGAAAAGTACTTTCACTTCAGTATCCTATCTGGATATTCTTACCTGTATCCCCTTATCCTCCCGCTGGTGTCACCTGTTCTGCTGTCCTGGCACTGGCAGAACGTAAGCACCGAGATAAACAGGCTTGGGGGGGTGTTTTGTAACTTTCTTTTAAAAGCAGGGACTTGGGACCCACAGCCATTAATAACTGGCCAGTTGCCGTGTTAAAAAAAAATGCAAGACAAAAGCAGCATTGGCTTCATGGATTTACATCATCAGGAAAAAGGATCCCTCATCACACCATGGCTAGATGATGCTTCTGATTCGGTCTCAACAAACATTAAAACTGTCATGATAAAAGTCTGTAATTTTATCAGGACAAGTTAATTGTTGTTAACTGTTGTAACAATTCCTTTCTCAAAATTTATCTTCTGTGCCATGAACATAAATAAAAACAGTGTGTATTTTTTAAAAAATAAAACATTAAAACCTATTCTTCAGCAGAGACTCTTTTGACAGCAACTCATGCAAACCCATCATGTGCAGATTGAAGTGATACAGTTTAGGAACAGCTTTGCCATGTAGTGAACTATTTGTCTAACCCAGTGGTGAAGAACCACTTTTCTATCAAAGGCCACATTCCCTCAGAGGCTGCTTGCTAGATAGGGGCCAGAGCTACTAGTAGCTGAAGCTACTCTTTTTCTCTTCTCTTCTCTTCTTGGCGCATCCTCTGTCTCCCTCTCCCCATTCTCTGCCCAGCAGGCTGCCAGGGAAAGAGCAGCTTGCTTTTGCCAGAGGTTTCAGTTGCAAAGGACTTCCACCATTCCACCCATTTTGGCTTTTTCCCTGTGGCTTTCCCTCTCCTGCCCTTGTTTTCTCCCTACAGGATCACCCACATTCACATGGCATTAGATCATGGGCCACATGTTGCCTTGATGCCACTGGCTGCCCATTCCTGGGCTAAATCATGCCCTTTTGGCTTCCTCTCTCCATATGCCAGGGAGTCAGCTACTTTTACTCGGCTGCTGACCTACATCCTGCTGGGTCTGATACCATTTCCCCCTGGATCATCCTTGCACCATTTTAGTGGAGCACATTAAATGAAAAAGAGCAGCAACCTATGAAAAAATGGCCAACACCGTTAGAGGGGTGGGGCCAAAGTGTTATCAACAAAGCAAGGAGTTTGTGGTAATGTGCTTGATATCTTTTTCTATGATTGGCAGGAAGTAGCTCATGTTTGTGCTTACCCTACTGAAATCTGGACAAAATTTCATCCAAGATGACATCAGTTGGCATACAAGTTCTACCAGCATCAAGTCATCTGTGCTGCTTAATTCATGTGCAAGGCATCCATGATAAATGTGCATGTGTGGACAAGCCTTAAGCTATGTACAAACCTCAATTATAATTACAACGCACACATATTTCATGAAGAACATTTATTCTTATATGAACATTTCATTGCCTCAGCAATGAAATATGTATGTCAAGGGAGAAAAATGTCACTTCCTATTCTGATGTTAGAAGCATGCAGAGCATTGCAAGTTGCAAACTGTGAATTTACCAGCGCCATGTGCCTCCTTTCCTTTCCTCTCCTCCTTCTCCTGACTTTGGCCAGCCTTATGCTGACTTCCATACATGTGCTGGCTCATAGTTCCGGCACAGCATAGTAGAAAAGGAAACATGCCAGCAACAGAAATAATAGCAAAAAGCAAGAGGTGGAGAACATTGGAAAGAGTAATAACTTTGGGATAGCTGAACTAGATAAACTCCAAAATGGTTCTTTTCAGTGTAAAATGAAGCATACGTTTTACTCAAAGCTATTAAGAACTGAGATCTGTGGAGACTTCTGGGTTAGCGCCTCCGGCAATGGCGGAGCTCCTCCAATCGGGAGGAACCGGCTCCGTGAAAAACAGGGTCTGACCGCCACGGCGACGGCGGAGACCCTTAGAAATCACAGACGGAAGAAGTCTGTGAACCTGGGATTCGGCTGGCACCTTCAGCGCCCCCCTACTCGCGGGGAGACCCGGTATCGGGAATCCGGAGCGACGTGGGGTGAGAGGCGCGGTACTTTGAATTGACCGCTTATTTCACAGAGTGAAGCCACATTGCTGCTGTCGGAGAGCGCTGACTTTTTTCCTGTGGACAATTGGATTTTAAACAACAACCCGTGAGTAGAACAGGAAATTGAGCTTTTAAATAATTTAATTTGGCACCGAACGGGGAAGGTTTAAACAGGAAGTCCACCTTCCCTTTCTGTAAATAGACTGAAGCAAAGTAGTTATTAACTCAGGTTTTGGAAAGTCTTACATAAAGGATTAAAACTCCACTGATTGAAACTATTAATTTTGACCAAGTGAACTTGCAGGAGAAGGTGAAAAATTAAAATTGAAGCATCACGTCTCTGAACCTGGGAACGGTTTGCAAAAGGTCCATCGATAGTAAACAGGACAAATTTGACAGCTAGCTTTAATTTGACAGCTGGCTTTAATTTGACAGCTAGCTTTAAAAGAAAGACATTGTTTCTATTGTCTGCTTCTGCACTTAAAAAGAAGAAAAAGCAACTGGAAACTGTTACTAATTTACTTTTGGAATTGTGCTGGAAAGGATTGATACAAATTTGAGACTGTCTTCCTCTAGAGGGAGTTTTTGGACATTGTTACAAGAGTGCAGCTGGGAAACTGGTCTTAAGATAAAGACTGTGAGAATCTAGTTTTGACCTTGAACATCTTAAGAATGTCGGCAAAGGAAGAAGTAGCGTCTGTTCTGAATAGGACAATCTATCTGTTGGGAAAGCTGCATAAACAGATAGATGTCATGGCTACTAATATTGATATTTTGGGAATAAAAGCGGGCATCAGCATAGAAGTCGATGAGAACCTGGCACAAGAATCTTTCCTAACTGAACAAATTGATGAATTAGAGAAGGAGAAAGTTGCTGTTGTTGAATATAAAGCAAAACAAGGGGGAGCCTTAACCCTAAAGAGGCAAATGGAGGATTACAACTTGAGGCCTTATATGATTGTAATTAGGAGAAGCCAGCTTTTGAAGATGGGTGCCTGGCCTGATCTGGAAAAGGAAAGGTGGAGAGATCCCTTTATGCAGGGATCAAATGACTTTTGGAATATGAATTTGAGCCAGGAGGAGATTGGAGCTTCGGGGGCCTTTGGACTTGGAAGAATTGTGAAACAAGGTTTGGAATATTTTATGGGCCCTAGCTTTAACTATGGAAATCTGGCAGACCTGTCAAGAAGGAATATAAGCATCGTTGGGTTGGAGCTCCCCCGAGATCTGTTTTTTAGCACCAAAGACTACCAAGAAGATCGGCAGAAGGGAAGTGAAGAAGAGTTAAGAGCCTCGGATATAAGATCTCCAGGTTGATGGACACTGGGAGGTTGATGGAACTGACGGCAGGGGCCGGAACCGGGGAGGGGAGACAGGGGAAGGAAATTGGGAATTTAAAGTGTATATATGGAGATTTAAATTTTTTTTAATGAGAAATGGAAAAATCGTGGAATGAAATTTTTATGACCCTAGGGGAAATGTCTTAAGAGATTAAGTTCAAATATATTCGTTTTAATGAGAAATAAGATTAAATAAAGTAAAAATGGATGATTAATTGGTGAAAGAAGAGAATGTCAAATTACAGTATATTAAGATAAATTATTAGGATAAAAACAAAGATGAAGCATTTGCTGAAATATCTAACTGAACCAGAATACAAAGAGGGGAGGTGTGAGGAGGTCAAGGAAATAAGCTAAAGAAAGAAAGTTATGTAAAGGTTTGATCTGTTCTTTTTTTTATTATTCTATGCATCCTTTTTTCTTTCTTGTCTGTTTTCCATTTTTTATCTTTTTTCTTTGATGTGACTTGTTTTTATGTTTTGCTTTCTTTTTTGGTTTAATTGGGTGTTTTTCTGTTGTTGTTTTTTATTATTATTATTACTTATGTAACCTTTAAAATTTTAATAAAAATCTTTTTTTTAAAAAAAAGAACTGAGATCTGTGAACAGCTGTCCCTCATGATGAACCATGGTGCTGCAGGTGGCAGCTTCTCAGTGAAGTTCTCTCAAACCGTGGACTGACTCTGTACAGTCCTGGGCAGGAAGGAGTATAAGAGGGTTTTCTGTTCCTGTTGAGCCTTGCTTCAGCAATGAGTTATGCATTCTTTAGTTCTGAGCTGCCCCGATCTTCAATCTGGCCTCCAGGTTTTCCTTAGCTCTTGACTTCATACCTCTTCGGTGCTGGGAGACCAGGGAGGAGGGGAGCTGCCCATCGCAGCAGGGGGAGACAGCCTGGTTTCCTCACCAGTCTGCCTAATCTCTGCCTCTTGGCTCCCTTCTTCTGCAGCCTCTGCTTCTGCCCTCGACCCTGGACTGCTCTCTGCCACAGCCTCTTCCTGCTCACTGAACCCTGCTACCTCTTCAGCATCTAATACCTTCTCCTCCCAGTCTGCTCTCTTTTCTCCCTTTCTGAGCCTTCTTTCCTTGGGAATGCCTCCCACCACTCCTCTGCATCCAGCCAGTCCATGACATGGTCTTGCATTATACCAACACAAAGACCATTGGTACATCTAGTGCAGCATTATCCACAGCAACTGGCAATATCTTTTCACTGTTTCAGGGAAAGGAATCTTTCCCAGTCCTACCTGGATAATCTGGGAATTGAACATGGAATCTTTTGTATGCAAAACAACTTCTCTGCTTCCAAGCTAGAGCCTCCTGCCAACAGTCTGCTCACTACATGGATGGACTCTACAGATCACCAGCTAGCTATGTGGTTAGAGTGGCCAATGGGGACACATCTACGTAGCCACTGTACAGCCATCTACATCCATCTTCTCATTTAGCAAATGGTGGTTCCCAGCACCTCCCAACGAGCACAAGACAAGGATTTAAGTGCACACACCAATCAAGTACTGAAATAAGCTCGGATTCACAGACTTATTTAACACTTGGCTAAACATCACTTAACGTGGTGAGGCCCAAATGATTCCTCTGCAAAGTGGAATATTTTGTCCCAGAGGAGCTGCAGTCATTACGAATCACAATTATTAGGCTAAATCAGTTTTCAGAGAGCCAGGCAGAAAAGAAGCCCATTTCATTAAACCAGAACCTTGTTCTTCATATTATGTTTTATTAAACATGGGGAAATTGAAGTGCTACCCACTGCCAGTTGGGCCAACCACTGTAGACCACTTAAACGGCATAGTGACACGAATACATCATAACTGGAAACCAGCGTAGTGCATTAATTTCAAAGACTGGGTTTAGGTTCCTACTTAGCCATGAACTCTGTGGGGAAGAAACTCAACCAAGGCAGTCTCTTGAAAAGCCCCTTTACATGACCATTATATTTGCAGCAGCCACTCATACTCTTGGTAAGTCACCATTACCAGCAGTGCTAGTAGAATGAGAGGTGTCCCAGGCAGAACTCTCTATGTATTCATGCCCTGGTAATACTCAGATTAGACTGCTGCAAGGCACTCTGTGTGGGGCAGCCCTTGAAGTTTGTTCAGAAACTAGGACTGGTTTAAAACACAGGTGCATAATTTGGTGCAGAGCTTGTCCTAGTTCCTGTGGCTCAGTGGCAGAGTGAGCTAGTGGCTGCTATTAATTGAAAAGACATGTAATGGTTCTCTCAGCCTAACACGAGTACAAAAGCAGACTTTCTCTGTTGTAGCACTTTCCCTCTGGAATACCCTCCCCAAGCCCTGTTATTGCGAGGCGCCAACCATTGGGTGCTTCTGCCACTGAATAAAAGCATGTTTGTTTGCTTGGCTTTTCTGGACCACTAGAACTCTTACTTATGATGCTGGCATCCCTGTTTTAAATTATTTTAATCTGTACAGTATTTTATTCTTTTAAAACCCTTTGAGATTTCTTTTAATGTAAGCAGCATCGTAACATTATCAAAGAAATAAACTGCTTTGCATACTAAGAACTTTAGAAACATTCAGCTGAGAGCCAGTGTGTTGCAGTGGATAGAGTGCCAGACTACGATCTGGGAGATGAGGGTTCAAATGCCCACTCAGACATGAAGCTTACTGGGATAGTCACTCACTCTCAGCCTAACCTACCTCACAGGGTTGTTGTCATGGCAAAGTTACCGTCCAGTGAGATTTATTTTGCTGTCTCCCAGTCAAGAGGGATCCATTCCAACTCTGCAGTTCTATGATTCTAAGACAACTGCTGATTTTCATCACTGGGTATCTTGACCATGCAAGAGTTTGTCTCTGTGCCATGCCCATTATCCATTAATGAGAGCACTTGCATTACATCCTTATTGGAAACGACTAGAATACCATCAACATTATGCATGCAGGGAGAACCTCTCACCAATTTCTCAGCTGCAGAGAATATTAAATGTCACAAGCTTGGACTTCAGTGATGAACATGAATCTGCCAAGTGCAAGAGCAAAAGACTACAGACTGTCCACATGCCTAACCTGCCCAAAGGGTGGAGCCAAGAAGTTGTGATGTACTAAGGGCAGTTAAAGTACTCAAATGTCATTTTTGTCCTTGTCTACCAACCTTGTGGCCTCATTGAAACGCTTTTTTAAAAAAGGGAATTTTGTATGGCTCAAAGGCAGAATCAGTGCTGGGAGAGGCTTCTTTTTGCTTTCAATGGATGAGAATAACATAGCCTGACTGCCTCTTTTCATCCTCTCTTGAGCCAAGGAAACAGCCCCATTTTCAGTGTAACGGGCTGCTTCCTTCTAAAGCGCTCATAACCTCTTCATCAGCTGGCCATGCTAGGAGTGAAATATGTACATGGTTCCAATTGACTTTAATTGAGGGAGTCAGACAGCCCAAGCACATTTGGAGTCTCCTGTAGTTAGCAACAGTGCAAATGTTCTTTAATATCCTATAAATCACTTTTGATTAGCAGCTGGGTGACATCCATCACCATGCGGCACATCAAAGAGAACAAGAACTATTTCCTTGGTTCTCTCATTTCTTTTCATTGCTTTCCTCCTTTTGCCAAGTTCCCGTGGGACTCACCACCTGCAGAGGGCAAATGGGCCTAGACTGGAAGTCCACCTTGGGTGGGTGAGAGGAGTCGCAGTCTTCTTTCCTTCTGTTGAGAGGCTAACTACATTACCCATGGCTGCCAATGCAGTACCAAATACTGGTGAAGTTTCAGTACACTAGCTGCCAAGATGTCCTGGGACATCGTTGCTGGCCACCAATGTTTTTGACATCTAGATCGCCAAGAGTTTCAGTAGGAGCAGGCTTGGCCCTTTTCTCTCTTCCCATTTTGAC
This sequence comes from Podarcis erhardii, assembly GCF_964252035.2. NCBI lineage: Eukaryota > Metazoa > Chordata > Lepidosauria > Squamata > Lacertidae > Podarcis > Podarcis erhardii. The sequence goes on along the minus strand of NC_138498.1, from coordinate 53,376,234 downwards.
AAGAAAGCTTTGCAGTCACTCCTGAATTAGAGTTATTGGAGTACCTTAAGTACTCTTAAGGTAACAGTTGGCACCTCCCTCATTATATGCATGTTGCTCGTGGGGGCTCCATGCCATTGAATGAATGGAGACAAATCACCTTATCAAGTAAGGTCCCAGAAAGTATAGCCCTGTTGGAACCTGTTGGAGATTCAGCAACTCTTCCCCTTCCTTTCCAGGACTGGAAAATCTGCTCCCAAACCCGGACACACTTTCTACCTCCTCAATGCCCCAAGCATGAGCCATTTGCCTTGTTATCTCATAATTTATTTTCTGGAATGTGTGCTCAGCATCACTGATGTCTTCCACTGAAAACAAATGAGATCTGGGAATATTTAACTCTGACTGGTTTGCACCCTTGTCATTTTTGTATTGGTGTGCAACAAAAGATTAACATTTATTTTTTGTGAAAATAAGCTGCACCTGTTTTGGTTTTTGGCTTCCTAGTTACAAAGTAAACAAGTGACAGCCAACTACAACTCCCATCATCCCTGACCACTAGCCATATTGACTGGGGCTGATGGGAACTGGAGTATAACAATTTCTGGGGTCACCATGTTGACTAGCATTTGCATGAACTGTTTAATTTTACACTTTTTGATAGCCCCTGTTCACTGCGTGATACTTTCATTACCTGTCTTTTACTGCAAGGTGTTTGCAATCCCGGAACCCTTCCACTCAAGTTGGGAAGGAGGTGATTTCTGGTGGGAGCCTTTTCCATCTGCAGCCCCCATGCATCATGTCTCACACCATTTCCAAGGGTACTCCCACCCCATAGGAGCCCAGGGTGCAGAGCACAAGGGAGGGGCCCAGGAAGTGCAGCAAGGAGGAAAGAAACCCTTGTTCTGCATGAATATAATTAACACTATTTTATGTATGGAAGGAACGTTAGGAGACAAGCTAATAATCATGCTCAAATTCTGTAGGTTGCCTTGTGCAAACCTGAAAAAAGCAACTTATTCATGTGAAAAATTAAATGCACATAATTAACAAATAAATGGTTGAGTGGATAGAATCTGAAATCTTCTAACTGGTCAGAAGACCCAGGAGAGAATCTGGAAAGGGTATGGTCAATGATCCTTCAAAAGGTCTTTGACAATCATAGACCTTTCTTGTTAGTGGCTGAATTATTAAGCTGGTGAGCCTGGCTCACATGAGCACAAATGAGTGAAGTTAACACAATGTCCATAATTTGCAACATGCAGTTATTGCCAACCTGGCTTTTCTTATGAATGCAGAGCCTTTTAGAAATGAATCACTTGTTTTGAATTCTGGAATGACTGTATGTAATGGAATTCAAAAATAAGCTTTCTGAAGCCGTGGGACATTGGAAAACTGCCTTTTGGTGTTATCTTGAATGATGCTTGCTTGTGTGTTCATTGCAGAAACACTCGTGAAGGCAGCTCTGGTGGAAATAGAATTTTACAGAGTGTGAAATGAAGACAGAACAGAACTGCAGTGCAGGCTTTTTCTTAAGCAACTGCCTTTGCTCATTCCACTGAAACGTTGGGCAGCTACATGAAGCTGTTCTCTTTTAATCTTCAGCTCCTGAAACTTGCCAGGCCCTAAAAAAAATTGCAGAAAAGTGACCCAAAAGCCCCTCATTCAGACAGGCCATTTCATGTCTCACGAACTCTTAGCTCTTTTAGAACTCCATCCTCATCTTGATATTTCACCACTCACTCCCCTCTCTCGCTGCTGATTTATAACTGAGGCCATGTTGGTTCCTATTATGTACTTTGCATTAAGGGAATAAGACAGTCACAGATTTTTATATCTTAAATGGCTAAGTGTCAGCAACTGCTCGCAGCCAGCCATTTAGGCAACAATCTTAAGACATGGCACAGACCCATCTCTAGACTGACCCAGTGGTGGATTTATGGTCCACAGAACCCTGTGCACAGCTCATTTGGGGGCCCTATTAATTCACTTGAATAAACATGACTATGTCCGAAAATACAACAGAGCTAAATGCATAATAATGTGTTAATTAGTAACTTGCGTCACCTTTGTTTTTCTATTACATTATTAAACAACACTTTTTGTTTCTAATTAATTTTCTGCTTTTCACTTCATGGCACATAATATTGTTTTGTATTATACTTTCAGTGGAACGGGGTTTATAAATATTCACTAAGACATGTTTTGGAATAACACACAAATAAAACAAACACAGTCAATGTCAGAATCCTGGCTCAACTCTCATTTCACTGCTTCCTTGGTCTGACTTCTCACTTCCTTCAGTACCCTTAGTGACTTCTCTTGCATTTTCCAGACACTTCTTAAAATTACTGCAAGCAACTGAAAGTTCTGTCAAGTTCAAGAAAAGAACATGGCAGCACTGGGCAGCCTGTTGGCTTATATGACATCACAACCACTACATTTTAACCGCAGAGTAGGAAAAATGAAGAGTGGAAACAATGCAATAAACAAGTAGTGGAACTGAGCAAAGGCAATTCATTGTTTGAAGTATCATTTCAAAGGTGTGTTCTCAATTAACAATGTATATTAATAACTCAGGGGTGGAGACTCAGCTGCGCAGGGTATTACTGCCACTACTACATTTATATCCCATAATTTCATCCAATGAGTTCTAGGTGGCATTCAGGGTTCATTTAATCCCCACAACCAGTGCTGTTCTTCTAGAAAAAATGGTGCTGGTACTCACCATGAAGTTGTTACAGTAAGTGCCACATTTTGAACCAGTGATTTTCTCACAGGAAAAAAGGTGTCTGTACTGTGTACACTTGAGCACCCCCAGAAAAAAAGCACTGCCCACAACAACTAGAGACGCTGCAAGTCCTAGAGTGGCCCTGGGAAGGTCACCCCAGTCTGCACCGCATCAGTAAACACAGCGCGGCCTGGAGCAGATTCTGGGGAAATTGGGGCATCCCGGAATGTGTTCAGAAGCCATGGCAGCTTATGTACATTCAGGACACTTGAGGGGTCTGGAAAAGTCCCCCATAACATCACATCCTGGGTGTCAGGATGGCTAAGGGAGCAGTGACATGTTGTTTCAGCACTATATAATCTACCATATGCACATTTGCAGGACTGTTGCAATGATTTTCTCTCAAGGTAGCACATTTGTTTACCTCAGTCATCATGCAAAAAGCAGCTTGGAGAGAAGGTTTCCTCCTCCTCTCACAATTTTCTAGGCCTAGCCATCAGTTTAGCAAACTCAAGTTTCCATGGAGAGTCACCTGCTAGGAAAATCTCTTACAGCGAATAACGCAAAGCAAATCTTTAGTAGCGCGGGCTTCCCTCACTGCCCCCCCCCCCCACATATCCTAAGCCTTTTGTCTCTTGTTTCTCTATACATCTCAGCATCGAAAAAGGGGACGATGTCTGAGTGGCTGTTCCATTTAAAGTGGGGGGAAAGAGTTTCCCTGAAAAGCAAGCAAAATGGCTGCTAGTGAGGAAAATGAAGACATTCCTTCTGAGGGGAAGCACAGGAGCATTTCATCTCTATTATAATGATCTCTTTTTTAGTACACACTGAATCTAGGGCTTTTTTAGGAAGTGCACTGAAGAGAACTCAAACTGAATTTTTAGATCATTCGCTGACTCCCAGCTGGTACCAGAACAGGAAAAAATGCTTTTGTAAATTGAGGCCCCTCAATAGCAGGGGCAAATTGGCAGCGCTGTGTGCATGTGTGACCCTGGTTTCCCTCTTCTCATGTCATTTCCACACCCCATGATATAACATTTGAACAGGGCTACAGTCTACAAAGGAGTTTTTTCTGCTTTAAAGATTTCTAATTAGGTAGAAACTGCTAGCAAAACATATGAAGCTGCCTGTAATCAATTTGATTCTGTGCTGAATCTATATCAAACCAAGGGGTCATTTGTCAGTTGCTTTGACTGATTTCCCAACACATCAGTACAAATCAATTAAAAAACACCACCACCATAAATAAGTTGGTTTAGATTTCCCTTCTGATTTCATTTGTGAAGCAGGAGAAGTGGAGTATGATGTTTTAGGGCAGAGGGTGAGGACCAACCCTGAAGGACCTGCATTTTCATGCAGGTTGCATTGCATTGTCCAAACCAATTCCCTGCAACTCAGAACCAATTAGCAGTCTACTCTATCTGAGCTGCTCCCTGGTTTTTTATTTATTTTCATAAACACAGCCAAATTGTTACAATTAATTACATTCTGCATACTCTTGACAGAGTTGAGTAATAGTGGAAAGAGGAAGCCACGAGAGTAGACCGAGTTATCTGCTTTCTTATTATCATTTGCCTTCACTGCTTGAGGTTCCGCTCAGTTGTAACAAGTTCTCATTTTTTTAGGGCTCACATCAGGGTTTGCTCTCTGTACTTGGCAACAGTCTTGTACAGCCTCTTCTTTGCCTTTCTAAATGCAAATGTTTAAGGATTACAGATCCATTGCCTCCAAGGTTCTGCTTGCTACAGAAAAGACAGAGGATTGGGCTCATTCAGTAGAGGAGGGAAATAAATGAATGAATGAATGAATGAATGAATGAATGAATTTGATTTGATTTGATTTGATTTGATTTGATTTGATTTGATTTCTTACCCACCCTTCACCAATAAGGTCCCAGGATGAGTAACAGCAATTTAAAAATACAAAATCAGTTCACACAGTTCTCTCTCTCTCTACAGAGAGAGAGAGTTATACCAGTATATACATATATTACCATTATATATTACCAATGCATCTGTTTAAAATCAGGTGTTATGTGGGCTCTAAACTGAACCCCAGCCTTCTGCATTTCGGATAAGTTGAAGTTTCTGAGTGATCTTCAAGGGCAGTTCCATTTAAACTGTATTGCAATAATCCAGCCTGAAAGTTACCCTAGCCTAGACTAAATGACCAAGTCATCTCTGTCCAAAAGGTGCCAGAGCTGGCAAACCACCCAGAGCCTGATATAGGCACTCCTAGTAACCTGAGCCTCCAATGACAATGTACTCCTCCATATTGCATTTTTTGCATATGCTGCTATTTTGGATTTGTGTCTCACATTGAGGGGGAGCTTGAATTTATTTTTAATGCCCAGGAGTCAAGTAGACTGGTTTATCTGCTACACCAGTTCAAAACTGTCCACATGGTGTCTGTGATTGCAAGAATATGTGGTGCTTTGGTGAAGACATTAACACCACATGAAATTTATATTTATATTTATATTTATATTTATATTTATATTTATATTTATATTTATATTTATATTTATATTTATATTTATATTTATATTTATATTTATATTTATATTTATATTTATATTTATATTCATCACTACCACCCACTGCAGAGAAGTGATTCCAGGAATATAAGGAAGAATGTTACACCCAAAATTTACTGCCCAAGCTCCATTTGTAGCATTGCATTAAAGGGTATGAGGTTGGGTCATAAATCAGATCTCCCCTTTTTACAACATTCATACAATATGCTATATGAGAAGATAGACAGGAAGCCTTCAATGAAGATAGGGTTCACCTGCCAGTTGACCATTTCATTGCATGGCAGCTGCGTGGATAGTGCCATTCTGTAGTTTAGGTACTAGGAAGCACAAGGTCAGAAATTTCCTGTCGCTGTTCTGTTCTAGTTTAAAAGAGACAACAAAGTTCTTGTTCCTGACCAATGATACTAAACAATTGTTTGTGGCACCTGCAAAAAAACAGCTTTATTCCAACCAGGCACGTAACTTTAACCTGTCATCTTGATACATGATAGTAATAAGCATAGGTGTTTTATAATTGCTGGTTGTGTTTTTTTATTTAAGCAACTCTTTAAAACATCACTTGATTTGTTGATATTTTTAATTATTTTGGGGGGTTGTGTATTGTAAACCACTGTTAGGTCTTCTATTCTAATAAGTGCTATATAAAACTTACGAAACAAATAAATAAATAAATATTTCCCAGGAGGAGGGAGGAAGATGCAATGTCTTTGGCACTTGGCAATGGGGTGGGTACAACCATTCCTAACTCCATAAGCCAAATTAGAATTCTTCACTTACCTTGGAGACAAAAAAGCTCTTGCTATTATGAGGCATGTGCTTGGTTCTATTATTTGGGAAAATAATGACAATGCAAGAGGGTGTGTGTGTGTGTGTGTGTGTGTGTGTGAGAGAGAGAGAGAGAGAGAGAGAGAGAGAGAGAGAGAGAGAGAGAGAGATGTGTTAAAGGTTCCATCATTCTGCAGTATTTATCCAGGACCACCCAATGAAGAACAGGCTGCCCTGGCAGTTGCAGAGAAATTAGATGCTGAGAAATTCAGCCAGTGCTGCTTTGAGTCAAGGGATCCCAATTATTCTACATTTTAAATGGGCATGACCTATCACAGAAACAGCCCCTGACAGCAATATCAGTTATTTCAAGGGTCTGGGTCCCTCCACGGTCTCAATTTCTTTTTGTCAAGTTATTATGAATACTCAATATGAAAGTCAAAAGTGTGGCACTTATAGAATCCCAAGTGTTGCTGAAAATAGAAAAATGTTCCCTTTTAATAATGTCATAGAGAGACACCACTGAGCCACAGAGACTTTCTGCTGGTGGCTGGGGAAGTGGAGTCCATAAAAATATGAAGCAGAATGAAAATTAGAAGCAGTCCTCCTCTACCTATTTATTCTGCAGTGGGGTTAGGGAGGGGAAAACCTTACAAAACTCCATTTCTAACACACGTTTACATTGTCGTCCATGTATTACTTGCAAATCAGAATTACCTTTTGGAAAGTGTTCACATTATACCGTATTTTTTGCACCATAACACTCACTTTCTTCCTCCTAGAAAGTAAGGGGAAATGTCTGTGCATGTTATGGAGGGAATGCCTACGGGTGGCATGCCTACGGATTTTCCTCCTCTAAAAACTACGTGCGTGTTATGGTCGGGTGCGTGTTATAGAGCGAAAAATACGGTACTTTCATTGAGCAACTGGTAAGGTAACTGGGATATTGTATCAATTTTGACAAGATAATCTATTCTCTTATGGTTAGCTGTTCTACATTTTAAAAGGAATTTCAAACAGAGAATAACAAAGTATGCTTTTTGATGTTCTGTTGTCTGGGATATGAGAATGGGATATTTTTCATTGGGATATAAGAAACTTTAGACAGACTTGTTGGGAGTCAGGTATCAGTTAGCTGACATCTGAAGCATCCTTATTTGGGAGGTACGTTCAGCTGATGCAGCCCAGCACCCTCTGAATAGCCACAGGCTCCCCATCCCTGCTTTGCAATAAGGGAAAGGCCTTCTGCACCTCCTTGAGGGCACCTGTTCTTTGTCTTTTGAGGGGCCGATTTCACATTGCACTTTGCCACTGAGCTGCAGTCCTTCCCCTCATAGTTCTGCCCTAAGCAGCCTTTATAAAAGTTGATTCACACAGCAATTCAGATTCAGAAAGATGGTTTCCCACACTAGCTTCCATGACAACCACATTCAAACAGGCTGATTAGTTTCCACACAGGTGATTCACTGTACTCTTCAAAGCAGCTATATTTCTCCTCCATACCTTAAACATGACACCAATTCCGATCTATTGTCCTTTGCCTGCAAAATCATTAATGGAGCTGCAGCCTCACCTTCTAACTTTCCATAATCAGAAGTGTGCTCAAATGTGTTCTTCCACTCATGAAAGGCTCTTTGCTCCAGCAGGGACTTCCGCAAATGGAAGACAGTGTGTGATTTTCACAAATTCCACCATTTCTCTGTGCTGTCTCCCATAAAGTGTTCTTCTGGAATAAATTCAACAGAAATGGCCTCCTTCTGCCTTCCTTGCAGAGACGCCTCCATGGGATTGAAAAGCCTTCTGTGAGCAGAGTGGCACAGCTGGACAAACAGCCCAATCATTTGCACCTGTTGATGGGTTTTTAGTTTCCTTCTTCCATTTTTTGAGTCCTCCATGTCACCAGAGGGCAGACTTTTTTTAAAGCCTGTAGCCACCTTAGGTCAATTCTACTGGATCTCTAGGGAAATTAAAGCTCTATCATTCTAGAGTTCTGAGGAAGTAATCTCCTCTATGAAAGTTGAAAGAGTTTCGTCACAGACCTTGTCACTATGCTTAATTTTGAAGCCTAACTTCTTTGGTTTATATAACTCTGTTTTCATGACATGATTGTTTGATTCAAAGGGACAATTTTATCATCTCTCAATCATTGCCGATGACTCATCAAGCAGAACTGCCTTGCGTTCCAGACTTTTAGCTTGGTTCTAAATGTCTGTTAATCATCCTGGAATTAAGCAGCAACACTGATAAGATTGTGGCAAGACTGTGATATCTTTTTGTGACTGACCTTTTGTGCTAAGGTCCATTCTGGCATTCACTTCTGACGCTATAAAGTAATTGAAGCTTATCAGTTTCACAAGGCAATGATTTCTTATGAATGCAGCCCTTCTTATTTTGCATGTCAGAGGAAAGAAAGGTTTCAGGACCAGCAGGCAGCCTGATGCAGTAAATAATCCTAGCTGTCAACTGAAAAGGTCACATCATGGTGTGACAACCCCCCCCCCCTAATTTGTATACTGCTCTACATCCAAGTATTACAGGGTGGTTCACAACATATTACTTGACAATGGGCTGGCCTATGCATTGAGCAGAGGCAGCAAGTCTCCTGGGCACAAGTGCCACTGGGTTCATGCTAGATGAGTAATAATTGTGGACTCAGTTACATTTGGTTGCTGCAATGTGCAGTACTACCCTATGCATGTTTGCTCATGAATCCCATAGCTCAGTGGGACAATACATGTTTTGCATGCAGAATGTCCCAGGTCTAATCTCTGGCATCTCCCGGTAGGGCAAGGAAAGAATCCTACCGAATCTTCAATATAAGGCAGCTTCCTACATCCCTATGCCAGCCCATCATGTTTTGAAAGAGAGAGAGAGAGAGAGAAGGCAAATGTGAGCAATCAGTGCTTTGCCGTTCCAAGCACACTAATTCACCCACATTTTATTTGCCTCCCCCATCTTTTAAGTGAAGAAAATAAAAATAACCGTACCATAGTAGCTGAGACTCTCAGACACATCTAGCTTTATTTGTCCTGTCAGAAAAGGTCAAGAACTACACCAAAAATACTTCAGTCTCTTCTACCTACTGACATACAATACACCACAAAATTATAAATTGTCCAGTAGTTGTTCTGGGCATTGTTGTTGGGGGCTTAACCCCCCCTCCCCATGGATTTGTACATTTCAGGTGAGAAATGGATTTACAGGTGAAGTATGAAGCAGGAAGGGGGTAGAGAGATAAGGATAAAAAGTCAGACAATGAGATTTGGCACTACAGTTTTGGCTACATTATACAACCATTTATCATAACTCCTTTTGTACTCCAGCTCCAACTCAATGGACTTTTTTTTTGGCAAACAAAATATACATATTTGACTTAAATAAGATATCTGACTTCCGAGTTCATTTTTTAGGACTCTCACTTGCAGTCAGTATAACACTTTGATTGGGTTTGATTCAATTTCACTTTGCTTAGTTTTCCTTTTAATTTGGTTCACTTTGGGCATAATCATGGAAATGTTGCTCCCCCTGACCACTCCCAAGCAAATTCCAGCACATCTAATTGAATGATCATTCACTCAAAGAAGTTGTAATATTTCTTCAGTATGTTTATAACCTTCTTTCCCTCCGTGATCCATCATAAGACAGTGTACATGGAGTTCCCAGGCAGTTTCCCATTCAGGCACTGACCAGACCCAGACCTGCTTAGCTTTAACAAGGAGGTTGCATTACATGCCCTCAAACTATGCCCTGGAACTTCCTGCAACGGCGTCAAATTGCATTGAAGTGCCCATATGATCTGGGCATCTAAGGTGGTGCTAGTAAGCCTTGACGTTTAATTGATAATGCAAGCAGTAGCAGCCAGTGGCAGGGGACAGCTTTGCCCAGCAGGCTTCCCAACAAGGAGATCACTGCTGCTAACCAAGAGGGGAGGTGTCAGTGAAGTTGAGTGTGATTGTGGGTTCAGCAGCAGAGATGAGATGTTCCTGCTGCTACATCCACACCGTGCCAACCTCCCAGCTGCCTCAACCCTCTCCCTCTCAGTTACCAGCAGCAACCTCCACACTAGGAAGCCAGAAATGCCGCCATACCCTGCCCTGATGACCACTATCCACTCCAAGGAAGCAGCACCCCTGCTCCAAACCATGTAAAGCATATTGGGCTTAAGGGTCAATTCACACAAGTACTTTGTTTTCACAACAAGGTGGTTTTGTGCAGTCAGCTGGTGGCGGAGACTGGCATGGAATCCACTGTTCTTGATGCGGTCAAAATATACTTGTCTCCGTCCCACCAATGACAAGCCTAGCAAGACTTGTTTATGGGAAATGAACACCTTTTCCTGAAGTCTTACCAATTAAAGGTTGGCTTTTATGCAGGAAAACGGTGAGGCTCAGTGGTAGCACATGTCATCTGCATGCAAGAGGCCCTGGGTTCATTCCCTGACATCTCCAAGTACAGGATCAGGTAGCAGATGATGTGAAAGAGCCCTCTCTCTCTTTTTCTGCCTGAAACCCCAGAGAGCTGCTACCAGACAGAGAAGACAACATTGGGCTAGATGGACCAGCGCTCTGACCCAGTATAAACCAGATTCCTAGATGCAGTAGCCAAGTAGTCTTGGCAAAATAAACACTTATAGACTTATAGAATTGTAGAGTTGGAAGGGACCCTGAAGATCATCTGCTCCAACCCCCTGCGATGCAGGAATCTATAGCTGCCCCATGTGGGGATCAAACCTGCAACCTTGGCATTATCAGCACCAGGCTCTAACCAACTGAGCTATCCAGGCTCAGCTTCCCCCCACCCCAACTATTAGAGGAATTAGACTATTTCTTTGTGAATGGGGAATGGTAGATGCAAAGTGGCCCCATGTCTCTTTGCCATCTGATTGGTAATAGTTGAGTATTTAGCTTTGGGCTTCATAGCTCATGGTGAAAATATGAATCTAGAGGGATTAAAACGTATCATCCTAAGGAATCTAGCTATGATCCAGCAAGGAAAAACATGCATATGGTACACAAGGGGTTTGTCTGCCTGTTCTTTCCACAACGCCTCCAAGTAACATGCAGATTATTGGGGGGGGGGGGTTTATATAAAATAATCACTTTGTCTGAAAAATAAGACAATTGGAGGTTGAATGAGGTGAGGAACAGCTGAAGCAGAAAGAGTAGGAAAAAAAACCCATTTAGGTTTGCAAGTCTGAGAAGCGCTCACCTCTGGATTGTGTTCATAGAATCTTTCTTGTAAGCTACTAATTATCTACAGAATAAGCTAATTTCAGGGGCTTATCTTCCTCAAAATACTGCTCACTGCACTGGAGAATCAATCCTCCTGTGGCCTCTGAAGCAGAAAGAGGTCATTTCAGATATTCCTGTTTCAGCTTTTCCGACATCTAATAGGACAGGTATTTTAGAAAGCAAGAAGGTTGCCATCAGACCAGCTCAACTGTGGCCTGCCCTTTTGGGGCATTTACCTGGTGGGGGTTTGGGGGTGAACGTTTTAAACTCAGTTTGTTAGTCAATATAGGCATGTGAATTGGCACAAACATAAGGAGTCTCCTTTTACTGAGTCAGACAACTGATCCATCTAGTTCTGGACCGTCTGCACTGACTGGCAGTGGCTTTCCAGGGTTTCAGGCAGGGGACATTTCCAGCCCTATCTGGAGATGCTGGGGATTGAACCTGGGATTTTATGCATCCAGAGCAAATGCTTTGCCACTGAGCTATGGCCCTTCCTCAGTATTTCCCTCTGAGAGAGAAACCAAAGAAATGGTAGCCGTGATCCACTAGGTCATTGCATATGCAGGGGACTCCAATGAATGCATTGCATTAAAGGCTTCCGCATCCATTTTCATTTTATTGATCAGATCTGTAAAGCCCTAAGTTGGGCTAGAGGCTCATGCCCTTTTGCCCAGCCTAGTGTAACATTCTATTGTGTCCCTCCATCAACACAAGTTTCCCTTTTAATCTGACAGACAAATTCCACAGTATTGTGTGCTGTTGCTGTTTTCCCTTTGGGGGCGGGCAAGGAAGGCCTGAGAAACTATGCTTGTGATTTCTTCTACTTCCTCGCAAATGTTCTCTGGATTTGCTTTTGTTTGTGTGTTTTTTCATTATTTTTTTTCATTTTTCTAACAAATCTTAAGCAATGATTTTAAAAATATTTGTACATTGTTAAGATATAGTCAACACCTAACATGCCTTTGTACAGGATTTTGACTTAGTTACAAATCAACGAGAACAATGCACCAAAGGAGGGGGGAGAGAGAAAGAGTGAAAGAGTGAGAGAGAGAGAAGAAAGAGAGAGAAATATCCATTAAGATGACACCTGAACTTGGAGTTGCTTTATTCTTGCTGCACTGATTGCCCAGTGCCCTCGCTGAACTAGAGCAATGCTTTAGAGACATGATGTTGTTCTTCCCCATTCCCCTCCACCCCTAGGCCACCAGCTGGCTTTAATGGCCTTCTGTCTTGGCGGCCTTGGCTTCGTGATTTACCGATCCGGAGGAAAGCCAGGGAGAGACGGACCGTGAGCTGGTTTGCTTGGCCATGCTGTAGTGGCTGATGACGGTGTAGAATCTGCCCCTGGAGTTGGAATCCTGAGCGGAATAGTAAGCATCCAGAGAGGCTGGAATGCACCGCTTATGCTGAAGGGAAGGAAGAGAAGCATGACCATTAAGTAGCAATCTCATTTACAGAAACTTTTTTTAAAAAATAAACATTATTCATCCTGCATTGATCCAGGAAATTCTGAACATTTCCCTCCCTCCCAATATATTCAGTATCAGGGCAAGGGACAGAGGCTGCGCACACTAACCCGTTTGTAGCACAAAAAGCGAAGTTTTTCATGTCCTGAATTGTTCATGCTCATCCTCAACATGATGCTTTCAATCAAGATTGATTCTAGATCCTGCCATCCACAAGGGTGGGTGGGTGGTGACTTGTTACATGTTTGAAAACCTCCCCTCAATTAGGTTATCCATGCCTTTTACTCCCTTCACATGTACATGGTGATTGAAATCTTGGTAAACGCCCACTGACAACATCATTGGAAAGGTGTGGCTATGCCCTCCATTGCCAGGACCACCTACATCTGTTTTCAAATGGACACTCTGCAGGGTAATGCAGAATCAGTCTGAAATCAATAGATCATAGAGTTGGCCAGGACTCTGAGGATCATCTAGTTCAACCCCCTGCAGCTGTCCTATATGGGGATCGAACCTGCAACCTTGGCATTATCAACACCATGCTCTAACCAGCTGAGCTGAGCCTTTATTTTCACAATGAAATCAGCCCCCTGCCCCCCAAAAGCAACAGATCTGATTCTGCGTGGACTGCATAGAAAAAGCAAGTAGTGTACACAGTCTCCACTGATTCTAGAATAAAATATAGTGTGTGCCAGATTGTCTTGTTAGGATGTGGAAAACAGGTTCAGATCTCCAGTCAACCAGAAAACTCACTGGGTGGCAGGTGTTCATTTCACACCTGTCCATACTTAACCTTCCCCAACCTCACTTCCTCATCCCTCTCCCCCACCACCACCACTCCCAGTTATGAGGAGACTTTGAAATTTGCTCTTCCAGCTTACCTCATCCACAAGTTGATCCAGCAAAATAAATCACCTCTTCCTACTAAATCCCCCTCATTTTAGAGGACTGGCACGGTAACCACCACCTAACGTTTTCTATATCCTATGTTGCCTCAACCCTCAAGACAAATATCCTGCTAGAATAAGCACACGTTTCTCCCCAAGGGCACACATCCAGCATCTACAGAGAGTTGCCACCAAACCTCTGAAATGCACTGCACATAGTCTCTATCCCAAAATGTTCAGTGGCTAATCTTCATAGTGAGCAAACTCTAAAGGCCGGTTTATGTGAGCTCATTTAGAAATATGTGGGGTTGGCTTCATGCAGATTTAAACCTGTCAAGTTCAAAATAATTGTGGTTGGCAGAGGGTGCTACCAACCCCTATTTCCTAAATCACTAACTGCTTTTCAGCATGTTGTTGACAAATGGTGTCTTTGATCCTGACGCGAAAATGCAGGACTAAATTGTAGCCGTGCGGTGAATTAGATTCTGTCATTAGCAGAGACAGTTCATCCATCTCAGACTTCTTACCTTATAAACAAATCCATCTGGGCAACTGTGGTCGTAGGTAAAAGCTTTGTATACCACAAGAAATACTATGCAGGCGAGGAACGCAAGAGCCAAACTGATGAGAATAGTGACCTGCAAAAGAGGGCTAATATTAGTCTACTGACATATGCAGCATCTCACAGTTAAATGACTTATATTAACAATCAGCCTAATAGACTGCAGTCTTTATCACACTTTGCAGTGCTTAACTAAGCATGGAAATTAAATGAATACCACATCCAATATCCCCAGGTTTTTATGCTGATTTCCCCTCTAAATTAAGGCCCTGATGATGTGCATTTTTCTCTATGCATTGTCTATAAAGCCTGGGTTTGTCCTTCTCCCACCTTGCTTTCTTACCATAAACCAAAAATTGCTGCTGCATCTCCTTTGACTTCTGCTGGTTTCACACTGGAAAAGTATTTTGAAGATTTTGCCTTGTTTGGCACTTGATGGTAAGAACCTGTGTGCTACCAAGCGTGTAACTGTTAGTGGCATTGTGGGAAGGGAGAAACAATTCACGGTTCATTCAAAAGCAGCCAAGTGCATCTTGTAAGCCTTCACCACCTCCTTTTACATCTTCTGTTGCAGACCAAGCACAATTATGATGTGTTTTTAGATTTAGCCAAAGGAGACTTTCCTTTGGAATTTGGCGAGGGTGTTTTTCTTTTCCTCCCTCTCAAAATATTGGCACTCCAGCTTCCCGTTGTATTTGTTTTTTTAAGATTTGTGGTGGCTGCAGCATTTAAAAGAGTAAAACATTGCAGCATTTTAAAAAGACATGGTCAGCCTTTTTGATTGTGGAATATCATTGGGAGTGGGAGCAAGGCGCCCCTCCCTTGGCGGGGAGTTCATCTCCAATGTCAAAGATGCTGAAGGGATGTGGGGGGAAACTTCTCCAGGCAATCTTAATGAGTAGTCACATTTGTGTGTCCTTTAAATACCCTGGTCCTAAACATAGCTGTCAACTTTTGCCTTTTCTTGTGAGGAATCCTATTCGGAATAAGGGAATTTCCCTTAAAAAAGGGAAAACGTTGACAGCTATGGTCCTAAACCAATAGGGCTTTAAATGTTATAAACACTGCTCTGAATTGTGCAGCAAGTTTGCATAAGTGACTGTTGATGGCAGATGGGTTTGTAGTGAGCTTGACTACTGGCAGACACAAAAAGGCAATAAAGAGTTATTCAGAACTAAACACTTCATTTTTGTGCTGTTTTATTTAGCACATAATCCCAGGCCACTGTTAGTAGCTTCAGAACCAGGTTAAAAAAAACTCAACATATCTTGTTCTTATGGAGCCCTCTCACATAAGCAGAAGCGTCTCATACAGACCTTGCTGTGGCTGAATGTATTTTTGTGCTAAGAACAGGGAGTTGAGATGAGTAAAGGGTCAGTATGTTCCTTCCACCTACAACAATCTAAGAATAGTGAAACCTTTTGTTCTGCACCTGTCTAGAGCTAATGCCGGGAAAGGTTGAACAAGTCTGATAAATATAAATATCAAAACGGCTGCCTTAGGTCTTTGCACTCGCTGCATGCCTTTGAGACCAAATTTGGACCATGTGGTGCTTCCTGAGGGGCGCCCATTTGGCCAATGTGACCCGATTCCATCACAATCCAATGCAGTAACTGACACTAGGGCTGACCAGCTGTGAAAGATGATGTAATCCAGGAATAGCCAATGAGTAACCCTCGGATCTTGTTGGACTACAACTCTCATCACCCCCAGTCAGCGTGGCCACTGGTCAGCAATAATAGGAGTTGTAGTCTAACAATGTATAGGCAGCAGCACTTTTCATTACCCAGGGAGAGCCAAACCCTAACACAGAGAAATGTGGTCATGAGCTTCTTGGCATGTGCCAAGGGATCAGTTGCTCAAATATGCATTCACAAGAGCACAAAAAGAATAGGAACTCTCAGAGAATTGGCTAAGTCTAACCCACACAAGACCTTTCAAATTTAGGGAGTTGAGAGACAGTCAATGAAAATAATACACCAAAAGCACATTCAAATGTATAAAAGCATATTTACAAGATGCTTGCAGTTTACTCTGGAGATTGTTGTCTGAGAGTAATTTGTAAAAGCCTCCCTGCACAATGCTAACTAATAGCATCTCAGAAGAAGAGGCAGGCTGGCATTTTGACAGAAAGGGGGGATATTATTTGTATTAGGGAAGACTCTTAACTCATGTGATCCCTCCATTTCCATTCCAAAGTGGTGCACCCTCAGCAGGACTGCACGGCATGCTTTTTCTGAATGTATAAATCTGCCATAAAAATGCAGATTAGCAATGAAATACAGAGTTGTTGCTGGGATAGAAAGCTGAATTGGAAAGGGTTACAATAACAGGCAAATATTCAAGGAGAAATGTCAGAGTTATTAACATTTTGAAGTTATGAACTCCTTGAATCTTTAGCACATATAAAATGAGCAAGCTGACATCTAGTATGTAGTCAGAAAATGTGCAATTCAGCACTATAGAAATATTACTGGGTTGTGCTAAACATTACCAGGTTGCATCTGGGGCACTACAGCACCTGGAAACAAGAAAAGTGATCCCTGAAAGAGCGTAAAAGGAATTGTTCTGGGAACTGATCAAGGAGAATGCATGACCTTGTAGGACAGTCAATGTGGCAGAAGGAATGAAGTGTCATGGGATGCAGTACAATCCAAACATAGGGAATGTTAGGTTGCATTGCCTAGAGGGCAGCCAACAAATCCCATGGCCAAAGCTTCAAACAGCTGAGGACCACAGCTCCTGCCCCTATCAATCCATCCCCAAAACCTGCCCCACCAACAATATTGCTTTTCTCCCTCCCTAAGAGTCCCTAACACACCCTCCAAAACTGAGCCACGTTTTTCTTCCCTCCCAACTTGTCTGCTATTCTTCCCTCCTTCACTAGCGCATCCCAACCTCCAGTCCCTGCTTCTCTGTCCCACCAGGCTCCATCTTCCTCCAACATTCATCTTCCTGCACACCAGCTTTTGATTATTGATAGAAGTGCCACGGCTACCAGCACAGAACGCTTGCCATAACTATGGCTTTAAACATTCTCTTTAGGGACTCTAGCACTGTTGTATCTGTCTGTGAACCTCCAGTTTCATCTCCCAGATTCAAACCCTCCCTCTTCCCTCCTGTTCTTAGCTTCCCCTCTCTCTGGGCATCCTTAGTTACTCTCTTCCCTCTTCTACACACCCACAGAAATATTCCATGGCATTGCATTATACCTGAAAAATGCACAACACACAATTGATCTGGATTAAAATGTCAGCAGCCATTTAAAACCAGAAAGAATTTTTTTTGGGGGGGGCATGGACTGGAAGGTGCCAAGGGTGAGTTACAGCTCTCTGAATACTCAAGGAAATACAGGACTTCATTAGCATTCAGATTCTGCATGATCAGGCAGCTGAACTACCTAATAAAACTCAGGGCTGGGGTGTGTTTTTTAAAGAAGAGTATGAACCTTGGCAAATCTCAAAGCAATCTAAATCCCCACAAAAGAGAAATAAAAAATTAGGGAGGGAGATAAAACTCACAGACATTATAGACAGAATCCTTTGCAGGCAGACACTGCCCTTACCCTATCAGCAAAGATTTATCAAAGATGGTACTTAATTGCTGCACTGGATTGCTATGGAAACTAATGCCCTCATTCCATGTCTCTTCCATTGGGGTGGGGAAGTACTCAGCCTTAATTTTATCACTCTCTTTGCCAAAACAGTTGTCATGGGCTTGCAGCTATGTATAAAACCTTGATTGCTGTGACACACGATTCTAGCTTGCATATTGTATAATGCTGCTCTCTGGGGGGTATGGGCTGTATTTTACAAGATTTGTTTTTGCTATATTTCATTCCTGTGAACCATCCTGGGAGTTTAAATGAATCTCCTAAATAAACAAATATGAATACATGGTGTAGATTTATGAGACCTGTACATTTATTAAACTAAGTAGCCCTGATAATGTTGCTAACCAAGATACTTCCCCTTCATGCCATTGTCTAATTCCTATTGTTTTACATTAGATCAAAGCATTGTTCCACACCAACCTTAGTGGAATTCTAGCTCAAAAGAAACCTCCTTTACAAGTTTCTTGATTCATACAACAAGTAGGTGTCTTTTAAAACAACCAATTACCATATTTTCCTATTTGATAATATCCAATCTATGTTCTTTTACAAGATGACTTTTATCTCATTCCATGAAATCCTGACTTTAGCACTTGAATATGAAACAATCAGAAACTGATGGGCTTCCTTTTGGGCACTTGTCTTAACCAGAATACACCCATGATTTCTGTGAGATGATCCAGCTGCTCCTGCATTTCAGTGTTTTTAGTCAATAAATGAAATCAGGGTTGTGAGTGACAGCTGAGCTGTTTGAACAAAAGGAATGTCTCTCCCACCTTCAGTTCTTTTCTGTCTAGTGGCTTCCATCTCCTTGTACATGCAACCCCCAATTTGTGGGGGTGGTTGCATTCCAGGTCATTGCACACGACAGCAGAGCACACATAAACCAGCTCCGCCCATTGTGCCCCTCCCCCATTCCTCCCCCTTTCCCACCCACTTCTGGGTTGCCACAATGTGCGCATGTGCGTGTTGCACGTCAATTGGCCGTGCATAAATTGGTTGTTGTATGTAATCTCCATTTGAGATCAGCGGTTACCTATAAATTATTTTTCGCAGATTCTCCTAGACAGGACAATCAGAAGTAACCTTCCTTGTGCTTCATAGGGCTTACTCCAAGGTAAGTGGGTACAGGATTGCAGCAGCCTAGGCTTTCTTGTGAGGAAGGGGCAGAAAGTGGCTCATGCATCAGCATAGTTGAATACAGTTGGGACTTACACATTTAAACACACAATAATCAGGCCAAATTGGTTGAAGCCCCAGAGGTGTACTAATTTGGCAAGGTGGCAGGGAGAAAGAGAGAACAAAATATGTCCTTTTACAAAGATGCATCATTCTGGTTAAGTAAAGCAAAAATTAATGCTTGTAATACAAACACTAAGTCCCCTTTCACAGCCATTTTATACCTCCCTCTATAGAGTCACAACGGTAATCTAAGGTAGGTTTTGCTGCTGGTTGTGAGCAGGAAGTGAGCAAAACAATGATGAGCGAAATCAATTTATACTGCAAAACTGTATGTATTTAGAGTACTTTTTATATCAGGGCTGGCTTTTATATCAGGGCTGACTGTTTTCTGTTTTGTTTTTTGCTGCAAGAAACATCAGAGTTAGATGGCAGCAACCAAAGCAAGGAGGAGAGGGAGGGAGGCATGCCTGTTTTCCTGGCTTTGGCTAGGCTTGGTTAGGCTAAGAGACACTGATTGGCTCAGGGGCACCAAGTGAGCTTCTTGGCTGAGTGGGGATTTCAAATCGTTTTAGCTCAAAAATGAAAAAGAAAAAAATGTTGTTATTATGAGGTATTAATAAATAGCCACAACAAATGACTACACGGCTTGCTTTCTGACTAATTAAATCTTGAATTCATCCAAGCATGAGCATCTGAACAGAACTGCTGTAAATCTTAGATCACTTTTGAGCCCCTCTATGCCTGATGTTGCACTGAGTGTAGTATCGCAGCCTAAAATCAGCAGGTGAAAGACCTACAGTAACGCAACACATCTACAGCTCAGGAAGCTTGAGTTCTTTACTTGGTTTAGGTTTGGCATAGTTCCATTGTAGTGTGGAACTACAATGATGGGGAGTTTCCCACCTTTTGATATTCTGTCTCATTACTCTGATATTTTTGTGAGTGTTTTCCCCCACCTGTAAATCCTGCAAGTGACATAAAATGGATGCTAATTTTTGTCTCCTTTGGCAAGTGCAGCAGGGCACCCAATCTAAATACAGCATACTGGGTGCAGAAAATCCCATTGGCACTTTTTTTGACAGCTACTGGTAGGGGTTCCAATTAGGAATCGAGGAGACATTCTATTCAGTACATATTTAAGGTCAAAACTGTTGTATTTTCACTTTCGGAAACCATATGTGAACCAACACACAGCTAGCCTTCAAAATTCAGAGTTATCTGAATTTTGTAATGCAGTTCTCTGGCCCAACAACATTTACAAAAATGTATGTGTTAGTGGAAAGTGTGCATAAAAATGAAGATATTAGTGAAAACATACAGAAATGCAATTTATTGGACAAAGTTGCTTGCAAAACGTATGTCTTAAAACAGCATATAAGAAAATGTTTATGAGGAGAAATTTGTACTAAAATGCTGATGAATTTTCAAGAGGATTGCCATTTAAAAACTGTAACCAGCTGCAAAATGTGGAAATCTGAACTTACGATTGGAAAAAATGGAAAAATGCGAGAAACTAAACTGGCAGATCCTTCCACCCTTGTCCCAATAAATGCTTAGAGATGAGAAATCTTACCTGAGCTTGATTTGCAATGAACATGAATTAGCTCTAGCTATTTTGGAATGGCTGTTTTTAATTCTTAAAAATTAAAAAATGGCTTCTTAAATACCTTTTTGAACTAACTCTCTATACCTAATGATCTTATTTCCCTCCACATAGCCATGTATCTGTCCCAGTTCTTTCTGTTTTCTGACTCCTGACAATACAATTATTCAGAGTGGGGAAATTATGTATAGCCTGTACTAAAAGATTTCATACTTTAAGTTGATCTGGAAAGGGTGGGTTGCAAAACAATATTATCTGGAACAATGTGATGAATCCACTCTGTACTGGAAGCTTAAAATAAGTATCAAAATATGAAAAAACGTGCTAGAGGTTTTATGATGATTTATTATTCACAGAAATGAAAATGTAAAAAAAAAGAAAGAAAGAAAAATATTTAATTTATAAAGCATAATCCATGTATGTTGGAGTGCAAGAATTATGATACATTATTTATCTAATATTGAAGTTGGTAACTCTCTAGAACTTCTCTGGTATTCCGTTTTCTTTGTATCATATTTTTAAAAATTAAATTGAGAAATTCTGACGCTATGCTAGCAAGTTAAGAACATAAGAAGGTCTCTGAAGGATCAGACCAAAGGGCTCTCTAGGGCAACATTCTATTCTCACAGAGGATTATGGGAAGCCCAGAAGCAGGACCTGAGTACAATAGTGCTCTTCTTACTCATGTTTCCCAGGACCTGGTATTCAAAGGCATACCACCTCTGCTACTGGAGGTTAGATATAGCCATTATGACTAGCAGCTATTGATAGCCTTATCCTCCATGGTTTTTTGCAATCCTAGAGGAGATGGCAGCCTACATCTTGTGATGATTTCTAAATTGATCATTGGTAGAATTCAAAGGCTCAACGTTAAGGACAGACTTGAAATATGTTGCAAGCCAAGCACTCGATGTGTAAAATAATGCTCTTACTCTCCGAAACATTTCCCTCCCACTTTTACAAAAAAACTTTTCTCCCTCCCACGGAGCTATCCCACAACACCCTTGCCCTACTTCTTCTGCACATTTTGTAATTAAGAAAGAGCTTATCAGCTGAGGTGACATCTCCGCCGCTAATTCCCCTGCCCCGCTGTCCCGTGGGCACAGTGAAAGCACAAAACAAACAAGTACACCATGTTTCCAAGCAATTTGTCAAATCATTAAATTGCCTGGGCAATAAGTAGCTGGCTCAATTAGACTGGCCAATCTCCATCACATAATATGATTTCTAGAGGCTGTTTCAGTCCTAATGGATTTGATGTCTTAAAATGTTTGCAATGCCAAGCTGCAGCCACGTGATGTACGGCACTGCCAAGTCCTAGGCACAAACAAAAACTACCATTTCCCTGTGCAAGCACCAAAGAAGTCCTAAAATGTGATTTCTAGGTAGATGCTTTAAAGTCCTTAAAGTTAACAGCTTGGTTCCCCCCCCCCACTTTGTCACTGAACAGCCTGGAATGTTGCTCCCCATCATTCAAGCAGGGAAGTAGCCTAAAATATTTTGAGTTTTAGCACATTAAAAAAAATGGAATGGGATTTGCTTTCCTGCAATCTGTTCTCGTATTGTGGGCTTGAAGGAGAAGGTTGACAGTGTCAGAATGGCTGCAAATATTCTTTGCTGAGCACATTATTTTGTTAAGCGAGCTACTGGTTTCTCCCTGCCCCCAATTCCATGCTTTGATGATGGTCATGGTCCATACTTTACAGGAAAAAAATACAGGAGATAAATCATACACATCTAGCCAGCCAGGTTACATCACAAAAATATTCTGTGCAGGTACAGTTTCACATTTTAAACTTACTTAGCAAATTTGATTTCTTAGTGTAGAAATGGGTTTGATTTTCCTATTCCTGAGCTATTCCTATTCCACGCCTAGTGTGGATGGAGGATGGAGAGAGAGAAGTCAACATTTATTTTGGGTGGTGGTGAATTAGGAGCCCTGTTCAGATCTAAGAGCTCATTTACTCCAATAATACTCCATCTGTTATGGATGTTTCAGCTGAGATTCCTGCATTGCAGGGGGTTGGACTAGATAACCCTTGGGGTCCCTTCCAACTCTACGATTCTATAAGACTGCAATCCTATGCCTCCTGAGCAGGCAACAGGTAGATCATTATTAGGCCTGGTGCAGTGGCTATGCTTTTATCATCATAGCACTACAGACTAGGAAGAGGCAAAGAGAATACAGTGGTGCCCCGCAAGACAAATGCCTCGCAAGACGGAAAACCCGCTAGACGAAAGGGTTTTCCGTTTTGGAGGTGTTTCGCAAAACGAATTTCCTATGGGCTTGCTTCACAAGACGAAAATGTCTTGCGAGTTCCTGAGGGGGGTTTCTCCTCCCCCCCCTTTTCTAAGCCGCTAAGCCACTTATCTGCTTATCCGCTAATCCACTAAGCCGCTAAAAGCCGCTAAAAGCCGCTAAAAGCCGCTAAAAGCCGCTAATAGCGCTAATCCACTAAGCCGTCAATGGGCTTGCTTCGCAAGACGAAAAAACCGCTAGACGAAGAGACTCGCGGAACGGATTAATTTCGTCTTGCGAGGCACCACTGTATCTACAAAGCAGCAGCATCCCATAGTTGTTTCCTGCAGGGTCTCATCTCCTACTCCCACAATGCAGCTGGACAGTGAAAAGCAGAGAGTGGCTTACAGGCTGGTTGAGGCACCATTTCTGGCAAAGTCAAAAAGGCAGCTATAAGAACATACAAACAAAATAAGAGCCTGCTGGATCAGGCCAATGGCCCATCTAGTCCAACATCCTGTTCTCACAGTGGCTGAACAGAAACAAGCAAGCGGAATTAAACACAAGAGTCATGGCAGCGTGATGAGGATAGGACCGGCCCTGTCATTAGGCAGAGTGAGGCAAATGGCCAAAGAGTACCTGTTTGATCAGAGAGGGTGGGTTCTGTTTCACCACCTGAGGCAAAACTGGAAGGTGTCACCCCAAAACACCCTACCATCACCACTCCCCCGAAGCCTCCCTTACCCAGATCACATGGTGGTTCCCACAAAGTAGCAGCAGCAACAATAGGTTCCAGCAAGTTCCCACAAGATCTTGTGAAGCTCTTGCGAGCTCTCAGTGTGATTTCACTGGAAATGGCCCCCACTACTGGTTCTGCTTCTCTGCTGATGGCAGAGGTGGGCAGGGCCTCTATGGGAGCACCCCCTCTTGGGTTTCTGTGCCTGAGGCAGCTGCCTTAGCCCACCTCATGGGTGAGCCGGCCCTGCATTACCTGTCTTTTGAGTGGAAGCTTAAGGGTTTCAGCATGCCCATCTACTCGGTTGGTGTGACGGAGACCAGAGCTAGACGCTGTCCACCTGACATGTGACTTTTGCTGTGAAATATGCAAATATGCCGGATCTCTGTGAAGCTGCCTTGTTGTCATGCATCAAAGGGTTATTTCTGCTACTCACAGTCATGTCTGTGGCAGTGTTAGTAACAATTAACAGGAGAAACATTAATAACTGTTAGTAGGAGATAATATCAGAGAGTCTTTTGTTGTCATTATTACAGCTGCTTTCCTCCAAGACCACTGTTGTGGCTCTGGAAAGGGTCTACAATGCATGTAGCTGACAAGAATATTACATATCCTTTAGATTTAGCACAAGCGGATGAGTAGTTTGAACTCAATATGTGAACAATGCAGTTTCTCCTTAAATTCACGGTTTCTGGTCTTTGGGATCTGCAAAAGCATCTGTTGTTTTTCCTGCTAAGAATTTCCTGCCAGTGTTCCCAATTAATGCCCAGGTGCAGAAAAGCTTTATCTTTTTTTTTTTTTAAAAAAAAAAGTGGATCATTAGGAAGGGGGGGAGCGTGTTGAGAAAAATTGGAGCTGACTTGCCTTTCAAATCACTAATTTGAGCAGGTGATTCAATTAATGGGATTACTGCATAGGGGCATATCATCCTGCTGCTGACCTTTCATTAGTGACATCTCATAACTTCCCATCAGCTTGTGCAATGTGGCACTTTGCCACCCTGGCTACATCTGGGATTTTGCATTAACAGAAGCCTCAGAGCTGCAAGGAGCCTTTTTAGATGCAACAGTGACTACAGCTCAGCAAAGATACGTCTAGGGAAGTTAGAATCCTCTGTGGCCACGAGGGAAGCTCATGAGTTGCAACATCTGGCGGCTGGTGCATTACTGTTCAATCTCCCAGAATCTCAGATTTAATTACTGAAAGGAGTCCATTTTAAGCTTTTGCTGCTGCAAAATAATAGTAATAAAATGAAGGGGAAATAATCAGCAGTCAACACAATCCAATCAGCAAGGGTGACCTATAGCAAAGTGTCTCGTGGCACCTTCTAAAGACCAACACATTAATCATGGCATAAACTTTCAAAGACCAGTGCCTCCTTCCTCACATGTTGCGCAAAAATCAAACAGGGGAGCTCTCAAACATACAGTTCACAACTCTCACAAGTAGGAGGCCTGAGCAGAGCATGCTCAATTTGAAGACTGAACTTTTGCCTCAGCACAGATCAGCTGCACAGATTTGGGGGGGGGGGGTCCACAAGTGTGGTAGCAAGTATTGAGAATAGGGGCATTGCCCATGAATGCCTCAGAAACCTTACACCAGGGGTGGGGAAACTGTGGCCCTCTAGCTGTTGCTAGACTACAACTTCCATCAACTCTGACCATTGGCCATGAAAGGGGTTCATATTTGCAACAAGGGTGAATCTGCAGGTTGTTTGTGTGTATGTGCAATTGATAACACAAGTTCATTGTGTGCATTACAAGACAAATCAGCCGAGGTAGGATGAGAATAAATATGACACCAATAAAATAATAAAGTGCAGCTATGAAATCAAAAGATCCATTTGGAACACAGTTGGGAGTGCGACTTCACAGCACTGAATCAGCTAAAACAGGAACACAAAAATGAATGACTGCTAATTTACAAATGTTTGACTTGACTCTTCCATTACTCTACACCCGGCTTTCATTATATATGTTATACACATTGCACAGATTATAAAATTACCCAAACATGGATTGCTTCTTCCTGCCACGTCACTATTTGGAGCAACGAAGCAACTATACGAATCCAAGATGAATTTTCCGAGGTTGAGGGGTTTTTGTCCTCAGATCACATTTTAACATTTCAGTTGTTCATGTGCCTCTGACATTTAGTACGACATCCCTCAGAAGTGGGGCCTCGATATCAAGAGCCCTAGAAAAGCCTGAAACTTGTACACAGATCAAAAATGCAGAGGAATCATTCCTCCATCCCAAAGCCAGTGATCTTTTCACTTGAAATGAAATCAAAGGCAGTACTCTGAAGTATGTTTTAGATTTGTTTGTTTGTTTTGAAAAAGCTGATGTAATCAAATGCACTTTGCTCTGTGTATATCATCGTAGGTCATGAAGCAGAACTTTTTAAAAAGCTGAATTCACAGATGGTACACTGATTTCCCTTCTACTGAACACATTATTATAGGTGCATGGAAGGCATCTGAAGGCCATCCAGTCCAAGCCATGAAACTGTGGCAACAGCCTCCGCTTTATGGATGGGGCAGAAATTCGATTCACCTCACTTTTAAAGGTGAATCTACCTAATTTGTACTTTCCGAAGCATTACACAAACTAACGTGCAACCATCCTGCAAAATTTGCACTTCTCCAAATATTGTTGTGCAGTTCGCCAACCAAGCAATGCGTACAAAAGCATATTTACTAGTGAAAATAACATACAATAACGTGTTATATTAGGAGCATTGCTTTGCTAAAAAATAGGTACACGGAATGTGACTCATCAAAGCCAGTATTCCATTTCCCACAGTGGCCACCCAGATGCTCCTGGGAACTCCATAGGTAGGGCATGAAGGCCATAGCTACCAGCAATGGGTAGTCAGTGGATTATTGCCTCTAAACATGAATAATTTATATTTAGTTATCCTGACTGGTAGCCATTGGCTGATCTATCCATCATCTCTAGTCCCCTTTTAAAGCCAGTGGCTCACACCTTGTGACAACAAATGTCACCCACAAATGTGTTGGATGAGGAAGTAAAAAGAACACGAAAAGTATTACTGGATCAGGGTCTTTTTACTGTTCAGTAACCTCACTGCCCTTTCTGTGCCATTCACCCCCCTTCCCTTTGCTCCTAACTTTCCTAAAATAATTTTTGAAAAACTGAACACATTACACAACCCCTGTGCTTAAGTGACCCAACTGTGCTTGGCAATTCACTTAAGTGAGAGGGGACAGTCTATGCTCATTTGATTATGCCCTCTTCCGGAAGCAACAGGGTTTTTCAGCAGTATCTCTGTGCCTCAAATACATTGGGCACGAGGCCTGATAGTTGTCATGGCGTCAACTTATTTTCCTACCGTGAACCGGTTGTTGCCTGAGCCTGTAACTATTTGTTTAAATGAGTTGCACTGAATAGACAGATTGAAAACTCACAAGCCTGCACTTCAGGGGTATTTTCCTTATATAATTGACTCATCCATTTTGTTCGCCCTTGAAGGATGCCTGAATGGAGTACCGGCATTGTTCAACATCCTAACAAATGAGATGGGAGGGCAGAAACATACACCAGAATGAAAGTGAGAGATGCCTGCTTATTATTATGCTTCTCAGGACACCCCTTGAAACCTGGTTTAAGCAAAAGACTCTAGAAAATTCACTCATACGAGGCTATTTCTATTTCTGTTTCTCTCCAGTCAGAACAGCAAACACTAAAGAGGGAAGGGCTTTTTAACCCCTCAGTGATGGAGCACCTGCTCTGCATGCAATTTCAGTCTCTGGCATCTCCAGCTAGAGCTGGGAGAGAACCCTGCTTGCTAGTCAGTGTGGACAAATATGAGATATATGCACCGGTGGTCTGATTCAAGGCAAGAGAGCTTTCTGTGTCCCCAGATTCTGTCTCAGTCCATTGCTGCCATCTGTCCCAAGACTGTGGCTTTCGTTTACATCAAGTTCAGAGGACTGACTGACTATTTGGCTTCTATGAAAGAAAGATCCAGAAGAGGAAAAGGCCAGTATAGGTACTGTGAAGGCTGGAATCTGCAGGCCGTCACCTCAAATGATTCAAGAAACCATGGAGCTGGGCAGAGCAAGGTTAACAGAACAGCTCTGGCAGGATTCAGTGATTAGTAACGGTGATGCTTAACAGCACAACTAAATTGCCTATGTGTTTGGCTCATAGAAGCATAGAATTTTAGAGTTGGAAGGGACCCTGAGGGTCATCTTGTCCAACCCCCTGGAATGCAAAGGGAATCAAAAGCTTCTGGTGGCTTCTGTGTAAATCCTGGAGTGTTTGTCAGGGAACCATAGGAAACTTTCAGAAGACTCAAAACACCTTCAAGCACCCCAAACCAAACCAAGTAACTCCAAAGCGATTCAAGTAAGATGGACAACTGCAGAGTATTCAATGTATGTTCACTGTGTGTTCAGCCTGGCTTGTTCAATGGGTTCCTTGTAAAGTAGAACATTTTTGAAGAACAAAAACCTTGTTCAGCAGGGATGGCGAAGCTATGGCCTTCTAGATGGTGCTGGACTACAATTCTGAGCACCCTGACCATTGGCCATGTGGGTAAGGCTGATGGGATTTGGAGACCAACATACTAAGAACCCTGAAAGGCTCATTCATCCAGCATCACAGTAATCAACCAGATGTCTATGGGAAACATACAAGCAAACTCTGAACACGACAGCACTCTCCCTACTTGCGATTCCCAGCAACTGGAATTCAGAAGCATTATCTCTCTGACAGTGCAGGTAGAACATAGCCCTCATAGGTATGTTCTTTGTCTTCCATGAATTTTCTAACCATCTTTTAAAGCCATCCAAGTTGACAGCCATCTTACAGGAGTGAATTCGTTTAACGATATTCTGCGTGAAGAAGGGAGATTCAGGACAGATGAAATGATACATGTCCAACATTCAGATTCATTGGATGGCCCTGGGTTTTAGTATTATGAGAGAGGGAGAAAAACTTCTCTTTATTCACTTCCCCATCTCTGTTCTAGACGACCTTTTCAAACGCATTCTTGCAGCGCAGAAGTAAAGAATTCTAAATTAAGAACATTTTGACATGCCTTTCTGCAGGGCAAACTCAGCAATGAAAGAAATTACTTTGGGGCATTGGTGGCTGGGCCTTAATGTCATTTTAACATCATTTTCTTGTACTCCACCTACGCAGAGTAGCAATGATGTTTGTCATAATGTATGTACAAGATGAGTCATGCAGTTGCAGAGTAATTGGTCAAAGTTCCGGGATGCTCTGTAATTGAGCTGAGCTACAAGAAAAATATAGTATCATATTTCAAAAGTGACAAGCAGCAGAAATTACACAAGATTTCAGCAAGAGGAAGAGTGAGCGAGCAGCAGTTGCCTAGGGACAACAGCTCCTGTCAGATGCTACCACAATTAAAGAGATCATATCAGTGCTATCCTAGATGGATGACAGATGCAGTTGCGTAAGCTTCCCTTCTATGGAAAACTCCAGCCTCTTCGAGATAAAAGGATGTCTAATCATTCATTAGCTTGTTCAATAAATGATCACCACTGGGCACAGAATAGAGGTCATCTTCAGAGCTACCTACCAAGCACATAGAGTTCTGAAATTTCCTGCAAGGGTGAAGCAACCCTCCCAGGAAAAGCAAAACTTCCTTCTTGCCATTTTATCTTTCTAGTCCTGGAACAGGAGTCAGGGGTGGGAGAGGGATGCTACTGAAAAAAGCCCTTGGCTGCTCTCTCTCCTCTCCCTCTTTGTAATTTCTACTGCAATTTAGCCCATGTCCTTGCGGGATGACGCTGCTTATTTCCTTGCCCCCTGTAGGGGCAGCCAATGATGTGGAGACAAGAAAGCACATGGCATAAGGACATCAAGGCAAGTTGCACTAGGTGCTGTGGAGCAGGGAGGAAAGAATTTGACACAGAGCTGCCAGTTTCAGCAGCAGTCTCATGCTTCTTATAATGCTTTGTTCTGCCCATGTACATCCAGACTGGACCATTGCAGGGCTGCCTTTAAAGACAGTGGTATAAAAGGGGGCCTCCAGAATGCTGGTGGGGGAAAGGCAGTTGAAGCACATGACATCAATCTTGCACTAATTACATTGGTTATCAGTTTGTTTCCAGGGTCAGTGTGAATGTTAGTCTTAAGTTTTAACAATTAGAGGCCTGAATAGCCTGGGGTCAGGTTAGCTTAAGGACCAGCTTTGCCCCTGTGAACCAGCCAATCTTAAGATTAGGGTCACAGGCCCTTTTCTCTGGCCCATCTTTAGCAGAGATTCAAGGAGGGGAGAGACCAGTGGCAGGGCCTTCTCAGTGGTAGCACCACAGCTATGGAATTCTCTCTTTCTGGACAATCAGTTTATGTTGGTTTTAAAAGCTGCTATGTTCTTAATACAAATAAGTGTGTTTTTATTCTTATTTTAAACAAATTTTAAAAGCTGGACACAAAACATTTGGAAGAAAACAAAATGGAAAGCAAACACCCTCTCGCTTTGCCTCCCTAGCTTCCTCAAGCTCTTCTTCCAGCAGAGCCAACAGACTGAGATATAACGAAGGTGCCAATTTGCATCTTGGGAAGGCAGAAAACCTACTTCCTCTTCTACAACTGCCGTTCTTAGCCATGAAAGGCTCTCAGAGACTTTGGGTTCACACATTATTGCTGTGGGAGCTTTACTTGGGGTTCCTGTCTTCACTTTTCCGAAGGTTAGAGTTTTCTAAATAAAAGATATAGCCATTCTTGTATGTCAGGCTGTTTGAAGGCAATGGTTAAGGGAGTGTCTATGCCATGAAATGTGCACATGAAGCACACCCTGTAATAGTGAGTGCAAAGCCTCAGGTTTGGGTTTTTTGAAAAACGGCATGCTTCTGAAAGCAGAGATATGCTTGACAATGCATACATACCACCAGCTGAAATTTCTGAAGGCCCAGAGGCACAGGGAGCTTGAAAAAGAACTCCAGGAGTCAGGGGAGCATAAATACCCTCCAGAGTTCCTGCCCTTCCACCCTGATAACAACACCGCAGCACATTATGCAAAATAAGCAAATTTGAACATTTGTCTTGATTTGCATATTTCAGACAGGCTTGAATGCAGCTTTTCTTGGTGCAGAGTATTTTGCAGAGTGCAGAGAACCCTGGCAACCATTTTCTCAAGAGAGGGAGGGGGAAAGGCTTCAACAGCTCATCAGGAAGAGGTGAAGCAATGTCAGCTGCTCCTTTCCCTTCATGGTAACAGAGAAGAGGCAGACTTTGCAGTATTCCTGCATCACTGATCCCCTGAAGTGGCATTGCTCACTTGGCAATGCCATGGCGGGAAAAGCCAGAAGCAAGTCCCTTCCTTTTTTATCTTCTACTGACACAGTATTTCAGGATTATCTTACAAGAGCCGGAAATGATTTAGAGCTGCGCGTAAGCATAACTAAGGATGCAATTCCATACACTCCTACTTGTAAGTCTCATTGAGCATGGGGTGGGGGGGTGTTTCTCAGTAAAATATGTCCGCAATTGCACCCCTAATCAAATTCAAAATCACATCATTGTGAACTTTAAGAGAAAAATCTCTTCCCCCCCCCCTCTCTTCACTCAGGGATCTCTCTAGACAGCTTGGATTATTGTCACTCCTATTCCAGTCAATGGGATGATGACTCATTTGGCCTAGAAAATATCTATAGAGCCAAATCATACTCCAATTTAGAGAAGATGAAGGCATGGCCTCTGTGTATGTATAAGCGTTTCATATTTTACTGTAATATTACAGGAAGGTGGAAATGAAATTTCTAGTACATTGCTCACTGGAGGGCCATTGAGAGAGCATCCACCCAGCAACAGAAAATATGATGATCACATTTGTAATGTCTCTACGACTATATCTATCTACCCATCGCCAAAAGCTGAGTTAATAAAACTTAAGCATTTTACTCTTTTCCTTCCCGCTACAAAAACACAAATGCAAGATGATTTCATCAGCTCTAGATAATAGATATGCACATAACCAGAGGGAGGTATATTTAATAACTTGCCTAAAATATGCACTGGATTCAGTACAGGAGAAGTACAGAAGGCAATAAAATATAATCTATTATCTCAGCTCATTTTGGTCAGGAAATAATACCGCAAAGTTAATATGGTGCATGTGAGCCTTATGAAAAACAGGCAGGAGAAGCTTACAACCTTATCTGCTGGCAGTTGCTATGATGGGCGATTAATAAGTGACACTGAGAGGCATGGAATAGAAATCATATGGACTATGGAGAAAGGAAAAGGCTTGGAAATGAAACTGTCAGGTTGAGGAGGGGAAAGAGTTGATTCTACCACTGCACTCATAAAAAAGCAAAGGGGGAACTCCTTTCTGTAGTCAATCTGATGCTTCATTGATCTCTGCAGCAGTGCAAGGGAGGAGGAATGCAGGGAAGGGCAATTCCAGGGTGTTTTTTTCCAGAGCAGGAATTATGACATCATCTGCAGCAACACCAGGATAATTGGGGAACCTTCCTTGCTCTGGCACAGCTTTACAGTTTTGATTATGGCATAGCATAGAGCAGTGATGGCTAAACTCGGCCCTCCAGCTGTTTGGGGATTACAGCTCCCATCATCCCTAGCTAACAGGACCAGTGGTCAGGGGTGATTGGAAATGTATTCCCAAAACAGCTGGAGGGCCGAGTTTGGCCATCACTGGCATAGAGGAAGTCAGAGAAGTCTGCTTACCTCTTTAAAGCTACAAACAGCATTGCAGGCTGGCCACTGGCTACCCCAAACACTGGCCCAGCAGAGGAGGGTTGTGCAGAGGCTTCTCTTGGTTGGCAGGGGTCTAAAACAGGCTTCTTTGCCAATCAGGAGAATTGATCCCACCTGCCAAATTGGCCAATGGCAGGCAGCTTCTGGGACAGGCGCTCCTCAGGGGGCAGGACCAACTGAGCCTGCAGGCTTCAATTGGTTTTGCTCCCTGGCCATTTTAAAAGGCCCACCCCGACCTTCACACACAGTTTCCTCACTGGATCACTCACCCACCTGCTCTGAAAAGTACCTGTAAGATCGACATTAGAGCTAATGTCTGGCTCTTTCACGAAAAAAATTAATTCTGGAAGTGCATTGTGAAAGCCAAGTACCTTTCGCTTTCCATGTTTGGGAAGGGCTGCAAAATTAAACACCTTGGACCAGCACTGAGGGCCACACGTCATGTTATGTTTGAGTTCTGGGACTGGATCTTGCAATGTATCTGTTAACGCGAGTTGTGGTCCACAAAGGCTTATGTCATCACGAATGTGCTAGTCTTTAATGTGCCACAAGATCCTTGCTTGCTTCCAATGTCAGTTTGGTCTTCAAAAAGCAGCCAAAGGGAGGGGTGATCTGGATCAGGGTTGCAGTACAGGGGGAGAAGGGTCAATTCTCCTCTCCCTTGCCGCACATAATACATTTTTGTGCTCATATTTCCCCCCTTCTGTGACTAGCAGCAGCTGAAGGGAGCTAGCAGCTGGGACCACAGTATGGGGGGGGGGGTGGGCTGAACCCCTTTCACCCATGTCATGACTGATCCAATCTCCTCCCCACCCCACAGCTGCTTTTGTGCAGCTGTAGTCCCTGCCTAGGTCTTGGAGTAGGGGCTGAAGGTTGATAACTTGAAGCTGAAGCTAAAGAAGAGCAGGTCTGGCTGGTGCCTGGAAGAGTGGCGACCTGAGAACCCTCCATGTACACTACCTTGGGTTCCACAATGGAAGTAAAGTGGGATATAAATGTAAGAAAATAAAAATAAATCCAAAGAACAAAATCACGTTGAGAATTCTAATCCCATGACCCCAAAATAATGGACTATGTATGGGACCAAGTTGTGCTATTTTAAAACCAGAATCAAGGCAGCTGTCGTCTATTAATTATTCCATGGTAATTAGCACTGAATATAGCCAGTTAGCAAGTAGCATTTCTTACCTTTAATCTTTCTGTTACACCATCAGTGAAACTGACTGTGAATTCAGCAATTTTGGGCACTCTGAGTTTTCCTTTGTTCTTCTGGTCTGGCTGATATTCTGTTCTCGTTTTCACAATCACCTAGGAGCAAATGTTGACATCTTAAGCTTTCAGAACAAAGCAAGCACGGTTTTGTTGGCAGAAATTTTACTTTCCCACAAACCCTCTCCTCAGATAACCTCATGTATACTGCAATCAACATAATTTTTATTTCTAAAAAGCAAGGAGGAGGAGGTCAACTAAGTGCATCATTAAAACCTCACAACTCTGAAAGATGGAATGTTTGTTTTAAGTGCATGAGCATCCTACATGTGGTAGGATCTGCTTAGGGCTCAACAGAAGCCTGCTTCTTCTCTCTCCCAGATAACTATGCAGAAACAGCATGCCAGGGCAATTTGGGGCATGGAAGACCTGGGCGCTCCACACTCTTGATGCTGTTCAAGTTACTTGTGACCCAGATTGTGGCGCTAGCCTTGCAACCACTTGGCAATGCTAACAAGCATCATTCTAACTGACTCTTTCCATCTACCTGCTCTCAAAAACGTATCTCCCTGGAGCTCACTGGGTGACCATGGAACAATTACTGTATCTCAGTGCATCCAACCTCACAAGGTTGTTATGAAGACAAAGTGAAGAGGGGAGAATCATCTATGCCACCTTCTGCTCTTCTGAAAAAAAGGTGGGGTGCAAATGTAGTAATAATCTGTCATCTCCAGCTTTGTCTTCCTAACAAACTGCATCCTATTGTATATTTTTCATTTGCTGCTCTGCCCTCTGTGGATATTTCAGCAATCTGAATCCAGAACAGTGCTGAAAATTTGCAGTCTAATTAAGGTTGGAATCAAACGTTACAAGGAGCTACTGATGGAGATGGCGGCCTCTTTGCTGAGTCCCCTTCTTCCCCTCCATACATGTTGTGCAACTAAACCAAATCCTTTCCTCTTTGCACTGTGTTTTTCCTGCCTCCATAGAGACCAGAGGTTCAGAAATTCATAGATGAAAGATGTCAGAGAACAGAGATCTTCCATTTTAAACCTTAAGGCTCCATATAGACCAGAGGTGGGGAACCGCAGGCTTGGGGAGCAGGTGCGGCCCTCCATACCTTTCTTTATGGCCCTCAGAATTCTTCTGAGGCTGCACCTCCTCTCCACAGGCAACAGCCTTCCCTGCTTCATACCTAAGTATTTTTGCCTGGTTGGAACATGTAACTGAACTTGCTTGTCTAGATGAAAGATAGAGATGGGTATATGAAAGTGTGGCAAAACTAGCTTAATGTTCAAAGGCAAATTTGCATGTTTCGGTCATCTCGCTTTGCCTCTAGCCCTGCCTATCACTGGCATGTGACTTTTGAAAGGTTGTCCAGAAGGGAATGTGGTCCTCAGTTTCAAAAAGCTTCCCCATCCTTGATATAGATCCTTCTTCCTCTGCTCTTGTTTAAAACTAATTTGTATCCTGTCTGCCATATTCCTTGACTCCCCACCCCGAAGAGCAGCCAGCCTTAATGCTGGTCATTTTGGTTCACTTATACAATACAAACATGCTTCCCAGGTCTTCATTGTGTTTTGTATTGCATTTTAATTTCAGTGGGTCACCTTGGGAGCCCATTTTTAGCTGAAAGGGAAAATAAAATTAAATATATTTGAGAGAAGAAAGTCTTTTTTTCTGTTGTTGTTTTTTTCCAGGAGTGAACACTACTGTGTGAATAACTAAGCAGGTATTTAGATTTTCCATCCAGGATTTGTGTTCTAGATTTACATGGTGTTGTTCATAAGAACCTCCCTCAGCAGCATGGCTGGCTACTTGCTTTCACCTTGTTCCAAACACTTGAATCATTTTAAAACCCACGAGCCGGAAAAGCTCTTATCGTCAGTAGCCCACCCTTCTCACCTACAACTAAGAACTCACAGGAGTGACTGCTGATCCTTTTCGTTTTTCTGAAAAAGGAGCTCTTAGAGTGAGCACTGATAAGGAGTGAACCACTAGGACTTATCAACAAGGAAGTCATTTTCAATGTTTCACCTTGCCAAGAGAGAGATAGCGAGTGGGAGAGGGAGAGGGAGAGAGAGAAGTATGCTGAGAGATTTAAGTAGGATGAACTGACAGCAATCTCCTCTCTGTCATATTTTGTAATTTGCCCTGTGATTCTTTGATGAAAGGTGGCTTATAATTAAAAATCATCAATCAATAATTCTCCCCTTGCCCTCCCCCTTTGTAACTAGTCTCCCTCCTGCCACTCTGAAGTTATCTTTTTTTTAATTGGCAGTGTAATCCTATGCCTGGCTACTCAGATGTAAGCCCCGTTCTGTTTTGATCCATGAAATGCTAACAGTAACACTTTGAACTTGTTCTGGCAGCAAGTGGGCACACCTCTGAGCAGAGCGGTTATTTGCAGAAAGGATCTCACTCCTTCTGCTCTAATGGCAGCATCCAGATCAGATGTCAGAAGGCATGTAAAAAGCATCAAGCAAAGGTTTGTACATTAATCTGTTGGTTTTGTCAGGGGCCAGGAGTCAGATTCCTCTTTGGGTGATGGAGCTGGGGACTCTGAACCAAAAGCAGAAAGCCATGCAGAGCCAGCCCTAGAAGCACTGCAACATCACGAGAAACTGTGACACTGCCATTCGTAGATGCAGAGAACTTCACTGAAGACACAGTGAGACCAGAGGGTCCGCCATACTAGGAGACTACTGCGCCTTTAAGCAAAGCAGCATCTTCCAATGGGGGGGGCTAACAATCAGGATACAGCAGCTGCTGCTGTTGTGGCTACTATATAGGGCTGCTACTATTTAGGGCTGAGTCTCAATTTTGTCCTTGCTGAAGCAACATGGGAGTTCTGTGTTTCCTGAGCAAAGCCTGAGCCCTTCCCTACTTTGTACAGTGGTACCTCTGGATGCAAACGAGATCCGTTCCGGAGCTCCATTCACATCCTGAGCAGAATGCAACCCGCATCTGCGGGTCACGATTCGCTGCTTCTGCGCATGCGCGTGATGTCATTTTGAGCGTCTGCGCATGCGCAGGCAGTGAAACACAGAAGTAACCCATTCCATTACTTCCGGGTCACCGCAGCGCGCAACCTGAAAATGCTCAACCTGAAGTGACTTTAACCCGAGGTATGACTGTATTCGAGATGGTTGGACAGTGTTCTCAAAGCTACGAACATGAGTTTGACCAAACTGCGGGAGGCAGCGGAAGACAAGAGTGCCTGGCGTGCTCTGGTCCATGGGGTAACGAAGAGTCGGACACAACTAAACGACTAAACAACAACAACATGACTGTATTGCCTTAGTTTCCCTGGTATCCAGTCAGAATCTCACCCTGTTCACAGCCTGATTTCTGCCTTGCATTGACACAAAGCAGGACTGATCCACTGCTTTGCTGTTATTTTTTTAAGAAACTTTTTTAGAAGTTAAAAAAAAGAACATTTTAAGAAATGTCCCAGAGTCTGGAGGATGTTTTATTAAGTTCTGTGTCCTTTGGGAGAGCAAATCCAAAGCATATTTTTTCCTCCAAGAGCTGGGCTGGAGGTAGGGGAGCAGAAAGTCCCCCAAGCAGTTAGACAAACCAGAGGCTGGGGCTGGATGTTTGTCCTGTCTGGTGGCAGCCTACAGACATTCATTTAAAAGGGACCTCTTCTTCACAAAGGGAGTCTGCCATTAAGAAAAACCTCTATCACCACCAATCCATCACAGACTCTAAGCCTTCATATACTGAGCAGGTACTCATGTGGATCCTGACAACTTGCATCACTTTAGTAGTAACTATCCAGTACTGCCTGATTTGTCTAGTCAACCCCTGGCCTTTGACTTTAGCATTCTGAATGAGCATGATAATCCTGACTCCAGCATGCATCAGATTGACCCTGAATACACAGGTTGCCTTATATGTGTTGCGGACATGCTTTCGACTTCATTTCCCCTAGCTTACATGAAGCTGTTCCCAGTAGTACTGTAGATCAGACAGCCGTATACTTGAAACCAGCTGTAACATAGTTAAGTGTCTTCCATATGAACCACAGGCCCTAAAATACTGCTACAGAAACGTAACTGGCATGTTGCCATTTGCTAACAAACAAAATGGCGGAGGATCCAAATATTTGAAGGAACAACCCTGTCTTGCTTTTAACATCAGTAGGGAATACCTTGTTGAGAGCACCACCACACTCTGTGGTTTGACAGGTAGCGTAGCATGAGAGGAGCTTTATCCTTTATTAAGAACGATTTGACAAAACGAGAGAATTTCACACGGCTCGTTGCATGTGGAGATTATTTGTGCAGAATATACACCCAAAAACTCCCCAACAAAAAACCACAGATGGCCAAAATATAGATCTTTTGAAATACCATTAAGATCTCTGAGCTCTGCAGTCTTGCCTGCTGGTTATGCCAGCCGTAAAGGCACCAAGCAGTGTTCACATCCCTCTCTCATGCTTTGTTCCTTGCTGCAGTGTCTTCTGTTCATAGCTGGGCCCTTAGGCAGCGTTCCATTTGTTTTCTCCATGCCCTTTGTGCAGCCTGGACCATTAATTATAGAAGTGTCCCATTAGCACCTGCTAAGTAATGTTCTTCAGAAAATGCATCTGTGTTCTATTTATAAACCAATCAGGCATATCACCCAGGCCCTTGCAGCTCTGCAGCGTGTGGATGCACATTTCCCACTATCTCATCATAAAATGCACTGCAGAAGCTCTGCCAGAGCATCCATTTTCCCTCTGTAGTGTCTGACTTCTTTCCAGGTTTAATTCCTTAGTCTCCCTTTAAATCTTTTATTCCCTTGTTTAATTTATATCTGGTTTGTAGATGACCTATTGGAATCGATACAGGAGGACTTCCCTCCCATACTCAAGGACATCAAGCATCTATTAATGTACTTTGGAAATCAAGGAGATACAAGATGTACTAAGGCTCCTATGCACACTTACCTGGGAATGCGTCACACTGGGACTGAATTTTGCACACATTGCAAGTACAGTGGTACCTCGTGTTAAGAACCTAATTCGTTCAGGAGGTCCGTTCTAAACCTGAAACTGTTCTTAACCTGAGGTACCACTTTAGCTAATGGGGCCTCCCACTGCCACTGCACGATTTATGTTCTTATCCTGAAGCAAAGTTCTTAACCCGAGGTACTATTTCTGGGTTAGCGGAGTCTGTAACCTGAAGCGTCTGTACCAGGAGGTACTGCTGTATGTTTAGAGAGCATATAGCCAGCGGATAATTTCTCAAGAAGGAGTTGGCAGCTTGAAAGCTTGCCTTTGACTTGGAATGGCAGACCACGTGTGTAGATTGTTGAACAGCGAGGGGGGTGCATTTGAACATGTTTAGATGAACTTTTGTTTTATAGACTGTCGTTGAACTCAGGGCCTTTAATTAATGCTTCAATTTCCTGCATGAAGAAACTGCCTAATTACAGCAGAAACTGAACTGCATAAATGTGTGTGGCAAAGAGTCTGCTTCATCAAATGCATTCATAAGGAGGAGTTATGCCTTGACACCCCCCCAAATGTTTCATTACCATTTGCACACTTTCTACCATTTAGCACACTGGTGTGGACCTCTAGCTCATGGGTCATTTGGCCTGCCAGGCTGACATCATATATTATGTTAAGTGTGAGAAATGTCAAGAAGTAGCTATGGAGATTAATACTTGCTTTGCATCAAGAAGTCACATTTTTATCAAATTGAAAAATCAGCATCTTTTTCTGAATTCAAACGAGTGTTGAAAAGGGTCTTCTGACAGTGTGTTATCTGACATCAGATGACTGATAACCACTATACTGTAATGTCAGGTGCCCTGCCCACCAGGGTCACTCAGGATGCCGCTTGCCAGCCAGATCCATTCCACAACCCAGATTCACTGTATA
Source organism: Podarcis erhardii (assembly GCF_964252035.2). Classification (NCBI taxonomy): domain Eukaryota; kingdom Metazoa; phylum Chordata; class Lepidosauria; order Squamata; family Lacertidae; genus Podarcis; species Podarcis erhardii. The sequence goes on along the minus strand of NC_138498.1, from coordinate 53,336,900 downwards.
CGGTAATTTACATGACACCAAAAGGAACTTGCCTCACCCTGGACCTGTAGGTGTGCTGCATGCTCATATAATCCTTATAATTAAAGTGCCTAAACAGAATTTAATTATTGAACTTTCCTTCCATTCAGTTACATTTGGTCTCCATTAAAATTTCTCTATAGTATTGTACATTAGAATCATAGAATCATAGAGTTGGAAGAGACCACAAGGGCCATCGAGTCCAACCCCCTGCCAAGCAGGAAACACCATCAGAGCACTCCTGGCATATGGTTGTCTTTTTTTAAAATAATATTTATTAAGAATTTAAAGGTTACAAAAAGAAAGAAAAAGAATTAAACAATACAAAAACAAAAACACTACATAGAACATTGAATTAACAAAACAAAACAAAAACAATTAAAAACACTTCCAATATTTTCAATCTTAGCTTTCATTCACTTGTTTCATTGACTTCCTCACGCCTCCCTTTTTGTATTACATTTCAATTAACTGTTTCAGCAATTCCTTTCCATCTTCCTCTGTTTTCTGTCCTGTAATGAATCTTAACATATTCTAACCTTATTTTTCCCCTTTAATACATTAACAGTCTATCTGTACCCAGTTCCTTATAACATTTCTGCCAAAGCCATATAACTACTCCTGACATATGGTTGTCAAGCCTCTGCTTAAAGACCTCCAAAGAAGGAGACTCCACCACACTCCTTGGCAGCAAATTCCACTGTCGAACAGCTCTTACTGTCAGGAAGTTCTTCCTAGTGTTAGGTGGAATCTTCTTTCTTGTAGTTTGGAACCATTGCTCCGTGTCCGCTTCTCTGGAGCAGCAGAAAACAACCTTTCTCCCTCCTCTATGTGACATCCTTTTATATATTTGAACATGGCTATCATATCACCCCTTAACCTCCTCTTCTCCAGGCTAAACATGCCCAGCTCCCTTAGCCGTTCCTCATAAGGCATCGTTTCCAGGCCTTTGACAATTTTGGTTGCCCTCCTCTGGACATGTTCCAGTTTGTCAGTGTCCTTCTTGAACTGTGGTGCCCAGAACTGGACACAGTACTCCAGGTGAGGTCTGACCAGAACAGAATACAGTGGCACTATTACTTCCCTTGATCTAGATGCTATACTCCTATTGATGCAGCCCAGAATTGCATTGGCTTTTTTAGCTGCCGCGTCACACTGTTGGCTCATGTCAAGTTTGTGGTCAACCAAGACTCCTAGATCCTTTTCACATGTACTGCTCTCCCATCTTGTATTTGTGCCTCTCATTTTTTTTGCCCAAGTGCAATACTTTACATTTCTCCCTGTTAAAATTCATCTTGTTTGTTTTGGCCCAGTTCTCTAATCTGTCAAGGTCGTTTTGAAGTGTGATCCTGTCCTCTGGAGTGTTAGCCACCCCTCCCAGTTTGATGTCATCTGCAAATTTGATCAGGATGCCCTTGAGTCCATCATCCAAGTCGTTGATAAAGATGTTGAACAAGACCGGGCCCAAGACAGAACCCTGTGGCACCCCACTAGTCACTCTTCTCCAGGATGAAGAGGAACCATTGATGAGCACCCTTTGGGTTTGGTCAGTCAGCCAGTTACAAATCCACTGAGTGGTAGCATAGTCAAGACCGCATTTTACCAGCTTCTTTACAAGAATATCATGGGGCAACCCGTCAAATGCCTTGCTGAAATCAAGGTAGGCTACATCCACTGCGTTCCCTTCATCTACCAGGGTTGTAATTCTGTCAAGAAACGAGATCAGGTTAGTCTGACATGACTTATTTTTCAGAAATCCATGCTGACTATTGGTGATCACAGCATTCCTTTCTAGGTGCTCACAGACTGTTTGCTTAATGATCTGCTCCAGAATCTTCCCTGGTATTGATGTCAGACTGACTGGGCGGTAATTATTTGGGTCCTCTCTTTTCCCCTTTTTGAAAATAGGGACAACATTTGCCCTCCTCCAGTCTGCCGGGACTTCGCCTGTTCTCCAGGAATTCTCAAAGATGACTGCCAGTGGTTCTGAGATCACATCTGCCAATTCTTTTAATACTCTTGGATGCAGTTCATCTGGCCCTGGAGACTTGAATACATCTAAACTAGCCAAGTATTCTTGTACTATCTCCTTAGTTATTCTGGGCTGTGTTTCCTCTGCTGAATCATTTGCTCCAAATTCTTCAGGTCGGGCATTGTTTTCTTTCACCATCTTCTCCTCTGAGTGACCCCACTGTTTCTTTGTTCTTCCTTTTGCTACGAACATACCCATAAAAGCCTTTTTTGTTGCTTTTAACCTCTCTAGCAAGCCTGAGTTCATTCTGTGCTTTAGCTTTTCTGACTTTGTCAGACGTGCTGGCTATTTGTTTGAATTCCTCTTTGGTGGTTTCCCCCCTTTTCCATTTTTTGTACACATCCTTTTTTAATCTTAACTCAGTTAAAAGTTCTTTAGATAGCCACCCTGGCTATCTAAATACATTGGTATTTAGCATGCCATCCTTGCTACCATTATAACCCACAATGTTTTCTGTTGTGAGCAGGTTTATATACATTCAACTTCCAGCAGCTGCCAGCTTACCTATATCCAATTCCCATCAATGAACAGACATGGTGGTCCATCTCAGTTAATTTTCCTACAACATGCAAACAGTTCGGAGCCTTCCTCAAGTATACACTCCTCTGGGGGTGTGGGGAAGCAATATAAACCAGAAGCACATGCATGGAGTTGTACCTTATCTTAAAGGTGTTCTTGTGACGGGGAATAAATGTTACCAGCGGAATTCTGTTCTTGAGGGATTATGAGCTATCATCAGTCTTTTGAACCTTCCAAAACTAGTTTCATGAACCTCATATTCATCAGTAAAGAAAGATCATGTAAGAACATTTTATAGTATGCTATCACCACTATGCTATCAAACCATCATTTAATAATAATAATAAGAAGAAGAATTAGTTTTTACCTTTAAGCCCTAAATTATTTGTGAGCAGGGCATCTAAAACACCACCTTTAATGAGAACCCATCTGATACCTAAGATTTGCTTCAGATGTCCTCCTCATGGCACTTGCACCATGTGGAAACTGGGAAAAGGGGCTTCTCTGTGGTGGCCCCCTGCCTACAGATTACCATTCCCCCAACCAATTGTGGAAGCCCTGATACTTTTAGCTCATTGCCTCCATAAAAACCTCTTTGTTCTCCAAGGATCTTAGCAGGCTCATTGTTTTTTTACAAATTATTTTACTGCCGCTCCTATAGATTTTACTGCTTTCTGCTCCTCTGCTTTTTAAGATCTTAATGAGTTTTATTCACCGTAGTTTATTTTTTATGTCTGCTGTTTGTATCATACCCTGTTAATGTACTGCTTTTGAAAGACACACTGTGAATATTTTTATAGAAAATGGGCTAGCACAGTTTTAAGTTAAATAAATAAATGTGGCGACCGTTCTCTCTTATTAGACCTGATTTCTCAAAGCCCGTATATCATGTACACAAATACATTTGCAGAATCAAATTATTTTCAGATCTTTGACTCGGAACTTAATTAATCATTCCAGAAGAATTCCCTTTAAGGAAACCAAATGTAATAAAGCTCAGAGTGTTGTATTCCCCCCCCCCCTTTCTTTCAAACTGTTCATCATCCCACCGTTAGTCCTCGGGGCGGGAGAGGTGCTAATATGACACTTGATGATGCCTAATGGATTCCAATGGCTTCGTTCATGACATTCAGTAGCTCATCTGTAACCAGCATGAGCATGCCAAATTGCAACCTGGAGGTCCTCTTATGTCCCACTCCATTCATCCACCACCCATTGTGTCTTCCCACTTCCCAAACTTGATCCAGCAGGCAATACTTCCATTTCTCCTCCCTAGGGAAAGGCTCAGCGTTAAAGCATCTGCTTTGCCTGCAGGAGGGACCCAGTTTAGTCCCCAGCATCTCCAGGTATGGTGCCTGAAACCTTGGAGAGCCACTGCTAGTCGGTGTGGACATGTGCTCCATGTGTTTTAATCTGTTTTTAGCTTTCTTGTAATTATTATTTGAATGTTTTGAGTAGCTGTTTTCACCAATAATTTTATTGTTTTATTCTTTTTGTAAACCGCTTTTGTAAACTACGATCAAGCGGTATATACATTTATGAAATAAATAAAAATAGGCAACTCTGCAGTAGATGGAGCTGGGGTCTGGCTCATTGTAAGGCAGCTTCCTAAGCCCCTATGTTCTTTCGATCTCACAGCAGGTGCCCCTCCAGAGATGGAGCCCAATGGTTAAGGATAAAAGTGTATGTGCTCGCTCTACTGATTCCCTTTAGATACTGCCCAGGCTGTTCAAACAAGGCAAAACAATTAACACCTGCCTAACACCCTTGAAGCAGAATGGTAGAATTCAAAATGCTCCCTGAAAGAACCTAATAAAAATGAAGTTATGAATAGCCGGGTAGAAACTGAAGCTAACGTGCACACAAGGAGCCACAAAACATAAGGGATTGTTTCAGCATGAGACTTGAAGGAGAGAACCTCGCCTATGACGGAAGTGTTTTATTATGAACTTAGGCTACGGAGTGCTCCAGCTCACAGGAGGAGAAGTCATGGGTGTTACAACAGAAACAGGATCAGGGTAGGACAAATGTGCTGGACGCTCCTAGTGTGACATCTGATGCTAGGCAGGAGATCCCACAAGACACATTGCACCAGATGCTCAAGAACAGGTGTGGGTCCCTGCTGCTGAGTAACACGTGGAATGTTTGCTAAACCCCCTTTACAGAACCATGGGGTAGGTAAAAAGAACAAGAACATGTCATTCACAAAAATAAACTTGGGTTGACCTAGATTTAAAAACAGACCAGGCTAAATTAAGGACTATTATCTAAGAGGCTTTCTGCTCCTCTTTGAAGGTAAGAACATTAATGACTTCTGCTATAACCTCTCCAAGAAGGTTCTACAGTGACTAATATGACTCACAGAATGAGACAGGAATACTTCATATCAAGGAATGGAGACTGAGATAGTGACTTGCCTATAGTCACCAAGAGATCTGCAACTCAGCCTGATTTCAATACTCACTGAGCCAAACTAGTGCCATTCCAAAATCATGGTCGTTAATAAGGCTTAAATGGAACGTTCACATCACTTGACTCCAACTCTAGATCTTACTTCCTCAGTACTGTGTGATGTTCAAAAAGGAGTCCCACATTCTTGCATGTCTCCCATATACTTTGAAGGATTCCCTCAGAGCTAGTTTGTTTCCTACCTGCAGGCCAATCTCCACTAACACCTGAGCCCCTGCTAACTAGCTGATGTTAATGAGTTCCAAAGGCATGTTACTTCAATCTCATTCTGAAGCTGCACTCCTCTGCCCTTCCCACCAACAATCCCAGAGGGGCTGGCAAGTCTCACTCCACCCTGGATCCTTCACAGGCAATCTCTCCTTTCTCCTTTTCACAACTTGCTAAATTATACCTACTTCATGGTCTCAGAACTATGGATTGTATGCAACATGGTGCTCTAAGAATGTTCCACAATGCAAAGGTTTTCTCCTTTGTGTTTTTGATTACATTAAGGGCCCCTCCAGATGTTGTTTTTATTGTGCATTATCATTTGTGCTCATGATGCTTTCAGGGTGGCTGTATGCAATTACACTTTCAATGCCATTTGTACCTGCAAAAACTTCAGGGTGGTTATATGGCTTCAGCTTCCACTGAGGTGTGCCCCTTGGTTTCCTGCTAAAATCCCCTAAAGGTTTAAAAGGGGGTTAAAAGGCTGGCAGCACATGGTTTCCACACCTCACACAGAAGTGGGGGGGGGGCACTGTGACTAGGACCACAACGTATTACTTCGTACACCCACAATAGAAAAAGCAGTCTGGAGCAGGGGGTGGTTAAGAGTGTTTGGTCAGATTTGGGCTCAGAATAAAATATGCTATTTTCCAGCTTTGTGGAGTGGAGATATTTGATTTTTCTGAGTTCAGTTCTGACGGGGGGCAGTTTGCCCCACGACTAGCAGCAGATCACCAGCTTTGTAGGAATGAGCTCAATTGTATGGCAAGGCCCCGAACCCTCCCCCTATGTTGGAATAAAGACACTTGACACCAATATTTTAGGTTAATGGGCTAAAAAGGGCCGCAACTTTATTGGGTACAGAAAGTGAGTGGTATTGGCTTAGGCATTGGAACAGACTATATCTGACTCCTGGCTACATGCAGGAAGTCTCAGAAGGGTTAACCATCAGTAGGGGGAGCTCCGTTGATGGAAACCAACTTGAAGCAGAAAAAGGGGCTTTAAATGCTGCACGCCACGCCCCCGGCCAACCGGATTCATTGGCCTAGGATGTGGCATGGGGGGGGGGACTCCCTATGATGCAGGGGCTAGCCACACAGGGCAGGATTGTGTCCAGCCCACAACTCCATTTCCCCAGGGAAGAGAAATGGCTTTCCCGTATTCTCCACTTGAAAGCGCTCAGCTAGCAGGGCTGGGAAAGAGCTCTGAGGCCTTAGAGAAGGCTCCCAATTAAAAAGCAACAGTACTAATGGACCAATGAACGAGGTCAAAACAAGGACGCTCCTTTGATGGAAACCCAAACGAGTGAAAGAAGATAGGAGACCTTTAAAAAGGATTACAATAGCTTGCTTTCCATGTTGAAGAATAAGAAGACCCAGCACTCTGATTTGCAATTATTCAGAATCCTTCCATCACTTGAGGAAATCCAGGATCATTTATGCTTGCACTTAAAACTCTTCCTTTCCTTCTTTGCCCAAGATAGAGTGATAACATTTAACAGAGCTGGGCATCGTGAATGCTCCTAAATTTTTCATTTCAGGAAAGGATATGTAGCCCTGATGTAATTCTCGCTTTGCCGCCAAGGAGTATATAATATGTTGTAGGTCAGGTGGTGCAAAAAAAAGTGCAGATCATGAAATTTTAAAATACTGCTCCTCGGGATTATTAATAATAGAAAGTCTCGCTCGCTGCAGGAGTCCCGGGGATTGGCAAGACTGATAAATAAAACACATTGTTCCTGCCAAGGAGATTGATTGCTTCCAGGTTCAGGATTGGCCTGTGCCCTCTTCCAAGGCTCACGGTCAGGGCATTCCCCGAGCAGGAACGAGAAAAGCAAACTAAGGGGTTTCATACATTTTGCTGGTGAATTCTGACTCATCTAACTCTATATTCATATAGAAGGGTCTGGTGACTTCTGTTTCAGTGTATCTGAAGAAGTGTGCATGCACACGAAAGCTCATACCTAGAACTAACTTAGTTGGTCTTTAAGGTGCTACTGGAAGGAATTTTTTTTCTTTTCTTTTGTTTTGTCTATATTCAAAGCTCATGTTGCTTTCGCATGCATGTTTCTGTTGTTCTCTCAGCTCCAATCTCTGTGGCAAGGACAGTCATTGTGGCCAAACTGGACTCTAGGTTTTAATGTGCCCAGCTTGGAGGTAGTGAGGGAGAGGTCACCTGAATTTCACCTTCAGAATCCCACAGAAGGATGTCAAGAGACAGCCTACATAACTTTTCACTCAAGGTTGCAATCCTACACACAAACTTTCCTGAAGAAAAGCTCTGCTGAGCACAGGGGGAATTAATTCTGAGAAAGCATGTATAGGATTGCACCAGTCTTTTAGATACATAGTAAAGTTTCGCCCTAAAGCTTGCATTTATTATTTATTCATTTGTGGCATTTATATAGGCCATCCAACGGCATTGTTCTCTGGGAAGCATAAAATAGTAAAATGCTGTATTAAAATACAATGTCCTTTCTCTTTGCTTCCATCTCCACCACCACCCCCATCTCGCCCTCATCTTTACTCTCCTCCTGCTTGCTGGCTCCTTCCTCTCTGCTTTCAAACACGCTTCTGTCTTCCTCCATCTGGAATAAAGAAACAACAGACTCTCTCTGCTGCTGCTATGCTGTCCCCATCTTTACCACTTTGGGCTGAAAAGAAGTACACAAACAAACCAACGTCATCTTTCATTTCACCTTTAAATCCTTCATATATCCTATCCACAACAATGGCCATCACATATCATCTTCCAACGCGTACCTTGACCCTCTTCTGTCTAGTTTTTGCCATTCTCACTTGCTTGTTGTTTCCAGTGACTTTCCTCTAACCAAACTGAGTAGCTTCTCCTTATGTTCTCAGATGTCTGTGTCTTCCTCTTCATATGTTCCTAGTGTGACATCTGAAGGTGAAACTCCTGCATCTCCTATCCGATGTGAGTGCAACTCATACCGCATGGGAGACGCATGAGGTCCCACGTGACATACTGCACCAAAAGCTCAAGGAGCAGGAAATCCCTGATTCTGAGTAACATTTTGACGTTCTGAGAATATTTCACATGGTATGCAAAGAAATTTCTAGAGATTTCTTTTTAGATATTCCATCAATGTCACCAGTTGAAGAAGGTCAAAACAGGACGGTTTTCCTCAACCAATCCCTCCCTTCTCCATGAATAAGACAGTCATCTATCTACCATTTGAGTCAAACAACCTGAGATTCATCAATGAATGACCTCCCACCTTCCTTCTCCCATGTCCATTCAGTCACCAAATTTGTAGTTTCAAGCATCTCCAATAGCTACACTTCTCTTTTACTGACGGCCAATAAAGCCTGTGTCCAAGCTGTGGTTGCCTACCAAACCTCCTGGGGTATCTTCCTAACTGTCCTTCCCTCCTGCCAAATATCTCTACTCCAGTTTGGTTCAGAAAGTCACTATTAGGCTTTTTTCTCCAGTTACTATGACCATGTCATTCAGCTCCTTAAGTCTTTTCACTGTCTTTTTGTAACACTTGACATGAAAGTTTGAGTCCTATAGCATTCCCCTTCTCAAGCCCTTGCTATGGGCTGAACTATACATTCAAGAGTGTCACACAGTACTGCCCCTCCGGAGACGACATCACTTCACACAGCGTGTTTGAAATGCTTTCCTACATCAAGCTGTTCTTGCCTGTAGAAAGACTTGACCCTTGGCATGTGAGCTTTTCACAGGCAGTATGTTTTTGTAAGAAGAGAGCATTCAAATTTATAGTAGTAGACTATCTGCAGTCTGAATCAGCATTGTGGGTCAGCTCTGCATCCCTTTTCCCACTTCTTTTTACACCCCTTCTCTCAGGCCAGCCCTATCATTAGACAGAGTGAGACAGGCATCTCAAACAACCAATCTGGGGTGTCATGAAAGAGCAGCAAATAATGTTGATGTTGTTGCTATTTTATTTTTATTGTCTGGAAGTCTGAGTGGTACTTGTTGGATGCCAGAATATCTTGGCTGACATTGGGTACTAGGTATCTAATGTCTAGAGGGAGTGGGGGCTTTTCCACTTCAGGCAACAAAATATGTTGGGGTGGCCCTGCCTTTCTCAGTCACCCCTCTGCTCTCAATGTCATTTCTCTGATCCCCTGAGTCTCCATGCCATCTGCCAGGCTGCACTTCCTCTACCTAGAAAAGCCTCTTCTTCTCTCTCCATCAGGCTTGATGTCTTTTGCTCACTCTCTTTTTTCTCCTCCATGTTACTTCTCTAGAAACCCGCTTCTCTAACAACAAATCCCTGCCTGGATTATCCTAGCCTCATCTTGCCTGCCTTCTCTTTGCCATGTGATGCTCTCTGACCTTGATCTCTCCTTCAGTCTTCTCCATCCAATGCAGATGTGCTTACTAGGCAGAGACAGTGGACATTTCCATGTTATGAAGAGCCCATCAACGCTTGGTGCTATGTTGACATCTAGAATATCTAGATGACACTACTTTATAAATCTCTGCAGAGAAGCTGCCACTCTTTAGCTTTCATCCCTTCCATTTCTCATACTGAAGTAATTCACTTACCCACCCCCAAAAATAAAATAATTCAAAGCCCTTTTATTAATGCATTTCCTCGGCGGCAGGAAGCAACGGGAGTTTCTTATCCCTCTGATAATGCATGATGTCTGGAAAAACTGAGTGTATGCTGAATTCTTCACAACGCCCAGTCCCACATGGAACTCATGAAGGGGTAGTTACAAAAAAAAGGCCTTATGATGGGAGAAAAGTGAGTCCATGAATCAATCCTCCATCTGAGCCAGAGCCAGATTTATTGAGGCATACAACACAAACATCCCCTGACCAACATGCCCTCATGGATTCATGTACATACTCAGCTTATATAGGAAGCAGCGTTCTAGTGACTCGGTCTGTTGGTCCACCCAGATCTGAACAGTTGGCTGGCAGCAGTTCTCTGGAGTTTCAGAAAAGGCTTTTCCTCAGCCCTACCCAAAGATGCTGAGGATTGAACGAAGGACCTTCTACCTGCAAGGCAAATGCTCTACCACCGAGCTACAACTCTTCCCAAAAACGGCTGTCATTATATGTAAATTTAAAAGGCAATCTATTTATTTGCACAGCTCATCTTTATGAACCACATATGTTTTTTAAAACCACAGAAAATAAGCCCATCAGGACTGGTGATGGGAAGATGGACTGACGTTTTGAACAACAGTGGAACGGTCTCCCTTGGGAGGTTGTGGACTCTCCTTCCTTGGAGGTTTTTAAGCAGAGGCTGGATGGCCCTCTGTCATGGATGCTTCAGTCGAGATTCCTGCATTGCAGGGGGCTGGGCTGGATGGCCCTCAGGGTCATCTCTACAATTCTACGATTCTATGAAGGCAAACTGGAAACTTTGGCTCCAAACAATATATAGAAATCAGCAAAAAACAAATGCAAACACAGACTGTGAGAGAACCGGTGTGGATGGGTAAGGGTGAATTAAGCTTTCCACCACAAACTAAAGGGATAACACAACAAAATAGCTTTTTGTGTTATTTTTTGAGGGGCAGGAGGATTCTATTGGACAAAAAACTGAACTGTTGCTGCCAGTAAGAAAAATACTGCTATCAGAACACAGTATCAGAAATGCATCCCCTCTGAGATAGGGGAAGTAATACCATTTCATGATGTTATATGTTTGCTATCTCTTAAGTCAAGCATCGACAATCCGCGAACACCTCATAGAATAAACAACTTTGATCTAACCATGAGGTAAAAGGGTATTTTGATACATGACTGAATATGTACCTGAATATGTACTGGGGGACTATGGTTTCAAAATGCACATCCCATTGAAAGCTATGGCATGTGGGGAGTAAGCATGCATGCCCAATGCACAATCAGATGTATATTATGATGCACAGCTTGTTCACACCCACAGATCATAATGCAAGATGTGGCTCCACACATGGATCTCCTTGGCAGGATGGAGGCATCATTTTGTCCTCTCTGTTGCCAGGGACAAGATGCAATGGGTTTAAACTGCAGGGAAGTGTCTTCCTAACTATAAGCATGATCCAGCAAAGTTTCAACGGGAGAAAGTTAAGCACACACTCATGTATCTGTTGCACATGGCCCATGACTGCAGTGTGCAACTGAGCTACACACCAAGAAGTTCAGTTTAAAATGAAAGCAGTGGATTGACAGAGACTGAAGTGCACACAAGACTACAACCAATATCAGCAATTGGCTAGTGCCTACAGAAGCTGCAGTCTTAACTGCTGGAGGAGGCTTATTTCAGAAAAAGACGACTCATTATTTTCCAGACACTGCATCTTCAGGTCTAGCAGGGTTTGCCTCATTGCAGGGGATGGGGCAAGCCACGCGTCCCCGAATTATCGTGAATTGCAGAAGCCTCAGAATAATCCAACCCTTTGGGCCTGGGACACGAATTATATTACAGCAGCACTAGAAAGAGCCCGTGGACATATAGAAACTCCTTATAAGCAGCTTAGTATTGCAGCAAATAGAAGTGAGACCTAATATGTGACTTCAGATACTGTGGTCTTCTTTGGACCTAATTCCATGCTGCTTTTTTAAACTCTGTAAACTCTCTATTAAGTAGAATGCTATGTGTTTGCTGCATCTGGTTTTTGATGAAGAAGCAAAGAATCCTAGAGTTGGAAGGGACCCAAGGGTCATCTAGTCCAACCCTCTCCAAAGCAGAAGCGTCCATGACAGACGGCCATCCAACCTCTGCTTAAAAACCTCCAAGGAAGGAGACTCCACCACCTCCTGTGAGAGTCTATTCCACTGTCAAACAGCTCTTACTGTCAGAAGGTTCCTCTTGATGTTTAGTCAGAATCTCCTTTCTTGTAACTTGAAGTCATTGGTTTGGGTCCAACCCTCTGGAGCAGGAGAAAACAAGTTTGCTCTACCTTACATGAGATGGCCCTTAAGCTATTTGAAGATGGCTATCATATCTCCTCTCAGCCTCCTCTTTTACAGGCTAAACATACCCAGCCTTAGGATGGGACACACCTAATGAGCCCCATCAGCCAAAGCCCTGCGCCAGGACCTCCACCTGCACAATGGGGCTTCCCTACACTGCACCCCTCCTGCACCCCTGGAATTGGCTCTGAGGGGATTGGAAAAACCTCCAGCACAGCCAAAAGCTGAAATGCTTGCATGGGCAGAACATCTCCTTAGTGGAATGCTGAATTATTCCCTTATGGTTTTACTGAAAGACATTTGTCCTTCAAGGGAAGGGAGACTAATACAGAAGTAGTCCTACCCACATCATTAGTCCCAAAATAGCTTCATAGCCCCTGCTTTGCACGCAGAAGATCCCCAGTTCAATCCCTGGCATCTCCGGGTAGGACTGGGAGATGTCATTGTCTGAAAGCCTGCCAGACAGTATAGACAATACTGAGCTGAATGGACCAATAGTCTGATTCCATACAAGGCAACTTCCTTAGGTAGGTCTGAGTGACAGAACATACGAGTTGTTTTCAAAATGGCTCTGTTACTATTCCTAGAGAGTCTCAGGCCTGATCTAAATGCACAAGAGGATGAGGTGGTGGAGTCCTGAGAGGATGGACCATATTCCTTTCAGACAGCTAGTGGAGTTGAAATCAAGGCTTTGAATCCTGCAAGGAGATACACACAGAAAGGAGGTGGCTATGCTAGACTCTTTCTCCCTGATATGATATGTGCAGGGAGGAGGATGGGTGCATGTGTTTGATGTCAGGGAAGTATTACAAAATTGCACCCCCTTTTGCAGCCAGAGGGACACAGGTGGCGCTGTGGGTTAAACCACAGAGCATAGGACTTGCCAATCAGAAGGTCGGCGGTTTGAATCCCCGCAACAGGGTGAGCTCCCATTCTTCAGTCCCTGCTCCTGCCAACCTAGCAGTTTGAAAGCACATCAAAGTGCAAGTAGATAAATAGGTACAGCTCTGGCGGGAAGGTAAACAGTGTTTCCGTGCACTGCTCTGGTTCCCCAGAAGCAGCTTAGTCATGCTGGCCACATGACCCAGAAGCTGTACGCCGGCTCCCTCAGCCAATAAAGTGAGATGAGCGCTGCAACCCCAGAGTCATTCGCGACTGGACCTAATGGTCAGGGGTCCCTTTACCTTTACCTTTTGCAGCCAGAAGTGGTACAGTCCACTCTGTCATCTCAGCATCCTACCAAGTCCTTCTGCTGCATATCTAAAGCTGGCCGCAGACAATCCCATCACCTCTAGTTTGAAGTTCTTGGTATGAAAAGGCATTGCCTCATGCAGTACTTCAATTTCCAAATCCACAGTCCATATCCTGAAACATGACTCCATGCTTTGTTTGCTGCGGGGAGGATCTCCATTTTTTAAAGAAAACGTTTTCTGTCTGCACAGCAATGTACAGACAGCACCGCAGAGTCAGGTGAAGCACCTATTGGTCCACCAATTCCCTAACACAGTGTCAGGGAACTGGATACGGCCAGTGGGCAGGTTCCTTGTCTCCCCCACACACCATAGGGCCACCCACTTGTCATTCACCTGCCATCACTATAACATCAAGCGAGCCATTTTTGCCTGCGCCCACAATCGGCTGTTAGAGTCTGACAGGAAGTGCTGACAGACATAAGAAAGAAGGGATAGAGAAACCACAGGAGGACACTCTGATAGGATTTTCTAACATGCAGAGATACTTTAAGCACAAGAATATCCACCCCTGCTAACTATTCCTCTTTCCTATGGATTTATTCAGACTTATTTCCGCCGCCACCCCCCGCTCCAGTTTGCTATAGGCTGCACCCTGGGCGAATGAGCTGTACATGCTATGCATGCTATTAACCTGTGTGGGAGTATTTTTGTTGTATGTTATTAGCACTGGCCCTCTAACGCTTGTATTGTGAAAGAGGAAACTGCTGGTTTCTATTCACTTTTATCCCCCAGTATGTCAGTATTTCTCATTTTTATTATCTCCTCTTTAAACTGGATGGCTCTAGGTCAGGGATGAGGAAACTCTGTACCTCCAGATGTTGTTGGACTCCAACTCCCATTAGCCTTAGCCAGCAGGGCCAATGGTCAGAGATGATGGGAGTTGTAGTCCAGTATCTGTAGCACACCAGGGTCCCCCATTCCTACTTCATGTTAAAGATACCTTAGCAGTTTATAGCAGAAGCACCTTTTGATTATTTTAATGACATTCCCCCCCCCCCCAGTTGTTCCTAACAGCTTGTTCAGGTTTCTGGCGACTGCAACACATTGAGCTATCACATTCAGTAAGTTATTCAAGGTTTCTTTTTGAGGGGTAGCAACTCATGTATAAGCAGTCATCATTGATATGTAACTAGGATACCGGTTTTCTTTTTCTTTTTTTCACAAGTTACATCTCTGTGTACTTTTTAGCATGGGCATTATTGGCCATTTTGAGGCCTACTCTTCCATTAACTGCAGTCCTGAAGTGCCCACACTATCGGGAGCATGTGCTAGGGTTGGGGCAGGGGGTGGAATGGAGCCCTCTCTAGTTGGAATGAATCCAACCTAATTAACATCTCACCTGGCCCTCAGAGAAAGCAATTTCTTGCTTTCAAGGGAACCAAGCACACATCTATTTCTCATAATAAGTATGCATGTGCCTCTGGCTGCTATTATGAATAGGTTTGCCAACTCAGTATATCGAGCTGAATGCCTCTGGGCACAAACAAAATATTTCCCCCATAGGGAACAATATATATATATATAGTCGTACCTCGGGTTAAGTACTTAATTCGTTCCAGAGGTCCGTTCTTAACCTGAAACTGTTCTTAACCTGAAGCACCACTTTAGCTAATGGGGCCTCCTGCTGCTTTCGCACTGCCGGAGCACAATTTCTGTTCTCATCCTGAAGCAAAGTTCTTAACCCGAGGTACTATTTCTGGGTTAGAGGAGTCTGTAACCTGAAGCGTATGTAACCTGAAGTGTATGTAACCCGAGGTACCACTGTATATATATATATATATACACATATACATATATATACACATACACATACACATATACATATATATATATATATATATATATACACACACACACACACACACCACACACACAAAGTTCCTCTGACCATGAACAGAATGTTGCTCCATTGTGCATTGTGAAGGAACACCAGAAGGAATTCAGCAGAGCACTAAGGAGATTGTTCCATCAATGCAAGCATTTCATTTTCCCAGATGGAATTATCTCTCCTCTCCTCCTCCCATGCACTCTTCTGAGGGTTCCCTTGATACACACACCCCAAAGCCAATTGGGGGGCAGGGGGCATGTGAGACAAAGAGAAGAGGCAAAAAAGCCCTAGTTCACTAGCAGAACATTTATGCTGGTGGATCTCATTAGATGAATCCAGCCCCAGGTTCTATTAAAAATGAAATGAAGTGCTGATTACCTCCAGGCATGTGCAGAGAGCCTTCCTAATCTGACAGAAAGCAATATGAAACCTAAAGTCTATATGGGGTGTAGTGCATTTGAACCTGCAGAGAACACCACCAGATTGGCACTATCCTTTTGAATAAAACATAATAATAATGCTCCTATATCTTAAACAAGCAGGGGATATAAAAAGCAATACTTTGATGTCAAAGTGCAGATTCCTCATATCCTAGGACATTCAAGAAGGAACTGGTGTCATGTGCTGCATGTTCCATCAGTCACAGAGCCACATTGAGAACACTGTGCACCTTCTCCTTCAGACCAACTCCAGTTGAATGGAAATATCTGAGCACACATGCTGCACACATGGGAGGCAAGTGAATGGGTGCCACCGCAACAGCAGGGGTGAGGATAAGGAGCTGGGGACACTTGGGGAATGGGGCCCAATGAGTAAGAGCACATTGCCTATCCATCAAAACCTGGAACTGAACACTGGTAGGTCTACGGAGCTTTTGAGGGCAGGCCCGTTTGTTCTGTTCTCCAATCTGTCATGCATTTACCCATGCTCCACATGTGACCCACCAGTGTCAGAAAACCGCTTGCCTGTGTATGTTGCAAATCAGCTGGGAATTGGTCGTTTATCATCACAACGTACTGGCATTTAATGCCACCAAAGCAAAGGACACACAACCGGAACACAAAATTCATGGAGCACTGCTCTCATTAATTCTCCATTAAAAACAAATCTGTGGTGGACTCAGTTGTTGGCAACTTTCCCTATGATTTATTTCATTTCAATCCCAGCTTTTCCTCCAATGAGTTTTGGGTGACATACATAGTTTCTCTCCCCCCCCTCCCACTTTATCCTGCCAATGGCCACATGAGGCAGGTTAGGCTAAGAAATGACAGTCCTAATATCACCCAGGAAGTTTTGTGATTGAGTTGGGATTTGAACACTGGTCTTCCAGGTCCCAACACTTGAACCACTAGAATGGTGTTTCCCAAACTTGGGTCTCCAGCTGTTTTTGGACTACAACTCCCAACATCTCTAACTAGCAAGCCCAGTAGTCAGGGATGATGGGAATTGTAGTCCAAAAACAGCTGGAGACCCATTTGCAAAACCCTTCACTAGACTGATACTTAGTACTTCCCACAGGGTTGGCAAAGCTGCTTTCTGGTTGAATCAGCTGCAGGAAACTCAGTCATGCAGACAAGCCAGTAGGCTCAAACTCATAACCCAGATGCTTATGGGTGGTGACTTCAACCCTGCTTTCTGCTGAGATCAGCTGGGTCTCTACCACCTGCCCTGCATCTGACAATCATATATGACACCAGGTGTGGGGCAAGTGGGCATGGTTTGCATTAATCAGCCTCACAATCTGAACTGGGGACTGTGTCAAGCCAAATTTGGCCCACAGACTGGAGGTTTCCCACACCTGCATTAACCCATAAATAAGCCTAGCAGAAAAATCCATAAACAAACCCACTAGATAACAACCTCTAACAAACGGTATCAACTGGCTCTGGCTCTACAACAAAATCCTTGAAGTGGTTTAAATGCCTTTTGGATTGTCACACTTTCACTGGGAGAGCTAAAGAAGGATGCAGTAAAAATCCCCATTAAGACAAGATGAAAAATGGATTCATCAGCTAAAATCCACATTCAGAAATGCCATGGGGATAATGCTCAACCCAATTTATTGCACACATTTACAATAGGCTAGTAGCCTGGGAGAACACTGGGTTTCTAAGAAAGAAAAGCTTACAAAGCACATCGTCAGGATAGATAGCGAGATTATGAAACCTCAACAAGTGCTTTAACAGCACATTCTAAGAGCACAAGTCTACTCAGAATTAAACCCCATTGAGTTCAAAGGTGCTTACTCCCAGGAAAGCAGATATAGAACTGAAACCTTAAAGTACCATTTTAAGGAGGCTGTTTGGGAAAACTGAAAAGAGAAAACACTTACCACTGGGGAAACAAAAGCAAAAACCCTGCAACCCAAACAAACCACTGCCTTTCTCTCATTTACCACCCCCCCCTTTTCTTTTCTCACATTCATGCACACATTTTCTCTTCTCTACTCCTTCTGCGGCTGCCACATTTTTGTTCACATATTCATGTGCAAATGCTCACAAAATGTCCACCGAAGGCTGCTGCTCAGTGACACACGTAGGAGAAAGAAGCGCTCAGCACACAGCTTAGAAAAGGGAGGCCTTGGTGAGAGAGGCCCCACCCCACCTTGGCTTGCACACAGAGCTCCTTCAAAAATACAAACATTCTGCATCAGCCACTACTATCCTTTGTGCAAATTAAGCAAACATACACCTCTCTGCTTTACTATTATTATTATTTAACATATTCTGTACTTGAAACCCAGGTTATCTAAAAAGTACAGAATGATGTATCAGAACAAGAGGGATGGATTTTGGAAAACCAATGAATTATGAGTTCTGCAGGGCAGGAGCGTGGTTACAGGAACAGAGGCAAGAACATAAGACTAGGATCAGGTCCAAGAATTAGCCCATCTGGTCCTGCTGGGACTAGGAATGGCTCCTCAGGGTCTTGGGAGAAGGGTTTTCCCACCACTGGATAACTGGTCCTGAGAGATGGCACACACTGAACTTGGAACCTTCTGCATCCCAAGCAGATGTACACTACCCCTGAGCAAAATTTCTTGTAAGGGTTTTCTGAGGGAAATATGCCCCCAACCACATGCATACTATTTTGCCACACACAAATAGCATGGAGAATTTGGAAAGGCCATTGTAGTTCAGCTACAGGAAAACCCTCATGGGCATCAACAGGTTGCTGGAGGACATGCTGATATTCTAGTTGGGGAAAATTTCCTTCCTTACTTAACCTCTTCTCAAACAAAGCCTCATTTAATTAATAGGAACTTCTTAAGGATCTGTCTCCTGGGCAACTGATACCAATCCACACTCAATATAAAACAAACCAGTGTGCTTCCAATCAGCTCCAGAGTTCCCATAGATAAGAGCTACACTTAGCTAAGTCTATCTCACCTACTAACATGTTTCCAACACTGACCAATTTCAGATCTATCAAAAGAAAAGGAAACAATTAGAATATACAGTGGTGATTCCATCATCATTTTATTCAGTTACTATTCTTTGGCTACTCACCATTCAAGTGCCTATGTTCAATTTAATCCATTTTAAGTAAGTTATAGTGTGGGCCAGAGCATCCCACAACCTACTTTGAAATACTCAGTATTTTTAAGAGCTGACCTCTTACTTATAGCTCCTACATATGAAACCTCTGTCAACTGGCTGTAAGAAATATTTACTTATTAACTACACATCCATGGAAGAGTTGGCATGAGAATAGCACATTTATTCTCAGAAGTCACATTGAGTGGGGAACCAGACAACGGATCCATACTGTTCAAATGATTTTTCAGTAGTATTCTTCTTCAGTACTTCAGTACAACAGTATTCTTTTTCAGTATAAAAAAAATCAGTGGCCTGGCTGCACATAATGGAAAGTTTTCTTGTATTTTCAAGCAGAAACACCTGCTAATTTGTTTAAAATAATAAAATGTGATACATCTAACACCTTGTTTTGCCTTGTGCTGTCACTAAAGGAGAGAAAGTCTTTTTCACTAAAAGCTTCTTAGTTGTTTGATATGAAAATTTAAAGTATAACAACAACGTAATGCTGGCTGTTATTAGCATCATCATCATGACTGTTCATTATTATTCAGTCCTCGGTCAAAAGCTCCACTTGTGCTCAAAGATGCATGTGGAGCTTCAAGGTAATTTAAGTTCTCTTTCCATCCTAGTAGGTGGGCCAGCTTCAAGTGTGATCTTTTTTTGCTGTCCACCTTGCCAATCAAATAAAAGGTGAGCTGCCCTTACATGAGTTGATGCGTTCAGGACCGGAAGAAATTGTTGGAATGAGACAAAAGGGGTTTGGAAAGTAATGATAAAACAATTGCTTTATCTGAGACATTAGTCGGGTTTCCAAAACAGCCTTCCACACTATTTAGCTTGCTGGTTCCTCAACAGATACTGAGTCCTCACACCATAAGGATTTAGTTGCACTGTGCTGTGTGTCTCCTTCGAACAGCATCCCGCACCCCAAACCTCCTGGTTCTGCATCACAAAACCATGAGATCCTTCTCACTCCTCCAAAAAGCATCACCACCACAACAGCAACAACCAGGATGTTATGCCTTACTTACACGCCCTGGAGGCCAAATTAATCTGACCCACCCATGAGGCAGCAAATGTTAAATGAAGACTCTGATTCAGCTCTCGACTCACACTGTCATCAATCACACAGCTGAGCTGCAGCATTATGAAGGTGGTCAGTGTGAACCCAGCAGTTGCTTGTGCAACAACTTATTTTAGCCTAGCTCCCCGGACTCTACTTAAGCTGCTGTCGTTCATGCTGACCTTGCAGCTTTCTGTCCCCCTGTGTATACCTGCTTAAGCGCTTGCCTGCCAGATCTTGGGGCTGCACAACCTACAACAGGCTGCAATTCTAAGATCTGGTTCATCCACTTGGTCCAAGAGCTTTTGCCTAAATAGAGCCAGGCCAGCAGTAGTTGCCTCCTCTTCCCATTTTGAGAAATGGAGTGATGAGGGTGATAAAATGATTTGCTAATGCTACTCACTGGACCTTGAAGCCCCAGGCAAAACATGCTTTTTGGTGAACCAACCATTTAGGTTCATGCAAAACTACAGCAAATTGATTTCATAGGCAAGGTTTTTATTCATATCATATATCTGAAGTGGACAGGGAAAGAGTCCACTGCATGCCCCTGATGAAGCAGACAGGCTCTTGCCTACATGCTACAACTGATGTGTCAGTCACTAGGCTACTCCTGTGGAATTCAGAGGAACTGTTTTCATTTAGAAAAGGAAAGAATGGGGGAGGGGCAGATTTGCATTTCCACATTTTTATTTTATTTTCGTTGAAATGTTTAATCTACTTGGCAAAATGTGTGCCTTGGTTTATAAGATTTGGGAGGTAGAGGACGGACAAAGAATTGCAGTCTTATTTTGCAGCGACAACAGGAAAGGAACAACTCCCCAAAACTGGCACTTAGGAAGCAACCCTCTTCCTTATTTTTTGAAAAATATAAGAAAAGAAAAGAAATATTCAATTCCAAACCCCAATGTCAGACCTGCTTCCAGAAGTTTAACACCACAGTACGAACACTCATCTTGCAAACTGTGTGTTCTTTGCTTCTGAGAAATCAGTTTGGATTCTACCTTCTTGCAACCAAAATTGTGGGTGCTCAGCTTGTCTTCATCTCTCCTTGCTTATACCAAACTCAGTCCTCCCTCAGTTACCATAGCATAGTCCCAGGTTGCATTAACGGAGTTCCTCTATATTGTTATAATGATTCACTAGGCATATTACAGTCCTTTGCCACAAGTCTGATTTTACTGAAGTAATCGAGCCCAGGCTCTTGCGCCTTTCCCCTTTTCTATTTGCCAACAGA
This sequence comes from Podarcis erhardii, assembly GCF_964252035.2. Taxonomy (NCBI): domain Eukaryota; kingdom Metazoa; phylum Chordata; class Lepidosauria; order Squamata; family Lacertidae; genus Podarcis; species Podarcis erhardii. The sequence continues at coordinate 53,315,829 of NC_138498.1, read as the reverse complement.
TATATTAGCATTACACCACCCATATCAACATGTTTTTCTGAACATTTATGACATGTGCAATTTGAGAATCAAATGCATTTACTCTGTCATTACTCCATGAGGGCAACACCTTCTTTGTATTGTATATACTTCATTAAAATAAAAAAACGCAGCACTGCAGTGGCTCTCTTTTTCCAATAAGGATTAATGCTACATAGATGCTCTGGGCACACAGTATTATGGTGAGATGTGTTGATGGCATTGCATTATCTCTCCAAATATAATACAGTTGGGAGTTAGCCATGTGTATGGAATACAAAACAGACTATATAAAGATAACAGGTCGATGCAAAGCTAATCAATGATGCCCACTTTTCAGCATGCCAGTCGAAAGCTACGAGGTTTGATTATGAGTTTCACAAAAGCGATCACTTCCCAGAAGCCCATTTATGGGGGGGGGGGAGGAGATGAAGGCACTGAATGACCCTCTGCATTATTTTACCTGCTCATCTATAGAAGGTTAGTGTAATATTGAATAACCAATATGGATTGCAGATATTAACCACACTCCTGAGAATTGTAAAATAAAACACCCCAAATCATCACAATCTCAGAGCAGGCACAGAACACAATGATTCATAAAATCATTTTAGTGGATCAGATGCAGCTTTATTTCTTCCCCCACTAAATTTGAGTGAATAATCTGTTGAACCGACTCTGCCATTTTGAAGACTTCAGTCACGAACCATTTCCCAGGTTTAGGTGGTGTGTCTGCTGGGCTTTAAATCTCTCTCTCTCACACACACAAACACACACACAGGAAACAGTCAATCCCTTTTTATAAGGTAGCATTTAATTGGAACCATAGCTGTGCTTTAAAAAAAAAAAAAAAACGCTTCCAAGGGACAACAGAACAAACTAGTGGGAAGACAGTGTTGCCTGCTCCTGTTTTGTTTTGTTTTGTTCTGTTCTGTTCCATTTACCTTTTCCGGAGCTGGGAACTGCAAATGATTTACTTCCAAGGGTGTTATCAATGGAACCGTCTGAAAGCCATCCTCATTGGACGGCTGCTGCTTGTTCTTGTCATTCAAATTGCTCCCAAGTTTCACCATCCTTAGACCTCACTTTCCAGACCTAAAAACATATAGAGACGACTAGTGTTAAGAGGGAGGGAGAAAACTGGAAATTAAGGAAGAGAGATGTTGCTTTGCCTTGCTTCCATCAACCTTGCCTATCACCCCTTCCTTTCCATTTGAATGTCTCTGCTAGATCACTGGAGGAAGTTACTGGTGGGTGCGGGGGAAGCATCTCACATTTGGTAGCAATCTCTGGGCACCATTTAAAACAACAGAACATCATTACCAAGCATGCTTCTGGAGCCGCCTTCCAAGAGAGTCCAGATCAAGCCTCCCCTTGCTTAGATCCAAACATAATAAGCAAAGCGATAAATCACGATCATGTCAGATGAGCGAACCCCGCCTTGCTGCTTTGTTAGAAACCCAAGGAAACCAGGAGGCTTGCACAAGGAAAGCGTGGTTCTGGCCTGGGGCTTTTGTGTGTGCGTGTGTGTGTTGCGCTCTGCGTTGTTGTTTTAATCACGACTGCTGCATTAACCCCTTGGGGTGTGGTGTTTAATCAGAATCATTATTTTAGCCACCCCCCTGTTCCGAGCCTGCCGTTCGAGGATGGGCACGCTTGCGTCTGGGGCTGCATTTTGAACAGGAAGGGAATCGGAAAGCCCTCGTTTTCTCCGGAGAGCTGATAAATCTGCGCCAGGAGTGCTGGGCGGCAGAGGCACAAGCGAACGGGCGCTTCACCAGCAGAAAGACCGAGCCAAACGCCCACGCAAGACCCCCAGCCCAGCCCAGCCCAGCCCAGCCACCTCGGAGCCCGCCAGTCTCCCGCGCTGGCTACTTACTGCAGGGCACACCGCGCTCTCAGAAGGAGGTTCTGTCCGGATTGCGCAAAAGGGCTGGCTCTGCTCTCCCCCCCGCGCTCTCGCCTAGGTGGTGCTGAACGGACAGCGCTTCGCTCCTCAGCCCGGCTGCTTGCAAATGCTACTGAAGGCGAAGCTGGGACCGAGTGCGCAAGAGAAAGGAGCTCGAGCCTGCGGGAACGCAAACGCTCGCAAGCTGGGGCGGCGGCTTCTAGGCGGGATCTGGCGCCACCTGCCGCCTGCAGAGCGGAGCCGCAAGAGCTCGCCCAGAAAACGAGGCATTTACCCACCGCGACGCCTACAGGCAGCTCGGAGAAACCCGCGGCTGGATTTCTGGCCCGGCATCGCATGCGCGTCTCCAACAAGTAGGCGTGCATCGTCGTCTGCCTGGTATGATGTCATTTGCAAACGGGCACGGCTCCGGCGTTAGACAGGGCGACGTGCAATATCTGTGGCTTTAGCAGGACGAGCCTTGTCGCCAAAGAACCTTAGGCAGGAAGAGAGCATTGTCCTTGGCGGATTAATGGAACGGAGAAGAGCGGGGATGGTTTGTGATTTTGCTGATCATGAGCAATAGGCGAACTAGAGGCAAACCTCGAGATATAAAAAGCAAAAGCCACTGGGAACCAGTGGGTAAATCTGAAGAAATGCGTTTAGCCTTCGAAAGAGTATGCTGGCGGGAAGGGGACAAGGGGCTAGTTGCAACACAATGCACAATGTACGTGTTGATTCAAACCAGGTTTTCAGATTCCTGCATTGCAGGGGGTTGGACTTGATGACCCTTGGAGTTCCTTCTAATTCTATGAATTCTGGGGACTTGCTTCCAAGTGAACGTGCTCAGACTATCAGATGAGGAAGAAGATAAGGGCTTCTTTTCAGCCTCCCAGGGGAAAAGTCAGTAATATATCCAGTACCACAGACATGAAGATGTCAAGGACTATATCTGCTCAGACTTTAATTGCTCTAGCCAGCTGTTCATCTGTCTTACTACCGGGCATTTCAGCCTAGCCCGAAGTACAGCTATGTTTAATCACTAAACAACATGGTGACTAGTACAGTGACTTTCAGCCACTGGTCAGGACCCCTGTGTTGATTCCCAAATTCATTTCGTTGGAGAGGAAAATGTGGCAAAGGAGCCAATCCACTTTGCCACTTCTGGTGGGAAGTACTGTAATTTCAAATAAAAGAGAATTCCATAGTGCTGACAAAACTGATGCTGTTTTCACATTAAACACCAAACATCTTTGTACCTCTGCTGTGCTACTTGTACCATGAGTGAATGTTCTTGATGCAAGATAGAACAAAAACAGCATGTACATTTTTGTCAGTGCATGCTTCATAATTGCATTTGTATGTTATAAAGGGAAAAAGGCAATTAAAGCTTGTTGTAAAAAATATAGTTTACCATCCCCTACTTAGAGCCTCTTCAGTTGCACATTACATTTTTAATAGCACGTTTAAGTGTGTGTGTTTTAATTAAAGTGCACACCTAACAATGCAAAGTGTGAATGTGGCAGGCAAGTGTTTAAATGCATGTACCGGTATATCCTCCTGGTAACATCATCCAAAGCTTGGATTATGGTTCTCTGGTGATCATACACTTGGTGGGAAAACTGGATGGGAAAACTGGGTTGTTACATAGGAGCATGAAACACAAACATACACACCTCCATCCAGGCAAACAAGCAAGCAGTGTTTTCATAGTATAGAATCATAGAATCATAGAATCAGAGAGTTGGAAGAGACCACAAGGGCCATCGAGTCCAACCCCCTGCCAAGCAGGAAACACCATCAGAGCACTCCTGACATATGGTTCTCAAGCCTCTGCTTAAAGACCTCCAAAGAAGGAGACTCCACCACACTCCTTGGCAGCAAATTCCACTGTCGAACAGCTCTTACTGTCAGGAAGTTCTTCCTAATGTTTAGGTGGAATCTTTTTTCTTGTAGTTTGGAACCATTGCTCCGTGTCCGCTTCTCTGGAGCAGCAGAAAACAACCTTTCTCCCTCCTCTATGTGACATCCTTTTATTTATTTGAACATGACTATCATATCACCCCTTAACCTCCTCTTCTCCAGGCTAAACATGCCCAGCTCCCTTAGCCGTTCCTCATAAGGCATCGTTTCCAGGCCTTTGACCATTTTGGTTGCCCTCCTCTGGACACGTTCCAGTTTGTCAGTGTCCTTCTTGAACTGTGGTGCCCAGAACTGGACACAGTACTCCAGGTGAGGTCTGACCAGAGCAGAATACAGTGGCACTATTACTTCCCTTGATCTAGATGCTATACTATTGATGCAGCCCAGAATTGCATTGGCTTTTTTAGCTGCCGCGTCACACTGTTGGCTCATGTCAAGTTTGTGGTCAACCAAGACTCCTAGATCCTTTTCACATGTACTGCTTTCAAGCCAGGTGTCCCCCATCTTGTATTTGTGCCTCTCATTTTTTTTGCCCAAGTGCAATACTTTACATTTCTCCCTGTTAAAATTCATCTTGTTTGTTTTGGCCCAGTTCTCTAATCTGTCAAGGTCGTTTTGAAGTGTGATTCTGTCCTCTGGGGTGTTAGCCACCCCTCCCAGTTTGGTGTCATCTGCAAATTTGATCAGGATGCCCTTGAGTCCATCATCCAAGTCGTCGATAAAGATGTTGAATAAGACCGGGCCCAAGACAGAACCCTGTGGCACCCCACTAGTCACTCTTCTCCAGGATGAAGAGGAACCATTGATGAGCACCCTTTGGGTTCGGTCAGTCAGCCAGTTACAAATCTACTGAGTGGTAGCATAGTCAAGTCCACATTTTACCAGCTTCTTTACAAGAATATCATGGGGCACCTTGTCAAATGCCTTGCTGAAATCAAGGTAGGCTACATCCACTGCGTTCCCTTCATCTACCAGGCTTGTAATTCTGTCAAAAAACGAGATCAGGTTAGTCTGACATGACTTATTTTTCAGAAATCCATGCTGACTATTGGTGATCACAGCATTCCTTTCTAGGTGCTCACAGACTGTTTGCTTAATGATCTGCTCCAGAATCTTCCCTGGTATTGATGTCAGACTGACTGGGCGGTAATTGTTTGGGTCCTCTCTTTTCCCCTTTTTGAAAATAGGGACAACATTTGCCCTCCTCCAGTCTGCCGGGACTTCGCCTGTTCTCCAGGAATTCTCAAAGATGAGTGCCAGTGGTTCTGAGATCACATCTGCCAGTTCTTTTAATACTCTTGGATGCAGTTCATCTGGCCCTGGAGACTTGAATACATCTAAACTAGCCAAGTATTCTTGTACTATCTCCTTAGTTATTCTGGGCTGAATCATTTGCTCCAAATTCTTCAGGTCGGGCATTGTTTTCTTTATCGGAGAAGACTGAGGCAAAGAAGGCATTGAGGAGTTCAGCCCTTTCTGTGTCCCCTGTTTGCATTTCACCATCTTCTCCTCTGAGTGACCCCACTGTTTCTTTGTTCTTCCTTTTGCTACGAACATACCCATAAAAGCCTTTTTTCTTGCTTTTAACCTCTCTAGCAAGCCTGAGTTCATTCCGTGCTTTAGCTTTTCTGACTTTGTTTCTACACGTGCTGGCTATTTGTTTGAATTCCTCTTTGGTGGTTTATAAACACATTCTAGCTGGGTAAAAGTACTTGGGAGGGTGCAGAGCAGGACCAATGAGTAAGGTGCAAGCCACAGGGGTTAGACAGAGATGCCTGGAGGATTACATTCAGCCCCTAGGTCTAAGGTGCCTGGAGAGGAATAGAGGGGGTGAAAACACAGCTTAAGGTGAGCTGATTTATGTCTACTGATGGAAAATAACTTCAGCTATTATGCTGAAGGTACAAGATCCAGATATTTCAGACTGGACCCCACATCCAGAAACACACTGGAAGAGACATGACTCCCCAGTGGTCCTACCTTTGGTTCCCTGCCTGTTATGGACATTTGGAAATTAAGAGGCAAGAGGTGAGCAATGAGAGAAAGGAATAAGCAAAGCAAGAGGTGACAAAAGGACATGAGCCTGGCTCTTTCTCTTATTTTCATGATATCTGAAAGCATGTAAGAGGTAACAATGAGTGAAGATGAGACCAAGATTGAATTTAATTATTTGTTGGACATCAGAGGAAGCATCTCTTGACTACTTATTGCAGGACAAAACCACCATTCCATCCAGCATGATGCCTGAATGCAACTCATGAGTTAAAAACATAAAAAAAAGACTGGCATTATTACTTGGAGGCCCGAGCCACACATGTAGCAACATCTAATTTCCATAATTTCAGAGGTGGTGGAAGACAAGACAATTCTAGAAGAAGAAATAGTTCTGGCTTTTCTTAATAAGGCTGTAGAAACCCCTATAGCAATTTTAGAAGTTTTAAAGGTTGATTTTAGGGTTGAAAACCCTTCTCTTTGAAACTTGCCAAATCAATTATTTGCACATTTATGTGACGTAGCGCTAATGAGTTGGTATAAACTGGATGCTTCGTGTTTAAAGCTGTCAGCCCTGCCCAAAGACTTAGAATGAAATCTCAGTGGAGACACTATTAAGGCAGCAGAAGGCAAAGCAAGTTGGAAACAACAAATCAAAGCAAAACTTGAAGATGTTATCGCATATTAGATGTAATCTGACATATCTACCCACAAAATCATAAACAAATCATAGTAGAATTGCTATTTTCACTATCACTTCTGATGATCCCATATGCTTAAGGGTCTGGGCAGAAAAAACAACAAAGTCATCTCTTCTGCCTGCTTTTTAAAGTCTGCAAATAGCACTGGTAACACATATATTACCTTGCTAATATTTATTTCCTTAACTTTCCCAGCCATGTTTGAAACATGAAAAAGCAAGCGTATTCTCTCTCGTCTTGGACGCCAAATAACTCTTTTCCTTATCGTGCACATCACAGAAAATAAACCATTATTTAAATTACACATTGTATATCTACAATGGCTACACATGTACATATGCCAACAAAATCAGTAGGTCAGGTGTGCTACATCTTGACAGAATTCTGCGGGTCTATGTCCTCTCTGGAACTACTAATTATTGCATTCACGACTACAGTATTTTTTTCTGCTACACCACTATTCTAGGACTATGAGGATAGGGACACTTTGGCCTACAAGCTGGTGATTCCACATCCTTGTTCTCCAAGACGGCTCAGTCTTGCTGTGGCTATAATGAGTTCCCATGCCAGCACTACTGCTTCAAAAGGGCATGTGATACTGGAAGCTAACTCTCCATAACAGGCTGGAGATGCATGTAGTCACCAAAGCCATAAGCTAGGTGGTTATACTCACCACAGGCTTTGGCTTGCACACAGTGTCTACCCACAGACCTATATTCACTCTATCAACTAGTACTAGTCAAACCATCGGTCTAACTTAATCAATATTGTCTACACCCAAGTGCTTGGGGGTTGAACACAGCTCTCAAGGTTTCCCTATCTGACCCTTGGGACTGCCACTATCCCCCTTGCCTCCCCAGGCCATACCCCTCACTGGCCACACTCCACATCCTCCTCAAGGGGTTTTGTCAGTCTGGAATGTGCCTTTGCAACGAGACAATGCTTCTTTCTTGGCTGGAGAATGGAGAGATGGGGGGAAGCAAAAACCTCTGAGATTTGCAGGGGTGAAATGCAGCCTATTGTATAAAAGTAAGAGTCATGCCTATTGCTTTACTGACTTCTGGCTCTGGCCCCATTCACCTCAGGCATATGGTCTCTGGAAGGTTCCACATGAGGGAATGTACAAAGAGAGAGAGCACAAGGAACTGAGCCAGAAATTTTTCAAAAGGCAAAATAAACCTAAGATTTTAAAACACCACTCACTGTTACCATTTTAAATAAATACACCTATACTTCCTATGTCGTTGGCTTTCTGTATTAATCTCAAAGGTTGTTTTGCTCATTTGAGTACACTGAAGTATGACCCTCGGATTCTGTTCGTTTGTACTTTAGTACTGTTTATACACCAGTCAACATTTTAAATCAAAATTTCACATAACTGACTTACTAACCCAGTTTCTACAATATATTTATCTTTTCTAAGGAATTGTTGGTAATTATCCCTGCTGGAACATTGATTATTTTTTTATTTGTTCATTCCACCTATCCAGCTGTGTTCCCTAGGCAGTTCAGAGCATGTTAAAAACAATAAATCCCCATCATGAAAAACCAACCATACAAAACATTTAAAACAGTATGAAAACAGCAGCTGGAAGTTTTGCACCAGCATAAGCCCACGTACAAGGACAATTCTAATTCAAGATCCAAAGTCTTGGGGGGGGGGGGTACAGTTAAAAGCGTATTAAAAGGCCTGTGAGACTTAACCTAGCACCCAGGAGAATAACATAGGCACCAGGTGAGCCCCTCTGGGAAGGGCATTCTGTAGACAGGATATCACCAACAAAAAGGCCAAATTTCTAGTAACCGCTCAAAATAGGTGGGGAAATTTGAAGCTTCCTATACGAATATTAAGACTTGGTGGGAACATTTGGTGGAAGATGGTCAATGAAGTAATCAGGCGTCAAGTCACTTAGGGAGAAACACACACACACACACACACACCCCGATAAAGCACAGGGGGGGAGAAGACAGGGAATCGTTCATCCACTTGGGGAGCCAGTGTGGTGTAGTGGTTAAGAGCGGTAGACTCGTAATCTGGGGAACCGGGTTCGCGTCTCCGCTCCTCCACATGCAGCTGCTGGGTGACCTTGGGCCAGTGACACTTCTCTGAAGTCTCTCAGCCCCACTCACCTCACAGAGTGCTTGTTGTGGGGGAGGAAGGGAAAGGGGAATGTTAGCCACTTTGAGACTCCTTCGGGTAGTGATAAAGTGGGATATCAAATCCAAATCCAAACTCTTCATCCAGCAAGCTGAGATGCTTCTGCCTATGGAATGATCTCCAGAGAGCTACAATGAATCCCTCCTTCCATTTCTTTTTAAATTGTCATTTAAATTTTTAAAGATGACACCCTGTCTCTCCCCATACCCTTGCAGAGGACAGACTGTAAGGAGCTGAGAAATGTATCAAACTCTGATAGGGGAGAATGAGAGGTCTTGGAGATAATTAATGAGTTGGCAATATAAATAAAAGAAGAGCCCTGCTGGATCAGACCAAAATTTATTCATTTATTTTTATTTATTATTATTACTATTATTATTATTATGGCCTCAGAAACTGTATGACTCTTGAACTATGATCCTCTGCTATGAGTCTTGGGACTTCCAGGCAATTCCACATAGAAGGAAATGAGTTGGTATGTACCAGGAGAATGAAAGCTGGAAGGAAGTGAAATCTTCCTCTAACTCCCAGTAGACTTCATTAAGCTGAATAGTTCTTGACTCCTGCTTGCGCTAATGAGACACTGACACTGCATCCCAACTTCTACACCATCAATTCATAATGTGTTGTTCTTATGACCCTGTAGTATTACCCACAGTCCACTGTCCTTGAGGATGACTACCCTGTATATTTTTGAAATACATTATGAGATTCAGGTAATATTCAGGCGTACCATTACAGTGTAATGATAGCAGGAATTAAACTCAGTTTTGAGATACAAACTCCCAGACCTGTACATTTACTTTATAGATCCATACTTTATTCTGAGAAGCTGATTAGTACAGTACATACACATAAAATCAACATTAAAAATATTATATTGTATTGTAATCATACTGCATTGTATTCCTTTATGAATACCTAAACCCAAGTGCAAAGCTGATTTGCTTAATCACATTTAAACAAAATCAAACTTACATTACAATTAACCAATTACATGAAAAACACATAAATTGTTCCACATAACATGTCTAGTATTTGTATTCCAGTACCTCTGACACCAAGAATCTGTTTCTCCAGTATAGTTAAAGGATTACTGGAAAACAGCTAAAATGCAAAACCCGAAGTAAATCTTCATTTCCTTGTTGCTTTGTTTCCTACACCCATCCAAAAATGGTTTCATCCTAATGAAAAAGGGAGATTAAAAAAACCTTTGGTTATGAATCTCTTGTTTACAATAAACAGGCTTATGGAATAGTTATCTTTGGAAGAAGTCTGCTTTGCAAAGCAGCTGCTTAATTGCTCAATGCCTAGACAACTTCAGGAGTTTCTGTACTGCCGTTTCTAGTTAAGTTTGACCAGATGAGATGGGCAAATAGACAGAAGGCTCCTTTGTTCTGTCAACCATCAGCTCTTAGGATGGTTCCTGATGAAATTACAATATAGAGCAAATTAAGGAAGAACTGCAGTATAGTCAAACCATAGTGCATGCATAGATGAAGTGTGGGAAATATCATATCCAATATTTCCTACATGTTAAGAGTTGGATCCTACCAGAAACATTTTCCTTCCACAGAATTCTATGAGCAGGGACTATTCTCCTGGTTTGGATCCCATATCAACCCAAAAATTTGGACTATATTCAAATACCTCATTCCATTAGCAGAAGCCAACACAAGGTTTCCTCCGTCTCCTCCCCACACCTGCTGTTGAGGGTTACAAGATTCCCCAGAAGAGCATTCCTCCACGCAAGTACAAATCCTTGTTCTGAAAGAACAATCACCTTAGCAATATGTTGAATTCCACCCAATATTTCTTGGGGTGGTATTCAACTAGGATCTAACTTATTCATGCTCATTAGTTTACATGGGTCTACTCTGAGTAAAACATAGCTGAATACTGCCCTTAGACTTAATTCTATTGTTTTTAAATCATGTTGATACCACAGCTTACAAACATTTGAAAATATTTAGCTCCAAAACCTGCAAAGTATCTAGGTGAAAAAAATATTTGTCTTGGCAGTAGACCAAAGAAATATAGTAAACAATGTAAATTCTGTATGGCTTTTGCCATTGCACAGTAAAATATATCCATGACTAAGATAGTTTACAAAACATAAATATGCCCTTCCTACCAATAAGCAAAGCTTCTCATGGGCCACCTCTAGACAATTCACCATCAAAATGCCTCTCATATATATACCTGAGATAAGTTGATGATATGCATGTCACTTGGAATGATAAATTAACTCTCACAGAATTTTACCACAGTTAATTGAAGCATTCCAAAAAGAGCATCAACATTTGCAATGCTAAATATATGAAGTGTACAGTCCATTTTCATCCCTGATTCTACAACTTTTGCTTACCTCTCTGTGAAAGTGTAGCCCTTATTAAATAATTTTCTATCACCATAATGTAACTGAAGCAGAGTTTTACTTACAGTGTCAATGCAATAAGTCTCATTCTGTACATTCCCATTTACATCTCTGCCTGTGGAAGAATTTCATGAGAACAAATATATTGCTTTCATTTGTATTGGAACTCTCATTACATTTCATCTGAAGCAATCTATGGTATTAAAATTGCAATAATCACCTTTAAAGAAAACAATTTACAGAAATAGCAAAATGTGGCATTAATAATCTTGCTTTACTATATAAACAAAAGTGCAAAACAATAACTGTTTGGTGCAAAACAGAGGCTTCTTGATTCAGACATGTTGTTCTGCATTTGCAGTCCTACTGTGATTACTCCAATGTATTTTTACTACTTATCAGATAAAGAATTCAGATCAATAGGAGACTTATCTCCTTAGTGCAATATTGTGCAAAATCTGCTAATTAGAAAGAAGGCATTCGAATCAAGTGCTTTCAGCTAAATAGAGTTTAATAAGTGAGCCGCTATTAAAGCTCTGCAAAAATGAACTACAATTAGCACTGAGGGTAACATAATGGTGCCTTTCAAAAAGAAGCAAATTATAGCCAAAGATTATTGCCACTATGTAATTTCTAATGGATGATAACAACAATGGGCATCAGAAAATGCAAGTAAGGGGGGGGAAATACCAATGTCCATTCCTTCCTCCTGGTGTACAATCAAAGCTCTCAACTAGGCCACGCTTACTATTGTCAAAGCCAGTGGAAGAGGGATGCATTTTTAAGTGATTCATATCTGTCAAGACAGAATGTTAGCTTTGGGCTTTCTTTTGTTTTTAAATAAAACACAAATGCTCTGGAAAACCCTATAACTCTTTTTTTGTAATTTAGTGAGAAAGCAAGGCAGAAAAAGGCTGTAGGGGAACCTCAAGTATTATGAATCACAGCTGCTGCAGCAGCTGTAAACCGGGCAAACAGAACCTCCGTCACGAAGACCACAACTTAGCTCCTCTGCTTGCATACAGGTATTGCAGTGGTTTGGGAATACTGTACAGGAACAGAGAGGGGACATATAAATAATACGACATTCAGAGAGTGAAATCCACCAAAAAGCCCCACTGGACATAGTTTAATTTGATACACACTTAACTGAAGTAAATTCCACTGGGTGGTATTCAACTAAGTTTTACTCTAAATAGACCCACTGTAATTAATGAACATGATTAAGTTGGATCCATTCATTTCAACAGGCCTACTCTGAGTAAAATTGGTCGATTACTTAGAAGTGAACTCTGTGGAGTTCAGTGAGTGGTAAACACACGTAGGAATTGGAAGTGCCACTCAAAACCATGGGATTTGCTTTCAGTCTAGGAGTGGGGCACAAGTACCTATTACTAATATTCTAAACGGCTTGTTGAATTTTGACTACTTATCTGAGCTTATCGGAGGAAATTAGATACTGGTTTAATACCCTAATCCTATAGTGAAGCAGCAATCCTATACACACTTATCTGGAGAAAGCCCCATTGAACACAGAGTGACTTACAGTAAAATCTTATGTATTTTTACTTGGAAGTAAGTGTCTGCACTGGCACAAAATCACTGTCATGGTACTGTCAATGTTTATGCTACTGTAATTGAAACCATGCTACTATAGCTGAAACCAGTCTACAATATTGGACTTTCCTAATAGATAATTAGAAATTCTAGCTAATTTAAGTTTGGCTATTTGGAGTTATATGGAATGTGAACAACAAAAGGAAACACAAAACATTGCTAACAGAAACTACCAATGGTTATTTCCAAATACCAATGCATATTCTATACTCACATAGTTTGCAGACCTCTATTGACATTAATGTAAGCTCAGCAGACAAACTGAGAATATGTCACTTTAAATTTAACACATAACACTTAATGGATTGGTAAATCTGTTTCCTAAAACTAATTAAACTGTGAAGCCAGAAATTCCAATTATGATTGTAAGCATAATATTGTGTTACTTTGAATTGTGCAGCAGCTACAAAGCTCTAATGGAAACTGCATCAATAGAATGTCAGTTTTAATTCATGCTTCATTTCCATCCATCCATTCATCATTCATTTGCATCCAGGCCTCAATTAGGCCGCAAATATTCTAATATTATATTAGGGTAAGTCATAGCCAGCATCCATTGGAAGCTCATTTGTTTATGTAATACTCATATATTATAGGCAGTCATCTTCTAATTTTACAGAAGAAACTCATTTTCATGATAGATTTTGTATCGAACGAGTATGGCAGCATCTTTGTGCATCTCTCTTTTTAAAAAAATATTTTTATTTGATTTTACAAGTGAAAGGTTATAACAATGCCAAATACATAACCATAGAGATTTATCTGAGTCTCCAGACTTCCCACCCTCCCCTCCACGGGTCAACATTTTCAACTGCATAATATTTCATAATCCATATTTTGTATCTCTCCATATTGTCCATAGTATCTGTTACATTACAAGTGTTAAAATCCTGCTAATGTTTTCATCTGCTTTTAGTGGTTTCTTAAATAAAATTTTCCCATTCCTTCTTGAAGTTTGTGCATCTCTCATTCATAGCATTGTAAAATGAAAGTATGGAAAGGAGAGGTAGATGGTGTCAGCTGTGACAGCTAGTTTAATCCTGGAAAAGTAGCAGGTATCTCTTTTGCTAGGGAAGTTTAACTGTAAATTCTGCCCTCAACACCATCCCAGAGGCTCCAGAGAAAAGGAGTGACATTGTTATTTAAAGCAATATAAAATGAATACAGAAGGTAAACCTCAGTCACGACATGTCAGAACACATGCAAAATACTACTTCCAGACAATTATTCTGATAAATATCCAGAAGAGTTTTATAAATGTGCAATAGGTACTGAAAATAAGTAGTATCTATCTCTTATATTCAAATATAATTTATGGATGTTTTTGGGCACTAGTGCCTATGCAAGCCTGAGGCAGTTAGGGCTTTCTCTGTCCAAACTGTTGGTTTGAGTTCTGCCTGCAAGATCAGAGGAAGCCTGGAAATATTCTGAGGCACGTGTGCAATCTGCTCCCAAAGTACTACATTGTGAGCTCTCCTTCTTAGAAGAAAGCCATTGTGTCCTGTATTAACTCACTGCAGCATCACAGCAGTTTTCATAGGGAGCCCCTCATGAAACAATTCAAATAAGAACCCTATCCAACTAAACTTATCTCTGCTTCAAGTCTCATTCAAATCAGTGGAAACTCAATCATTCATGACCACCTTCTCCTTTTTATTTCAGGGGCATTAAGCCCAACTAACTTTAGTTAGATTAGGGCCACAGTTTTCAGATCCCAAGGAAACAAAGGAGTGGATGTTATTTAGCATGACAGAATGTAAAGTCCATCTTACCAGATGATACTGGTGAAATGTATGTCTGGATATCACCAGAACTTTCCACTCTGGGCATAGTAATGGAGTCAAGAGTACCACAAGAAGCTTACTTCTTACCTACCTTCACTTGGAAGTTCGCTACAGGACAGCAATCTGCTTCTAAAGTGTCCATTTTCTTCTATCATTTTAGAAATTACTTTACACACTCCAAGCCAGACTGTGGACTAGAAATAGAGATATGTGAGGTATGTCAACAGAACCACATTGCCTTACCTATTGGTAAGAGTTTTTAAAATGTGAGAAGAAATAACACAAGTGCCTGTTTATTTACCTTGTTAAATGACTGGCCTTAAAAATTATTGTCTTTTATTTTAAAAGGTCTAACCCTAAAAATGCATTATTTCACTTTTTGGTGTTACTTTGAGCTAGCACCTCCAAATCCGGTTCCCCACCCCCCAGTAGGTATAGTCAAAACTAGATGCTGATCACTAAGAATTGTATCTTCTGGTGTGGTGGTGTTATAAGTCTAGTATATGAGTGATAAAAGACTCATCTTTGTCCCTCCATGAAGCAAACCTCTTTCCTAACAGTATTTTCCAGAGATATTTAGAACCAGCTTTTACATCATGGATTAGCAATAACACAGACAGTATTGACATTTCAATATTGACTGTATCTGTGTTGTCTGCCAACCTTCCAGGTCAGTATTCTTGCTTGCATTTCACTCCCACTTCCTTTTTGTTCCAGTACCAATCTTTGCATATTTCCTATTTATATTTGCTTCCTCTTTCAGAATTTCAACAAAAAGGTTTTTCCCCTTAGTAAATGTTGGGGTTGTTCGATTGCATCCCTTGCATGCATGTACATGTGATGCTGTTTGCAAAAAAAAAAAAAAAAGGGAAAGGGAGCCACGAAACAGAATTCATGAATAGCAGGGCTCCAGGACTGTAAAAAGAGAGTGTAATATTGGGCTGTAAATTTTGACTAGGAGGATGAGATTCAAGTTCAGCTCCCTATTGAGGAAAGAAACTTGGGCTAGTCACTCTCTCACTAACCAAGCCTACCAGGTTGTAGCAAGAACAAAGAGAGAATCCCATTTACACCACCTTGAACTCTCTGGAGGCAGCAAATACACAGACCGAACGACATAGCATAGTTTGGCTTCTACTAAAATGTCACACAAAATTATCTGTGTCAAGTTGCAGAGCAGCAATGGAATAAGAGAAAATGGATCCATAATCAATGGTATGTGCCATACCAGTGGGAAACAGTCAACAAAAATACTGTATGTAGACAAATCATGCCAGAACTTGTATTTATTTAACAGTGGGGTTTTTTTTGGAATTTAATGAGATGGAAGATTTTGCATGAAAAAAGTTTGTGCATACAGATCACAGAAGGTGGTGTGGACTGTGCAGCACCTTCTCACATGAAGCAGCAGATTGTTTAACAAGCAGCCACAGCCATAGACAGATATACATATATAGTCTCACAGTCACACACATTATTTCACACATATGTGTATATTTCACAAAGAGCCCCCGGTGCCTCTAGGCACATGGGTATATGTTCCAAATGAAATGTGTTTGCCTCCTTCACAGTTTAACATGTGCATTGTGTGTACATGTTAAGAATACAGCTCATAAATCAGCCCATAGTGGTAAAACAAAACACTTCTTATAACCAATGCAACTAAAGTAGAAACTGGCACTGACATCAAGCTGAAAATGTAATTCATGTACATTCAAAAACATGCTAACACAGTTAAAATTACTACTCTGTGATACATTCAATTACACAATTTGAATCACATCAATGAAAGTGGCAGAAGCCTAATGATAATAAGAGAGACTACAAGTTAGCCTTACTTCTAAGGCTGAATTATAAGGCAAATTCCTTGTCCTTCTTGCAAAATATTGAATAGATAAACCATATAACAAGATGTTAAAATATTCCTTTGAAGGAAGTAGTTTTCCTCATTATTTTAAATCATGGATCAGTGACATTTGAATAAATTAAATCTGAGTTGATTACTTTACACATAATAAAACTATTAATCAGTTGTCAATTTAACAAACATGTCTGGTTTTATCCTCAGGCACTAGGTGAACTTTTCAGAGAGCACAGAATCGCATTTATGATACAGAATGAAATGTGGCTTTCTACTAATATAGACTCTAGTCTCTTTTCCAATCAATATATCCTTATATATTGCTTCCCATCCTTTGGGAGGAAAGGTGGGATATAAATTTATAATTAAAAAATTGGATGACCATTGTATTCTCCAAACTTTTAAAGCTGATCCTTCTTTTCTAATCATACTTGCCCTTCTAGAATCTTGCCCTCCTCAGCAAAACTGCACCAACTATCACCATATCAGATGATCATATGGAGATTATCATGCATAATGACAGGCATCCCACTGCTACATGTGAGAATCTGTGGGTCAGGGTGAATGGATATAAAACTGATTGTGTAATCAGCCATTACAGCTGCTGTGAATAGTCGCTGTGCTTATTTGGTATACAGTTAGACTCAACCAAAATGTCAGACTGTACATTTTGCATTTAATTGTCATTTAATCCAACTTTCACATTCCACCCCCCTTTATTCCAGAGGTGGGGGACATTTTTCAACCAAAGAGTCACATTCCCACAAGACCAACCTACAAGGGGGCCACATGGTAGTGGTGGATCGGGAAAAACAAGTCAAACAGGCATATAAAATCATGAGTGTTTCTCCCCAACCCCACCCCTTCATTTCACCCCACAATCAAAGAAATATGCTACAATAGGACAAGAGAAACATGTGCTTAATTTGAGCCTGATCTTAGTCCCACCCACCCAACTGTTTTTAGTGCGTGGGCGTAATTCTGCAACATGAGAAATGGGACGTGAGTGCTGTTGAGCATGGGCAGAGTACTTTCCCTTCACTGCTAATTAATCACATCTGGGATTAGAGAAAGGCACTTCCAATTCACCAAAATAATTTCTAGGCAGTCTTAAACCCTGACATTTTATCACTCTCTTCTTCATTTTATCACACTCTTCAGTATTTTAAATTCACCCACAACTGAGAACATAATCTGCTTTCTTAACATATTATCCTCTTCTGAAGCAACACTCAGTGTATAGAATAAAGCCTCATCCTCCATAGAGAACCACTCTCATATTACACCTTAGCAGGGCCCAATTGGGTAGGGGACAGCTTCAAAGAATGCTGTAATGGCTAACCAGTTCTGCAAAGCATCTTCATTTTTTATTTCTAGTGCCATTGTGCTGATGTTCTACCTTTTTCTTTTGATGCCTGATCTTACTGTTATCAACTTCCCAGGAAGGAGGAAATTCAAATGCATCTCCTTGAGTTTCCTTGCAGCCACCTATTAAAAGAGTTGGATTTTATTTGCCACTGTGTTTGTTTCAGCTACTAATATCAAACTGCTAACATGTGGCTGTGAGACATCACAGATTTAAATCAGATCATGTAGCTCTAATTAAAATCTTATTTTCCCCCACCTTCCCTTGCAATCATGGTGCAAGTATAGGAGCCAATCTCTCACAAACCACTTTGAAAGATCAATATTTCATATCACTTCAAAGCATGAATGTCAGCCTTGCAGAGGGTACAGCATAATGCTGCATTACGAAGCTCATCTTGTTCTTCAGATAGTAGCTGGAAACGAAGGCAAGATGGCAATCAGAATTGGGGGCAGGGGGAAGAATTCAATATGTTTCCTGCTGCTGCTGTGAGAAAGGCTTTTTACTGCAGTACAAATGGGGGGAGGGTTTCTAATGTCTTTAGATGTGCCGAAAAATATCATTAGAACTATCGTTAAGGTTCTTGTTCTTCAGGGGCTAGAGGGAATCTTTGGATGGGTTTGCCCTCCTACCTGCAGGACTATGCAAACAGGCCATCTTAAGTATATCCAGCGCGGCGGTGCAAAGATTCCTCCAGCGCCGCCCCCCCCCCCCCAGGTTTCCCAGAGTTGCCAACCTTTTTACTGCGATGCCGGCAGCTTTGCGGGGCTGGAGGAGGCAGGCAGCGGCTGGAGGGTGGCTCCCCCGGCAGGGAAGAGGCGGAGGCTCCAGGCGTGGCACTGCTTCAGCAAGGCGGGTAAGGGCGGCGTCCAGCCTGCCTCTTCCCTGACGCCCTCCAGAACTTGGCACCCTGGCACCCCGCACCACTTGCCTCTATGGGCAAGACGCCCCTGTGTGCAAATAAAGTTGCTGCAATCCTATATTTGCTTACCTGGGAGCAAGCCCCAATGAACTTAATGGAAACTATTTCTGAGGGGATATATATATATATATATATATATCAAACAATTAAATTTTTATAAGTGAATGATTTTCCAGCATTTGTAGACATTGTATTACGTTCTGAAAAGTAATTAATTTAAATCACGATATACTCCTTAATAGTGAAATGATTGACTAAGACTACTAGCCTAGTACATCACGTCTTCCCCAAATCTGTTCTAGAGGGTCGGGGAAAACCCTCAGAACAATGCACGGGGAAATAGATGGGAGACTGTTCCATCTGGCAAGCAGATATGCTTGCAGTGACGTCATAGCTTGATGCTGAATGCCATCCATGATTTTAGAAATAAATTTAAACCAAATTGAATTGGAGTGTGTAGAGTCAGTAAGATTGAATACATGTATTTCTCAGGGAGAATTTCAACAGGTGCAGGTTCTCCTGCTAGTGTTACGGTGACAAGAGGAACATATTAAATGCACCAGATGGAGACAAAAGTCATGTTGAAAAAAATTGTGTAAACAAGGAAAGTCATACTAGTTTCTGGCCCTTGTGTTTGTTTGTTTGTTTGTTTGTTTGTTTGTTTGTTTGTTTATAAAAGCTTTCCCCCCTTCTTTCACCTTAAGGTCCAAAGGCAGGCTATAATAATATAATATAGTTATAAAAACAGACAAAACCATTAAAATTACATTTATGTAAAGATGTAAAGCCATTCCAAATGGAAATCTATAAAATCAGCCAGAGCCAGATCCGCCCCCCACCAAAAAAACCAACAACCTGTCAAAGGTCAGAGAAGGGGATGGATCTTCAACATACAGAGAAGGTTTCATAGCTGTAAAATGAAGATATTGGAGAAAAACCTCTGCAGTGAGTTCCACAAGTTAGGGACTGTCACAGAGAAAGCTCGTTATCCACAGGCTAGTAAAACTACCAAAGGAGCCCCCTCTGCAGATCTTAACAACTCAGGTTGGCAGGAATGGAGCGTTCTTTTGGATATTTGGGGCCTAAGTCATTTAGACACTAATGTGTTTAAATGCATCTTGAAACGGGCCTGACAACAAACTGGCAACCAGTCTTGCATTGACACATGAAGAAACTTTAAAAAAAACAAAAACCTGAGGGCCAGGAGGTTGCTGTCTCTCTATTTATTTTAACGGGGCAAGGCTTGGTATTGCAAGCTGTTAGAAATAAAATGAAAAGGCAGGCCCAGCTTCTTAGTCAGCAGAACTACTTCCCACTCCTCAAGGGAGCACAATCCTATGCAAGGGGAAATCCCACATTCAAAATTGACAAGAAATGATTCCGCCCACCAGTTCCTTCATCCGGATTATTGCGAGACCCTCACCACCCCAAGGCAGAACTACCATGGAAGGGGATATGCAAGTATTGCAAACAGAGCCAGATTTAGGTTTGATGAGGCCCTAAGCTACTGAAGGTAATGCGGTCCTTTATATGTCCAGCTGCCCTTTGTTAACTACAAATTGCCGCTGTTTTTTGTGTTGAATATATGCTATATGGTAATTTATGCACCTAATAGGTATCTAGGGACGCGTGTGGCGCTGTGGGTTAAACCATAGAGCCTAGAACTTGCCGATCAGAAGGTCGGCGGTTCGAATCCCTGCAACGGGATGAGCTCCCGTTGCTCGGTCCCTGCTCCTGCCAACCTAGCAGTTTGAAAGCACCTCAAAGTGCAAGTAGATAAATAGGTACCACTGCGGTGGGAAGGTAAACAGTGTTTCTGTGTGCTGCTCTGGTTCGCCACATGACCCGGAAGCTGTACGCCGGCTCCCTCGGCCAATAAAGCGAGATGAGCGCCGCAACCCCAGAGTCGGTCACGACTGGACCTAATGGTCAGAGGTCCCTTTACCTTTACTAGGTATCTAAAGCCATTTGCTCATAACAAAATATGTAATTTATCAAAGTAATTGTTGAACTTAAATACAATTAAGAAGTATGTTAATAGTGAAATTGGGGGAGGGGGGAGAGTGGGGCTGTAAGCTATAGCTTGTTTAGCTTATACGTAAATCCGGCAGTGATTGCCAACCCTCGCCATTAACACCACGAGGCAATACCGGCGAGGACACGCGGCCTCTGCCCTGCGCTCTGCTCGTACCCGCTTCTTCCTGGCCGTCGGAGTCTGTGGAGTTGGCAGCCGCCGCCTCCGCCTTGCTGCTCCGCCCTTCGCGTGGCGACGGCGGTGGCTTGACCCCAACCAGCCTCTCGGCTCTAGGCCTCTTCGCCTCGCCTCCTTCCTCCCAGCCTCTCCCGACCCCCTTCGCTCTCGCCTCGCCAGGGGCTTTCAGCCCCAAGCAGGGGCTCCCTCGTTCCGCGGAGGGATCGGCTGCACCCCGAGAGCCTCTTCTGCCCGAGAGCGCGGCAGCGAGAGACGCGCCCGAGAGGCTGCACGCCTCCGGGTCCCTCAGGGGGCCGCCGCCGCCGCCGCCATAACGAATCACGTTGCCGCAGCGGTGGCTGCCGAAACTGTTCACATAAACCACCCGCCGCGACCTGCCCCTTCCCAGGCCAGAGCTGGCCTTCATCCCGAGGGAAGCGGAGCCTTTGATAAGGGGCTTTCTCCTGTCAGGAATACAAACGGGGAGGAGTTGTGGGGTGAGCCAGTGAGGAGAAGCGGTGCGCCCGCACTGTCCCCTCAGAGAATCCTGGGCCCTGTGGTTTGTGCAGGGTTGTTGGGAAGACTAATTCTGTGAAGGGAAAACTACATTGCCCAGAATTCTTTGAGGGTGGGGGGAATGTGTCTGGAATGGGGGGGGGGAGTTCCTGAAAATTGCACAGCCTAAAGCGTTGGGGTCAAGGAACACAAAATGAGAACACACATATTCATATTAAAGACAGCTTTTCCCAAGCTGGCCTCCAAACATTTTTTGGACTACAACTCCCATCATGCCTTGCCACTGGGCAGGCTAGCTGGCAGGGGTGGTTGGCTGTTGGGAGCCCATTGTCATCTGGCTGTGCTAAGAATATTCCTGGGTGACTCATACTGCAGCAGCAGCAGTGAGTAAGCAACTTGTTTCCACGGAGGGGATTGAACGTCAAAATATTCCAGCTTCTTGCAGTGAAGAAAGTGCGTATTTATATTTAGCTCATCATCATCTGACAGCCAGGGTGTCGAGAAGAAGCTATCTGAGTGAGCAACACAGAGGCTCTGCACCAAGTCCATTAGAGTAGAAGCATCCAGACTGCAGTAAATGTGTTTCTCTTTTGCTTTTCTAACCAGTCCAGTAGGATAAGCACAATTTGCAAACAACAGCATAAGAATCACCTTAGCACCTCTGTAGGTACTCAGGGGGCTGAGATTTATTACAGGAAAGGGGAGACAGGTTGGCACTGGGAATCAGGGCTGCCTTCAGGTGTCTTCTAAAATTCAGATTTCCTTGACATCTGGAAATGAAAATGACAAAAGTTTATTTCCTTGACATCTGATGGGAGGGCGTTCAACAGGGCAGACTCCACCACCAAGAAGGTCCTCTGCCTGGTTCCCTGTAACCTCACATCTCACAGTGAGGGAACCACCAGAAGGCCCTTGGAGCTGGACCTCAGTAATGGACCTGTAATGGCTGCTGCAGAGGCAGGAGGGGCCTGACACAAATAGTATCTCATTCTCCAGAGATTACATAATTCACCAAATCCACATGTCAGACAGGGGCTTCACATACACTGCTTCAAACAAACTTTCTATATAGAACATCCCACTATTTTTTTTAAAACCCACATCTTCCTTGCAGAAACATAACTGCAGTCTTCTCATTCACACCCACTCTACCAACTAACAGGCTTGCACTGCCACGTTAGTTTTCCTACTCTAATGACGCTGCTGCCTGTGAGCTTTAGAATCAGCCAGGGTGCTGAGACCATTTGATTTGTGAAGGGCCCTGAACTGCAGAGGGTTATATGCAGCTCTCTATAACTGTCTAGTTTGCCCTTCAAGCACATGGTGATTGAGGATTATCAGGAATGGAATGATCATTGCACTGAGCCACAGAGGAATCACAACATGACTATTAAATTGCCACAAAAGACTGGCGGGAGGAGGCCAGTTAATAATCACACGGAAAACATTCTTGCTTGAGCACATTGCAGTTTGCTGCTGCTACAAATTGTGTGCTTGTAACGCACAAGTCATCAGACATCTCCTTAATACTCACTATGCAAGAAATAAAGTGAAATACTATGCAGTATTTCATCTGGATTTTGTGTCAGTCTTGCACTGGCTACAGAAAGGTACTCCGAGAAATACAGTAAAAAAGGAGCAAGGTGGGGAAATGTGCCAGTTGAGTAAAAGGTAGTGTTTTACAGCGGTGAATTCAGCTAAGCAATTTTGACTATTTGTAAAGCCATACAGTGGTACCTCGGGTAAAGTACTTAATTTGTTCCAGAGGTCTGTTCTTAACCTGAAACTGTTCTTATCCTGAAGCACCACTTTAGCTAATGGGGCCTCCTGCTGCCGCCGCACCGCCGGAACACAATTTCTGTTCTCATCCTGAAGCAAAGTTCTTAACCTGAAGCACTATTTTAGTGGAGTCTGTAACCTGAAGCGTATGTAACCCGAGGTACCACTGTATTTATTGTTTATCACATGGAGCATTTCACGAGGTGATAATGGGCTCTATCACAACATTTCCTGGAACTAGGGGTATGTCTTATTTATTTAACTGTTTTTAAAATTACAGCATCTGCATATATTTGTGTGAGGTTTTCTTCAGGTTAAAGACCTCCTTTAAATACAGTGGAGTTTTCACTATAACAAAATGCAACTCCATTAAAGGATGCAAACTGTTGTTCAGAGACAAACCATAAGATGGCAGGCTTAGCTATCAAAACACATATACACAAAGATAGAGGGGGAAAGGGGAGAGAGAGAGAGAGAGAGAGAGAATTGGGTGAGACAGTGGGGATTATTGTAACAAGCCCATCCCTTAGGTATTCCAGAACAGTAGTGTATTTTTATGTTGCAGGTAAAATGTCATGCTGGCATAAGCACAATTTGCAGACACAAAGCAAAATGGTTTGCCATGAGTGATAGATAATTTGCTTCCCCACAGAGCAAGAAAGGCCTATCACAATCTCAAGATACTTATTCAACAAAAATGAGAGCCCATAAAAAGAAAATAATGACCAATGAATGAATGAGAATAAAATTACTTCTCAGTATTTTTAAGTATGTTCAGAACAGCCATTCCAAGGAAAATGTATGTGATACAAAACAGGACGTGCAAACTGGCCTGCACATTAACAAAATGAAAATTCAGTTCAAGTGAGAGAAGAAACCAGTTGCCCATATTTTCTCTTATGCAATACAAACTTAGCACTCTGGTGAGAAGACGCCAGTGAGTCTGATTACAGGATGTTCTTTCATTGACTATTATACTGAATGAATGGAAAAGGTATCACAATCCTAGAAACTATAGTCCTGGTTGACTTCTGCATTCCAGGTGCTCTTGCCTCCAGTAACTGGCCACTGAATCAAATTTCACACATTAGCCACACCCTTTTAGCCCCCTCAGAGGAAAAGAGAGTTACCTAACATTTTACATTTTACAAGACTGATACTGCTTGGCCACTACAGTGCTTAATGCCAAGCATACGGTATACACTAAGAATTGTGCTGACAACAGCATCCTGGAGGGTTCAGAGTGTACGTTAGGTAGGCAAAATGTGTGGGAGAAGAAACAAATCAGCTGGAAAATGAGCATTGGCCTGGGTGTGGGGTCAAGTCAGCAGTAGACTTTGTAAAGCATTTCTTAAAGAGCTTGGAAATGATTTACAGAGAGATTGTGCCTTGACAATTAATGGCAGAAAGAAGGTTTCTGTCAAGCTGCTCCCTACAACTGGAACCAATAGAATGAGAAAAGGGGGTGATATCAGATGAGTTAGTGTAGAATGTGAAAAGCACTGCAAATGTTAGCATCTGCTTGCAGAACAAAGATATGCTTTAAAACAGGGGTGGCCAACTCCCAAGAGACTGTGATCTACTCACAGAGTTTAAAAACTAGCAGTGATCTACCCCTTTTTTGGGGTTCAGGTCAAAGTTGTTGTTGAGTTTTTTTCAGGTAAAATGTTGAGCTTTTTTTAGGGGAGCCACAGTTGTTCAGCTTCTTTGGAGGGAGCCAATGATCTACCAGTGATCTACTTGTTGGACATGCCTGCTTTAAAACAAGGATGCATGACACTTCAGATATTCCCATCAGCCCCACCCCCTCCCTCAGCCAGCACAGCCAATGATCAGGGATGATGGGAGCTGTAGTCCAGAAACATCTGGAGGGCCACAATTTCCCCATCTCTGCTTTAGAATAAAGACTAAAGCTTAAGGTTGATGCAGACTGTGGCAAGAAGCCAGTACAGGTTTTCAAGGAGATGAGTGATGCATTCATAGCAATGGGAGGGAACAATGAAATGTGTGTTTTAGTTTATGTGCTGTGCCCAAAGCAACTCACAGCAAACACCAGCTTGCTACCAAAAGATGCAAGTACTGTATAGGTACCATACAGTATGGAAATACTAATACTTGCAAATTTACTGATTAATTTGCAAGCCCTCAAGTGATGCTATTGTCCTGTGAGATTCTCCTAAGAATCCAACAGCCTTGGAACAAGCACACTTGCCTTGTCTGCTTTGATAGAATTCTGGCAACATCCAGTATTTAATAAGCATGCAGGAGCCAAGTTGTGATTTCAGCCTGCATAACCACCATGGGACTTTCGTATTCCCTTAGTGAAGGTTATTGGGTTGTTGTTTTTAAGCATGGCTCAAACCCAGTTACAAGCGAAGCTCTTAAGTTTATGATATTTGTGATGTGTAGGAAGGAAAATCTGCTGTTGAGTCATAGCAGAATTACTTCAGTCAGCTATAATACAAAGACAGAACAGATTATCCACCTTCAGAGCTAGTATCTGGAGACACCTTGATGGCAACTGAGGCTACCCTTTGCAGTGACAAAACTCTCGCACATCTTTGAGAGGTGCCGATCAAGAATAAAGTGCCACAACAGGAGTGCCTACTTCTCCAGGAAACTTTCAGAGCCTCTGTTGCTCTCACTGTGGCCCCCACCTTGTTCAACAAGCTGTTCCCAAAATGTAGGGTATATATGGGAGTAGCCTTTAATGTGGTGTGAGATGCTGGAAGCAGAACAGGAAATCAAGATGCACACATGAACACGTGAGTGGTCATCCTGAAAGGCTCCTTGGATCCAGACTCCAGAGGACTTTTGGAGAAGGTGATTCTCCAGCTTGTGAAAGACTAACTTCCCATTTAAGGGCCATCTGGATATGCCCCAGGCATGTCAGCAAGGTATATTTTATTTTCAGCAAAGGTTATGTGTGTCACTCTCAAAGAGAATATATATCCTTGCAAAGCAAGATTCACAATGAGTCCAGAAGGGACATAATGCTTACATCTGCAACTGGAATTTATCCAGCACATGCTGTTCCAGAAGCATTTGTAATTAGGGCTTGGGACTAAGGGCCAGTTCACAAGTACTTGATTAAAAAAGGATGAGTGTGAACTTATCAGAATGTGCAACTGTTTCTGCGATCACAGATTTTGGAGGAAATGCAACCACAATTATCAGCATGTACAGCCGAGTTCACACTGACCTTTTGTGGTCTTGCACCAACACATGTAATCATGCGGAAGAATTTGATGTGTAAACTTGCCCTCCACAGAATTGTTTCTCTTCCCTGGTTATGCCCCCATGTCTGCTGCTTGCTTGCTTGCTTGCTTGCTTGCTTGCTTGCTTGCTTGCTTGCTTGCTTATAGCTCTCATATATAATATGGACCTGATCATCAGGACACAAATCACTTGTGAAACTTCATTGTACAACAGTCCTGTGAAGCAGATGACCCACCAGATGACCCACCGGGACCCACAAGTACTGTTATGTAAATGACATGGATGATGGGGGAATCATCTTTTTGCTTTTTGAAACTGCAGACCTTTCCCCCAAAAGGTGGTAGATTTCAAAAGAGCATGGGAATGTCCAGAACTAAAGTGTTGGTTATTAAGAAGCTCCTCACCCTCCTTTTATGGCCACTAAATCTTTCTACAAGCTTGCTATGCAGACATTGCCTATGAACAGCAGATAGCCCTGCAGGGCACAGTCCATTCATCACCTGGGAGCTCCAGTTAAAAAGGATTGAGCAAAAGTGATGAAAAAAGCACCGCAGCTCAGAGTAGACAATCATCTGCTAGATGTACAAGAGTCACCTGGTGTAAGGCAGCTGCACGTACCTCCGGAAAAAGCAGTAACAGAATTATTCAGAAGGCCCAGCAGAGGGAGTGCAACACTGTTAATTTCATGCACAGAGATGGTGGGTGGTTTCCTTTGAGTACTAAAAGCCAGAGAACACAACACATTTATGTGATAGGCAAAAAACGGCCACTTCCACAACCTGCTTAGCATGAAATAAATGTTAATACTACCTTGGTTACCCACAGATGATAATTCTATCACATTGCAGTGGTTTAAGATGAAAAGTATTTACAACTAAGCCACTTGAATGTGATATATATATATATATATATATATATATCTCCTGCAAAAGGCAGCTGCATACAGAGCTTCATTGCAGACGTTTTTCATACTGACAGACTGAATTGGCTTATTTTACTGAGAAGAAGAGATGTCAATGTTTTCTGCTCTGCTCTCCCTTCTGAGGCCATTATTTGTCTCCCAATTTCCTGTAGGCAGGCAATGGGCCTTTTGGACTGTTGTCTGAGCTGGCTTTCATGACACTGAATAAAGAACAGCTGAGGAATCGCCTCATAGGCATTTGCTGAGCAGCCAATTTCCTATCAACCAATCCGTTTTGAAGCAATGGGGAGATCTATTTTGCTTCCATTCCCAAAACGAGAGCAGGCACACACAATCAGGAATAAAATGGACATTTTGTCACCTAAAAATCACAAGAGGATGCTTTTCTTGCGTTCTAACAGTTTGTAAGGGATGGAAAATTTTCAGCATGGGATGTGCTACGCAGAGAAATGTGCAGTGTTCTAACCCATTGTGCTGCACATGCCTCCTCACTATCTAAACTCTAGCTTTAGGAAGGCAGTCTAAACAAATTCAGTTTTCAGCTTCCATTCCAAAGCTGACGAAAAGGACAAGCTTTAACCTGCAGAAAAAACAGCTCCTGCTGAAAGCATTTGCACATATTCAACCCAGTCCTGATACTTCACAGGGTAACAAGGGACATCTGATGCACTCTCTTTCTGACATACTTTCCTTTCCCCCTGAAATATACTCAGAGTCGAGTGTGGATTTCATGCTCTTTATTCAGCTCATAGTAGTGAGGAAGGAAAGTTTCCCCAAAATATCTGCTTTATATACATTATTTACACAATGGGTCGCACGTGATTGGCTAATTCTGGGATTCTCCTGTAGGCCAATCAGGTTGCGGATTCACTTCCACCTGGAGCTGGATTGGGTGGCTCCTGCGGACCAATCATACTGCTGCATTGTTCTAGGACCAAGCAGACTGCTGCATTCTGGACCCTATTGTTCTAGGACCAATCAGACTGCTGCATTTTGGATCCTATTCAACTCAGTACATAACACCCCCAAAGTTACCTTAGGAGGGGATACAGAATTAATTGGCTGGTTGGGGCAGAGCCGCTGGGCTAGGTTCCTGGCAGGTGAGTTTCTGTTGCTTACCAAGAGGGAAAGGGGCAGGGATGTTAGAGCAGTTCAAACACACCAACAGGGGCTCCACCCCACCCGGTAATCAGCTTTGGAGACCAAATAAAAGCAAATGCAGTATTAGTACAAAAATAAAAGTAGGAGCCATCATTCTTATTATCGTTAATTATATTCCCCGAGTTTGCAAACAGTCTCCCCTCATCATGTTGGCCATATCCAGATTTGCTTAGCTTCAGCAAAGTGGCTGCATCATGTGCCTTTGGATTGTACTCTGGAGTCATGCCACACTTGATCACTTCCAGCATCCTTGTTTCCAGGTGTCACCAAGGAGCCACCAGGCTACTTAATAGTACACATAGAAATACAGTGGTACCTCGGGTTAAGTACTTAATTCATTCCGGAGGTCTGTTCTTAACCTGAAACTGTTCTTAACCTGAAGCACCACTTTAGCTAACGGGGCCTCCTGCTGCCGCCACGCCGCCAGAGCACAATTTCTGTTCTCATCCTGAAGCAAAGTTCTTAACCCGAGGTACTATTTCTGGGTTAGTGGAGTCTGTAACCTGAAGCGTATGTAACCTGAAGTGTATGTAACCCGAGGCACCACTGTAGTACAAAAAAAGAGGACTCATCAGATGACTTCAGAAAGCAAGTAGATTCATGCCTCACATTTACCTTGGGAGACAGTTCCCATCTCTCAACCAGAGCATGTAGCTCTAAACTCCCCTGATGCAGACGAAAACAGTGGCCCACCCTATTCCTTCCCTCCCTCATCCTGTCATCCGCCTCTCCTTCACTAGCAGTGCAGTACATCCAGAACCCTGCTCCCCACAACCAGGAGGAGTGGACCAGGCTCATAGCGTTGCCTGCTACATCAGGGGGACTGTGGCCAAGATGAGAGATGGCAACCGTATCTTCGGAATTAAATCTGAGATGTGGACATGGTGCATATTTATAACAGGTTGTGAGGTGAGAACCCCATTGGGAGATGGCTAGTATGTTGCAAATCAGCAATTCCATGTGTTTCAGTAAACTGACAATTTCTATTGCCAATAAAGTTGCAAAACCCTCAATAACCTACTAAAAGGGTGTGGCCCTTTCCAGGACTGGTCCTCATCCTCCTTGTGAAGGGACAGGGTTGCGGACAGCTCAGAAGAGATATATTCACTATACAGTGGTGCCTCGCAAGACGAATGCCTCGCAAGACGGAAAACTCGCTAGACAAAAGAGTTTTCCGTTTTGGAGGTGCTTCGCAAAACGAATTTCCTATGGGCTTGCTTTGCAAGACGAAAATGTCTTGCGAGTCCCTGCGGGGGTTTTTTTCCTCCCCCCCCCTTTTTCTAAGCCGCTAAGCCGCTTATCCGCTAAAAGCCGCTAAAAGCCGCTAAACCGCTAATAGCACTAATCTGCTAAGCCGTCAATGGGCTTGCTTCGCAAGACGAAAAAACCGCTAGACGAAGAGACTCGCGGAACGGATTCTTTTCGTCTTGCGAGGCACCACTGTACACTAGAAGTAGGTGTGCAGAAAATAGATGCATTTAAAATAGCAAGTGACTATTTCCTGCTGTGACAGGATAAAGGCCGTTTCACCATTATGTTTCAAATGTGTACACCTACGATTCTTTTAAATGTATGGCGAAATAGGTAAAGTGTGGTTTTGACACTCACCCACACTAACATGTTTATTATACTTAATTCAGCTATTTGGGGAAACACTTTTTATTGCAGAAAACGAAAGGCTAGTCTCGTGTCAACCAGCTTACATTATTTCAACTTCAGAATCCAAAATGCTGTGTCTCAGTAATATCTTCCAAAACTTCGGGAAATTGAATTGGTTTGTGGGCTATCTGCCAGCGTTTCTATCAAGAGAGTAAAGCAAGGTTGTATTTTAACACCTGCTGTTTAAACTTTGCATAAACGATACAGTTCAGGAGCTTTCTTCTCTCCCCCCCCCCCGCCCCATTGGTGATCAAAAAATCCCAGTGCTTCTTTTTGCAGCTGATATAGCTCATTATCTCAAGTATGGCAAGGCTACTTTCCAAATTTGGAAACTTTAATCAATTATAGTAAGGCCAAAGTGATGCAGTTTGCCAAAAGGCATAAGCAACATAAATGTTTCTTGGTCATTTAATCAAACATCAGTAAATTAAAATTTTAGGGTTTTTTTGGGGAAAATACCGCATACCCATTTAGACCAAATAAAAGTTTCATCTGCCCATTCATTGGGGGCTTTAAAGTCACTTTATTTCAGCAAGGGTCATTGCTTGCTACAACCATGTTTTTGCTGATAAAATGGTATCTGGGCAGCAATCTACGGTAGTCCTAAAAGAGATAAATTTGATACAATTCACATTGGTTTTGTGCATATTGTGGTTTCATATAGTCTACTTGGTGCATTACCTAGAAGCAGCTCTTCCTTCTGTAAAAGGACACATAAATAATTCATCCTAAACTAGGTGGAGGGGGGGCGGACTTCCAGTAGTATCATGTCAATGCCTATTTTAAAAATACAATTTTTAGATCTGCAGCATTAAGAAGGCTGGGCATAATTTGGGAACTGTTTGATGCTATTTAAATTCTCTTGTAAAATAATCTCAGGATGTGTCTGCTCACAAGATCCATGAAGAAGATGCCCAAATAGATTGTGAATACATGAAGAATTCAAAGTCTGCAGTTTCATATGCCTCTTGCAGATACCATCAGGAGGCATCTTCCACATGATGTAAAAGTCAGGCACTTATTGTAATGACACCTACCCTTTGCAACTTTCTGTATTAGGCAAGCACCATCTCGGTTGTCTTTTTGGAATACATTCAAGGCTTTCCTTTTTAAACAAGTATTTTAAGGGGAGATTATTATCTTAGTCTGTATCCATACTGGATTTGAAATGGTTTTTATATTTTGCTTTGGGATGTTTCATAAATGAAAAGAAATTGCTGGGGGGGGATGTACTCACTTCACATTTCAAACAATGGCCAAATAATACCTGACAGGTCTTTAAAAAAAAACAACAACAACAAAAAACACAGGCAAAGAATAATCTTTGTGTATGCACCCCAAGTCGACAATATCACTGTATTTTGTATTGCTATTTCTGTAACTCACATAACAAAACATACGGATAGGGTTTTTGTTTTCCTTTTTAGTTTCCTAGAAGGTAAATCAGATTATTTTAGAACTAAATATGTTGCTGTAAACATGCTGATTACCTGTAAGGGTATCTCTATTAAGAAGCAGCAAGAAAATTGGGAGCCATCTTTCTAATTCAAAACAGTGATTGATTTTGCTTTCAACGCCTTGGCAAACAAGTGACATTTGCAACATTAGCTTTAGTGATCTGAATTTTGAAATTTTGGGTTGCTTTGTTTACATGTATCATGTATGGGATTTCGATTGTAAAGGGGCATTGGCTATAAAAACACAGATGGCTTGGCATTGTAATATAGAATACCACGTAGCTCAAAGCCTCAGCTGTGAACATTCCATAAAAGCTTTCCACTTTCTCCCTAGAGCAGCTTCCAAGTGTGCTTGGGGGATGAAGGAGAAAACCACAAGAACCCAGGCCTGCCTCACCCAGACTTGGCAAAGCTGGCCGAGCTTTTTTCTGCCCCGCCTGCCAAGTCACTCCAGTTTCTGATGCTTTGCATTCTTCTCCTCGGACACGTTGCCACCCCAATTGTCTCACCGCTCGTCCAACATTCCATTATTTCGGCATCACACACTGGGCTTCCCTTTGTCCTGATGATTAAGTAGCAGAAGACCAGTAAGTGGAAGCAGGTGACTGAACACTTGGCTGTTTGTTTTTGGCCTAGCTGACATACCGAAGGCTGGATGTTTAAAAATAGATGCGAAGATGCTGAGTTTGCTGAAGATTCATGCCAAAGTCACATGAGACTCCTGCCAGAGACAGCAGATCTTCCCCAAGTACCAAATTTACAAAATATAAATAGTCAGTATTTGGCTCTACCCCCAGGGTGACATTTGAGCAGCAGCTGAAGGCTTATCCTAACAGCACACTCTCTGTGATTAGCGATGTCTGAAAACAAAGTTCTTTAGGACTATCCCCTATTGTTGGGCTTGATTATGCCTAGGACTGAGACATCGAAGCTGACATCACTGGAAGGCCAAACTCTCAAAACCATCTCAGGGCAACATGACAAAATACTAGAAGGGTTCTGACCTGACTGAAGATGGCAGATTTGCTTATTAAATCTATCAATATCAAGGCCATGGAAGCTGCATCTCAAGTATCCAAGGAAAATGGCCCGCTGTATTATGGAATTCAAGAATGAATCAGAAAATTCACAGATAATAATAATCATTGCATGTTAAGCACGTTAATCTAAGGTAGTACAGAAGACTGTTCTGGTTAACTAGGGCTCCTTCAGGAGCTGTAAGGATAAATGTGAGCATTTTAGCTTATTTCTTATTTAGCAGGTTTGACCCAAGCAAGAAGCAGGGCTAGATGCCAGAGAGAGAAAGCAGCAAAAGGAGAGAAGATCTGTTGTAGATAGTTCTTTACTAAAACTATTTCCTGGCTTATGATTATACGGAGAACATTACAGGAGTCATAAGATGTGAAACTCATTGGGCTGAAGAAAAACCAGTGCACCTTTCAAGTCTCCTCTCTTCTTGTTTCCCTCCTTTCCTTCCGTGAGCAGCTATTTAGATCTTAGCCACCTTGGTCAAAGTCCAAAACTCTGTCCGTTACACTGGCTCTTCAATTCACAAGGTCCAAAGTAGAAAGAATAAAAGAATCAATGTCTAATTTTTAGTACTTCTTTTGAAGCAGAGAATAAAACACTACTGCAGGTCAGATGTTACTTGTTTCTAGAACATAGTATACAAAGTGGTTTACAACTGTTATCACTAACAGTAATCACATAAATCTGAGCAGTATTGGGATATGACTGTCCTTCAGGTCAACAACTGAACTTCATGGCTGGCCAGTGATTTGAATTAGAGACTCGTGTAGCAAAATGATTTCCACTCTGCAACACTGTTCCTTCATAAAATAATGAAGTCAAAAAGAAATAGTGGTTATGTCGCGATGCTGAAGAGCTCAAAATAACAGCTTGAGTAGTCATTGAGTTAAAAGTTTTATTCATTCAACATCTCACATTACAAATATTTAAAAATTATATGCATACTGGTATAAATAGTCATTTGCAAACTATTTAATAACATTAATTTTCCACTAGCACTTCAACAAATGAACTCTCTTAAAAAAGAAACTTGTGTTATAACTTAGAGTAGAACATACAAAAATATGAACTTAATGTGAAAATGACTTTAATAAAAAATGAATTACCCTTATTTAAAATGCTATAATAAATACTACAACCTCCCCATACACAGTAAAAACTATATGGAAATTCAGCCAAGTAGTACAAGTAACTGACATACTTAAATAACTTTTCCTTCTGATAATATGAGCATTACATCGGGGGAAAACATATTAGGGATTAGTAAAAACTAGACACCCACTTGCTAAAAGTTTCACTTCCAAAAAATATAACAAAAGAATCTGATGAAAATTATAAAAACTAATTATACTTTAAATTTTAAAAATATAAAAAATAAAACAGTTGAATACAATATTGTCCCAATTCTTACAATGCTATCAATCACAGTAGCTTTAAAATAAGATAATAAAATAAAGCAAATGACCAAAACCTCTTTTATTCCTTTTTTTAAAAAATAATCTCAAATTTACATTAGTAGAAAGATTGATTTCTGATTCTTTTCTTTAGAAACACCAGCAAGAAAGAGGATTTACTAGAACAGTAGAAAATGACATTTTTAAATGTCTGCAATTAAAAACAAAGAATTACACTGCAAAGATCTTCCAGAAGTCTGAAATAAGTATTGCACATAACTTGAAGTTAACTTGCCACAATTCATCACATTCAAGTTTTAAATCACCTTTTAAAACAGAAGGCTTTAACTCTTCAAGAAACAAAAAAGGGGTGAATTATCAAGTCTTTCCAACAGCATCCTTATAAAACACTAAAGTCATTCACTGCAAGTTTTAAATTTGCTTTCTGCAGAGGTCTGTGTATGGAGAAGTAGATACTATATACCAAAAAAGCACGGGGCAGTGGGGGTTCCTTTACATATAAAATAATCAGAAACACTTTATTTTACATTGCAAAAATAACCATGTAATTACTCTGTAACTACATTGTAAGTACATGGCCAGTGCCATGCTTGTGAGAGAAAATGACATGCTTGTTTACACCCCTTTAAATAAAGTGATACCCTAAGATTTTAAAACTAATTACATGTTAGTTATGCTTGGAGTGACATGGCAACTCCACCCTCCCATGTAATCAGAAGGACATATTATATTAGCACTATCTAGAGTACAGAGTAATATAGATAATCATTTATGCCCTGTAAATTGAAGTGTAACCAAATAATCTGTAAACACGCTTTTCACACAATCACCACAAGTGAATATTAGTAGAATAACATTTTTCTTTTAATATTAGTCATGCATACTAACATTACATGCCCACCACTGGGCAGGCTTGGGTTTATTTCCTTACATATGATTTAAAAGAGCAGACACATCTCTGCAAACACCTAACATCAATTTGTTAAGATTAAAAATGGCTAAACATTCACCAAAAAACATCTGCATTTGTGTATTACTTTTAAAAACCTATTAAGAAGCGGTAGACAATTTGGGATGTTACTTTTAACTTCTACTCTATGCTTATGCATTAAATTTCAAGGGTCTAAAGACAAACTCTCTCATTTGTCACTTTCATGCTTTTTAAAAATTTCTTTTTAAGTCTCAACTTTACATATAAGTATTTTTTTTTTAAATTATATGTACACCAAATACCTGGTGCTGGGCTAAAGATGTTTAAGCAACATGCTTTCTTTTCTCTGCAAATTCTAAAATAGCATTGCCAGTGCACAACATCCATAATTCAAAATGTATGCAGAGCACTGAAATGTATAAAAAGCAGAATATAAGAAAATAAAATTTATTAAAATTATTTATATTAAAAAATGAAGTATATGAAGATCTCTCAGTAATAAAAGTACAAAAAGCTACTCTTTGCAATATGAAAAATTGAGGTATTGCATAAAGAGATATCCCGTCAGTGAAAAGTGTGCCTAAAAATGCTCACTGTTGGAAAAACAAGATATACAAAAGTAGTGCATAACAAATATACATTATGTGCATGACAAAATAAGTTAGCTACAAAAACACTGTACCGAAATTCAGCAGGTCATGTACAAAGGGAAAAAAATTATTATTCAAAGCTACTTCTCAAACAGTGTTATTTCTTGTAATGGTAACCCATCTCACCTGTTCACTGGGTAGGATCGGCACAATAAGACACCCCAAGCCACCTACAAGCATTTAAAAAAATTAAAACGAATATTCCAACTATAATTATGTACTTCAGAGAAAAAGGTCCCTGACAGTCTACAAAAGAGCACTCTCCATTTGCATTTACTGTTGTCAATATTTGCAGGGATTTCATTAAAAGCAGCTCCCTTTCTCTACTTGACGAGTAGACAGCAAATGTCTCCATTTTGACCTTTGGAAAATAACAAGGTATGTTTTATGTGTTGAAAATCAAAACTGCTTCTCAAAGATAATTGGGGAGGGGGAAGGAAAGGGGAGGGAGAGGGCTTACAGAAGAGATTTGCTTTTTTTTGTCTGTAGCTGTGCTAAGGCAAGTCTTTGGTTTAAGAGTCTATGGTGGTACCATGCCAGTTCAGATTGCCAATGGACTGGGTTGTTTTGCACACTGCTACAAAATCATTTCTTAAGAACTGAACTCATTCACTCCTATCAATTTTCTCAGCTTTACAGAGCTCAAGTGACTATTATCAAACTAACCAACACCACCCTGTGCTTTAGCTTTAACATCTACTGTGTTCTCACTTATATGGTTCAAACAACCCATGCATTTCTCAGCAAGTTGGTACATTAGAGCCCTGGAATTCTTTATTTTCTGTGCTAAGTTCCAAAAAGAATTATTTATTGAGATTTTCTTACTTGCTCTCTGCTGAAAGACAAGCATATTCTTCTTTGCCAATATGCAATGCATATTCATTCAACCAACAGTGCATAACATCCTTGGAAACAAACTTCACTTTGTCCCTCTTATGCTTTTGATGATCCAATTTCATTCGGAGATTAAAACACATTTACATCCCAGAGTAAGCCCAGTAAGTAGCCAAATTTTGATCTGTGTAGTTAGAATGAATTACTAGTGTCTTAGAGGCGGGCAGGGGAGGTGGGAATCAAAATCATAATCTTGAGGTATATCTTTAGGTTCTTGTATTTCACGTCAAAATGGAGAGCAAAGGCTGGC
The DNA here is from genome assembly GCF_964252035.2 of Podarcis erhardii. NCBI lineage: Eukaryota > Metazoa > Chordata > Lepidosauria > Squamata > Lacertidae > Podarcis > Podarcis erhardii. The sequence continues at coordinate 53,279,149 of NC_138498.1, read as the reverse complement.
CCCTGATTAACATTAGTAAATTAGGATATAGAGTTCTATATAACCATCAAAAATAAAATCTATACATTTGTTCTTCAGGAGAGGACATGCCAGTTCACTAGTTGTCATTACTTTAGCTTTGGTAGGATTTCTAGGGCTGTATTCTGATAATGAAGTTTCTTCTTTAAAAATAATAATAATAATATAACAACAACAACAGCAACAACAACAACAAAGAATAAGTGCACTCCCCACCCACCCCCAGTAGTAAATTGACCCAGGATTTACATTCAGGAACTTTTAAAATGTGATTGCTTGGATGAAGAACACAGATCTAAGCTCTGCCTACTCAATTAGTAAAAGTTTGAATGTGGTGGGAAGTCGGAGGCACGGTGAGAAACACGTACTGTGCTAAAAAAATAGCTTCGGAACCCTTAAATAAAACATTTAACTTAATGCTGCTTTAAACCTTGCTCATGCATTTTTGTTGCTTTAAACATGCTCTTTCCTGTTACTAGGTTAACGGCTAACTGTTTCCATTGCTATAAAATCATAGGCGGCAAGAAAACAGGCTTCCCAGAGGTTTGGGCAGGGAAGGGGAGAAGGAAGGGTGGGTTGGACAAAGTGTCAGAATAGATTCATAGTGTTCCTATCTCATGATTACTTTTCATAAAAGTATTCTATTGATTTTGTTATTAGCAATAATTTAATTAAAAAACAAAATACTCTATTGTTTCATTTCTCTTCTCTTAATATTGTTCTCTCTTCCTTCAAGAAAAGATAGCAGGAAAGCAGTGTCCCCCCGGGTAACTAAAGGTAAGAGAACCTGGTTTCCATGCACTGTGTTATCCATATGAATAGCAGTTCCCAATACAGTTTAATGACAAGATTCTACAAAATACCTATATGATTATAGGTCATTCTTTTGTTACACTATTGTTAAGTTACAGACTACAACAGTAGGACATGCTATCTTGAATAAGAGAGAAGAGGAAGGGAGGGCATGGGAATCAGGATAACAGAAGAGTGCACTTATTTTGAGGCCTGCATATGAACACGCTGCAGGAATCACTTAATTCCAGCGGAATGAAATATGTCTCGGGCGATCTCCTCCCTCTTTCACCAGGGGCTTGTGGAATTCCCTGCCAGCGCGTGAATGGATAGCAGCCCAGCAATATTCACAGTAATACTGCAGACAGGTAACGTTAGCACAGAAAAATGGAGCGAATTTTCCACCACAACGGGCCCCCTGACATTCATCACACAGCTGATCATCCAAGACATATGGCTTAACTTCCACCTGTGTTAAAAGAAGGAGAGAGAAAGTTTACACTGCTAGAGTGTCTTCTGTGTAGATTACTGCAATCTAACTGTTAATACAGATGCCTCAATGAATATTCCACTGTGCCTCAAGAAAACCTCAATTGGAGCAGAGCAAGGATCCAACTAGCCGGGCATCCTGTTGCCAGCAATGGACAACCAGATGCCTCCAAGAAACCTACAAAAAGGGCAGGAAAGCTATAGCTTTCCCTTGTTATATGTCCACCAGTAATTTGGTTTTCATAAGTTGTTTATTATTTATTAAGGTTATTGTTATTACTTTTATTAAAATTTGTATACTGTCTATACCTGTAGGTCTCTGAATGTGGAGTTTGACACAGTGGTCAGAGTTCTGGACTAGATCCTCAGAGAGATGGTTTCAAATTCCCACTGAGGCATAAAGCTTACTGAATAATTCTGCACAAGTCACCTTCTTTGAGTCTAACCTAGCTCACAGGGATGCTGTGAGGATAAAATTGAGGGTGCGAGAATATATGCTGCCCTGAGATCCTTGGAGGAAGAGCAGGATGAAAATACAACTGCTACTGCTATTATTAATAATAAATATTTTACTAATTGATGCTTAAAGTTATCCATAAATTTGCCAAACCCGCTTTTAAAGCAATCCCTGCTAGTGGTCACCACCATATCTTTGGAAGCATGCTAAGAGACACCATTTTTGTCCCAATAATTCTTAGGATGCTTGCACATGTTAAGAATTTGTTTCGTTTTATGCAAGACACACCATTAAGTAAGTGATGTGTAAGGCAATAATTTGGCAAGGGAGAAAGAAAAGGGTATTTTGATTGTGCTGAAATGTTTGATCAAATTATCATATTGGGGGAGTTCTGTGTTGCTGGTTAAAAAAGTATTTGTTCCTATTTGGCAGCATGTCAAGTCAATTTTGATCATGTGAAAGTATTTTTTAATTAAAGTTACTGAGGTGCCCCATAAGAACAAGAGATTGAGGAGTTTTACTGAAATAAAACCATTTAATATTTGCTTAAGCCTCAGCACTGGGAAGAGACCATGGAAACAACACAAGAAGGGATATCTGTGATTGGATCTCTTCAGGATTGTTGGTTTTATTCTAAAAGGCCTGATTTGGATCTGGAATACAGCACAGGGAGAAAAGGCTTTAATTCTCCCCACCCACACCCCAATGCCATTTTCTTAATAGCTATAGGGTGGGGTGGGGGAGCAATTTTGATTATTTGCCATGCAAAGCAAAACATACAGTAACCATATGTCAGGTTGATGATAGTATTAGGGGGACAATCTGAAGCGGGGAAAAGGACAAAAATTGGTCTTACCATGAATTTCTGTTTAAAGAGTGGACTGACAGACATTCGGTTAACAGGATAATTCCTCCAGTTAATGAATGTCCACCAGTCCACTCATGCAAATATGGAGGGGAAGAGGTGCTTAAAAAAAAAAATCCTCCCACCACTGCCTGATTCAGTTTCTTCCCCCAACTAAATTTACTATTAAAAAGGGGGTCAGTTCAATCATGGATCTTGTGTCATCTTGTCTATTTGCACCATTTCAAGGATTTTAAAAATAATTGAATGTTGAACATCACTGTTTCCTAACCAATGTTAAGAAGTGTGAATAAACAACCCCTTATTTCATTGAATATGTTTTGGACAGAAATATATTTCAGAGGCTGTAGTGATATTTGCTTTAAATTGAGTTTTATAAAAACGTGTGTATGAGTCTAGATTTTCACACAAAAAGAGAGACACAACATGATTCAGATATCTTCACTGACTACAGTACACACTGATTGTCTGGATTTGCCACACAAATGGGTGCCACTGTTATCACCAACTGTGGTAGCCCGTACTGAATGTGAGGGGGCTAAATTTAGATTTCCTCCCTCAGGGGAAAAACCCCTCTTAGCTGACTGGTGCTGTTAAAACTGACAGTGGCTGCATCAGAAGCTGTCTTGCAAATCTGGCTTGTTTGGAAGTCATTAATCATAGTCCCTGCTTCACATGTAACAGGAAACCATGGTCTGCTTTTACCACTCATGTGAAGAGTAGTACAAAATGACAGCAAAGGGCATATCCTAGTTTATTAAACTGGGATCTGATTGTGCAAAAGTGGCATGTTTGACTTGCATCTGTGGCTCCATTCCCCAAGGGGGAAACACACACACATATGCAGGTTCTAGACATGGAAATTCAGCAAGGGGGGCAGCTTTTATGCAAAGGGGACTCAGTCTAGAAAGGATCTGCATATGCCTAAATCTGCTGGAGGACATGGACAGGAATGTTTTCATTTCCTGCTCAAATTTCAGGTATGTTTTGCTAGCAACAGTAAATCTAACCTGTATGCCATTACTGTGTATGAGAAATTGAAACATGACAGCTCTTCTAAACTCGGAGAAGGACCAGCCACCACAAATCAATATGCACAATTTGCTCAGTTGCTTTTTCTCCCTAAAAATCCAATCAAGTAAATCATGGTATTCAAATTGCTGAGTCACAAAACCCCAGAAGAAAACATGTAAAATGGCTAAGAAACAGTAAAACAATACAACAGTGACAGAGCTGGCTCACAAGATCTTACACCACAACAAAATACTGCCTGTTCCTTAATCCTAACTCTTTCTTCCTCACCATGTGAATGACACAGCACAATGAAATTATCAGAAAATATCTGTCTGACATTAACCCAGAAGTAACTGCAAGGGTGGTTGAGTTTTTATCAATAGTATCTCTAAGAGTGGTGAATAGCACTATTTAGCAGGAAGAAACTCCAACGAAAATTCTCATTATTACATATTTTTACATGGCTGTTTATTTGTATATATTTTAAAATTTTATATGTGGATGTTTTATGATGGCCTATATTTGTAATGCCTAATAAAGGTCTGGCAAAGTAAGGAAGGATGACAATGAGCTACATACAGGGAAATATGGACATTTGTGGCAAAGCTATTTTTGCTTTTGTTGGCATGTGCTGTGAACATATGTTATTAAGAAGCTAGCACTAACATCAACATAAAATGATGATTGCATATTGTTGCTGTGTAACCTGCACTGAATTAAAACAGGACTTGGAGAAACACAAATTCTGTAGAAATGAATGCAAATAGTGCAGCAGTTTGCATTCTACTTTCATAAACCAATTGACCATTCTACTTCCAGCACATAGGCAGGGGTGAAAAAGAGGCCAACAGCAAAGCAAGTCATGCAGAGGTAACAGGATAACATTAGGAACACAGGCTTATGCTGTGCTACAGGAAATTTCTCTGAAGGGAACAACAGTTTTAGAAGGTGCCAGAAGGCATTAAAAAGCCAATGTTAAACTAGATCCCCCCACCTCCGGATCTCTGGGATGATGGAGGGGGCTTTGTAGTATAGCTTTTTTATGTGTGGTATGGCTTTTTTATGCATGTATGCTAGGAATACAGGGAAGATAATATTTTCCATTTAATACAACATTTTCTCCTGCCACACACGGGCACTTATATGGAAATAAACCCATGAAAGAATGCTGAGTAATACACAGAATGTGCTCTAGCCCTTACCCGTTTATCTATCTCTCCATGTTGCAGCTGAACAAAGCGGGCACTGATAGCAGCTATGTAACTCTGTTGATTAGAAAATGCAACACGCCCAGCTCCTTTTGGGTACTTCAGCTCAGGATCTGTGTCAATTCCAGCATAGCAAACTCCTCCATACAGCCGGTCCATTATCATTGCAAGCTCCACTAAAATAAAGTAGTAACAAACGATTTACCCAGATATTTTATATACATACTTCTCTTTCTAGACCCTGGGCAAAAGCATGTTTATTTGTACTCTTGTATCTGGAAATAATTGGAGTGTCAGCAAAAGTTAAATTTAGCAAGCACTGGCATACTTCTACAATAGAAATAAGGACACAATGTTCTCTCACAGCAGTAAGGCAGCTTGGATAGAATCAACGAGCCACTGCACTTGTTTTTGCATACCATACCTGCCCGTAAGGGTCGTGGAACTCCTCCTACAAAAATGGTTTTCCGCGGATCTAGAGGCTGTGAGCCATCCATCACAAAGTCACTATCGCTAAGATTCCAAGGCCGGATTTGAACCTACAAGCAGAAGATGAGACTTTACCACTCACAATTCAAGTTGACAGCCGAATTATCCCACCACCACCCTGCCCTGCAGCATGCACATCATTAAGATGTTACAACAACAGTGTTTCCTGCATGTCACATCCATGGGATTTTAGAGGCTACTTTCCTAGCAATCATTCTTATCTAGTCAAGCAATAACAAAGCCAGGTTTCACATATGGAATTTCTGAAGCAGGAGCAAAATAGGCTACCAGGGTGGAGAAAGGGCACTCCTCAAGGAAGCAGCTTGCACAGTCCACACGTCTGTCTAAGAAAGATGGACCACCATGTCCTTTACTCAGATATGGCTCAGTCATCACAACAAACTTCTGTCCACACATTAAATTATTCAGAAGTGAAGGACTGAGGGGAGGGGGGTGTACTGTGTGTGTGTGTGTGCGCGCGCGCGCGCACACACACACACACACGAGTGCATTACTTGTGACAAATGGGCTAGTCCCAGCGTTTCCCTAGAACACATAAAGAGCCACATCCAGGCAACTGTAAAGCATCTTGCTGTAACCTCCAGTCAGCTGGTTGATAGTTATAGCAAGGCCCATTGAAGTCTATTTGAAGACATGTTTGGATTCATACTGAAGTGGGAGTTAGATCTCCGCTTGTGAGAAAATATATTAAGTGGGTCATAGAATAGGAGGGTCTCTTTGGGGATGGGGCTATGCTGGAGATCAGATATGAAACATGTGGGATTTGGCCCCAAATCAGGTTAGTAAAGACTAGCCAAGTTTGGCCTAATGCCTACTATTCTATATTCTGGAATAATTATCTTGACCCTAACCCAAAGAATAGTGCACATTTATTGAAAAATAATGGTAGTATGTGCTCACGTAGAAAGAAAGCATGTATTGCCAACCTATGCCTTGTGAAAATGTAGCACTTATGCACCCAATTTCTGTGTCCATCTTCTTCCAAATTACACATACCTGACAATTCCACTTACCGGTTTGTCTTTAATTGTGGGACTGGAAACACACAGATAGAGTTTTCCATCCTCTTCAATGCATGCATCAATCAAAGCCTGCACAGAGCTTTCATCTTGGAACAGCAAAAATGCATATCCTATGTAGATAAAGAAACAGAGGCAAGCATTGCAAAAATTCTGTAAGATTCAGAGCGTTGAAGTTATCTACTTAGGCTCCACGTAACCAAGAGAAAGACCATAAAGGTAAAGGTACCCCTGCCCGTACGGGCCAGTCGTGACCGACTCTAGGGTTGCGCGCTCATCTCGCTCAAGAGGCCGGGAGCCAGCGCCGTCCGAAGACACTTCCGGGTCACGTGGCCAGCATGACGAAGCTGCAACTGGCGAGCCAGCACCAGCGCAGCACACGGAAACGCCGTTTACCTTCCCGCTATAAAGCGGTACCTATTTATCTACTTGCACTTAGGGGTGCTTTCGAACTGCTAGGTGGGCAGGAGCTGGGACCGAACGACGGGAGCTCATCCCACCGCGGGGATTCGAACCATCAACCTTACGGTCAGCAAGTCCTAGGCACTGAGGTTTTACCCACAGCGCCACCCGCGTCCCCACAATTTGTTCATAGAGATGAACAAATCCTTAGCCCATATTTAGGGAATATGAAGATTTTTTTGGAGAAGCAGTTGGAAAAGCACTGATCTAAACAAATTGCTTTTATTAATAAGAGTGGGAGCAGGCTACAAGAGCCAAAGCTTCCTACATTTCTTGGCCACAACTTCAATGGCAAACTCCCTATACAGTGTATGTTGTAACACATAAGCTTTTGTCATTCAAAGTGAAAGATTTAAGTAGAACAAGGAACAGGGGGTGAGGGGAGAGAAGTTAAAGCAAAGATGGAGAACCTATGGCTCTCTAGGAATGGTATTCAACCAAGTTTAATTCAAACTGGGCCTATTAAAATAAATTGCCATAACTTAGTCAAGCTGATTAATTTCAGTGAATCTACTCTCAGTAAAGTGTAGCTGAACACCCCCCCCCCCCAGATGTTGGGCTACAGCTTCTATTATCCCTGACCACTGGCTATGCTAACAGGGGGCTAATGACAGTTGGAGTCCAGTAACATTTGGAGGGCCACAGATTCCCTGTTTCTGGATTAAATAAACCAAGTAATTTACTGAATGGGAGCAGAAATAAAAATAATCTTAAACTATGACTAAATAGAGCACTCTTATCTACAGCCCAACTAAAGTATTCAAAGTACAGCAGGGTCTTAGAGCAATAGCAGCAATGAAGAACAATTTCAAACAAACAAAAGGCACAGAGAATAATACTAAAAAAAGAGAAAAAGAATCCATAATCTGCAACCTTACTGCACCCACATAATAGGAAAATATTGTGTGCCTTAGTGGATTGTGTTGGGCTTGAACCAAGAGAGCCAGGTTCAAATCCCAGCTCAGTTGTGAAGTTCAATAGGTGAAACAAGATGTCACCAGATCACAGTTAACCTGCGCTCTTCTGAGGAAGGACGGGACACAAAGTGTAACATATAAAATACTAAGTGTTACCTTTAGGAGGAAAATAGGACTTGCTTTCAGCCTTGTGAGGCCAATCCACAATCAAAGGGCCAAAGCGGCGAAAGCTAGCGGTGATCTCATCTGCAGGTCAGAGGGAAAAGCAAGTATTAAAACACCACATCATACAGTGATTTCAGGTAAGTTGGTAATAACACTTTGGTCTAGCCTACAAGTATTTTCTGTAATGCTAAGGGACAGAGAGCTGATGATGTTTTTATTGTTTAAAGGGAGGGCTTGACAAGTCAAAACATATGTCTAATAATGAAGAAAACAGTTCAGATACTGAAGCTGTGTGTTTTAGATTACAAATAAAGATTTGCAGCAAGCCACTCAAAGGAGCGAAATCACTGAACCTAAACAGCTACCAGATCCTAGCTTCAGGCATTCTCCCACAGCTAGCGTGCAGAGTCTGAATCAGAGTGCTGAGCAGTCTGCTCTGCAAGCTGCTTTGCAAAATGCTGGGAGAAAGAGAAAAGAATATCACACGGTCTAGTCATGCCTGCTCACATCACATGCTTATGCCACATCTGTGCACATTATCTGAGCTTGACCTCCGACTAACTTTGGCAGGGCTTCTAGAAAGCAGTTATGTAATAGCCATAGAGACGAGGATGCAGACAGTATGCACAGAACACATTAACAGAAAGCAATTGCTGCAGCCATTTCAAAGCCTCCTTCCATTTCAAAATTCAGATCAGGTGACTTACATACTGGCTAATATTACACAAATCTAACTACTGTACTGCTCATGCTAACAACAGCAGATAGAGAATTCTTAAAGTCAGTCTAATTTTAAAACAAACTCATAATTAAAGCTATTTAAAGGAAGAAAATTTAGTGTTTCTCTATAACACAGTATCTGAATAAATAAAATATATGTGATCTACCCACTTCCATTCATTTACTATTTTCCTTAAATCCCTCTCAAACTATCCTCTGGATTTCAACATGTGTCAGGATTTCTTTTCCCAAAAGCAAATGATCTCTGACCCAGTCACAAGCCTCCCAGATACTTTCATGTGCATGCAAGCAACAGAGGTGCTAAAGAGATATTGGGACATTGCTTGCAGCTTACTAAGAACTGTTTTTCCAAATTAACAGAATTTGAAAATAGTATTTTAGGGTTAGCTATCCCAAAGAAAGTAATGTAAATTATTGTTTAAAATGAGGCATTATTTTGTTCTTATAACTAATTATCTAGAGGGATCTATTATTTATTTCAGTGTTTCCCAACATTGGGCCTCCAGCTGTTTTTGGACTACAACTCCCATCATCCCTAGCTAGCAAGACCAGTGGTCAGGGATGATGGGAATTGTAGTTCAAAAACAGCTGGAGGCCCAAGGTTGGGAAACACTGATTTATTTATTATCAACTAACTGCCTTCTACACAAATGTTTCAAGGCAATGCACAATAAAAATAGCAAAAAGCATTTAAAAACAACATATATATTTTAAAAACCAAAACCAACCATGAACAATACAAAATAGATACCCATGGCAGAGACCCATTCAGCTAAAGAAACTCACCCATGGTTGTCCATCTACTTAAACCCTGTTTTCAAATGAAAGCCTATACTGCAATAACTCTCACCCTATTAGGCACACCCCCAACAGTGTTAATTATGCTTAAAACAGATTTGAGGTGTAGGGATAATTCATTCCCCCAGTGAAATATACAGTGGTTACAAAAAGGCAGTGCCTTGTGTATTGCTCCCTAAAACAATCGTAGCACTGCACTCCACTTCTAAGTCAGACACTGATCTAAATTTGTGCCTGTATTAATGGCTTTAACATAAAGTCTTAAGCACAGCCATCTCCAAAATAAAAGACCTTCATAAAGAGTTTTATGATGTCATTCAACATAATATGCAACTAACGGAACTAGATGGAAAGAAAACCTATTGCATGAGCTGTCCAGCTCATAACTCCTTATCCTCACAGTTCATAACCCAGCAGCTTGCATATTTGGCAGCTCATAGTTTAGGTAATTATTTTCACAGCGCCCCCCCCCCCCAAAATTGCACATAGCCAAGACATGAGGGTCCACCCCTCCCACGTGTCACAATTAAGCCTTGGCCCTTATGGTTAATGTGGGTATTCTTGGCTATACTGATGTCCAAGTATACCTTCATCAATATCAGGTGGCAAACCACCTACAAACACCTTGCGGGAGTACCGTTCCACTCGCTCGCCATTCTGGTGGGAAAAGCAGTGTGGTGATCCCAAGCCACTATGGAGCGTCTGATCCCCACGTCCATCATCCAAAAACCCATCTTCCATTGGGAACAGTGAAGACTGACCTACAATGGAAAAGAGGAGGGAAATGCAAAACATACTAACAGAAGAAAATTCTATTTGGATAGATACAATTATTTCATTAATATTAACTGTTACATCAGACATGTCAGAGCATTTTCCCTTCTGCGTACATAATTAACAGTAACATTAACTACATGTCTTTCTTACTCCTACAGCTTGACCTCTTGGTATACAAAGATGCCCTGTTAATGCTATCTATGAAACAAAATAGGAAAACCTCATTTCAATATTATTTATTAATTCAATATTTTTCTGTCAGATGTTATGCAGGCAGCTCAAGGTAATGTACCATAATATAATACAAGCACAATCAAAATCATTAAATGGCTAACCTCTACTGTCAATATATCCCCCAATTCTCTTCTCAACACACACCAAATTGAATATTTTTCAAACATATGCTGCAAATAAATGCTTTATCAAATATATTAAGAATAATTTTGGTGCCTTTCCCCAATATCGTATGAAGAATGCTGTGGCATTGCAAGTTGCAAGATTTCGGCTAACCCCATATAACTGCATAGTTCAGATGAAGTGAAATATCTCATATCTAATTTACACTTTAATCTCAGAGACTTGAAATCATGAACAGTCACAATGTGACAGCAGTAGTAAAATATCTTACCAAACAAATACTCCCCTCCCCAAATATGAAATTCTTTAGCTAGTTTTTACTGACACAGTAAACCAACTAATGCTGTAACTCTTCCTGGAATTATGAGTTTCATAGGTCTCATAATGCTTGGCATACAGCATCACATAATTGTTAGGTTATTAGACTAGTGCTGGGAAGACCTTGGAGCAGTCTCTCTCTCTTAGCCTAACCTACCTCACAAGGCTGCTTTGAGGATAAAATGGGGAAGGAATAACAATGCATGCCTCACTGAACTTCAGGAGGAAAGGCAGAATAAAAACTTAATACTTGCCCCCAACCTTGAAGCAAGTATTACTGTCACCCCTGAACTCTTCTTCAGCTCAGGTTTTATTCTTATCTATAGAATAATTCCTCTTCCATCCAATCAGACTCCCAAACTTCTACCCACTCACTCCCTTCTTACCCACTAGCCTATTCCCAAACTTCCTTTACTAAGCAACCAGCCAAATTTATTTGCAAAAACCACTGGTCATCACAAAAGTATAGAAATACACCACCAAAATGAATATTGACCTCAAGCATTATTGAGGTCCTTCCCTTCATCCCCAATGGTGGTATCAGCAAGGAAAGAAGGTTTCCTTCTTCTACCTTCGTAGGTACGTGAGCCACAATTAACCCCTGGAAAATCATTTTTTCTAGTGCCTACCAACATTGTTGTTGGGAAAACTACATTTCCCTGATTTTGTTATGAGAAGGAGGGAAAGGAAGAGTGAGACGCCCCTCCTTTGCTTTTCCCTGCAGCTTGCTACCACTACTGCCTGAGCCAGAACACCACTAGTAGATGAGTAAAATCCAGTAAACAATGGGTAGTTGGCTTAGAAATAAACTGGTTACTTCTCAGCTTATTTCCTAGCCAACATGAAACAAGTTGAGGCTCATTCATCAGTCTTGGCTGTGCCACTACATACGAGAAGTAAGAACTTATGCAATTGTGTGTTTTTCCATATAAGAAAAGTCCCCACACATATAAGATTAGCATGTCAGGGGAAAAGGTTATAGCCTAGCCTTACCCCTAATATACCAGCTTTCAATGTACAATGATGTTTTTGCAGAGGAAACATTTGGTTCTGTGACTCTTCACTCTTTCAGACTGAAGTGATATAGTCCAGGTACAGATGTATCACCACAGACAGATGTAGACTCTAGGTGGTTTTGTTTCCTAATAGTAACCAGTACCTTGATGTTATACAAGATTAATGGATTATCTAGGAAAGCCATGTTTCAAGAATCATTCTGCTATTAATTATGTAGGGGTCTCCTTGCTATGGTACTTACTGTATATGTTACTGTGAAAGTGGTACTTTGTTTCATACCGCTTAACATTCATATAGACAAAACTGATCACTTTAGCACCTGACTTCCTGTATCATTTCAAGACAGGCTGGAAACTTGTGTTTCTGGCTAGTGTTCCAGTTTCTTTTAAATTAACATTCACACGGAAGGAAAAAATGTGTTACAATCCCTTTTTGATGAAACATCACAGCGCAGTTTTATTTAGAGTACACCAAGATGGTTGAAAACATTGTTCCTTATATACAGAATATGGCAAGCTACACATATTGTCAATGGCACTGTCATGCTTTCCTCTATGTGATCATTCAACAAGGGCAGCAACAGGAATGTCATAGGTTCCTTTTGACATGGGAAGTGGCAACTTTAAGGTTCTTGGCTGAAGGCTGAAGGGCTAAAGGGCAGATCAGTGTAAGAAGATCTGTCTCCTCCTCTCAAACGCCTCACCTCTCTGATCAAGGGGTGCCCCCAGAAGTCAAACATGTCAATAAAATCTGAGTCACTAATAAACAGTGAACCAGTTTACCACAACCTATCAAAAAAATACAACTCCTGTTTAGAAGATGAGCACAACAATATTAATCCCATTATCATTACCAGCATTCTAAAACAGTTGCTTTCTAATGTAATGATCTGAAACCCACTGAAAGGGATGAATTCTCTTTGAAAACTAAATTTGCAGACCCTTTTCCTGGACTACATATAGCCACTCTTCCTTTTCTTTAGTATTAACTCTCCTTACTACTCTATTCTTATTGCAGAAATGCTTCCCTTGCCCCAAGCAAGAAAGTGTTGAAGAAGCTAAGCAAAGTGGCATGTATTCATGGTTATTTACTCAACATGCAAGTTCAGAGGATGAAGTCCGAGCAATGCAGTTCCCTCATTCCACAAAGCACCTAAGTGACTTAATTGCCAGGATCCATTTTCACAAATGACATGAAACTCCCCCCAACTTCAAATTATGATTGCTAGTGCCCCCAACCCAAGCTAGGGAAGTTTTTAGTGTGTGATGTATTGTGCTTTTACTATTTTTTGTTGGGAGCTGCCCAGAGTGGCTGGGGCAATCCAGTCAGATGGATGGCATATAAATTATTATTATTTTTTATTATTATTATTATTATTATTATTATTATTATTATTATTATGAAGCAGCAGCTGAGGAGCTCTTCAAAACACACAATTACAGTTCCAAGGTTCCAGGCACCTCTCAGACACAGAGATTTTTAGCTTGTTCACAGGAGAGAACCAGAAAAGCAATCTGATTCCACAAGGGCACACTATTTAAGAAGCAGTATTAAATCACCCATGTCAGAATACATATGAAAACCATTGTCTTTTTCCTATTACAGTGCATCATGGCCAAAGTCACCTTTGAAAAATAGACCTGAGCCCAAGTCACTTAGGTGCTTTTCTAAGCAACAACCACCCACACCCACACATAAGGTCAGACCTCTATATATATTATATAGTCTACACTGTAGTAACACTGATTGACGCCTCCTCATCCCCATGCCTCAGTATAACTATCCTAATTCTGCCTAGGTAGTCTTAATTTTGGGAGCCACTACATTAAGTTACTAAAGGTTACCACAGCATGCAAATTGAGGAAGCCTGGCTTTTTTTTAAAAAAACTGCTTCCAGTCCTCCTTACAGAAGCAGATTGTGCATTAGCTGTGCCATGAGACATTTTAAACATCAGAAAATTAAAGAGGAATGTTGTTACCTCGCCTTCTCCCATATGTCCTTGCTGCATGTCAAATGAGAAGAAAAACAGCCTTTCAAACATTGTTAAATATATATATATATATTGTTTCACTTCCCTTACGATTGCTCAGTGGTTCTTAGGCTTTAATGCGCTGCAGACCACATAAGAAACCTTCCACCCATACCCACATCTTTTGTCACTGGGTACACAACAACATGACAGAAGCTAGCAAAGAGATCTCATTTTGAAAACTCACTCTTTAGCTGCTTTGTGCTCACTAGGGCACCCTGCAGAACTGCAACTTTATTAGTAGTGAATGTTTCTCTCATGTTGCTAGGACACTGCATCTTTCGACTTCAGTTCTAGCATTCTGTGTGTTTCCTCAATATCATGACATTTGGTTACAAGGTACCACCCTCCCCAGTGAAAAATTTACACAGGAAAAACTGACAGGACCATACAAACACCGTGACATCAAACACAGGAAGGTCAATGTCTAAGGGCCTACAACTCCCAGTTTAGCCCCACATCTAGCAAGTCACTTGTAAGCACATGATCAATTGGGATAAACCAATGCAGGACTCTGTAGATTAGGTATGAGGCATCAAAACTGGTTGCTTTCTACCTACATCTATTGAACTCCCTCTGTTATTTGTCAGCTTTGGCCATCGAGAATAAATTGCTCCAATACTCTAGCTTCTCAATGCTGCCAGTGAAGAAGAAAAATACAGCTATGCTATAGCTTTTCGAGTTAAAAAGCTTCACACATCAACAAACACCTCATGCACAGAGCAGCAACCAGCAACGTTCTTTTTTACCTATTAAACCCAGAAACAAGATTACATCCCCCTAATTTCCAGAACAAGGGATAGTCCATTAGGCAGAGAGCATCATATGTCACATTATATCGTATTCAACACTTAGTATTAGGAACATACAGCAAAGCTTACAATCCACTATTTAAGAACCACTTGTATTGACCCTGAGGGTTCAGGCATTTCATCAACAAAAAATAGAAAATATAAACCCTGCAAAACATTTGTTTTTGTTTTCCTAAAAGATTTGTTACTTTTGTTCCTGATATCTCCACTCCCAACACGTTTACTTGACCAACTCTCTCCACAGAACAGAGCTTTTGCCAGTGGCTCTTCTCGCCTATATCCTCTCTTCACTCCTTTCAAACAAATTAAAATACCCCTCAGTCACATAGGGTCTGATGAGGTAAAACTGGCATGTTCAGAGGGGCTGGAGCTAGAAAGGGGTGATAACTGTACAGTGGACAGGAGAATTCAACACTCAGTATCAACATACTGGAAAGGAAGGTCTTGACAATAATTCCTGCTAAACATCAAGTATTTCATTGTTTATAAAACCAGAAAGGCCTAGGGTGTTTCTGTAATTACTGAAGTAAAAAATCTAGCTACACTACTCTGCCTTGTGTTTGCCTGACAGAGCCTCAAGTGTTTTCAGAGCATTCCCTGCCTAAAAAGCTATAAAATTCTGCTTGTGGTCTATAACTGGCTAACAAAACCAAATATACAACACAACTTTCCTTGTTTGGTACACTGACGAGCTGGTCAACATAGCTGCAATTCCTAGTGAGGCCCATGAGAGTGATGCTGAATTGGCAGACTCCCTGTTCTGTCACTTATGTGTCACAAAGAGTCTGGTTTTGACATAAATGGTACCAAGAAAATAATACAGACTTGTAGTAGGTTTTCCTGCTGCAGATTTCCAAGCTGTCTCTAACACAGATTTCTCACAGAAACCACAGCCAAACACTACAACTTTAAAAACTCATTTAAATATATGTAGACCTATTCATGTATGTATTGAAATACAGTGACATTTGTGTCATCCACATTTATATTATCTAGGCAACGCTATAGTGATTCTCAAAACATTCCAGAGATGAAGATGATGTTATCCCTGTATCATATATTTCAAAAAGTTTTAGATGTTTCTGACTCAAGTACAGACTGAAGTTTCAGCTAGAGGCAGAGCTGAAGTGCATTGCCCCAGTGGTAATCTTCACAGGGTGCTTATGTTTGACAGATTAAGACACGGGTGGGAAAGCTCAGGCTGCAGGGCAAATTAGGCCTGCTGTGGTCCTAATTCAGCCCACAAGACCCATTTGAATGGGCTGTGGCGCATAATGTGCTCCCGATTGTTCTTCTGTATAAGGGGTTTGCATTCAGTGCCTTTAAATTTGATGCCAAAGGAAAGCCCTAATGGGATTAGTTCCATTTGGAAGCTCCTGAGTGGACCCATCCCTGCTGAAAGTGGGGCTTGCATTGAGCACTGAATTTAAACTCAGCACTGAAAGCAAGCCCTGCTTTAATCAGCTCCACTCAGGAGCTCCATATCAGAGTCCCTGAGCAGAGCAGATCGCTGCTGAAAGTGGGACTTGTATTTTAACTAAACTGTGCCTTGAAATTCAAGCTGTGGCTCCAAAGGAAGAATTAAGAGGGCACTTCAAAGTATTTGCCAAATTCTTCCTTTGAAAGTGATATCACACATCTGATATCACGCAATGTCATCTAAGTGTCACAGGTGGTCCCACCTACCTGTCAAAAGTAATAAGCAGTGGGTGGGCCACTTCCGGATCTAGCCTAGCAAAAGATTCCTGCACTATTGGGCTGGATGATCCTTGTGGTCCCTTCCAACTCTACAGTTCTATGGTTCTATAGACACCCTATTTTCCAGTATTTTTGTTACACACTTGAGAGAAGTCTACTACTTTATAAGTGCCCCAGTTCACTTTACATAAAATATGTCTTTCATCAAAGGAGCCGAAAAGCAGAGAAAGATTGCTTCTAAAACCTTTATAGAAAAATTTTGTCTGGGTGAAAATCAAGTGATTTTAGTGCCAATTTACACAGCTTCCTTTGTTGACAAACCTAACTTTCATTGCTAGATTTCCCTCAATCCTAATTTGAAACTACACGAATGGCTCACAGCTGGGGAAATAGTCTGTAACTTCATCCCCAACCCCATTCACTGTGCCAGAAAATTGCAATCCTGTTAAACTCATTGATAAAAATTCATGCACCTCTCTGAATCTCTGTAATGAAGAACACTTTATTATCTGCCCACTGTGGAAGCAGAACCATTATAAGAATATTTATAGACATATATTTGTTAGTATCTGAAGGTAGCCGCCTTTCCAAAAGAAAGTCATCATCGCTGTGTCCAGGTATTAACTGTAATGGGTACAGAGTTCTAGAATAGAATTTGAAAAACTGATGTTTCTGCTAACCATTCCAAAAGTAGTGATAACTCCCATTCCAGCTTCATTTATCTAGGACCAACAATTAAAGGCCTGTATGGAAGGAAGAACTGACACGATCCCTGTTTGTAGGGCTCTGGATACAACAGACAGGCGAGATATGAAAGAAGATAACAGTTTGACCAACACATGGGGGGTGGGGGAGATATAGTTGTGACAGCAGACAGTACAGTACAGGAAAATATGAGGGTAGGATGGTCCTGCTTTGCAGAAGAAGCAGTTCTGCGGAAAGGAGAACTTTGATAGAAGGCAAGGATGACTGTCATAGGCAGTTGGAGTTCACTTCCCCAAAACGTTACCTGAAACATTATGTAATACTACACCCATCAATGCTGTTACACCAATATTTCCTGCTGCAAACGAAGTGTAAAAGGAAAGATGTGTGGCATACAACACCTGCCTAAACATGCCAGGGAGCCCCAACTGGGCTACATCTCCCCAATATATTTGGAGGAAGTGTTTTGCTTGCATAAGTCCCCAAGTTTGATCCCTACCATACACAATTCAAAAGAATTCCAGATATCAAGAAGTGGGGAAACTGTCTGCCTCAGACATCAGCAATCCAGTGCTGCTGGAGTGACAAATACAAATGAGGTTGACCAATGGTCTGCTTCCGTAAGGCAGCTTTATTTGTTCACAAACTGTTAAGGATGTGTGCTGGTCACACTGTAAGAACAAAAGAAGAGCCTTGCCAGGTCAAATCAAAAGCTTATGTACTCTGGCATTCTGTTCTCAAGGTGGCCAACCAGATGCCTATGGGAAACCATTGTGTATCCCAAGGAAAGATGATTACTCTGTAAAGTGTGGAGCTACTTGTGATTTGCAGGTTTTGAGGTCAAGGGAATGATGATTAAACTGACAAATGAAACTATAAAGCCACCAAGAACCATTCAATCAAGCACAAATCTATAGGATCTCAGATTTACCTGCTAACAGTTTACTGGTTCCCATTAAGTTTCCATTTTTCAACACTATTTACATACCAAAGTGGCAACATATTTGTCGTTAAACCAAAAAATCCTGTACAGTTTATTCTGTAATTACTTTCATAAATTTTGTAAACTAGGGAACGTAAGCTAAAATGCATAACCTGATCTACTAGAATGCAAGAAAAGAATGGCCTAAGTGGATAACAGCAACAATGATCCATCTAATGCAGCACTTTGTAACTGGTCAGATGCCATAAGAAAGTTTACAAGCAGATCATGAAGACAACTACCCCGTATTTGTTAAGCAGATAGAATACCCATTTTTCATTAGTTACTACTGCTAGTAGTCATTGATGTATCTAATCTCCATTAATTTGTCTAGACCTTTAAAAGAGAGAGAGAGCAAGAGAACCATCTAAGCTAGGAGTCTTCATCACGTATTGAAACGATGAATGCTCTAAGCTGAAATGTGTGCTAAGAAACAGTTTCTCTGAACCTACCAGCAAACTTTTTCTTCCAAACTTCAGCTGGAATACCCCAGTGCTTGCTGGGCAACAGTCACAGGAGCAGTCCTTATGAGGCCTGTCAGGCCCCGCCCCAGGCCAGGTGCAGAGAGGTATCAAAAGCCAAGCCTCTAAAGGTCATTAGCACTTTACTAAAGCTCAGGAAACTACTGGGATCCAACAGGTGGTTCAAATTGGTGTGTGTTCCTGGTGGCTGATGTTGCATATTGACCTAAGATTTTCAATGTGCTTCTATACACTAAATTTTGAGTACAGTACTCGAAAATCACCCAGTTACAGATTGAGCCAACTATCAACCATAAATACTGAGAATCTTGATGGTATTGAATTAGCTTCTGTACTTTGTAGTCAATTGTAGGCAAAATTGTTCCTGGGGCAGCTACAATTAGAGAGAACAAAGAATAACTCAAGCAGTAAGGAATTTGCTAGCATCACTGTATTGCTCTGATCTGAGTGAAAGAAACCTACATGCTACAACATAAAATATCCAACACAAATTTTGCTTAACCTGGGCCAGCATTTAAGAACAGCAAATAAAGTTCCGATCCCTCAAATTCATTCATGACAAATTGTCCAAAACCCTTCTTACATTTACAGCATCAGAAGAGAAAGATCAGTTCATGCATGGGACACTAATGTGAGAAAGTGGCTCATGTGCAGCTAATGTGAGTGAGATTAGCTCACATGAAGTTAATGTAAGAAATAGCAATGACAAAGTGGTTGGAAGGGCTAGATTGTAAAATACCTGAAGTTTGAGGTATACTACAAAACAGAACCCAAATTATTTATAAAAGAAAAAACAATAAATCCAGCCACAGTTACAACCTTTCAGTAACAACCTGTTTGTAATTTCTCTGGGTAGCAGTCTGATTAGGGAACTTTACTTATAAAATCAGTAACTTTATTCAGGGTGGCTGTAAACACACTGTTCAGATTACCAAAAATATTAAATCTTACATGCATATGCACAATACAAACTTACATAGTCTTTCACAATATCAGACAGACATTATGGAATGGTTTATTTCTAAGATGGCCGATTGTCAGGAAATAAAAATAAAGAAAAGTCACTTTTCTTTTAAAAAAAATGAGCCAAGAAATGTTGTTGAATAGCAAAATAAAATACTTGCAAAACAATTGTAGAATTCTCCTCTTTGTGCTGACATTTAACAACCAGATTAAATGTGTATATATGGAACACTAAACCAACAGGATAGGGCAGATTATAAATGTACTTATCATTAAAATTATAAATAAAAACATGTAGGGTATTTTAAATTTAATTTTACCTCTTGTGCCAGGTCCTGGGAGCCACTCAATAACAGGTCTATAGTTGCTGCCATAACCAACTATTCTACAGCACTGTCATTTAAGGTATCTAGAAATTTTAGTTCTTTGTCTTTGAATTAGACAGGTGCATGCTCTTTTTTTAATATGGTTTCCCATCACGATACAATAACTCAATGTAATCAGTACTTGTGAAATTCATTAGACTTTAGCTGCAAATTGGTCAACCCTTTTCTTATATCTCTCAAATTAAGAGAGTACCTCCTTCCGAAGGAAACAACTCCAGTTTGGATTCCAATTCCCATCAGCTCCAACCAGTGACCTGTGATAATGTGGTTTGTACTCAAAAATATCTGGAGGGTACCACATTGGGGAAGGCTGTCCTATTCCAATAAAGATGAGCTAGGTTTTGAAGAGCTGAGGTATATATAAACACGGTTGGAAACTGAGCTTAAGGTGAAACAAAGGTTAACTGCACATTACAGTGATGCAGTGAGCAACATGTTTAAGGGCTGCTTAACAAAAGGGGGCGGGTCATTTGTCCACTGCCTAGCAGAAGAAACACCCTCAAACTCTTTAAAATGTTATTTCTGACTTAGGAGCTGTGAATATTGAAACACTGGCCAGAAATAGGGCATCTAGAAGAACTGAAATATATATTAATTAATGTTTCATTTACAGTTTTCTTTGCTCATCCCCACCCCACCACAACCCAAAAGACCACTGCAGGGCAGTGATGGAAGAGGATATACTATGGCACTAGATATGGTAAATAGTCAACATGACTGTCCAGCAATAGTGTTGCCATAATAAACAGATGGACAGAGCTGCCAGTGGGCTTTGTTGCATATATTGTTTCTTTGGTGGGTTTTTGCAGGATAATCCAGTACTTCAGCACTAAGTCCCAACACCTTAGGCAGTGTTCCTGTAAACTCCCACTTTCTGAAATACTGCATCATGTGGTGTATTGTATAGTGCTAAAAGAGACAAAATGATGCAAGGGTGTATAGTAACGTGAACTCTTTAAAAAGCACTTTAAAAACACTTTGTCTTTTCCTCACAAAGCAGGTCAAGGCCATGAAAGAGGTTGGTGCTCTCATCCCCTCGTCAGGTCAGTTCTCCCTGTTCCTACTTCAGTTCCCGCTGTCACCACTGTACACAACCAAACATACACTAATTCCTGGGCATAATGTGGCAGGTGAGAACCAAGGTGGAGTCACAAGGTGAGTGGCAGCAAATCCAAAGGACAACCACAGTATGCTAAGGGGATGGGAGGCTCTTATCTCACAAGTTCTCTGCTTCAGAACTTTTGCTCACTCTGGTGCAGTTGCCACTACTGGCCCTGTGCTCACGCAACACTGTCACAGCTCCAGGTAGAGCACTCATCATGGGTCTGTTTTGAATGTACCTGTATGTCTTAACATCCCAGAACATATTCCAAACAAGTCTCTCCAGAATCACTTCATCCTTTGCTTATTTAAATAACAAGCCTCACTATATGCAAAACTAAACTTCAGATGGAATGTTCAATATACAGCTTTACAAGTAATCAGCTTATACTATGATTGTGCAATAAACTAATGCTTATTTAATATTTTTTATTTTACTTAATACCTATTTAATTAAAAAAAACCCAGACAACTTTGTAGCAGGAAGTGAAAATTATTTAAAGCTTTGAATGTCAATAGTCATCCAACACTTGGCTTAAAGGAGGGTGGGGAGGTAAGTTTACAATTCAGAAATAAAAATTCTTGAGTTTCCAAGTTTGAACTTGGTTTGCTGTAAAATGAAGTGACACTGATAATTCCATTGTAAGAAAATGAGAGAGATTGTGTCTTTATCTACAAGTTATCAGCTTAATTAGAACAGCTCTACAAACGCTCCCAGGAGGGCAGACCCCAAAGATAGAAGTGTGTGATCACAGAAAGATAGAAATGTGTGATCACAGATAGAAGTGTGTGAGTACAGCAGCTAAAACTTGCCCTGTCCAGCTGAATGCTAACTAAATACCAGGTTAGGTGGGATAGAAACTTTAATAGTTCCTCAAATGACTCTGTGGAAAGACAGAACCACCAAACAGCTTCAAATACTGCTGTATAAGCAATGAAGCACTGATGTTGCACAGCAGTGCAGCCGGCAGCCATAAGAAACTGTAAAAATAAATGCCCACAAAATGGCATTGGCATGTAAGTAGGCCTTTATTGCTTTGTCACTCATGATGTCACTAGCAACAGCCATTGCAATAGCAACGTTTGGCCATTGCAATTGCAGTTCTGTGGTGTGATTGATGAAGGATGATATATCACATTGAGAGTACGTTCCGAGAAAAGGAAACAACTTCTGAAACAGAAGTCTTTCCACGAAGAAAGTATTGCAGCTACTGAGCAACAAATAGATAAGAACTGCACAATCATTGCTCTAATAGCTTCATGTGAAGGAAGGCCCTCAAGAGTCCTGTTTCTGCCTATACCCAGCACTGGGGAAGAAAGACTTAGCTTCAGATAAAGGGAGCTTTGTGAGCTCTCTGTAAATTGTATTTCTCATTGAGATGACTTTGTCTAATTCACTCAGTTTCAACTTAGAACTCCCTTGCCCCTTTTTTTGGAACTTTTCAGCAGACCTTTGGGAAGTGAAATGGCTAACTGGTAAAGTATCTGCCTTGCATGCAAAAGGTCTCAGGCTTTATCCTCAGCATCTCCAGGTACAGCTGTGAATGCCCTATGCCTGAAATCATAGAAAGCTTCTGCCACTTAGTCTAGGCAATACTGAGCTAGGTGGATCAGTTGTCTGACTCAGTACAAGTTGGCCTCCTATGTTTTTTTGTAAGTTGTTTTATAAGTCTGGAGCTTGCAACCACCACATGGACATCAAGCCAAATAAGGAAACCAGAACCAGAAACATAATCAGTGCATTTATTTCAGTTAGTTTTCATACTATCCAAAAAGGTAAATCAGACCAGCATGAAAACATAAAAGAAATAAATTTTGAAAAAGAGACACTAAGAAAAAAGGATCTATTAACTATGTCATTTCTAATGACTTCAAAATGAAGTTTGTTACACAGTCAATTCTCTTCTTTGTGACAGTGGCATCCTCTGGCACAGACTTTGAAATTCTTCAGACACCAGAAGGGAAAAGTAGGTTTCATCATAGAAGCAGTTTCTTTCTTCACAAGCTATTGTACCGTGGTTATTGCTCAATGACCTTGGCGGATTCTTGCTGCTATTTTGGGTCTATTCATTCTTTTGATGTGTCATTTTTCAAAAATGAGGCTTACATTTGTTGGTTTCACTGAAGTGAAGGAGAGCACCTCCAATGTCCTCTCATGCAGAGGTCTCTAGGTAAGGCACATTTAACTGAACTCCCGCAAAGTAGATTGGAGCCAAATGACAATTCAATAGCAACATTCGTTAAGAAGTTGTCCAAAATACTGAGGGGTATGCTACTGTCAGGTAGCAAATGCATTATAAAGGCCAACTGCCATTTCATAGATGCTACCTTAAGAGTTAAAAGTGATGCCCCACCTAGAAGACACAGTATTCATTGAAAGGGCTGAACGAGCACTTTGCCTCAGACCAGCCTTCTAAAACCTCAAGGGTGGAGGATCTTAGGCCTTTTTCCTTTAAAGTTGGAAAGTGCACTCCATAGCACAGACGGCTTATAAAATTCTTCTGGTTCAAAAGAGGTTTGCCATAAATGAGAAAGGGGAACTGCTATTTGAGAAAAACAATTCCAAAGCTTCCTTGGTATGCAAAGCTAATCGCACAGTTCTCTGGATACAAGCCACCAGCACTAAGTCCAGATAATAAAGCCTCCCTTTTGTTTACTACAGTGTCAAGCATTCCCATTGTCAATTTTTATTTTATTATTATTTTGCCAACTAGCAAAATCCAAAATGCATTTTTTCACTTTTAAGTCCAGCAACTTGCAGGTCACTCTTAAGCACTGACCACAGTATATAATTGTTGTTTGAATAAAACTTTAAAGACATTCATAGCAAACAATGTAGTATTATTTGCTAAATTACACACAATACATATCACGATCTCAAGGTGGCAATCTAAGTTTAGGTATGAGAAGAACATATTGCATATATTTCTCTTTCCCCCTAGAAGGCACGCTAAATGGCTTCAAAAATTCCAGAAATGTTACACCTCTACTTTCCAACACCTAGAATCAAAAGCAGGCACAGGCAAACGCAAACTCAGCCCTCCAGATGTTTTAGGACTACAACTCCCATCATCGCTAGCTAACAGGACCAGTGGTCAGGGATGATGGGAGTTTTAGTCCCTAAACATCTGGAGGGCTGAGTTTGCCTAGGCCTGATCAAAAGTATCAACTTCCCAATCAGACACTTCTTCATTCTCCTAAATCTTTTGAAAGTTAACCCCATCAAACACGTGTTCTAGGCTCCCCTCCCTTCCCAGTCCACCCCACCTTCTACACTTAACTTATTTACAGTTCTGTTATTGCCAAAGTCATTTTCTTGTTTTCTCTACTCATACTTTGCAGAAGCTTGTTCTGCTGAAAGTCCAGCACTCATCTTATCCCATACCACACAAGCACCTCCTACATGCATTTTTACACAAGTGCCCCACTTTCTCTTTGCTTTCCAAGAGAACCCACCTACTACTGAAACGGATGAAAATGGACAACAATGACAGAGGACACAAAAGCTTCTTCAGGTGTTCTCTATAAATGTTAAGTAAACATACAAGAGGCAGCCATGGGGACAAGCACATGTCCCCATCCCCACCAGTTCTTCTGGGTTGGAGGCAGTCTTCTGAAGCTGGAAATCTGCACTCACTGAGGCTCCGACACATGTTAAAACCCTGATTTTCCAATTTGTGGAGGTTTGGTGGTGGTGGAATTAGTATGCCTGCTTCCATGCCCCATCCCTTGCATGTTTACTTAACTTGTATAAAATATCCCTTAAGAGGGCTCGAGTTCCATACAGATCTTTCAAGTATCATCAACGAAGGGGGAGAAAGCACCAATATAAAGATTTTGATACTCCCCTATCTCCTGAGAATGTACAAAGCTGGTAACCAGTCGGGTTATGTTTTGAACTTTAAAAACTTGGCTTCTTATTAGGCATTACCACCTTAAGTAAGCCACTGGGAGGTTTACAGCCTCTTCAAGCCAAGGGGTCACTTGGCTCTACTCATCTCTCTAAAAACAAGCTCAAATAGTGATTAGTTAGCATTATGTCTTATTTGAAGGAGGCAGCTTACTTTAGAATAACTTCCTTGAGTAAGGTTTTTTTTAAGCATAGTTTCAGTGAGCTGTTTATTAGTTGTCCAAAATACTGAATAAGTCACTCATTTGCCTTTGATCTTGCACACTAGTGGCTGTGGCTTTCTGAAAGCTCCGTCAAAGGATGTTCAACAAGTCAGTGGTTGCCGTTTTACTGCAAATGGACACATGTGACTGCAACCTCAAGAGAAGTCCTCAAACCACAAAAGTGTTTTGACACAGAAAGTGTTCCAAGCATAATAGGCACTTCAGAAAAATCAGCAAATCTACAGAAAAAATAATGGGCCCATCATAGAAATAAATGAAGGGAGAGTTTAAATCATTCCTTTACTTCCCTCCTCATACTCTATCTAAACAGGGTTTTTTTTTCCTTTTGAAAATTTGTATTGATTTATCAAAAACATATGGGCAAATTAACGCCTAACCATACAAGCAATAATGAAAGCATACATGGAGCAGATTCAGTATAAAAACAGAGGTGCAGTTACATATAACCAAGTCTTGAAGCTGAGTCTATATCAACCAACCACATCAAGGAGTGAGTCATGGGAGGGGTACTTATACGGTGCTCCCGATTTAGATAATATAAAAATGGACACTAGGCTGCATCAAAACTGTTCAATTTGGTTTTGCCCCAGACTATACAGACTATACTCTATCAACATTCAGATAAAGCAATGTTCCATACATTAGAAAACCATCGGGTTTGCATAAAAATCTAGAATTTCTTCATATTACAAAATTATTACCAGGCAGCTGTGTTGCAATACATGCAACAGCCTCTCTAATTAATGCAGAAAGTAATGTGCTGTAGCTTGCTGCACACAGCACTTAATGTCACCCAACTAGCTTTTGAGTCAGCATTTTGCAACTTGAAAAAGACAGACTAAGAAGACATAAGGCACGTTGAAGCTCTGAACTTCTTTGTGACACAGTCTTCTTGTCACCAAAATTTCTTTTTCTTGCATATAAGAGGTGGACTAAGAAAACACAAGCAGAATGTTTCTGCATCCTCCTATTTATAGATTTTGCTTGCTGCTTCAAGAAAGCTTCCACTATTATTTAACATATTATATTGGGGCTTTCCCATAGTTTGCCATTACTTCACCATTCTAGTTGTAAGTGGCACCATTTTATTTTAACACTGGAAGAGAAAAGTGAGGTGTTATAGAAATCTTATCCTCAATGATCAACATACATAAAAACACTGTACAGTAGTTGTCTTAGCAGTTTAATATGATGCAACCAGCTGGGCTTGATACATTTAATGTACCTCCTACAATAACCTAATCTGCTCTCATTAATACTATCACCACTTTATCTTCATAGATTTTAAGAATGGAACAGGAAAACACACACACACACACACACACACACACACATATATATGGAATGACTTCATCTAAAAGGGAGATAATTTTTTATTCTTCCTCAACATCATTAACCTAAGTATTACACCATTTTAAGAGCACTTCATGACTTTGCTTTGGTTACTTTTAACTAACCTCACACAACAGTGTGAAAGCTTAGCAGAGCTGAATACTTAATCCCAAATTCACAGGTATATTAATCAACTGACGGTTAGTAACTTGGAAAGATTGTGGGGTTATTATTATTCATTATTAATGTTAGTAACAGTTTGATTTATTACTCATACGTCACCCTAAGGTCTCAGGGCAGGTACAACAATATAAAATACAGTACAATATTTAAAAGAGTTTAATAAAAAAAATAGGGTTATGGTAGATAAAAAAGATTATTATGGATAGCTCGACAAAAACATTAACTCAGTGTGTAGTGTTAAAAAAGAGGAAAATTCCAGGCAAAGCATTGACAAGACGACTATCAGTATCATAATGTCATTCTATAAAATCTCTGGTGTGGCTGGATTTGAAATCCATAGTACCCCATAGTACAGAAATGGATTCAATGCAAAATGGGCAACCAAAGTAATCAAGTGGGTTAAGGCACTTTCCCTACAAGGAATGACTAACACACTTGGGACTTTTCAGTTTAGTAACACCTAAAGGGTTTGGGGGTTTTTTTTGAAACAGGTTTATAAACATTAGACCTTTAATCTCAGGGTCATGGAATCAAGCCCCATGTTTGGCAAAAGATTCCTGCATTACAGGGTGTTGCACTAGATGACACTTGTGGTTCCTTCCCTACTCTACAATTCAATGAGTCTATGGCATGAAGGTGGTGTATATTGAAAACGTGTCCTCCCACTCTCATAATGCTAGAAATTGGGAGTCACCCAATGAAACTGGCAGTAGATTCAGGACAGACAAGATAAATAAAGCACATCTTTACACAATGCATAATTGATGGATTCACTACCACAAGATGTGGTTCCCAACACTAGCTTTAGATTACTTTAAATGAGGATTTTGTAAAATCATTCAGGATAGACAGCCTGGAGAAGAGGAGGTTAAGGGGTGATATGATAGCCATGTTCAAATATATAAAAGGATGTCACATAGAGGAGGGAGAAAGGTTGTTTTCTGCTGCTCGAGAAGCGGACACGGAGCAATGGTTCCAAACTACAAGAAAGAAGATTTCACTTAAACATTAGGAAGAACTTCCTGACAGTAAGAGCTGTTCGACAGTGGAATTTGCTGCCAAGGAGTGTGGTGGAGTCTCCTTCTTTGGAGGTCTTTAAGCAGAGGCTTGACAACCATATGTCAGGAGTGCTCTGATGGTGTTTCCTGCTTGGCAGGGGGTTGGACTCGATGGCCCTTGTGGTCTCTTCCAACTCTATGATTCTATGATTCTATGATTCTATGATTCTAGATCTTTCAGTAGCTATCAGCCAGGGTGGCTAAGTGGAAGATTCATTTTCGTAAACAATATTCCACTGAATACCCATTAAGAGGGATGGACACATGGGAGGCCTATTGCATCCACGCTTTGTTTGATGACTTGCTGGAGGCATCTGGTTGATCACTCTGGAAAACAGGATGCTAAACTAAATGAAGGCTTGATCTGATCCAGCAGGGCTCTTCTTATGTTTTTATTATACCACTATCCTCCTTCAGTTAATCAGCTTCTTCCTGCCCTACTTCCAGGTAACTGATGACCATTTGAGACTATGCAGTATATTTTATTATAGGGAAGAAAGCATATCGTCTGATTCATTATTAGCATGACAATGATCAAATTGCCATCTCAAATAACTGTAGTGAGGAGGAGGAGAAGCATGTCTCTCTGTGTCAAGTTCAGTCCATGAAAGTCAAATCTCTCATAAAGGAAATGCAATTAAGTCTCTAGAGAAAGACTTCTGCAGACACTCTTGTGGATATAAATATCATACTGAAAATGACAGCTGCTCAAGGCAGGCAAATAATGGAGGATTCAGGAAGGTGGTCAACAAAAACAAAGTTCCCTAACATTTGACAATAGTTTAGAGGACAATTGTTTGGGTAGTATAACTCACCGTCTCTGCTTAAATACAAAAGTGCAGTACTTAAAAAAAAAAAAAAAATTCCAGGAAGAAAAACCAAGCAAATATGCTTCTTTAGGAGGCTATTGATACACATTTACCCCCAAACAAAAATCCCCTCTATATACAGGAAGCTGCCCTACACCAAAACATACTATTGATCCATCTAACTCAGTGCTGTCTACACCAACTGGCAGCACCTCTCCAGGGTTTAAGAGACAGGGAGTACTCCCTACCTGCTATGAATTGAATCTGGACCTTCTACACACAAAACATTCTCAACCTCAAAGCTATGGTCCTTCCCTATACAGACAACAAAAGTCTGCAGTCTTCTGGGGTTATTGTGCTTACAATGTCTCAAAAAAATTAAGAGGGAAGCAGTCTCATTGCTCTTCAAAATTCACCTACGATAACCAGAAAAACATACCCTTTTGCAGCTATCACTTAATAGTGACTTACCCCAAGGTGAACCGACACCACAGCTTTCTACACACATGTTTTGTTTTCTTCAGCTTTTAATTATTCAATTGGGTATGCATTTTAAAAGCGCGAACATAGGCTACTGTCTCTTCTTGCTAGGCAAACACATTTGAGAGAACAGGAGTGTATGTATGAGAGCTCACGAGAACTTTGGGTAACAATCCTGATTTCTAATCTTAGCCAAGAGATTTGAACAGGTCACAGAATCACACACTCTTTTCCAAGATCTACATTTCATACAGCAGGGATGAGAAATCGGCAGCCTCCAAGTGGTTGTTGGATTACAACTCCCATCATCCCAACCATGGGTGGGGCTGAGATCTGGAGGGTTAGCAGTTCCCCATCCCTGTCATACAGTAATCTCTCCAACCCTTTCTCATAACCCATTATCATGGCTAGGTATTAAATTGCATCAACCTAACCAGTGTTTCTACCACAATCAAAATTTGGAAGCAGTTCTGCAAACCATAGGCACAATGCGAACCTTGGTTAACATGAAACAGTGTTAAGTTCAGTGCCGATGTAGTTATTAACCATAATGATAGGGGGCAGGAAAAGAGAGAATTCTCACGAGAGAGAAGGCAGCTTACAAGTCTGTGGCCCATTCCCAGGAACTACTGGCCATCTTAATTCATCCACCAACCATTTATTCCATGTTATTATATGGTTTTATGCTAATTTTTCTCCTGGTGCAACTTTTATATTAATTGATTTGGTTGACTGTATTCATATTTTATTTATCTGAAATCTGTGAACTGCCTAAGGGACATGATTAATTGGGTAGTATATGTGACAAAAATACATTAAAGATTTTTTTTTTTAAGTTCTTCTTTAGTTGCTAGTTCGTTAGTAACCATTTCCCTCTCAACGTTTACAGGCTTTCAGCTCCTGCAAGTCAGTGGTGCTTGGATCCAGTGGCAATGGTGGGAAGAACAATGGATGTGACCTGAGTATGGTGGGCTGCATTCCAGCCACACAAAAGTCAGAGGCTTCTACATTCCAGTTAGCCAGGAAGAGGCATGATCACAGTTCAATGGCATATTCCTGCTAACCAGAATCACCCAAAGAGGGGCTGTGGCTTGGGAGAGTCCCACAGTCCACTATCAGGGCCTTGGATTCTCTATCCCTGACCTTAAGGCAATAGCCACTGAGGAAAAGAATGATTATCGTGTTTCCAGCCTGCCTATAATCAACTCTAGCTTTCTTTGCTTGTTTCAAGGGGTCCTTCAAAATTTTCAGTGGTCAAAGTCTGACATTATGCATGATTACTTATTATGTGATGAATGTAACATGCAGCCAAGCACTCAGTCAGATATTAATTGAGCTATCTGTGCTACCATTATCCAGTGTGCCAATCCAATTTCATGGGATTCAGAATGTTTTCTAGAGTTATAGTGTGAGCCTATTTTTAAAACTTCACAAGCAACAAAGGCTTCTGCCAATTATCTCACATTTGAAAGGAAATGCCACCTTGGAAAATAACTTGTAGTATACAGAAATATTTATATCCCCATTTACCCAGTAATGAGTTGATGAATAGCTTTACAGAGTCACATCTTACATCTTTTTGGGATGCTTATTAAAAAAAACAACCTATGAAGAGTTACAGTAAATAACCTCTTAAAAGCGTGCAATGACAAAATAGCACAACTGAACTATAATAAATATTTCACATTAAATAGCTAAAATGCATACATGGAAAGTTAAGAACCTTGACAGCAATTCTATTTTAGATTATGTCTATTTGGAGGCCAATTAACCTAGATTACTTATTTATGAAAGGAAACCATGTCCCTTTTCTGCAGTTCTTATCAGGATGAAGCACCTAAAAGTACACAGAATATTTCCCAGACCAAGCAGTTCTGATTGCTATGACAAGATGACCACAGACTCAGTTAAGTAAGACACTGACACAGTTTGCATGTAATGCTAAGCCAACCCATGGCTAAAGACGAATGTGTAAGCATATATGTATTCACAGCAAAGATGGCAGCAACTTCACTCCTCTGGTCATCCTACTGCCATGCTTCCTGGAGCAAAGCCATGGTCTGGCATGGAATCACATCCAAATCAAGGCTCATGGTGATTTGCATTCCCCAGACAAACCATGAGCTGTAAGTCCCATTCCCCCCGCCCCCGCACCCAAACAAACCATTAGCTATAGCTTATGGTTTATCTGGAGCAAGACAAATCACAAGCCCAGGTTCAGATGTAATGCTAAGCCAAACCATGGTTAAGCTCCAGGCAGTATGGCAGCAGGCAAAGCAGGCACCCAAATGAGGCAGGGTGAAGCAGCTGCCTCAGGTGGCAGAAATGCAGGCGGCAGCACCCAGCCTGCCCCACTGCTTCTGCCACCACTGGAATGCCCCACTCTCACCTAGTTTCGGCGAGAGTGGGGAGTTCCACCACTCTGCTTTGCTGCTGGTCTCTCTGCCCCTGGGGGCAGAAGGAGGCCCATGGGAAAGTTCGCTGCGGGGCAGGGAGTCTCAGCAAGGGGGGGAAATCCCTTCCTACATCCCACCACCACCACCACCAGTGGAGTGGAAAGAGAAAAAGCCCTTGCAGAGCCTCGTGCATACACACCCCAAGTGTGGGGGCAGCAGCAGGGCATTTAGTCTCAATCACCAAAATGTTTTGGTTTGCCCCTGGAAGCAGGAGGACCAGGGGAGGTATGAAGCAGCTGCAATTTTTGCTACAAGTAGTCACAGGCTCACACATTCATGTTTAGCCGTGGTTTGGCTTAGTGTTATTTGCAAACCAGGCCATTAGCCAGTTGTGGATACTCAAATGAGGAAGTGAAAGTTATCTGAACCAAATTCAGAGGTACTCCTCCCAAGAAGCAAGGTACAGAAGAGACAGTCCTTGGAAAGGCTCTGAAACCCAACAACAGTATTATGTAACTGAAATCAAACAATAATGTATGTTCGTTGCTACTGTTCAAGGCATGGGAGTTGCCTAGTTACACCACACCACTTGCTAAATTGCGTTTTCTATAAGCTGGTTCCACCAAGCATAATGTAAGTTATATACTTGATATCAGTATAAGCCTGCAAGGTAATTAATTACAAAGATAGGACATTTTTGTACTTGCACATGAGGCAACATGGTTATATATTAAGATTCCATTTCACATAGTTTAAGGCCATGGCGCAGGAAGCTAACTGAAACTGGATTTGGCTCTCTTCTCTTTGAGGAAAGACCATACCTGCTGCTCAGGTCCCCCATATGTTTCACCTGGATAATTTATTCTCCACCCTGAATAGCTATTTAGATTTGGTGACAGTGGTAGCTACTGCTTTCACCCCAGAAGTAGGTAGAAGCAACTTTGGGTAGCCACTGTGTCAAGCATTTTGGGATTCTTTGTGACAAGAAGAACTATTAAAGGGTAAGTTAATTCCATTACTACCAGGAACCTAGACAATAGAAGAAATTTACTTTCCAGGAAGGCCGTAAATCTGCTCTAGCCATGCCAAGGCCAGTGATGAACTAGAGCAAAAGCCTTGGACAAAGTAGATAAATAAGGGAGTCTGACACATAAAACCCCGAGACATG
Source organism: Podarcis erhardii (assembly GCF_964252035.2). Lineage (NCBI taxonomy): Eukaryota > Metazoa > Chordata > Lepidosauria > Squamata > Lacertidae > Podarcis > Podarcis erhardii. The sequence goes on along the minus strand of NC_138498.1, from coordinate 53,246,506 downwards.
TAAGTTAAGATTATTGCTTAAGCACTGACCATAAACAAGACAAATGTATTGCTTAACATACTGCTTCTAGGAGGTTGTACATTAATATATTTCAGGTATGTTTTGATTCAAACCATTTTCAGAACAGAAGAATGGTTATTTATGTGACTTCATCAATTCCTCAAGCCGTACCATTTTCACCTGATAAAAGCATTGTTCATTTTGTCAGACAGCAGACATTTATTACTTTATTCTCTACATCCAGAGTAGGCAGTATGTGTACCCACTAAGATGTTTCTGACAAAGTTTTCAATGTCAAAGTGTCATTGTCAGAATTTACAAGATTTCAGCAGTGAATTTGGACTAGGAGTATCATCCATTCTGCATAATGCACAGATTAACTGGAGTCTGCAGGAACACAAAATGCTCAATGACAACAGATACTTTTGTCATCACATATGCCAGAGTTTAAAAGATTTCGAATCAGCTGCAAGTCTGAACAATGGGGAGTCAGGGCACTTCTATATCCCTAATTACTAGTAGTATAGTTCCCCATTGTTGAGGCCTCAGCCTGCTCTTGGGCCTGGTTGTTCCTACGAACGCTTGAGCCAATCCATATAATGGGAAATATAGTTACCATGGTCAAAGAGGCTACCCATATCATCAGGCCTAGGAGCAGAGATGGAACATGGGAACTACCTTTCCCATAATTCCAAGAGTCATAATTCCAAGAGTCATTGAAAAGAAGTTAATTATGGAGTGGAACCAGTGCATTTGGCCTTTCCTAAGTTAAATGGACCTTAAACTTCAATTCAGGGGCAAATTCTACACCATCTTGTTCTGTAGGTGTATCACAATATAGAGGAACCACAATGAAACAACACTGAGTGGCATCTTCATCCAAACCAAAATTCATCACTTCTGTAACTTATATGCTTAGCTCACTTTTTCCACCAGCTTACCAGACAGACAGTACATACACAGCTCTAGGGCTAGGTCAGTTGGTTACCTTGTACTCCAACAAAACCCCTAATATTCAAAGGACTCTTGTACATTATATCTATGGTATAACAGGATTGCCCAAGACTGTAAAATATCATACTGAGGAAAATAGGCAAACAGGGTAGGTGCATTTTACATATCTTCAGATAAGGCTTCAATTTTAAATCACATTTTAAAAGTGTTGCTAATCTGAAGCCACTTCAGAAAGCAATGTTGGAAAACATGGCCTGTGTTTTTAAGAGGTATTATGCCAAGGAGGCCATTAAGCACACACAAATGTTTTACTGACGGCTTCCACTTGAAGCAAAAGAAAAAGGAGATCCAGAGTCTGGACAAACTAACAAATAGGAGGGGGAAGTAACTGCTTTAGCTATTCTATAAATACTTGAACTTCATACTTTGTGCAAGTATGTCAGCCTAATTATTTATTGCAGGAAAAGAGTAATCCAAGTTTACCTTTCAGTGAATCACTTTCAGCTCTCATTATGTCAATTAGCGAGTTCTCCAGTGAATGCATGTCAAAAGTTCTCGTGCGATCCTGCAAGTAAAACACAAATACCAGTTTAAAGAGAATGCTACTAAGAACTACCCAGAAACCTTTTCAAAACAGATTTTTTTAAAGCAGCAATTTAATAAAATACTCAGAATCAGCTTATATTGATTAGAGCAAAGCAAACTATTAATGGTTTGGAGAACAGTTTGTAAGCACTGGAGGCTGCAGCATTTACTGAAGTTAAGTGGGTATACACTGGATCGGTCCCTTGGAGCACAATAATTTTGAAACAAAAGTACTGTAACTTCAAGTTAGGAAGTGAAGGTTATCTGAACCTAATTCAGAGGTACTCCTACCAAGAAACAAGATACAGAATATATAATGTCTGCATCATTTGAGTAAATATTTTTCATTTGTAGCATAAAGATTGCTTTAACGCAATTTAGTTTGATTTAATATTTGCATGCCACTTTTGCAACGAAGTTGAGCTCAAAATGGCTCACAATAACGAAGCATTAAAAACAAGTGAACAGCATTTTGATCAATACAATCATATCAAATACACAATAAGTAAGGCAAAATCAGTTCTACAAATAATGCAGTTCAAAACAACCTCATATTTAAAAAATATCCAAAAAGGGTTTTTTTCAGTACTTAAGGCAAATCAAGACCTAGTGAAAAGCATTTCAGAATTCACTGTCACTAAATGATGACCTTAAATATGTTGTGTGTTTTAGACAACACTTTCTCTCATATAAAATCCCACTACTCTTAGGGATCTCCAATAGGCTACCTTTCCATGGATAATTAGATACGTATACCCAAAATGGGAATTTTCCAGTGTAGTATGGCAGCTCTGGAATACTTTTTTTGGGAGGCCTCCAAGGCTACATCATATGGTGTTAGCTGTCAACTGAACACTTACTTATTTTAGAATACATTTTAGTTCTCAAGTCTCAACATGGATAGTTTTGCTGTCACTGTATGTAATTATATTGATACTTTGCATTGATTTTTTGCTGTGTGTTTTGTTAGGTTGTTGTAAACTACCTTAAGCACACTCAGGATGGAAATGCAGTTTAAATATCCAAAATATATTGAAGCAAATTTAAGTCAGTCAAGAGCTACCACCAGTCCTGTTTGGAAGGTAGGATCACAATATGAGAATAATAAACAAAATAATAAAAATATAACCCTATCTGATGCAAGGCCATGTTTGCCAGATTTCATCAGCTTGATACATCAAATGCTGATTTAAAACCACAGACTTCAAGCCTCAGTAAAAGTAGTTTCATAAAACAATTATATTTAGTTCTTTATGCAATTAGAGTAAAACATAACTAGTTATGTATTTCCAAACACTCATATTGATATAAACGAAGTGGTGAAATAGTCCAAGTGGGAAACATTCTCACTGAGCTAAATTTTTACTCTCCTACATTTCTTATCCTTTTCTTTTATTTTTTTACTCTACTGATAGGATATATTGATGCTTGTATCCCCCCCCCCCCCCCGCATGTTATACAAAGGTATAAATAATTCTTTTTAAATCTGAAGCATTTTTAAATATTACAAACAACTTTTTATGACCATAATCTCAAAACCATCCTCCTAGCATTTAAAGCCCAAAGAGCTCATCTATTTACTTGAAATGCAGCAGTGCAGTACATAATGTCATTTGCTCTGTGCTATACAGTTATCAGTAGTTTCTGGTCAGATGCAGTTCAATAAAAACTGCAAGTCTTGAAATTCTACTTACTTCAAATATTGGTATTCCACATTACCTAGTGTTACAGATAACAAGAATACTGCATACACTGAAATTCCATTTACTGTAGCGAGACCAACAATGGAATTTACGGTACATAGATATTTAACTGAGGCACAATGACTTGCAGTGAAGGCATTACCATGTTGTCATCTGTAACACACTTCCCAAGTATTTCTCACATACAATAGCCAAAACCATCACTTAGCAAGTACTTTCATAGTTCACTCTTGACCGAAACAACAAATACCCAACTAAACAGAATGTTCAACGTTGTGTCAATCTGGAGGAGGCAGAAAACTCTGGAGGAGCCAGCCACTGGTGCTGCAAAGTGCAGCATGCATGACATCACATGCGTGTGACATGCACCAGGCCCCCTCAACACTATCCAACAAAGAGTTGGCGTGCCTGCTAAGATGTGCTCACTGTTTTATATTTCAAATTTCTCATTGTTGTTTTAATGGGTATAACATTAGTCCCAGATAGTCTATTTAAACTCACCTACCTAAAAAAAAATTAAAAAAAATGTTTCTGCCCTAAAAGAAAGTACAGTTATTGTGAACTTACTCGGGACATGGGATTAGCAACAAGGCTTTGTTTAACTATGCACACGAGCCCTGCTTGCAGTTCTTTGCTCCCTAACCTTGAGGTCAAGCTGTAATTTTCCAAAGTCAGTAGAGACATGCCAAGTTAAATACCAGCTCATCTCTTACACCCATTTTCAAGAGGCCAGGTAAGTAATAAAAGCATGGCAATCCTATAGTAGAATTATATTTTTAAAATATAATTCTCCATCAAAACTTGCTTTACTCCCCAACAAGGGAAAAGATGAAAAGTAAATTGTTAAGTCAATGCTTGAAGCAACAGACCTTGTTGATGCTGAGCTTTGCTAGTATACACAGTTTTCGAGTTTAAAATGCACATCCATCTCAATTTCTTACCACCTTATTTCCTTACTGTCTCCCTAGGATCAGATGAAAATGAGAAGGTCTATGTATCTGCACACTGATGACTATATAGCCCAGATCTCAAAATTGGAGATTTCCAGCTTCAGCTTCAACTGTGTCTGTTCACCCAGAGCTTTTATGTAGATGCTTAAGCAGAACAAGGAAAGAACCCTGCAGGCAACTCACCACAGGGAGGAACAGTACCTGCCCCAGCATCATTTTCTGAGCCCTGTCTCAGAAGGAATAAGCAGAGCCTACTTAAGAGTGCACCCAAGCCCTACCCCCTTGGTCAATGGTACTGATTGTGACTGAAAAGTCCAGAGGAACCAACAGGAACACAGTCCACCTTCTATCTTCTGATGTAAATAATCCACAAAAGTGATAAAGGCTGTTTCCAGTCCCAAAGCAGGCTGAAACCCCAGATTGAAATAGCCTACCTTAAAGTAAAAAGAATTTATCTTATTTTATACACACATTCTTTTGCTCTCATCTCATAGAAACAACTTCCAGAAGAAATACAATATTTCAGGTTATCTAGAGAGATTAACTTGTGTTTTGCAACTTAATCACTAGGCCCTTTATGGGCAAGTTCAATGATGCCAATTTTTTTTTTTTAAAGCCATAGAAGAAACATGCACACAGGCCAATATACTGCAATTGCGTATAAGGAACGTTTTGGGAAAGTCCAATGGTGAATAGAGCTAAACATATTTTTAGCATTACAGGATCCTAACAGACCTACAAGGAGGTCATTTCCTTTAGATATGTTCATACTTAAAAGTGAATTCATAGCTGGAAAGCAAGCCAATGGAACATCAACGCTTATGTTCCCATTAGAGAAGGTAATGTGGCTTAGTGTACAATTTTGGACTTTGACTAGTCTGTGATCAGCATGTTCTAAAGTCAGAAAGAAGGAACAAAAGGAAGTCAAAAACTTGTGAAAAATAGAGGAGAGCTCTATTGGTCCCTAATACCTGTCACTCAAATGGAGGAGCCTACACACAGTGGCGTAGCGTGGGGGGTGCAAGGGGTGCCAGCCGCACCGGGCGCAACATTTTTGGGGGCGCACTCGGAGCTCTCTGCCCCTACCTGGTCCTGGTGGCTCACTCTCTCTCTCACAGTGCTGGCTGCGATGGAAAGGACGAGGCTGCGCGCTCCCCAGCCCAGGCGCCGCCTTCTGCGCGCACACTCGCTTGCAGCTAGAAGCCCTGCAGAAAAGGCCGTCGGGTGCAGGAGCGGCGCCTACATCGCGCTTCCCGGAGGGGGCGCGTCGCCCGCCCGGCATTGGCGCGCGTTTGGGCGGGCTGCGGAGGGCGCGAGCGCTGCGTGCGCCCCAGGAGGCCGGCGAGGGCGGGAAAGCGGGCGGCTCGCTCCTCCCGCGCGCCCGAAGGGGCTTTTTTGGCGGTTCCCCCGCTGCTACGAAGTCATAAGCAACGAGAAGGAAAGCGCCTCATGAGCATAGCACTGGAGGGTGAGTCTCAACTTTTCTGGACGAGCACTCAATGTGTTGCAGATATTAAGCATAACTTTAAAGCCCTAAAAAAAGAAGAAGCAGCAAAAAAAAAAACCACCCCACACGGGGGGCGTGTTCTAATTCCCTTCTAACTCCGGGTTAGAGCGCAGCACGTGGAGGATGGGTGGGGAAAGAGAGAGGAGGCGGGCGGGCGCGCTGATAGAACGCCAGGCGCGGGGGCCGCCAGGGAGAGCCAGCGCGCGCCCCACCCCAGACGCTCGCGGCCACCGCCGACCCTCCCTCCCAGGGAAGGCGGGATTAGAGCAAGCGCCCGGGCAGCAAGAAGCGCGCGCGCACGCCGGCCCTGCCCTGGATCCCTCAGAACAGCCAGTCTCTGGGAAAGTGGGCGTGGCTTTAGAACTCTCAGGCAGCAGAGGCCGCCGCCCGGCAAGGCTTCCCATTGGGAGGCGCGAAGGCTTTAGTGGGTGGGGATTGGCGCAAATGTAAGCAGGGCGGGCTAAGAGGAGGAGCCGCTGCCGAGGAGCAGCGGCACCAGCAGCGTTTCCTCTCCCCCCCTCCCCTCCCGTGTCAACAAGCGGGGCGCCTGCGCCGGGGGTTTGCGCATCTTTTCCTCTCATGCGCGGTATTTGCTTCCCGAGTCGGGCCCGGGGTTTGGCCTAGAGCCAGCGGCGGGCAGAGGGCGCAGAGCGATCGGGCGCAGCTCTCCGGCCGCAGCGGCTCCGGGCGGGCGAGCGATCGGTCGGTCTGCTGGCTCAGGATGGCGGACGACTCCGCAGTGGCGTAGCGTGGGGGGTGCAGGGGGGGCGCAACATCTGGGGGTTAGGGTTAGGGGGCGCAAATCCACGGGTTAGGGGGCGCAAATCACTTGCCTTGCCCCGGGTGCTGACAACCCACGCTACGCCACTGCCTACACAGGTACCATCTTCTCAACCAGGAAAGATAACCTTAGTTCACCCATGGTAAAAAAAAAAAAGGCAACAAGTTATCTCACAAAACAACAAAGAGAGACTATAAAAGCATGGTCCACATTCCAAGGCAATGCAAAATTTTAAGAACATTTTTAGAATGCTCATTTTCCATTTTAGTTAAAACGCTACTTACTCTTATCATATATGCTATATTACTCTTATCATATATGCATATATCCCCTCCCAGGGAAGGCGGGATTAGAGCAAGCGCCCGGGCAGCAAGAAGCGCGCGCGCACGCCGGTCCTGCCCTGGATCCCTCAGAACAGCCAGTCTCTGGGAAAGTGGGCGTGGCTTTAGAACTCTCAGGCAGCAGAGGCCGCCGCCCGGCAAGGCTTCCCATTGGGAGGCGCGAAGGCTTTAGTGGGTGGGGATTGGCGCAAATGTAAGCAGGGCGGGCTAAGAGGAGGAGCCGCTGCCGAGGAGCAGCGGCACCAGCAGCGTTTCCTCTCCCCCCCTCCCCTCCCGTGTCAACAAGCGGGGCGCCTGCGCCGGGGGTTTGCGCATCTTTTCCTCTCATGCGCGGTATTTGCTTCCCGAGTCGGGCCCGGGGTTTGGCCTAGAGCCAGCGGCGGGCAGAGGGCGCAGAGCGATCGGGCGCAGCTCTCCGGCCGCAGCGGCTCCGGGCGGGCGAGCGATCGGTCGGTCCGCTGGCTCAGGATGGCGGACGACTCCGCAGTGGCGTAGCGTGGGGGGTGCAGGGGGGGCGCAACATCTGGGGGTTAGGGTTAGGGGGCGCAAATCCACGGGTTAGGGGGCGCAAATCACTTGCCTTGCCCCGGGTGCTGACAACCCACGCTACGCCACTGCCTACACAGGTACCATCTTCTCAACCAGGAAAGATAACCTTAGTTCACCCATGGTAAAAAAAAAAAAGGCAACAAGTTATCTCACAAAACAACAAAGAGAGACTATAAAAGCATGGTCCACATTCCAAGGCAATGCAAAATTTTAAGAACATTTTTAGAATGCTCATTTTCCATTTTAGTTAAAACGCTACTTACTCTTATCATATATGCTAAGTACAGTGGAGAACTCATGGGTTCTGCTATGGGTCAGCAGAGCTCATGGCTGAGACGGACATTACCCTCCCATTTAATATAACCAGGGTACTGACAATAGTATTCAAAATGACAGCACTTGCAAGTTTCTGCACTAGCCAAAACTCACGTGATTGAGTAAAAAAAAACCTATTTAATTTTGAACATCAAGCATTAGGGTTTGAAGCTCTTTGGAATTAGTCATCCAGTTGTCATAATTAATGAGTTGTGAACATCAAGTAGGTATGATGCCAGTTTTAGACCTGCCACATCTTGCAACAGTATCTGTATTCATGTATCAAGAAAAGTTATGAAGACATTCAAGTCACTGTGTAAAAACACAGGGAGATCCAGGAAAGCATAGCTTTGACAAGTGAGCATTTCTTACATCCCGTTTCAGCAGACATATATTTAAAAACCAATGAGAGTCTGACCATTCTTAGGAGATACAAGAAACTCCTATGAGATGAACTCAGCAGCCTTTCACCAAACCTAACTTACATATGGATATGATTGGGTAAGAAGATGGGTGCTGTGCAGGTTCCCTCTACATGACTTACAGGAAAACTAATAGGGCACTGTCTATTTTTACAGACTTTTGACTTCACTCTGTTCCTTCTTATTTAATTTAAAGCACATAATCTCATCATAGTCTGAACTATTCTGCCACTCCCACCTCTAGGAAGATCTCAACCTATTTTCTTTTCTTGTCAAAGGAAGGCTGACATGTCTAGAGTTACTGGTATTCTTCCATAACAATTTCTTAACATTCTGTATAGACAGATCACTTCACATCTTTCCAGGAGGATTCTTCATATTTAATCAGTATCTTGAAATTTAAGCCAGGATAGCTTTATAGGAAAAATGTATTAAGCTGCCATATGCACAGTTCTGAAATAAAACATGCCTTATGGCCAAGAAGAAATAGAATATAGTATGTCCCTGCTACCCAATTTAAGAAATGTTGCTTCACACTTGCAAAGGATGACCACTCACTCTGCATATGGATGGACCCATCCTTTGCAAGTGTGAAGCAACATAGTCCCTGCTATTAGAAGTACTAGAAGGAGTATGTCTGAAGATAAGCATGCAACTAGGAGCCTAAAGCCTCATCCATACTTCCACTTGTCCCATGCCTAGCGCAGAAAATGATTTGTGCTTTGGCAAAACCATGCTTAATCATGTTAACTGGCTATCAAACAGTTTCACTAGAGGTACAAGTACGGAATAAAACAAAACAAAAAAACTCAAAATCAACCACTAAGGGTACAAAGAAGAGATGTGCAAGTCAGTTGCAATTCTACTTTCTGTCTCACGTTTTAACACTCAAAAACAAAATCCATTTATCTCTGTGAAGCAAATGTTTGCTTCATTGCGGGAGGGGTGCTCAAGGGTAGGGCACCATTTTTTTTAACCCTAGGAGAGCTGTTGCTAGCTGGAGTAGATAGGGCTTAATATGCCAATGCAGAGCTTCACGTGTTCATTCTGAAGTGGTACAGTACAAGAGGGTTACCATACAACATGGCTCCTACTTCTTTTTCTATATAATAGGAACAGTGTACTCTTGCCCAGGTCCCCTGGAAACTGAGCCAGTTTTCTCCATCCAAAGGACCATTTCTTCTGGGGTTGTTTGTATTCTGGTGTGGATGGGGAAGTACAAAAACAGATGCAATGTTTGTCAAATATGAGGAGTGGTTGCATAGCTTCCCTTTAAAATAAACACAAATTGGCTCTATTTGGGGGGATGAAAACAATAGCCATTGCCCTCCACCAATATCCCACTGGACACCACATCAAGTCACTGTGCTAACCTCAAAATACCTATATGAATGAATTAATCAAGTCTGATGACTATATGGGCATAATAAATAAGTAAACAGGTAATCAGCAGCACAATAAAGCATGAACACTTGTGTTTATTTACTGCAGTTTGCTATAATGTATCTGTAGTGTTGCTTTAACAGGTGGTTCAAAGGATACTGAATTGGAAAGTCTACAAAGAACAAGCAAGTAATTGTGCCAATAAGAGCCTGACTAATAAAGATTACCGGTACATTACTAAATAACTGCTTTCTACCACTAAAGAATAGAAGGCTGTCAACCGATAAAGAAATAGCAGCTGTTTCTCAGAGACATACCAGTATCATCATGCATTTTGTACATTTAGTCAAGATGCAAGACACTTCTAAGTAATTAATTAAACCTCACGGTTTAAAAAAGATTTTTGTAAAACTAAACACTGATGGTAGTAATCATCAGATATTTGCTTAATATACACTAAAGGATGTCAGTTAATATTCTGCACTGTGCTATAACTTCATTTGAAAGAGAAAAAAATGGTTGGTGTCTTTCCTCAAGGTTGAAATCATTTTGAAGCATGTGCCATTGCTTATCAGCCTCCAAAAGGACAAGGGGACACATTTTAATGCAGAGATTGCACAACTGAGCCAAATTTGCAGGAGTTCTTGCTCCACACACTGGTACCAATCCATAATTTCCATTTTAAAATTGTGTGGGTGTGCACAGACATGCGCATGCGCGCGCACACACACACACACACACACCAGCTTGAATCATACTTCAGATGACAGAAAGGCTCTTTAAAAGAGAAAAAACCTGAAAGCACTAATAAAGACTGCATACTCCTGAGGTTTGCTGCATACAGAGCATGCATCGTGATACTCTTGAACATATTAGAAATAAGAGTCACAAATAATTATGGCACATCTCTGCTTTCAAGAAGCTTTGGTGCAAACACAACTTTAGAACTTCAGCAATTTTTCCTGCAGTAGGCAGTGAAATCTTGCTCTGGATTCAGGCAGAGTGCTTGCACTTTCAAAACTAAACCTGTCATCATCTGTGTTCCACAAGCACAGCAATGCTTAAAATGGGAGATCCCTTCCAGTGCTCATTTGATGGGAGGGTTGGGTGGCCCTTAATGAAATCCACAGGCTCTACTCTCTGAATCTCTCCACTTTTAGCCAAATAGACAAATAATGTCTCTAAAAGTTTTTTAAAATAGTCACTATTAGGATGTCACATATGGTAAGGATTCTGGACCCCTGTAATTCAAGCAGTGGCACTAGGTTCTGCAGTTGTATAAAAATTCAGTGGTGCAAGAAGAACATAAAATTATGACATCTACTTTTTGTGTAACCCCTTGCACCATATGGCGTCCCTATGCTTGTACGATTTCATTCTACTCTTACTCGGTAGAACATGCATACACAGAGTCTAAGGGTCACGATGTGTCACAGTTTGCACCCATATCACCTGATAGTTACTGCTGAATGTTTCTATATTGTGTTTCCCAGGGTGAGGCAATCTAATCCATAAATTGCCAACATGAATGCCAAACAGTGTAGAATCAAAAGCCTGTCTGGGTGTGACAAACTTGCTTGTAGCAAAGGCTGTGGTGTGTCTTTTAAAGTGAGAGTTCTTTGAAGATTAAGGCTTCAGTAACAAGGTTTGCTGATGATGTAAGCAATTTAATTGAAGCATTGTTTAAAGAATAAGCTTATGTTAACTCATCATATTTTATGCACTGCTCCTGTACATATAAACACACCTGAATTTAAAAACAAGTCTTGGGTTTCTGAAACTTATCTAAAAACTATTATTTAAATAATCCTTATCACCTAAGAGGTATCCTAGATAAGTGGTTCTTCCTCACTCATGTCTACCACTCTGAAAAATGCAGGGCAAGGAGAGGAGCAAAAGGAATATAAATATTTCATTTTACAGACCAGAAAGACTGCTTCAGCCCCTCTCGCCATGGTTGGTACCTTGTCTCTATCATTATGTTCTACCTTCCTTCCACAGCTCTTTCAATGACATGATTTTAAATAGAGGTTCTTAAATGCACTGAAGTTTTGGCTATATTAAAGAAGAGAGAGGGAAAATATTGCAAAAGCCTTTATTGCTTAAGAAAAACCGTCTGACTCTTGCTGAACAACTTTTGAGTTTTATGAGTTGGAGTGACTTGTTCATGTTCTCCCAGTCTGGTTCTAGGTAAATCTTGCACATGTATAGCCAGTTGTTTTTTGTTTGTTTGTTAAATGCACTGAATCCAATTTGGGCCTGTTTGGGAAGTGTATAAAACAAATGCTGTCCCCTGTTGTCCTCCTAGCTCCTTGCTGTCCATCAGAGTAACTTGTTTATTTACATGAATATGAGAATCATTCCAAAATTTCCTTATAAAGGCCACTTGAAAACCCTGGTGCCAGGAAGTGATTCAAGGATAGGGAAATTAAGACCAAATGAGATAAAAATTCTAAATCTGTCTTCACAACTCTTGATTCAAATTATGAGATTTTATCATAAATAGCCACAGCAGGAGAAAACCATCAACACTTTGCTAGCTGTTGAGAAACCACTTGTGGGAAAGCAGGCCTACAGATTTCAGTGGAGTTACCCAGGGAAAAGATCAGAATCTGAACTTTTGTTTGAAATGTCTTAACAGCAAGAAGTCTGTGAGTATGTTTAACAGATGTATTTTCAGTTAATAGATTCAAGGTATTTCAATAGTCTGCTCTAATGTAAGCTAAGTATATAGAATTGCATTCTTTCTGTCATCAATAATATATCTTCCAATCTCAACCTTAACCTTCTTTATTGCTAAACAGGCAAGGTGTCCCACTTTTATGAAGAAGTATACAGAAGAAAATCTTTGTAAACATGAGGGCAGAGCATCAGCAAAAAGCAGTTGCTATGACCAAGTCTATTATACTGCTGACTTCAAACAGTGACACAATGGAAAATAAGACAATGAGATCTTTAAAAGACAATAAGACACCAGGAGTGCAATCTTATACTCAGAAATAAGCTCCGCTTAGTTCAGTGAAACACCCCAAAAAATAACACACCATTGCCAACTTTTTCCTCAGATGTCCAAATAGTTGCCTTATTATGCAAGATAAAGTTCTATTTAAGAATAACTTCTTATTCTTCAATGAATAATAAGCTAACACTACACTCATAGGATTTAAAAAAGTTTTTAAATCAATATGAAAATTAATCTTTAGTTGAATCACTCAGCCTCCATTTTCTGCTAAATGGTATGATCTTGTGTGCCTTTCTTAAAAATGGAAATATTGCAAAGAGATGGCATGTAGTATTATATTATTAATTATATCCTGCTTTCTCACATGGTTTATCTAGCATTTTCAAATGTTTAAAGTGCTTTGCATACATTTTTTCAGTAAAAGTATATTGCATTGACAGCTGCATTGTATTTTGAGAATTACAAGCAGGTCATATTACAGAATCTAGTCAACATTATTCTAGCCAGGACGTTATTTCTACAACCATAATGATGTTTTTGCTTTTACAGCATGCTTACAAACAAATACAGAGCGATCACTTACCTTTCTGTCTATTATCCACCACTGTGTTTTTGCAAGACCAAGCTCCAGCATTTGAAGCAAGCCTAACAACGTAAGTAATCTCCCATTGCCACAAGTAATCTCCCATTCTACCAGGCCAGAAATACTATGCACTGGCATGTCAAATGCATGCATACCCTTTATAGTTTAAAAGACTGCTGGCAAAAGGGAGAGAGCCACATGCACTCACTCTATTGCTCTGTGCTGCATTTCTGGATTCAAACTGCACTGCAGGTTACACTGGCTCTGTGTGCAGCTTTCTTCTCCCTTTGTGTCTTTAGAGACCAGAACTAAGATAACAGTGAACCAAAAGCACAGCTCATATTGCTCTATGTTGTATTTTTTGGTTGAGAAACCACAGAAGGACAATTCACACTATTTTACAGACCTTTAACCACCACCATGTGGGCAGATAGACAAGCAGGAAAGCCAGCCCATCCACGTCCAGCTGCTACCCGCCTGCATATCTATTCATTAGGGGAGAATTGGTACTGGCTATAGCTGAGACATAACCTGCATATCTGCTTTAAAGTGTCTGGGCACATTTATTTGCAACCCGAGTCTATAGGTCCGCTTCAGTTGAAGCAGACCAAACGTTGCTTTACACTGCTGCAGACATAATGGCGTCCTACCCTAATAAGATGGCACTAGGGATATCCTTGATATCCAACCAGGGATATCCCCAAGAATCATAATTAGTTGCATACATTGTATGAGCTTTCACACTTCCAGGAATCCCTCCAAAGTTCAAAAATGCTGCATTGTGGAACTGGTTGTGTTCCGATCTCCTCCCCAGCAGCACAGTACAGGAACTCTCATACAGCAATGCAGCATCCCATCCAGGAAAACAGTGATGCAGCAGTGCCAACAGCTGTTACTAGGGGCAGGACTGGATTATGTCACCGGACATACATTTTGGCATCACATTAATATCAACAGTCAAGCACTTGGTCCTTATGTACTGCTGTACTGTTCAAGGTAGGTAGAATTTGATTTGTTCTCAAGTGCCCTTAAAGCATCAAATCCTTATTCCTAATTTGTGGCAGAAGAATTTAGGCCTATGTGCTTATAATTAAGAGACCCGAGCCTAACACTCTGACCACTGGACTATTATCCAGAGTGCATGTTAACAGCCAGTTACCATCCTCCTGTTTACAGTACCCTAGATTTATACATAATGTCATAATGAACTGCACTATAGGTGAATATATATAATTAAACTACGTTCCTGTAAAATATCTACATAAACATTAAAGCCAACATCCTTCAAAAAGAAAGCCAGCTCTATACTTCTAACAGAGGATCTTTCGCTATAAGAGAAAATCCCTCAAGGATATGGATTTTGTATTTCAAAAGGCATTCAGATGAGACTAAAAAGAGATTCTGCACTTATTATATTTATATAAACATTGCAAAACCCCTCTTTATAGAAGAGCTGACTTATATTAGGAAGCTACTTGTGTATGGATATGTTAAAATAGCAAGAGGTCACCCAGTGAATGGGTTAGTCACGATCAAGTAACACTGCCATCTATTTAAGCAATTTTGTTATAGCTGCCAAGATAGTTTGTGTGTAGTGATACTAAACATGGGCCCAAGAAGATTCTGGCAATTATAGGTCCAGAGACAGCCCTGATTTGATGCATTTAGGGCCTTTCATTTATGTAAAGCTTTGCAAACACACTTTATATTGCACATTTTGTTTTGAATTGCATATACCTTGCATGCTTACTTGAACAAAGAGGACCAACTCATTTATTTTTTAGTTATTTGTGCAAAGAAAAAAAGCAATATGGATTTTATACTAGAAAAGGTAAATGTCCAAGATTATTTTAAAATTCATAAGAGGATTTGCTTGAGTGCTAGGTTCTTCTTTTGAAGTCCTGCTCTTGTCTTGCTCATCACAGAACTCAAGCAGTGACAAACCGGAAACCATTTCATTAAAATACCTTTCTTTTGCTAGGCACAAGAAAACATCAGACTTGGTCTTGCCATGGCCTTCTGTTTACTGCTTAAGTAAACAGACAACAACCTACTGCCACAAATTATTTTTGACCACAATACCATATAAGAAAAGCATGTGTCAAGATACAGACCATAGCCCCAAGAGCAGCAACCCAAAAATGGTGTGCCAGTACACCAACAGAAAATTTCCATCTCTGACATTCATAGATTTGAGGCCTTAACTACAGGAGTAAGGACACGGTCTTATTCTGTCACAGTGTAGCTACGTTGTCACGGTACAGAATGAATTAAACAGGAAGTCAGAGCTTGCTGCAGTGACAGTGCTAGTGCTAATGGTTTCCAAGGTTAAATTTGGTCTTCTACACGAGCCTTTTATACACTTCCAGTCTGAAAAATTATTTCAAGACTTCTGGCTATGCAGCATGAACTAAAAAGTCTCATTAATGATAGTATTTTTACCAGAGAACTGCATGCAAGATAATACAAGAACTTCCACTTCTCTGTGCAGTATAACTAGATTATAAAATATATTTAGATCTTTAAGACTGTATTTAAGTCAAGTATAGGTTTCTTCTGATCTACCGGTTTTCCTATCCCAAATTACAACAAAACTAGGTCACACCATGTTTTTCGCTTATACCATGCCTAGAAATGCAACAAAAATTTTGCAATCTTTGCTTTTTCACACACCACCCATGAATCCTTAGGTTTCAAAATACTCTTTATAAAAAAAATTTAAACCCATCAAGCTTAATCACAAATTCCAAAATAAAAAATAAAATTGCCATTGTCCAGATTTTCACTGATTACATGGCTGGCTGTTTTTAATAGTAATTAACCTTCAGAAACTGGAGACAAATTCCCAATACATTTTAAGCACACAGCCTCTTTCCTGATAACATATGGCCTCATTTGAACAGCATAGGCCAATGTCTGAAGCGAGTGTATATCTATTTTTAGTAATGACTTATAATCTACCAAAATCTATTGCCCTTGCTGGAGGAGATCAGCTCCACATTTTGTAAGAAAACTGTAAATCCCAGTAGACTATTTTTTTAAAAAAAACACAGATGCATTCCTATTGAACGGAGAAATTTCACAAAGCCATAGGCATATTTTCTGATAGTCCAGTTTTAGGATCCAATACTTGTGTACTGAAAACATAATGCTATTGCCATATGGTAAAAAAAGGGGGGGATTCCATTTCAGCTGCTCAATTTTTTTAGGACTTATCCACCCCAGAAAAGAATTATTTCAATAATCACTCTTGCAACTGTTTTATTGATCAGGTGCATTAACTTGACAGCAAACTACCTACATAACAGATGCACTCTTAGCCTATAGTTACTTCTCTGACAAACACTATACGGAACATTCATGATTCAGAGATGAAGCCTGAAATGTCAAAGGATAAACTATATACAAGAGGTGTATTTTTAAAATTAAGTCCTCAGCTCTAAGAATAGAAACCATGCAAAAACAACAGAGTCTTGCTATTTCTGCAACCATTTAACACATTTATGAATATTCTATTTAGTATTAGTAGAATAATCTCACCTGAAAAGGAAAGATATTGTCAGCTCTGTTCAAACTGTCTTCCATCCAAGATTTTGGAGCAAAAGCGGAGCTGGGCCGTGCATACTTCTGCAACTGGATATGATTACTTGGGAAATTCTTCTTCAGGGGTGAGATGGAGTTCAGGGGTGTGATTCCTCCATTCAGTCCCCTGCGGTGGTCTCGCCCTTGGGACCCTCCCCACCCACCATATCCACCACCGCCACCGGGACTCCATGAAGAAGACGGTGTAGGTGATGGGCTTTGGTAGCTGCTCCATGGAGAAGGTGGTTTGTTAAGATTATTAGCAAGATGAGGCAGTTGATTAAAAGCAGCATTTCTATGCGTAAATGGAGGTGGATGAGGGCTTGCAGGAGACCTTCTCTGTTGTTGATGCTGATTGTGATGGTGCTGAAAATGGGGGTGATGAGGGTGGTGCTGAGAGAGGGGTCCAATCTGAGGGGAAAAACTACCCCCAAAGCCAGGACTGACATGATGTGGAAAATTCTGAAACAGCAGAGCACCATTATTAGCTGAAGCAGGAGGAACCCCTCCCTGATGGAAGAAACTCGCATCTTCATTGATTATTGTTGAAGAAGAAGGAGCTATAGCTGCTGACCAGTTACTGAAACCAGTCAGAGAAGATGCTGTAGATGTCAAGGGCTGGCTTGAAGTACCCAGCCCTGTAGCCTCTTGATAATCAAATCCTGTTAACACTGGCGATTCTATTCTTATTTTCTCCTTCCCATTGCCGTTCTCGGAAGAATTATCCCCCTGGTTTTCTTCAGATTTAGATTTCTCTGATTCAGGCAGCATGCCTGCTTCCTGACTTTGACTAGGGGAAAGCTGCTGTTTTTCTAGGGAGTCTTGCTTTTCCTGTTGCTGAGTTTTAGATTTTTCAGACCCCAGAATCTCATCCTGAATGTTATGGGCAGCTGGAGCAGGAAAGAGCCAAGCTGACCCAGCACTACTGCCATTGGCAGCTGTGTTATTTATAAAAGCAGCGGGGCTGGGGGTTGCATTTTGATGGTGGTGCGGAGGCTGCAGATGTGGATGAAATCTGACTGGAAAAGCTGACTTATTCCCGGTGTTGTTTTGCACTAACACGCCAAACCCGTAATCCCCCATTTATTTTATTTAGGATTTTAATTCCGCCTGGAAAGAAAAAACAAAACAAAACTTTAAAATGTTTTTGTTCTTCTACTAAAGCAAGATTATTGAAAATTACTACAGATCTTTCACCTCCCCCTTCTTTCCCACCTACCCACTTGAGATATCTGATTTGGATATTATTCCTGGAATCTTATTAATGAGATCACTTAAAATATTGACATGGATAGACTTGTGTTCACTTCCTTCAAATATCCAGAAGGAATAGAAAGTAAATCTTTGGTTAACAAAATAAGAGGTTTCCCTTTTTTCTAAAAGGAAATGCACAAGAATGAAGTGGGGATGAAAGAAAGCTCCTGGGAATTCTTTTTTAAAAAGATTTTTAAAAAACTTTTTTGCCTTAACAGCCGCTTCAACCTGCCCATGTACACATTAATGGAAACAATACCAAGACATCTGGTGCTCCTCACTCCTTCACAGCTCCAAAAATATATTTAAATCTGGAATAATTTAATAAATTCTATATAATCTAATATATATCTGTGATCTATTCTAACAGTCTTTGCTGCTAAAAATCTGAAATTTTTACCTCAAGATTTCAATGGTGGAGCAAGTTGTACAGGAGAGCTTTCCCCACCCCCCCAACCTGTGCTGCTACTGCCTTTGCCTTGTAGGACTATATGTATAATATGCTCTATGCGGATGCCCTTCTGACAAGTCCTTTCCATATAAAGCAGGGGAGGGTGCGAGGATTTGTTCCTGTTTTAATCTCTAGATATCTGCATTCACTGCGTGTTGTGTGTATGTGTACGGACTGAGTTGTGCAGGAGGAGGGTGGATTCTTGTTGTTGCTGCCGCTGGTTGGGTGGGTTCCTGGTTGCTGCTTTTCCGAGCTCGCTTCCTATTATGATCCGATATTTGTGTGTCCTTCAGATGAATCCTGGCTGCCTGCAGAGGAAAATTTTCACCTCAGAAAAATCAGCAGTCAAGTGTTTGGAGGGGGGGGCGGGGTGGGGGGGGGTTGAAATAAGTATATCTGGCGAGCGGAGTTTAGGCATTTTAAAGCCATCAGCAGAATAATTTATTGTGCGACAGCGGGGCGGGGGGAGAGATCGGGCTCAGATCCTTGGACTGAGAATATTTAGAAAGCGGGGGGTGGGGTGGGGAGGGTTGGAGAGAAGAGAGACGAACCTCTTTCGAAGGTGGGGGAAGGTGAGGAGGAATATATAGGGCTGATGCCGCCCTTGCTCCCTCGGAAGGGGGGGGGAGAGAATGAAAGAGAGCAGGGATTTCACCCCCACCCCCGCAGAAGGACTTTTACCTCAGGAGGGGCGCAGTCTCCGGCGGGGAGGGGATGGCGCTGGCGGGGGGCCGGGCTCCTCTCTCCCCCATGGGAGCCGGTTTCTCAAGGGAGGGAGGGTCACGAGGATCGCTGGGTGGCGAAAGAGCAGGGAGGGGCAATATCAAGCCTGGCTCCGGAGGGTGGAGGAGGAGGCGGCGAGGGGGGAGGCGGCGGTGGCGGTGGCGGCTCCCAGGGGTCCTGCCTTTCCTCCCGCTGCTGATGCTCCGGGGCTGCGGCGGCTGCTGCTGAGGCTGCGGCTGCTTCTCCTCCGCCTCGGCTCCTCCCGGCGTCGTTCTTTTCCCCTCATGTAACACAACTGTTTCTCGGGCGGGTGGACCGGGGGGGGGGCTCCTGTTTAGTCACGAGGCGCTGGGCTACTCTGTCGATCCGCCGGTTCGCCACTCCGGCCCGGCCGCCTCAGCCGCCTTCGCCGCCGCCACCGTCGTCGTCGTCGTCTCCACAGGACCGAGCCTCCGATCGAAATGACAACCAGCTGGAGACAGGCAGCGCGGCACTTCCGGTTCAGAGAAGCCACGCCTCTCCCCCCCCCGCGTCTCTCCCTCTCGCTCCCTTCTCTGGCAGCGGCCACGCCCCTCCCTCTCCTCCTCAGCCGCTAGGCCGCCTCTCCCTAAGCCAGAAGAGGGACTGCGGGAGTCGGCAGCCCTTTTGGATGAGGGCAGAAATTGTTCGGCGCGGTGGCCATCTTTGTTTTGGGCAGTTTTCTTTTCCTCAGAGCGAACCAAGGCGGACATGTTGGTTTAGGTCGGGGAAACTCCCGTGACAGGTGAAATTATAGTTGGCCTCGCTTAAACAGCCATTTTTGAATATGGCAGATGTTAAGGTTTTATCATTGGTTAAAGGGCTCACTGAAGATTGGCTTGTTTTATGTGCTGGAAATTAAAGCTGCATCACACACACATATATGCATAAATATATATATATTTATATATGTATTAAGTATGTGTGTGAGAGAGAAAGAGACAGGTGAAGGTTTACTTACCAGCACATATAGATGCAGAGTTTTTATTCGAATAGGTCGCTTAAACATATATAGGCGACCACGTATTCGAAGAACTCTGCATCGAAGTTAAGAGAGAGGTTGACCCTAGTCTAAGTCGTGAGACAGGTAGAAAATGCTTTTTTTAATGCTTTTTTAAAGAACAGTTTTCATTTCAGGTCACCCCACAGGAGCATGTTGTACGTTTCGCCTTCCATGACAGTTCATGTTTCTCCTCCTCCTTCGGCCTCTGCTCGAGGCAATGAGGAAGTTTAAACTGCAAGGATCTTGAGAATACCTCGATAAAAGCCATTTTGCTGGAAATACTAAGCTTCCTCTCCTGCGGGGACTTTGGGGAGAGTGCGGAAAGAGTGAAGAAGAAAAGACTCGTTGGGGGTAGACTGTCGATCTCTTCCAGGTGCCAATTTTTACTGCAAGAAGGTGCAAACCAAATGAGACAGAAAGGATTTGGCTAAGCACCAGCGAGCGCTCTGTAAACCCACAGAACAGGCCAGACCCAACGACCTCCATATGGATGTTGCATCAACAGAAAACCAAAGGGCTGCTCCTTTGCTGTGTGGGTGTGTTTGGTCCCACTTGGCGATAACCGTACTTTTCAGCTAACGAAACATTCCCTTATGGACCGACCTCTCATGCCCCCCACATGTCTCCGCAACACGAAAAGGCACCTGTTTACACATACGTACCAAAGACGGAAATCGCCGTTGGCAGCTTAACAATTTACTTATGAATCCTATCCAGGGTTAACGCCTCTCTGTGCTGTCGCTGAACAGACGGCTTGAAACTTGCGAGGGCCAGGGTTCCTTTAAATGCCAGCACGCCTTTGTCGGTGCGTTAGGGTGATCAAAGATTAGCCATGGCGACGGGCGGCATGACTTTCAAACTTATACGTGGCTTTTGCCAACCGCAGGGCCGGGCTGCGCCCTCCTCGCCGGATCTGGCAGAAAACCGAGGCTGCTTCTGCCCCTGAGCGCATCTGCAGCGCCGGCAACCCCGGATGCAAGCAGGAAGGCGGCGGGGCTGGGATCCGCAAAAGGGAGCCGGGAAAGAGCGCCCACCACTAGCCTGGGGTTGCAAGATGGGGAGGGGGGAGAGGCAGCCTGAAGGTGGCAGGAAGAGGAGACGAGGGCCGTCTGTTTGGGAGCACAAGCCTTGCCTCTGCTCCAAAGCCCTCGGAGGAGCTGGAGGGCAATGGTACCTTATCGTTAGGAGAGCTAGCGGGAGAAACCCTCCTTCTGACCCGAAAGAAAGGAGGAAGCAGGAACGGCAGCACAAAAGTGGAAAGGAGGGGGGAGGGGGAGGGAAGACACCCTTGAAAGGGCAGTTCGTGCCTTACCTACTGGCTCTTGCGAAAGAGACCAGTGGGACCGAGGAGGTGGCGGGGGAGCATGGCCTCCGTGGCAAGCCCCTCCGAGGGTTGCCGGGAGACACACCTGCTAGCCCAGAGAGAGGAGGAGCCGGCTCCTGCAGTGGCGTAGCGTGGGTTGTCAGCACCCGGGGCAAGGCAAGTAATTTGCGCCCCCTAACCTGTGGATTTGCGCCCCCTAACCCGTGGATTTGCGCCCCCTAACCCGTGGATTTGCGCCCCCTAACCTGTGGATTTGCCCTAACCCCAGATGTTGCGCCCGGTGCGGCCGCCCCCCCCCCTGCACCCCCCACGCTACGCCACTGGGCTCCTGGCAGCCCTCGGGGCAGGGAGTGAGGGACCGATCTCAGCCAAGGCATCATCTGCTCGGAAGAAGAGAGTAGGGACCCCTCCTAGTGCAGACAGCTAAGGTGCGGGAGGGGGAGGGTGGCTCACCAAGGGAAGCCATCGGGGGAATGTAAAGGGGGCAAAAACACATTTGACTAAGGCATCACTAGCCAGTGCTGCTGTTGAGTGAGGTGCATGGATGGATCCCCCTGACCCGATCACAAGGACGAAGTATGTCGTTGTCACTCAAGGGAGGTTGAGTGCAAAGAAATGTGACTTTACACGCGACCTCTGACTGCATGGACAGTAATCCTAGCCTTAAGAGAAATTGTCTTCAATGATGAGCATTTAGTAGGCCACAAGGAAGCTGCCACCCCTGGGTGTAGTGAAGGGTGGGCAAGGTGGGCAGCACCCTACCATAAAGTAAATAAATAAAAATGCTTAACTAACTGACCAAACACATCAAAGATAGCTCAGTTCTGCCCCCCAAAACATTGATCCTCCCTCCCCCTATAAATCCTGGCTATGCTATGCCAGTGCTGTCACCCTGATTATAATGACAAAAATAAAAACGTTGAGAGCAGGGATCTCCCCTTTGCACTGCATAAACAAAGTGGAGCATTTAAGGTTGCAGTTCTAAGGGCAGCAGGGACTTTAAGTGGTATAATTTATGTTTTGCATGCTGTAGGTTCCAAGTTCAATCTCTTATCTCCAAAGGACCAAACAGCCCATGATGGTCCAGAGTTCTGCCTGCAATTGTACCTACAAAGCTAATACTTGCGAATACTGGGCCAAATAGTCTGACCTACAGCTTCCTATGCTGTTATTTGGATGTAAGCTGCATTGAAGTAGTGCAGTGGATTCCCCCCCCCCATATAAATTGCAAATATAAACGTTGTGTATATTCAAAAGATAAAATTAAACACATGATCTTCAAGCAATTCTGAAAAAGTCTTCCATTTTTGGAGATTCAAAAACCAATTATTCTGGTACCAAATTTATTCATCCCACTGCATTTTATGACCTGGTATTTTTCGCCCAGAAATAATTCCCATATTCAAAAAGTGGCAATACATTCAGATTTATTTAAATAACAGTTCTTACATAAAGGAGCAAGACTTGCACATAAAAATTAACAAATATACAATGGAGTTTTCATCCTCTTGTTGCAGCAGAAAGCCGAGTTCCAAGCAGTATGTTGTGTAGGAGTTTTGTGTAAGAAAGTAATTCTCATATGTTCTGGTTTCTAAAAATGGTAAAACCAGACTGCAGCACACTCTTGCTTTTCCTACAACAAGGATCCTTGCACTGCTATCCTATGCACAGTTACTTGAGAGTAAATCCCATTGACCTCATCGAGATTTACTTTCAATAAAACATTTGCTGGCTTAGGCTGTACATCATTGCCATCAATGGCACCATGTACTGTTGTCCAGCAAAAGCAACTCTAAAGGTTCTTTAAAAGCATAAGATAAAAGTAAATATAAGGCATCATACCGATCACTCATAGCATTCCACATCTATAGCAGCCATTTTGCACTAGCAGTAGCACTTGCTTACCCTAAAATCCTTGACCTGCTCCTGCACCCCCCTGCTTCACCAACAATATGCAATTTATTACTGTTCAATTTTCAAAGGTTCTTACCTGACTTGGTACAGTATGACCCGTTTGTTGAGCATTCAGCTTGATTTGTTTGTGGAAAGATTAGGTGACATTGGCTATTTGATGAGCATTCATTCTGATTTGCTCACAGTGATGTCAAAGCAGATGTAATCCCACATCCAGTGCATTTTCCCATCACTTTCCTTATTGCAAAAAGTCCAGTCTTATGAGGAAGAGGATTTACTGCACACTGCTATATTAATGCAACCTGAATTTGCTGGTATGTAATTGAATCCCACCCGAAAATAATTGACAAACTGGAAGTGCCCTTACTAAATACCACCGCATAAGTAGTAAATCATATTTTGATTTGGCTTTTACGTCTCTTTTTCACCATATTTTCAGAAGATAAATCACAAGTGACAGCATCGAAGTGCAATATTGGATGGGTGTGAATCTCAGTGTGTGTTTAGTCTCCCCAAGGCCACCTGTATCTTTTACAATTCTCCATCCTCCTTCACATGCCAATCCAAATGGAAAGTTCACAACTCCTTTGCTCATTTCATAACTTCCGTTACACCATCTTAGCCACTGCTTTTTTAAAAAAACACCCTGCATTCTTATGCATTTTTGTCATTTTGATTACTTTGACTGATCTATCATTATGGCTAAAGTGTCTGAGCCTGAACTCAGTGGCCCTTACTTCTAGGCACTTGTAGGATTGAACTGCAGATTTGGTGAAGAGAGATCACTGAACCTTTTGCTAAAATTGATTAAACTGTGGTAAACTCTTAGAGAAAAAGATACAACAACTGCTCTCTGGAAATCTGATGCATGGGGTACTGCATCTGCTGCCTGCTGTTGGAATGCCAGCTCACCTCCACTTACCGGTATACTGTGCTTGTACATCTGCTGTATAAACAAGGCAGATATTACTATTGTGCCATAAGTTTCCAGTGCTCTCTCTTCCAATGGAAGCTAAACCTTGTAGCATTGCCCCTGGAACTACTCATCATTTGGGGAAGAATATAGCAGCAGTACTGTGCAAATCCCCAGATATTGTAACTAGACTAAATTTAGTAACACAAAACACGGGCATTTGGATTTTCTGCTTTCAGATTCGGTTGTTGATGTGTTCATGTGCTTAGTGCAGAAATCAGTAGCCCTTGAATACTACTGAGAGGAAGACGAGGAGGAGAAGCTGTTTGCATGACAACTGCAAAAGAAAAAAAATCCACAACCACAACCAATAATCCTTAAAGCCTTTTCTCAGCCCATCCCAAAGAGCTTGCAAGTGTAGATGCATATTGCAATATGCCAGGAAGATTAGAAAACCAGAGTTCTATTATGCAAAGTGACTTTGCAAAGCTGAAACAAACCTTTGTACCTTGACACTGTGCCAGATGCATCTTTATCCCCCATGACGTACTACCCTGTTCCACTTCTCGTCATTCCTATCTGCTCCAGCCCACTTCAACTTCCCTTCTTTTATTCTCTGTTCCCACCAACACCTGTATACATATCACAAAATCCCTCAAACTATTCCACAAATATTCTGTAAAAATTCTGTTAGAAAAATCACACAAATAAAGTGTGCATGCATTCCTTGCACACACACCATTTTCTTGCCAGGAATGCTAGAGCCAATTCTTGAATGTTTATTCAAACCAGACATTCCATGTTTTTTAAAGCACGGCAGTGAAAAAGATGGATCATGTACCTGGGGAAATGCAGTGTCCGCTATGAATATTCAGTAATTCAATATTCATTTAACAGTGTTAACATCTTTTCTGTATTTGTATTTTCTCCCCTCTGATGCAAACCTCCAAGCAAAACTTTGAGTGCCGTTTTTATACATGACAAATTTCATACATAGCTATTGGTTTCTTGTAGGAAATTGTGCACATGCTCCATGTTCACTGTTGCAGCCGTGCTCGCCCAATGTTCACTAGATGTATCTTTCTCCCCTGAAAATCACTTCTTGACCAAGTGGTTTCATTCTGAAGATAAAAGCTCATTGCCGATTGATTCTGCATTGCTCCACAGTGTCTCTGTTTGAAAACAGATGTAGGTGTTATTGAGAATGGGGAGTGGATGTATCCACACCTGTCCAATGAAGTTGTGGGTGGACACAAGGCAATAACAGAGAGAAAGGGCTAAAGAGAACTTTGGAGTTGAGATAGATCTTTACAGTTTTCCACCTTGTTCTCCACTTCAGGGTTGGGAAGAATGCCAATAAGGGGCCATTTATCAATTTCTGCTGGAATCTCTGCTGTTGAGATTGCTGCAAAACCTGACCAGGTAGCAGGAAATATGAAAGACCTCCATCTAAGACCATGAAGAACCATGGCTTGTTAACATAGTGAAACTAGCTTAGATAGAGCAATTTTCTGTCTTAGTATAAGGCTGCTCCTGGATCAAGTTTGGGACTGGTTTCAGCCACCCGAGTTCCTCTTTCCTGCCAGAATCCTGCCTTAGAACTCTCAGGTTCATATAATATATAACTAAATTCTTATATGGGATTCACTTCTACGTAGGAAATGCTATAACCATCCCTTGCCGTTAACAAATGCGCATAGTTCACTGTGTGAACATGCTGTGGTAACATCCCACATATCAGGATATCTTCACAGGAAGACACTTCAGGACTGTGTCTACACTTACCTGTTTGCAGTGCAAAAATGCCCAGTGAAGTTGCCTCGCGACTGGGCCTAGCATGCTATCAGGCAGGTTTTCTTAGAGTAAAATCCTTTTTTCGGTTCTCTTTGGAATGTTGCACAACAGCAGGTTTTGTCAGAATCCTGTTTTATGCTGCACCAACTACCTTTCTTACTTAAGTCACATAACACACTCCATTCAATGTATTTCCCCAGAAAAATGCCCAGCACCTTAACTCCCTGACCTGACAAACTAGACTTGGGCTCAGGAGCTAGAACACATGGCTACCGCCAGGAGCCACCTGGTGTCAACGCAAGACAAGGGTTTTTTCCTTGCAAACACAGCCATGACTATGTTGAGAAGGTTGAAAACAAAATAAAATTATGACGTATGTCCTCAAAAATCTACCTTGCAGATATATTTGCTACCTAGGCCTTTCTCAGACCTCTGTTACAATATCCATGACTGCTAGTGTTCTGTTAACAGCCATACTACTTCCATCATAAACTTCTAATATCATCTCCCTTCAAGATGGAGACTCTTTGAATAAAGATGGTCTCTCAAAAGGCGCCTTTCCTTTCAAGCCAGGGGGAAGGAGACTTGAGTTACCTTTGTGGATTACAACTGTCAGAGTATCATCTGGCTTGAGGAAAGCCGAGCCCTTGGCCTTGTCAGTCAGCATAGTGCAGATAAAACAACCACATGACTTCTCAGTTGCTGATAGTGGCCACATATGCTTCTTTAACTGTGTTTTGTTTTGCTGATTTTATCACTTTATTTGTTTTAACATACAGCCTCCTATTCTACAAATACGAAAGGATCCAATCTTCTTAGCCTAGAAATAAAGGAGTGCCATATTGGAGTGAGGGCATCTGTTTGTATAAACTAAGCATCCATTTCTTTTCTAGACCAAATCAGTTTTCTATATTTGAAGTTTCCAATGTTTGAAGTAGTCATTATTTGGTGGCTGGAACTCTGTAGCCATTTTTTTGGATGGTCAAGTGCAGCTTGGGCTGGGAGGCCACTATGTTCATCATTCACATTTCTGAGTGACATCTCTAATATGCCACGTATGGCAAGTAGTCTTTGTGTACAATGGTAGAAAGGACATCTGACAGAAGAAAAGACTCAGCATCATTCACTTTCTCCTCCCTCAGCTATCTCTGATTGAGTTATCTCCAGGCAACCAAGCAGTAGCTAATATAGAATAGACCAAATTTAAGGAAAATCTTTTGTTTCCAAATTGCATATTTTCCAGTGCAGTCCTATGCATGTTTTACTTGCTGGTCGGTGGGGGCCATCCCATTTTGTTCATGGTGATCTACCTCCTAGCTAAGTGTCTGTGGGTGTTTATGAATGGGTGTGTAGGATTGCCGCCTTAGACCACAGCAACACTATAAGTGATCTCTCTTAAACACTCACAGCCTTTTGTCTGAGGCAAACTGGAATTGCAGATCTGGATTCCTGCATTATGTTGTGTCCCTGATCATCCACTGCAACAGCAAAGACTTGTTCTATAAGCTCAGTAAACCATTTAAATTCTGCATAGGGCACATTATATGTGCTAATAGCATCATTTAATAAAGCCATCTTTGCTATTTTTCTGTGATTGCATTAAGGTACTATGTATTTATATACCCTCATATGTTAAACAAGCGTTTAATAGAATTCACTGCCTTGCAGCCTTCAGTCTCTTTCTCTCCCTTCCTCCCTCTCTCCCCCCTCTCTCTTTTAAAGACATCAGTGCCCAAAGAACTATTTCAGATGTAGTAATTATGTAATATTAATGAATGGTATCACATGCAGTTGTATTTGCCCGTTCTTTAATGTAGTGGAAGAGATTCATTGTATGTAATGTGCTTCTTGAGAATGGCCTGACGCGGCAAAAATGCCCCAGGTTTAACAGCTCATGTAATATATAACAAATGCATAAATAATTTAGACCCAGAAATAGGTAGCATTTTAAGAGTGGTGGTACTCACATCGATGTACACAAAAGTCTGGCAATTAATTCCACGGAAGCCTCCCATCTCAATCA
The DNA here is from genome assembly GCF_964252035.2 of Podarcis erhardii. Classification (NCBI taxonomy): domain Eukaryota; kingdom Metazoa; phylum Chordata; class Lepidosauria; order Squamata; family Lacertidae; genus Podarcis; species Podarcis erhardii. Next base: position 53,218,472 of record NC_138498.1, on the reverse strand, counting down.
GCCTTAGCAAATATATCTGGGATAAAACTACAGAATACTGTTTTGATCTTATGTACCAGTGATGTCCAGCACTGTATGTCTACTCACAGAGGTAAGCTGTGTTGAGTTGAATGGCACTTACTCCCAAGTAAGCGGATATAAGCTTGCAGCTAAGTGTGTGGTGGGAGGGTATAACTTTCTGCAGATACAAAACAAATGAAACAGCAAACTAAAATAGTGTTGCATTAGGTTTTTTTCAGAATGCACCCCAATGTAACATAGGCATGAAGGTTTTGTGAATTGCATATACATTACGGCCTGTTTATCTCGGTGTTTTACAACAAAGCCTTTAAAGAGTCTCCAATGTCAGATTTCAACGCTGGAGCATTCAGAGGCTACATGCCTGAAAATCCTAGATTCTCTCTTGATCATACTGAGGCGGCTTCTCTGATGAAGATGGATAATTGCTTGATGGGACTGGTAGTCTCTAGGCTGTATTCTCTGTATTAACAACCAGAGCATCTGCAATCTGCTGTGTTTTATGCAGATCAGGTGCAGATTTTTCAACTCCTGGCACATTTCCATTGCAGCTTTTGATCTATCATAAACCCACAAAATCCATAGAATTCACACCCCACTCTAAAATGTGTATAATCACACGTTTTGCCATACATTGCAAAATACCAGAGGGTTCAGGAGCCTTTGGGGACAAAGCCATATTGAACTGTGCCCTATTGGCATATAACGGCACATAATACCCAGTAAGTAGCAATTCTTAAATGCACTTTGGAGCAGCAAAATGAAAATCTTCGGCTTAAGATTCTGAATCTTCTGGCTTGCAGGGTTTATTTCAGGCAACAAAGGCCGGCTTGTGGAAGAGAGTGGTTGCATGTTTAATATTCCACTTTTCCCTTCATTGGGGAGAAAAAGAATCTGGGGTGTCTGCTGGGATGGTAGAAAGAGCACATGCTTAGTAGTTTTCTCCCCCCATGTTAGGGAACCAGGTCTGTCTCATTACTGGTGACAGCACATATTGGTAGGTCATAGAGCAAGGGGACAGCCCTGCACAGAACAGCTGGGGCCCAGAGCCAGCAATCTCATTAAAGTAAGCTGCTGCTATTTCCAGCCTGTAATAGAGCTTTGCAGCTTGATTATATTCAGTGAAAGCAGGTCATTACAAACACAGTGCTTTTTGCATATTATCTAAATTGAAATAATAATATGTTCTCTCCTTTCATGTGCTATATTGATAAATCCCAACTTATAAATGAAACATGTTGATTAGTTAGTTAAAAGGAATTAGTTCTGCATTACACTTCCAAGTTTAAGGCTTGATTAGTGCAAACAAATAACTTTTTCTTGATAATAAGCCATTTGCCGATTATTCTTTTAAATGGAACACACAAGCATCAAAATGATCTAGAGAGACAAGTGAGAGCGTCATGGGATTCCCCTTCCCCACACGCCTCTTTAGTGTTTGAGCTTAAATTCAATGTTACTTTTAGAACCTGGTAAAATGAAGCATATCTACATAGTGCCAGTTACAGATAGGTAGCCGTGTTGGTCTGCCATGGTCAAAACAAAATAAAAAAATTCCTTCCAGTAGCACCTTAATGGTGCTCCAGTAGCACCAGATGCCAACTTTGCTGCCACATACACCCGGACAACACCATTACTGGCCCCAACAACATCACACATACCATCTCGGGACTATTTAATTGCTCATCGTCTAACATTGTGTATGCCATAAAATGCCAACAGTGTCCTTCAGCTCTCTATATTGGACAAACAGGCCAGACCTTACGCCAAAGAATAAACGGACATAAATCCGACATCAGGAACCACAAGACAGAAAAACCAGTAGGAGAACACTTCAATCTCCCAGGACATTCTATACAAGATCTCAAAGTAGCTGTTCTATTACAAAGGAATTTCAGAAATAGACTGGAAAGAGAAGCTGCTGAATTGCAACTTATCACCAAACTTAAAACTATAGAGAGACCTGGTTTGAACAAAGACATTGGATTCTTATCTCATTATACATGACAAAGCCATTTTTCACCTTCTCACCCCTTGCTTTTTCCTGTTAGACCTATTGCAGTCGTTAAGAGTCGTCAACAGGCTCATCGCAGCTATCTGCCAATCACCCATTCCCACCACCCTTCTGAGTAATACCCCTCCCCACCTTCTCACTATATAGAAAGGTCCGGTGACTTCTGTTTCAGTGTATCTGAAGAAGTGTGCATGCACACGAAAGCTCATACCTAGAACTAACTCAGTTGGTCTTTAAGGTGCTACTGGAAGGAATTTTTTTACATAGTGCCAGGTCCTCTTCCTTTTATACGGTAATATAGACATAGCAGAAATACACTAAGGGCAATGTGCTTGGAAACAGAATAAGACAGGGAGCAAATGTAATATCAATGTAGCAAAGAGAAAGGAATGTGCCCATTGAATACAGTACTGGTAGCTGGTTGACAATAGATCTTTCTATTACTGCTTCCTCCTTATTTAGCAAATAAACCATCAGGTTTGTGGCCTGGTCCCAGGACCTGCTATGCCAGTTTATTCACATTTAGAATTGGGCGTGACTAGTTGTAGCACAACAGCACATAACTATTGCAAGAATGTTGTGTAAGCCATTTGTGTAGATGTGCCAGCACATAGCACAGGTTTCGGAAGAAAGGAAGAAATCATAGCTTCAGCAGCTTTTCTAGATATGAGTAAACTCTCATACCTACATAATCAACCCCCAGTTTGATTGCTGCAAGAAACCTTACACCCAATTGTACTTTTTGAAGTACCTATTTAACCACTAGGATTTCAGCTCTGCTGGATGGCAGATTTAATGCAACCACCTCAAAAACCCTTAAGTACCAGTTGCAAAACAGCATCAGTAGTAATTCAAAGAAGCAAAGGCAGCATACTTACCTAGTGGAAGGGGGAAGGGAGGAAATTAACAACACTGGAAGTGTTTTGTTGACCTCCTGTAATGGTCAGTGGCATGTGGTTGCATATATGTGAGATCATCTTCTGAGTCTACTTACTGTAGGTGTAATGCAGATGGCCACCCCTTCATCTGACACTGCATTTTTTTCAGGGCCTCTCATAATAAATGAATGGATTTAGGACATTTGCTTAACTCACAGCAAAACACTGGGAATTAAGCATGTGCTTAAACTTCAGAAACAGAGCAATCCTAGCCATATCTATTCAGAAGTAAGGCCTACTGAATCCAAAGGGGCTTACTCCCAGAGAACCATGGTTAGGATTGTTACCTAAATGTATGAAATAATGGCCTTAAAGTTATATTTTCTTGCAGTATGATCCTATTCAGGTTTACTTCATCACCAAGTTCAGTGGGCCTTATGCTTCAATCCTAAACATGCTTATTGAAGAGAAGGCTCCATTGCTTACAGTGGAGCTTACACCCAAGTAAACATGCATAGGAATTCAGCATTAATTGGTTGTTCAAATATGTCTCTGTGTGTGTCCCCCCCCCCCCGAGTGAAAGTTGTGAAACCAGGCATTAAAATAGTAATTCTAGGCCTGGTAAACAGACAAAAATTGCTGATAATAAGTACATTATTGACAACAGGTAAATTGGTCAAACTGGAAGACTGCTGAAGTCTCTGTGATAAGAAAAGAAACTTGGAAATGAGTGCAATTCTGTCTTGTCCATGTCCTCTGAAGCTGCTGACTGATCACAAGTCTACAGGGATTGTAGATCCTGTGTGCCAACTGGTAGATGGAGGTTCTTGGTATCTAGAATGATATATGTTGTCTGAATGGGCACAAGATGTGAGAAGCAAAGGATTGGAGGAGTGAGACAATGCCCTTCTAGATCAGGCTTGGTTACTGTCTTGCATCACAGGACAGAGACAGCAGAGGCATCCTATCTAAGGCTGACAGTCTCAAGGAAGCTCCTCCGGGATAACAGAAGCAAGTTAAGGCTGAGGGTGGCCAGCAATGTAGTTGTGTCAATGAAGGACAGGCCCTTTTGAGCTCTTAAATGTATGGAGACATGACTAGGCTTCCTTGGACAGTGGCAAAACTAGGCTTTATTTCATTGGGGTTAAAGACCCAGTTTGGTAACCCCCATGCACATTTGCGTACACACACACACAGGCTGGGAGCCTCAGTGAGGCCCCTCTGGAGGCTTCACCTGGGGCTGAAAACCTGGCTAGCCTCCCCCCCCCCCCCGCCGCCCCAAGCTAGGACTTTGCCTTGGACACAGAAAAACAGGCACACACAGAATTTTCAGTAACAGAGTCTTTTTAAACAGTAGCATGATGTTGTAGTCTCGTTGCTGAGCCACAACCTGCAGAGTTCAGTGGAGTGGGAGGCCAGCTAACCAGAAGTGTCTGGGGCAGAGTCAGCATCCAAAGTCAGATCCAGTCCTAGGGTCAGGCAAACAGTAATCCACATGGTCAGATGGTTCAGGGGTCAGGGAATCCAATGAGCAATGGACAAGCAGGAAGGTCGGACCAGGAACTACATGTGCTGTTTCCAGCATCTGACTGCTGCTGGAAGTTCTGCTTAAGAAGGATGAAGCCAGTTGGTTCTCATCAGCGCCTTCTCCTCTGAGTCCTTGAAGGCTGAACAGCTGAAGGTGGAGTCAATCTGCCTTCTCTGCCTTCAGACTGCTGTTCAGCAGGTGAGGCCGACTCCTGTCCCATGACACGTAAGTGCAACCAAGCTTCAGGGGGCATCTAAAGCTGTCTAAAGGGACCGTACAGATGTGGTGGAACAGTGACAAGAGTTATGAAGTATCATTTTAGGAATCAGGATTTGGTCCCTGTTCTCAGCAGCCCTTAAGGACTGGGATCAGTTCTGGAGATACTGTTGATTCATTGGGTGGTGAAGCGTGGTCCTAAGAGAACCTTTGATTCAGTATCAGAAATAACTGCATCATCATTGGCGAACTCTCAGGATATTAGAGGATGTGGCCAGATCTTCGACTCCTTAGATTATATTTTCCACCCCCTTCTTGGGACCTATAGAGTCAGATCAAGATGCTTAGTTCCAGTCTTCCCCCACAGGAGAAGGTGGGAAGGATACAAGCTGTTTATAATCTGGTTTGTTTCAGAAATGTCTGCATCTAATAATAACTACGGCAAATACTTGCCTGAACACCATGCTCAGTTTCCAGGGGCTGTATGCATAATTTCTGAAGTAAACAAAACACTTGTGTTTTCTACTTATTATTAGATGCAGACATTTTTGAAGCAAACTACAGTCCTTGCATTTGAAAGAAAGTCCTTGCATGTGAAAGAGAGTTTTAATATTCTTCCCACTGCACCACCATTTTCTTAGTTCTATAACTATCCTAACTGCCCTCTCCAGTTTTCTTCCAGTGTCCAAAAGACGAGTAAGAAATTATCGTTCAAATCAAGAAAGGCAGATAAGGGATATAAAAATTCCAGGGAATGGTGTGAAGAGACACACAAGGCCCCTTCCTTGCTGAAGCTAAGCAGGTAAAGATCTACTCAGTTCCTGGTTGTGTGCCTGCACACCACCTTGGTTTTAGATACTTTTGCCTGTAACATGGGTGCAATGCCTTTGGATTTAATGATAAGTCATTCATTCATCTCCATTGTTTCATTCCTTTATTTAGGAACACAGGAAGCTGCCTTCCACTGGGCTAGATAATTTAGCTCAGTATTGTCTACACCAGATATCTCCAACCTTTTCATACTCAGGACGTACTTTTATCCCCAACAGGCATTTGGGGACCCCTTTCTTCATCTTTTACCATGTATTTGCAAAGTGGTCGTGATCCTGTTGTGACCCAACTTGGATCATGCCACAACCTACTAGTTAGTCCCAACCCACCAGTTAAAGACCAGTGGTCTACACTGAACTTGGCAGTAGCTGTCCAGGGTTTTAGAGAGAGGCGTTTCCTGGCCCCACTTGGGGCCTTTTTCTTGAAAAATGCTCCCTTTACCATTGAGTTATGCAGTGCTGGATTACCCAAGAGGCAAATGAAGGACGTGCTTAGGCACCAGCAAAACAGTGGTACACACACACACAGAGATAATTTTTGGAAAGAATTTGACATTTGATATTTCAGAGAAAGCACTGAAGCATCAAAGCAAACATTATGGGGAAAACCTGAACTTTCTTAGACTTCCTTACACTCCATTACACAATTCCCCCCATTTTTCTGTTCTTATATTGTTACTTATCCTCACCTAAACCAGAAAAGATCCTACTAACATAGATTAATATAATCTGAGAAAATCAGTTCCTGTAATGTGTTGCACATGAGATACATGCATGTAGATTTCAGCATACGTGTAAGTTTTGTGTCATTTGAAAAAATATAAATTTATTTTACCATTTAGTATTGTTTTTATTTTGAATTGTATATGGTGGACACCATAAACTTTTCATTGCTTAGGGCCTCTAAAGGCATTAATCTGGCCCTGGAGCTATGGCCCCTCATTTACTTTAATATTTCTATCTTGCTTTTCTTTTTCAAAAGTAGTAATAAGCTACACCAACTTCGGAATTATTTTTCAAAAATGTAAGCGATAACAATTACATTTTTTACTGCTCTATTGCTAAAGTATTGAGGATGGCAAAAAAAGTTTTAAATGAGACAAGCCTAGTATGTATAAAAATCAGACCTTGCTTCCATCCCTTGATTATCTTGAACACAAAGTTCTTTAAAAAGGGAGGGAGACAAAAAGTGATAAAATACTTAAGTAAATTGAAATTGAGTAAATCTGAGGGAGTTTGTGTGTCTTGGGAGGTCAAAGGATCAAAAGGCTACTGTCAGATGCTCAATGAGTAAAAGAAACAAATCAGTTTAAAGTGCAAATAGTATACAGGTCAGATGTGGGAAGCAAAGTGTTGCTGAAATCACCAGACCAGATGTACTTGAAAAGCAACATTATTTGTTACACCAACAGCACTGTTGCCAGAGGCTGGAAACTGGTTTGGATCCTGTTTTATTAGTGAGGCAAACAATAGATGTTTTATATAATTCCCATAATGTTCCTCCCACATCTCTCACCCCACCTTTGAAATTAACCATACAAAAAACGAGGCAACGCACCTCTCACCAAGGGGGAAAGAGCCATGGGAATATGAAAAGGGTGTGCAAATGGTAATTGTGCTGTAGTTGTTACATTTATTCTGAAGCCACACCAGACAGTGACCAGACACGTAATGACAGCATTCATGATTTTTCCATGATGGAAGCCATGTTCAAAGGGCCGGGTGTGAAAAAGCTTGTTTTGAACATCAAACTCAGTGAGGTTGCTTAGCTGCTACACTCGATCAGAATGCAGCTTTACTTGCCCTTCTGCAATGATTAAGACAATGTGCATATCTATGGGTGTGAGTCTATAAACAATGTGAGGAGAAACAACAACAGCAAGTAGGTGTTAGCTTCCCTGTTGAATATATCAGCTTGCCCGGCTGGTTTGCCACAACCTTATGTCTTTCAGACTCTGCTTACACATTGCCTTCCAAATCTCTGATGGAGCAGATTACATTAGGTGAGTTAGAACTGCCCATTTCCATCCAGCTCGGCTCTGCATTTCCTCAAATGACAAAACAAATATTCTCTACACTTGGTTTACTGTAAAACATTATGAAGAAAAGAGGGGAGATGGGGGAACACTAGGAAGGTTTCTGGTGACTGTCATGATGTGTCAACAAAGAATGTCACAAGTCCTATGGTGGTTGTTCCTCTTCAGTGTCTTCCCTCTAGATTTGTCAGATCTCAGCCTTCAGTCTTGCCTTGACCATTCTAGATAAGGAAAACTTGTCCGGTTGTTAAAGGGCAGCTTTCCACAAACTGGTTGTAGGATTCCAGCTCCCACCAGCCCCTGCCTACCCACCCAGCAACATTTCAAGGGTCCCAGGTACCCCACCCCCCCAATCTAAGGAAGAAATGAGAAGGATGGCAGAAGGGGTGTGGTGGTACATGCACACTGTATGAGCTCCACCCTCCCATTGTGCAAATGCAACCTACACAGCCTTTTGACTGTGTGTCCATTTCAAGATGACACCTCACACCTCTCCTTTGCCGAAGTACATTTTACAGCACATTACCTCACAGAGATCTTTTGGGGGTGAAAAGGGAGAGGGGGAGACCCATGTATGCTTTGGAGGAAAAGTGGGGTATAAACGTAATGGTGACAAAAATGAGAATTTTGACAACAGGAGTTACTTGCAAGGAAGTATCATGTTACACAGCTTTAACATAGGATATGGGAATTGCCACCTTCCAGCATAAAAGGCTAACAGACTCCTGGAAGCCCTTGGGTTTATTAATCTAGTTTCCTTGGCAATATTGGGTAATAATACCAAACCTGTTCATTTAAAAGCAAAAACAAATTATCTGTTAGAGTGATTGTATTTGCACAAAAAACACAAGTTTGCCCTTCCTTCAGTTTTATATTCTCACACATAGCAGCACAGGCAAACTATAACACACATCTGTAATGAATGCCATATGCAATTATCTGCAGCACCACCTCCACTAATGCCAGAAGTGGCTATTTTAGCAGAGCTCTAAATCTGCTGTCTTCTCCTGCAGCCATTACTGCGTATTTTGGAGCCTATCACGCTAGGTTTTCCATTTTTAAATGACTTCACGCATACTTCATCTATCTGTAGATGATTATTGGTGGGAATTGCTTTCATCAGAATTATGCCTATGCTGCATGCCATTCTTATGGTCTTTAAAAGAAAGGATTCTGCCAATACATCTGGAGAGATCAGAGTTCAAGGGAAAGGGGTTGGTACTGGCTTATGCCTCTTTAGAGCTACAGTGCCAGGGGAATGCATAAAGCTTTTAGGTGTAAATGTATCCGTGGCCCTGATTTTTACTTTACATATTATGACATTTATACCTGTCCTCTAAAGAAGCTCTTGCCGTCACTGACAATTCCTCTGTGGGCTGAACCAGCCAGATGAAAGCACACTGGGTGGTTATGGGGACAATCGTTGTTTGGTTGTTTGGGATGTGTTATGGACTCACGACTCCCCACTCTACATTTCTCCTCCCCTTCCTGGCTTGCTGTAACCATAGTTTGCTGTGGCATCCAAACACAAACTATGGTTATTGCTAACCATACTGTTACATGCCACCCCAATCTCTGAGCAGTGAGAGATTCCAGGGGTTCCAAGCACTTACCCAGAGATTGGTTTCCTCAGAATGAAGGTGACTGGAGGTTGTGGTGTCTTTAGGATATATAGTTTTTATTTACACATAAATACAACCTGAACATAGGATGGAGGGGCTCACAGCATTAACAGCCCAACATATCTTGCTCCTCCAATAGTCACAGCTTTAGATTAAACATGTCTCTGTGTCCTCAGCTTCCAATTCACATGCACACACCTCTGCTGTTATTCTCCTATCTAGCAGGTGAACAGGGTTGAAGGCCCACCCATTTGTTCCATGGCACAGGACAACTTTTTGGGTTATCCTAATCATGGTACTTAATGAGCCAGCCAAAGCCATTTTCTTAATTAAGGAACTGGTTTGGCAAGCTTGCTAATACCACAGACACAGGATGCCAAGAATTGGAAGGGACTCCGGGCATCATCCAAACTGACACCCCCTCCCAACTCATAACAAAAATTGTCCAAATTGGAAATCCACTTCAAAACCATGGCTTTGGATTTTATGATGGAGGCACACTTTGGTAACCAAGAAGCAGAGGATGGAATTGGCACATCTGAGGGGTGGAGGAAGACCTGAGAGCAAATTTCTGACAGCCTTGGCTATGGCATCTGAATTGAGCCAATAGGTCTCAGCCTAACCTTCTTCATGGGGCAGGTAACTCATCAAGGACTTTACAGATTGTGTGAGAATGGGCAAAACATCTGAGTCATGTCTAGGTGTGGCAGCTAAGGGGAGAGAACCTGGGGGAAGGAACAAAGTGGCATGAGGAGGAGTGTGTATTTGTGAGGAGAGTGTGTATTTGTGAGGAGAGTGGTGCAGGGGCAGAGAGGCACAATAGCTGGGAGTCATCATGAAGGGCAAGCAGACAGCAGGAGCATCAAGTCCAGAAATAGAGCAACTGTGTACCAAAGATATGGCAGGCAGGTGGGAGTTATCAGGGATCCAGAACTGTCAAGAAGGAATGCAGCTCAAGATAGCTGGGGCTGTGAATAAAAGGTAGAACTAAAGAGAAGAATCAAGAAGATGTGGAAATCAGTGTGGAAAAGAGGAATGAACTAAGGGGTTAACCTATTTGATCATTGCATGTTTACCGAAAAGCAAGTCCCACTGCGTTCAGCTCCCAAATGAGTGTACAAAGGATTGTAGCCTAAATGTTTGTGGAGAAAATATGGAGTTCTGTGGTCTTGGGTAATACTGAAGGGAGAGGAGTCAAATACCTGGAAGGGTGGAAATTCAGCTCAGTCATGAAGTAAGCTAATGGGCAGGTGGTAGAATGGTAAACTATGATGGAAGGTACCCACGTTTCGATCCCCACTTGACCATGTAGTCCGATCAGTATCTCTCCATCACAGTGAAGGACCATGTGCACTATCTTGATATCCTTGGGGGGAAGGCAGGATATAAATGCAATTGATAAGAGCATGCTGGGACCAAGAGTGTCCTAAAAGATAAAGGTACCCCTGCCTGTACGGGCAAGTCATGTCCGACTCTAGGGTTGTGCGCCCATCTCACTTAAGAGGCCGGGGGCCAGCGCTGTCCGGAGACACTTCCGGGTCACTCTACCATATATTTCTTTTTTGGGGTGGGGTGGGGATGTGCTTTTGAATGGATTTTTGTAGTAGCCAAATTAAGAATGTGCAAGCCATTAAGGAGTGAAATCACAGGACAAAGAAAACCAGGCTTGCTTGTTATTAAATCTGCAGTTTCATTGAGGGTGGTAGAAGAAGGCGATTTTGCCAAGTTCGTGTCATAAACCTAGAAGGATTTCTGCTCCTCTTTCTTGACAGCCAGTACATTAAGCAGAACAAAGGTGTTGCTACCTACAAACCTCCGAAACCACTTGGGGTGTAATTGGCCCTGGTTGCGTCTGCACTTGCTTGTTGCTAATTGCAAAAAGGCAAAGTGACAGCACTCTGGGGTTGCCGCTTCCAGGACACAATGCGAGTGCCATTAATGTCCTGCAACAGCCTATGCATCCGTGACCCCAGTAGTAATGGCAACCTTCTATTTACCTCCAACTTTACAAGTGGTGCAACAGCTTAAGGGGAAAGTGTTTCTCTTTACTATTTGAATAGTAAACAAATCCCTTAAAGACACACATTCTTCCACTTGCGTGACTCTAGCCTAGGCGCCTTGGTCACGTGGGGCTTGGCTCAGGAGGCCAGCCATTGAAGGCTGTCAGCAAGAGCCACCTGAAGACTTTTATCTGGCTGGTTCAGGCTAAAGCGGATTTGTCCACGGCAGGAGAAACCGTGTTTGATAGGGCTGGGAATCAGTTGGCTGGTGACAGCTACGTGGCAAAGGATCTGCCACTGTTCTAGGGAAGCTTTTGCTTTCTTCCAAGGAATCTAGTCATTCCTATTCCATTATTCAAAGGACCATGTGCACTAGCTTGAGATCCTTGGAGAGAAGGCAGGATATAAATATAATAGATAAGAGCATGCTGGTCACAGAGGACATTGGGAGGTGGCAGCAGCAAAAGCTGGTCTATTGAATGGGCCACTGCCCCACAAACCTCAGTTTGTCCTCCAGCATCCTATGTCTGCCTTCCTTCTTGCTTACAACCAGTTCACAGGGTGGCCCTGGCTCTCAACTTCCTCCTTGGTCTCTATGTTGCCTTTTTAGAACACAACAGGGAGGGTGATGGTGACAAAACTAGAATACTGCAGTTGGTTCCACCTGCCATTTGCTCCAGTGCCACCTACTGGTGGCCTTCCTGCCTTTCTCCCTGCCAATGGGCACCAGCCACTACTGGATGACACTCATCTCCTCCTGTACAATGCACAGCTCCAGGACACAAGCATCCACTTTTGACCCAAGTCTAGAGTCTCTGACTTCTTCATAGGCCTCTGTAGCAGAAGGCTGTTCTTCTGATATCACATCCGATTCAGCCATTTGCTTTTGTTCTGCTTGGATACAAGGATGCCACCTAAGGAGATGCAAGGGAGTGAGGTTTCCATGTCCCAACTATTAAGCCTGATGTCGAGTGGCTTTCTGGGCATGGGAAATGGTGGCTGGCAGCCAAAAGAGCTCTTGCTCCTCTTCCTGTCTGGCTAAGATACATCACTTTGCCACTTCCCAACGCTTTGCCAAGACAAGGAACCGGGGTGGCAGATTAGGGTGGTGAGTCATGGATTGCCTAAAGCAAGGATTTGCATTACCAAAGAGGATAAAAGAGGACACCAATTTGCATAAAATGTGCTTACTATAATACAAACAGAAATACAGTACATCCCACCATAGTGGGGAAGGCACTACATAACGTGTGCCTTCTCAGTCTACTACCCAGGTGCTAACTGCTGACAGAGAACTCCAAGGCCCCTGGTCTCGCTACTTTGGGTTCTTTGTCATTAACTCAGACTTGGACTGGACAGCCCTCTAACAAAGGACTGTCCTCTGTAACGTTGGACCACACTGGGGAAGTAGAAAGCTGCCACCTGCCACTGCTTGCCACACCATATACACCTAATGTAAACACAGACAGAGAGAGAAAAAAACACACACAATTGGCCACTCCTGAAAACTGATGCAAATCCCGCCCCCAATTCCCCTCCTGCAAATACAGTGGCAATCTAAGGAACAGCATTTTGCAGCAGCTCCACTTGCCAATCCCCAATCTGTTTTTAGCAGCAGAGGAAACCTTGATGTGATGGAATGAACGGAAAGAAAGCAGTAAAATGTGCACTCATTTTCACTTCAATATTTCAGCACACAGCGGCGAGGCCATGTTTCCCTTTTATCTCTCTGTGGCATGCGTGTTGTGTTATCAGCTGATGCCTCTGCATTGATGAATCTGCTGAGCTGTAAAAAAGAGAGGGGAGAGAGAGAGAGAGAACTGCTGAATAAGAGGAGTAAATAAAAGGAAGCAAAATCTTCCATTGTCCACTGGTGACAGCGGTAGGACCCTGATTAATAATGGAACAGCTTTTCCAGGAAAGGAGACACTGCAGCCTGAGCCAAGCAGCGGCACTGAACTGATATGATGCTGTTCCAGGAAAGGCTGCTGTTCCACAAGGTTTTGTGGAGCCATTACTCTATGCTGCAGGCGTCATGTGCCCAAAGGCTGTGATTCTGCTGCATCTGCTGCAGAGCATCCTGCCTCCGTGCTGCCACACATGAAAGCAGCCGTGGCCTAAATTCTGCAGCCAGTACAAAAACAGAGGCTTGTGTAGTGATGCAGCCAAGAGAAGAGAGGTTATATGGAAGCCATATTGGTGTGTTTGTTCATTCCTAAAGGAGTGGCTGATCTGAGGCAGGAACCACATCTGGATCTGAGATCCAGAACACATACTGATGTCCTCCTACTGCCTGTTATCCAGAGAGAGGGGCAAGGTTGTTTCAGTCTTGCTAGGAGTGCCTGACAATTGTAATATCTCGTGCTTTTTCACAATATCCTCTCCGGGCTGCCTTTATACCCTACATTATTTTGTTTCAGGCCTGGTGGCAATTTCAATCCTCTCAGCTTTTGTATATCCAAATCACTCTGTCCTTTGCAAACTGTTTTATTTTGTTGCTCTGTGGCTTACAAAGGATCCGTAGGAAAAAATATCCTGTAGTTTGTGCTTAATCTTTTTGTGTGTGTCAAGTTATAATTAGGCCACAAGTATGTGCCAACTTGTAGGAAGTATCAAAGCCTAACCACATTGACCGAGTTAATATTTAATTAGTCACCATTATATTTCAGTATAAGTACCCATTTACAAGATTGATTCTTTTATGGATAAGCTTTTCATAGGCATTCATAAGATTTTGAAACCAAGCTTCTGTTTTCAGCTATTTACTGCCTATGAGAAGGGAAACTGACTTTGCTTGGGTACATCCCAAACCAAGGAAGCTGCCACACGGACCTTTTCCCCTTGATGTTCCATCCTTTGATGACCCACTATGTATGGAGAAATCAGATGGAACTGTTGTGAAAGTACTACAATCTGTGTTTTCTGTGTTGTCCACTCACAGTTTTTCAATTTTTTAAAAACAGCAATAGAATCCAATTACATGAGTCCATCCAGCATGGATGGACAAAACATTATTGAAGCTTTTCAGGGTTTCTGTGCTTTTAATTAAAAGTTTCCTGTTTATAAGCCCTGCCCTTTTGGTTGTTTCTTGCTGATTAAGCGGCAGCGGCAGCGGGGGGTGGGGTGGGGGGCAGGGGATTAAAAGCAGCTCAATTGTTCCAGTCCCAGTTTCTGTTCTCACTCGTTCTCTGTTTTTCTGTTAATTTTTCATAGCAAAACATTAAATATTACAGAAAGGTTTTGCTCACGGGGGAAGGTATTGCTGGATAATATAGCATTACATCAAGCGCAATGTGAAACCTAGGTTTTAATTCTGCCTCTAGCCAATTCCAACAAAGCAAAGCATCAACAAGCACTCACAGGCTCTAGTCTGCAGCAACCTCCTTTCCTGTATAAAATACCTTCCTTGATACACCTAGAATGCTGCTACTTACTACTTGCTTATTGTTTCCTGCTTTGCATTTCTGCTTACTCCCTATTCCTTTTGTAGGGCTGTCTTATCCCCTTCCTACCTTTTCTGCCTTCATGAAGCTTTCCCCCAGATCGCCTGCTGCTTCCACGTGGCTCTCACTTTCCCACTTGTAGCCGTATGTGTCAAGGTGACCTGCAGACATCTTATTTACGTAGGTTGGCCTTTCCATCAACCAGTTCTCCATCTTCCCATTTCTTTGTTTATCTGCCACTTCTATCCCTGCTGTGGAACTGTCTCACCTCTGCATGGTCTTCTGGAAATGGAAGTAGGAATAGAAGTGAACAGAGAAAAAGAATGGAAACCAAGGGCAGATAAAGTAGCCTGGGGGGGGGGGAGCACCTGTTTTGCATGCAGAAGGTCCCAGCTTCAAGCCTCAACATGTCCAGGTAGGCCTGAAAATTATGGAGAACCTCTGCAAGACAGTGTGGAAAACAGCGGCACAAACTAGATGGACCAATGATGTGACTAGGGCTGGGTGATATATAGATATATAGTCCAAAACCGGTTTGAAGTCCATGCTGCGATATCGGTTTCATAAGTTTTGACCTGGCAATGCATCATGAATCAGGATGTGCATGAGAGAGAGTGTTATGCAATAATCACAATGTAGGAAAAACTGTGAAGCCAGTCAATGCCTATGCATAGCTCCATCCTTATTTCAGACATGGTGAAATACTGGTATATCATGATGTTTAGCTGGTGATAGATCATAATGTTGAAAACCAGATATTATTATTATTATTATTATTATTATTATTATTATTATTAATATACCACTCTATACCCAGGGTACATTCCCCCCCCCAAAAAAAAACACATTTTAAAAGGGCATAGGATGTAAATTGGATCAACCAAAGGCCTGGTTAAAAAGTAACATTTTTGCCTGGTGCCTAAAGGTGTATAATGAAGGCGCCAGGTGAACTTTCCTGGGGAGAGCATTCCACAGATGGGGAGCCACTACAGAGAAGGCCCGTTCTCGTGTTGCCACCCTCCAGACCTCTCAAGGAGACACATGAAGAAGGGCCTCAGAAGATGATCTCGGGGTCTGGGTAGGTTCATATGGAAAGAGGCGGTCCTTGCAGTATTGCGGTCCTGAGCTGCCTAGCCTTAGATATGACTCAGTATAAGGCAGCCTCCTAGAGCAGAAGGCATATTGCTTAGAAGGCAAGCAAGACATGATAGTAGCATATGAGGTTTAAATGTGTATCTGCCCCAAATATGTAGGAAATGGAGGAGACTGGTTTTAATTGGGGTGCAGATGAGAAGTGTAGAACCCTTCTGCTGCTCATAGCTTACACCTCTCTTCAAGAGCTTTTTTTCCAGCTAAGCATCCTTCCAGCATTGGAGCCCAGGCTCAGCTAAGGAGAATTCTTTTGGGGGAAACCAACGGTCTTTGTTGTGAAGTCTTTGTTAAAATGCAGAGTTTAGCACTCCTAAACCATGAATCCACTTTTCTTCTTAAAATGGACCCCTGCCTCTATGACTGGGGCAGATCCATATATAAACACATGCGTTTGCCACAATCATATCCGAGTTTGGCTGTTAATAGCATACATGCACATTATTCTACAGGGTACATAACAGTGAAACATCATGATGCTAGTAATGACCTCCCATCAAAATGTGGTTATTAAGGAAAGGCTATATTCAGTTTCTCATCTACATGCAGTATTCCAGTTAATATTTATAGCGTGCCCTCTGGGCTATAGTTAAAACAGGGAATCATATTTTTCTACAAAATGGCTCCTTCGCTCCTGAATTCACGGCTTGGGCAATTAGTGGGCTGAAACTGGAAAAAAGAAATACAGTAGTGATTCAGACTTGCCAGTTGAATTCACAACCCAAAACTTCACTCTGCCCTCAGGGATGTGACTTTTTTCCTCTCTGCTTCAGACCACATGGATGGCAGAGGAGAGAGCCCAATCCAGCCAGCAACATTTTCTTTGTGTTATCTGAGCAGGCAGTTCTTTCTAATTTAATTTAATTTTGATTAAGCTAGCTGTAGAAGTGGAACTTAACATGAGAGTCAGGAAAGCAGGCAGGAAGACTAACTCAGAGGCACAGAGAAAAAACAGAGACTGAAATAAGGGAACAAGAACCAGGATGTGACTCAGCACAATTGCAATGGGGGAGGGAGGGAGAGCAGGAGAAACAGGCCGGTGGCGGTTTAGCAGGCTTTCAGTAAAAAAAAAGGCTTTATTTTACATATGTCCTCTGAGTGACGGTTAAATAATAGCAAGCACCTTTTGAAACAAAAACACCTGCCATAGTTCCCTCCCGTTCTTTTGTCATTAACAATATAAATAGCTAGAAACTATAAATCCCCCTTTTGCAGTTCTGGCTTTCCTTGTTTCATTTTGTTTTCCAGACTTCCTTTATTGCAAAATT
The DNA here is from genome assembly GCF_964252035.2 of Podarcis erhardii. Lineage (NCBI taxonomy): Eukaryota > Metazoa > Chordata > Lepidosauria > Squamata > Lacertidae > Podarcis > Podarcis erhardii. The sequence goes on along the minus strand of NC_138498.1, from coordinate 53,201,470 downwards.
TCAAACTTCTGCAGCCGCAGTCCGATAACTAAAGGATGCTTTTAAAAATAAAGGGGGTGGGGGGTGGGAATAGGAAGAAGGGAAGGTCAGGAGGAAAAGTGCCTGCTAACAGAAATGCAGACAGGCAGGTCTGCAATTTTTTTCCCCAGGCTTCATTAGCCCATGCCAGGCCAACATAGTTGACAGGCGTTAGCTCCAATCAGATGATTCTGCTCCTGGTCAGCAACTCCTCTCCTGGCCTCCTGGCATACAGCACAAGTATTGAAGGCAGCGGCAGGGCATATGGTGCATATAACCCAGGACGGAGTGTGCTCCCGAGGGGTGCAGGGTGCAGAGGGTGCCCTCCCAAGCGTGGGACAGCTGCTCGGGTGCATGAAACGGCGTGCAAGCCCTTCCGCCAATGGCGGACATTCGGCGCACCGCCCGTGACTCCCAAGCCTCCCTCAGCTGTCAAAACAAAGGGGGAATGCCACTGGCAAAGCAGCACAGCTCCCCCCCTTCCCCCCGATGGCTTGAGGTAGGCTTGGGAGTCGCGGGTGGGCAGCGCACCAAATGTCACTCCCTCAGCAAAGACACCCAGGGCGGTCCGCCCCCACTGCACCCCCTTCCTCCGCCCCTGATTGAAGGGTGTGCATAATCTTTCACTTGATGTGGAACTATCATCCCTTTGGGTGCAATTCCTCCCTTCAGGCATTTATGCTGCCTGCATGGCCACTGGAGGGAGAGCTACCGTATTTTTTGCTCTATAAGACGCACCAGACCACAAGACGCACCTAGTTTTTGGAGGAGAAAAACAAGGAAAAAAATATTCTGAATCCCAGAAGCCAGAACAGCAAGAGGGATCACTGCGCAGCGAAAGCAGCGATCCCTCTTGCTGTTCTGGCTTCTGGGATAGCTGCACAGCCTGCATTTGCTCCATAAGACGCACACACATTTCCCCTTACTTTTTAGGAGGGAAAAAGTGAGTCTTATAGAGCAAAAAATACAGTATTTGGTACTGATGGGATGCTAAGTGTTAAGATCTAAAGCAGGCATAGGCAAACTCAGCCCTCCAGATGTTTTGGGACTACAACTCCCATCATCCCTAGCTAACAGGACCAGTGGTCAGGGATGATGGAAGTTGTAGTCCCAAAACATCTGGAGGGCCGAGTTTGCCTATGCCTGATCTAAAGGTTTGTCTCATTCTCCATGCATGGATGTCAAGGGGATGGGGCCAGGCAGTAGGAGGCAAGGGCAGCAACACAGCTTCCCTTCTGTTTGTGTTTCCTTGGTATAAGCTCACCAGCCGTCATGAAGAAGGGCATTTTGCTAGTTTTTGATAAAATAGAAATCACAGTATTCTAAATCTTCACCCAGTATAACTGAGCTTGACAATGGCTAGGCAAACAAATGGGTTTGTTGTTATGTAACAGATTTACATTAAATAGAGTGCTTTCCCCCTATCCCTCATCCTTTCCAGCAATGAAAAGAATAGCAGAGGCTTTTATTACCTCTGCAAGGCTAAGGTTCCCACTTGCCTGGTTATCCCAATTTGTGGCTGAGTTTTCCTGGCAACAAGATCTCTTCTCTTCTGTGAATGTGTGCAAATTCTATTTTTAATTCTATTTTTAAAACCAACCAAGCTAGGTATAGTGTGTAAAGGAAGCTAAACTCTCGGTATAATTTGTGACTGCGCACCTTTTGTGTGAGGCGGTATGGTGAATGTCAGAGTAGGACTGAGGACACTTGTTTCCAAATTCCCCCACCCATATCCATGAAGTTGGAAGGGCAGAGAGTGATGACTTTGGGATAGGCCAGTCACAGTTGTAGAGTTGGAAGGACCCAAAGGGCCATCGAGTCCAACTCCCTACAGGAATCACAGCTAAATAATCACTCCACTCTTAAATCCCAGTACATTCCTAGCCATGACCATCCCTCCTTCTGTCCTGAGAGCCATGGAGACCTCTATGTACCATAGTAATCTATGCATTAAAGCAGTCTTTGAGTACTGCAACCTCTGGTGAGAGCCAGTACATCTCCAGTACTGCCACCCTCAAGCATCTGAAGGTCTCTAGGTTCCTCAAAAAACTCTACTCTGTCTTCCTTGCTTCCCCTTATGCTTGGAGCTGTCTCCTGGAACAACTGCATGACGCTACCTCTGTTATTTCCTTTAAATGCCATCTTTTCATTGAAGCCTTTGGAGTAACTCACCTCTAGACTCCATACCCACTACTCTACTGAGTCAAAGGAGATGAAAAAAAGCATCTTCTTCCCCTGTTTACTTCTTTTCCCTTCTTTTGTCCCCCATCTCTTGAATTTTAAATTGTAAGCCCCTTGCGATAGGAGGCATGTTTTCTCATTCTTTTAAGAAGTCCCATGTACACAGCCAGTTTGAAGACCTGCTCAGTCTTAGAGAAAGGGAGGCTTCCGTACGACAGCCAATCCAGCTACACAATCAGCACAACAGCAACAATGCCAACATTGTCCTCCCAAGAACACCTTGACTGTCACAAGGTGGGCGATCATTTAATTAAACAGGGAGTTCTTTTGAAATGCTGGGTCAGAATGAACTAATAAAAAATCTTCAGACACCTCATATCTAATACTTAACCTCTTTCGACCCATCAAAGTATTTCAATGGATCCTTTGTTTCTCCTCAAGCTGACAACTGACACTCATTTCCTGGATAGCAAAAGGCCCATTCTGCTCCTACCAATGGCACAACATTTATTTAGTAAAAATATAGAATTAAAGTGGTGGGAAGCAAACATTCTACCCCCTTTAGCCTTATATATTGACATATGGGTTATGGAAGCCACAGAAGCAACAGTAAGTTCCATCACTGCAGAGATACATTCAAAAGTGATTGACAAAGTGCTAATCAAATGGCTGGAAACACATGAAAAGAAACTGAAAGTTATTGTTCTGTGTATTTTATATATGCAGACTTGTCAAAGAAACAGATGACACACATTGGAAGCAAACACAGGTTATCTTTAAACCATCCAAGTTGACACAAGGAAAAGACTGAGGTGTGGTAGAACTCATCCTGCTTTGCTGCCACTAAAATTACAGAGCACTGGCCCAGACATCATTATGCAAAGTCACAACAGTGCTCACCATTTGAGGAAAACACTGATTAGTTCCATACTAACTAGAATAGCCGTTTGAGGTAATGAAGGCCCTTTCAGCACCAGCGTAGCTTTGATTTTATTTACAGATAAAGCAAACTTTACCAGGGTATCATTTCCTATGTTAGAGCCTGTATCAAAGAGTGGCATGTTTTCTTGCATCTCACATTTCCCTATAAGCAAAACATCCCACATTACCTCACCCAGGGCCAGTTCAGAAAACCAGTAGGCAGAAGTAGTGAACTTCATTTTGCTCTCTAGAGCTCAGCATGGACCAGAAATTGTGGAGCACAATGGAAGCTTAAAGCCTTTATTCTGCACTTTATTTCTTATTTTTACAGGCTTTCCCAGAAGAATGGGTTGACTCACAGACAGTATCTGATTTCGTTTTTGAGAAATGTTTTGTCTATTTTTATCTGTTGCATTTCTGTTGCTTTATCGTTTTTTTATGTAATGTTTGGCAGTTTATAAACTTTCCAAAATAAGTGAATTTTATACACACGCACACACACGCACACACACTAGAGTTCCCTTCCCCATTTTTTTTTAATTGTGTTCACAACCAAAAATGTAAAATTACACCAGCTCATCATCCAGTTACAACCATGGCATTTTCACTACAAATCAAAACTAGTAAACAGTTTTGAGTGTTATGCATCCTTCAAATCAAGCACCTCTGAGGACCATCGTTTTGTCAAATGCTCTTTGTTAGAAATCCCTAGCCTATTGACGAACTACAGTTACTAGCTTTCCAGAAGACAGTGATAAGCATTGATCAGGTTTGAAACCAGCTTACATTTATAGCGTAGGATTGTCCTCCAACTCAAGAAACATTGTCATTGAAAGAGGAACAAAGCCTGCTTTGTACACAGTGAGCATGACCACAGATTTCCCTCTCTCCCAATATTTTCCTGGGATGCCATGTTCTCGTATATAGGCTTTTGTGATGTTAAACTAACCCTCCCACTGACACGCACGCACACACACACACACACACACACACACACTCTCAGTGGTGATCCTTATTATGACTCAACACAAAAACGCCCCCAGTTGGCACAGCACACAAAGATGTAGCAATGTCTGCAGCATTCCCAGGATCAGGCCGTGCAATCAAAATCCATGGAAGCCAGTTCTTTAATGACACAATTGTGTCCACAGTGAATCCAAAATGCAACGCACAATGTATTGGGAAGTGAAAGAAGAAGCAACTCCTCCCACCAAACCTTTTGCCTTCAGAGCTTTCTGGAGATAGCCTCAGCCTTTTAACCTAAAAAGAAATGAAGATATATTAGCTAATATATATTAGCACTTGTGAAGGGCTGTGCAGTTGTGATTCATCCAGAACTGCCTGTGCCAGGGCTGGGCAAGCCCTTCACATGCTGTTGCACTCCTCCTCTCATTTTCCCTCACCTTTGGCCATGCTGGCAGGGCTGATGGGAGCTGGAATCTATCAGTATCCACCAACCTTGGACGCAAAAAGTGGATTTGAGTGGAGAGTGCAGTTGGAAAGCTGATATTGTTTAATTTGAAAAAAATGGGAATTAGACATATTAGGTGCATATGTTGATTAAGCACAGGGGTCTTCAAACTTTTTAAACAGGGGACTGGTTCACTGTCCCTCAGACACTGTCGGGGGCCAATGGGAAGTTTTAGAGAGTGGGTCGGTGCACTCATGGGAGCTGGGCACCTCAGAAGCCGGGAGCCTGCGGGAGCTGACTGAGAGCGGCACGCACTGTCCAATGATCCTCTTCAAGGAGCACGGAGACTGAGGCAAGGACGAGCTGGTGCCTCACTTGCAGCTGCAGCCCCAGACGGGTGTTTCCGCCCCTTCACCTTCCTGCTCCCTGGAGGTGAAGGCCGCTACCTGGGCCACTTCATCACCAGCCTCATCATCCTCCACCGTCATGTTGGCCGCCAATGGGAATGTGGCGGCGGCAGCCCTGCCGAGTCCTAGCCCAGGCCAGCTGTCCTCCTCCAGGAACGCTGCTGCCACCCTCCTCATGGGGACGCAGAGCAGCAACAGCCACAGGAGCACTAGGGCGGGGGAGGCGGGAGGAAGAGGCCAAGCAGTGGCAGCTCCGCCAATGAAACGCCGTGCCTGGTTTACCTCAGCACAGCGCGGGGACGTCTTTGCCAATCAAATGTTGCGCCTGGTTTACCTCAGTGCGGCACAGCGTTTGATTGGCAGAGTCATCCCCGTGCCTCGCTGAGGTAAAGCATGCACGGAGTTTGATTGGCAGAGACACCCCCATGCTGAGGTAAACCAGGCGAGGTGTTTGATTGGCAAAGCCGCCACTGCTCGGCCTCATCCTCCCATCACTATTGCCGAGAGTCTCGGCTTCGTGGCTGGTTCTTAAATGGCCGGGCGGGCCAGATTTAGAACCCCGGCGGGCCTGATCCAGCCTGGGAGCTATAGTTTGCCGACCCCTATTAAGCACTTAAATGTCAGACAATGTCAGGGATAGTGTGCACCCAAATTATGTAAAGATAGAATGTGCTCAGTTTCTGTACGTAGACTGCCCAGGATATATGTATTAAAACTCCTACTTCTTTTTGCCTGGAACCTCCTCTTCTATACCTTCATTTTCAGGCTGGTAACACTTTGCCACAGCCTTGTAAATAACCGTAAAGTACTCCCTTTTTGTGTCCCTGTTAGTAACTGAGCTAAGGCAGAGTCATAATTAATGGTTACTGCCGCTGATACAGGGGGTAAGCATGGACTAGAGCACCCTTTGTGTCCTTTCAGCTGCAGTGTTGTGTCCAATGGGAAATTTGTGCAGTTGGAAAATGTACTTTGAAAAACCTGGAGTCCACCAACAACTACGAGGGCACAGATTCTTCATACCTGTCCTGCACACTTGCACACATATGTACCGAAACCAATTCAGGAAATTAAGGAAGGCTGCAGAGAAATAGAGGGAAACCTACAAATGGAGGGAAGAGGAGAGCAAAGGGCCACAACAGGGACTGAGAAGAAGCAGAGCAGACCTTTTCTTTCACAGGAGCTCCTTGAGAGACTGTCCCTGGAAACTTATAAAGGAGCTCCCGGCCCTTATTTTGGGTCCAGAGCATTCATTGGTAGGTCTTTACTCCAGGTTTGCAGCAGCAAGCTAGAGTTTAGAGCCAGTGGAGAATGTAACAGCCATTCCTGGGCAAGGGAAGTGTTTGGGCAGGGGCAGGTGGTGGTGGTATTAAACAGCCTTGCCTCTTGCATTTCTGGAAACTAGTCTGATTTAAAAACAAAAACAGGCAATTTTTGTGGGTTGTATTTTTTATTTTTTTCTGGCACATTGGCAACTCTAATCATGAGCAGGAAAAAGTGACGTCTCCTGTCTGGTCGGCCTCCTGCTCATGTTTTGTACCGTGAAGTTACATTTGCGTTCTCCCTGCGACTGCAGTCATAGAACCTCTTATTTCCAGTAATAGCTGTGATTCATTCTCCTATTGTGCTAAAGTTCAGTTAGTGTAGCTTTTTGTTAAGGATTCTAATCAGAAATAACATGTCATTAGACCAACTGCTGTACGGGATGGATCAGCAATCATCCCTATCTGGCACTTATTTTGGCAGACAATGATGTTATGGTTGTTTGCTAACAATTATGCTTGCAGGTATATGTTAGTTTGTGGGTCATATTCTAACATTCCTTACATTGCACTAGGACACACACACACTAACACACACACAAAATACGCATCACAGTCTCTAAAGAAGTCAGTCAAGCTTTATTTATTTATATTCTCCTTTTTCTGCAATTACTGCACTCTTGAGGGTGCCTCCACCTGTTTAATGAGCATTCATTCTGATTTGCTTGCACAAGGCTTATGCAGAGGTTAGATTACACCCGGTCTTTACTGAGCATTCATTCGGATTTGTTTGTGGGGCAGTTATAGGACCATAAGCATTCATTCTGCATTTATTCCCCCATCTTCCCACTGATCAAATCCATGCTCTATCCATTATTCCACACTGGCCTGGTTTGCACAACATGGTCAACCAGAGTATAGCTTGCTGTGACTGTGCAGATGTACTGGCTCTTGGTGAGTTTGTGCCCACTTTGTGCTTGCTTCCTCCCCAAGTCAACACACCATAGCAGCTAAACCAAGATTTGTCTTAGCATGTTCTCTGAACCCATGATCAAGGTTAAGGTTTCTCCTCCTAAACCATGAACTATAATAACCATAAGACAAACCTTGGCCACATATCATGGTTAAAGAGAAGAGACTTCAACCACAATCCCAAATTGAGATGTCACACTAAACCACCCCTTGCTGCACTGCCCTAGAAAGCCCGGGGGGGGGGAGCTGTGATCTCCTCCATGGGTGCCAGCATGTCCACACATTCATGCTAAGCCATGGGTTGGGTTGGCATGTTGTGTAAATGTGGCCAGTGACTCCATGGGCTTGTCCACACCAGGAGACTGCAAAAGTGTGTGTTGAGAATTTATAGTTGACTCTTTGCTTTTGCATACTTCCTGGGCTGGGATTCATTAAACAAACAAACAAACAAACAGAACCAAGATGCACACGAAGCTATCTGTTCACATGCCCGGCTGGTACTTAACTGGCATAATAGAACCAACAAATTAGAAGGTGGGGACAAACACAAAAGGGAATTCCTACTACTATCAATGGAAAAGACCAAAGTTGCTCCTCATATACAGATTCAAATATCTGTGGATGTGTACAATGTGGTCTAATTCAAATGTGGAGGAAGCGGATTAACAGCTAAACAATGCTCAAATGTGGACCAGCACTATAATTCACATTCACATACAGTGACTCCCCTACATACACATACACACATGAGCCAGGGAAGAATTTCCCTGCCTGGATCAAAATTTAATCCAATAATGAAGACACAATAAGAACGCAGACATATATTTCAGTGAAGACATCTGACCTGTCAGTTACAGAAACAGATTAATCTAATTAGAGCTTATTATGGGATAAAGTGCTCATTGTTTTAAAAATCAGAGGGAGAAAGAAAAAAGAGAGGGAAGCCTGATCTGAATTACCAAAATGTTGCCTGATAATTCTATTATTATGCACTTTGTAATGCCCTGGAAGCTTCTTTAAATAAGCACTGCTGTGGACTTTGATTTTTTAAAAATTATAAACCTCATAGCATTCTTGTATTGTATCTTCATCTTCAGCAAAAAGAGGCATCCCCGTTGCCGGACCATTGCATAAGCGACCTGTTTGAAATGTGATAATAACAAAAAGTAACCAGGGAATGTTCATATTGCCTGGAGAATGTACTAAATGCTGTCAATATGCAAATTATCCAAGGCCTGTTGGAGATTATGCGTATTAACTGGGAAATGTGTACAATTTTCCCTTCTTAAACAGATTATATGCTCATTCCCCATGAAGCCTGGTGAACATGCACAATGGTCATTTGTTATATACATTAACCATTCAGCTTACATTACCACTAAAATACACATTGGTGCAACTTCAGTTAGGTTTAAATGTGAAATGTTTTCCAAATTAATATACACAGAGGATGGTAGCCAACTCAGACTGTCCATCACTGCAAGAATCTCCACTTACAGAGCAGAACTTCTCTCCTCCCCTCTCACCATGTGGCTCCTAAATCTGTTCTCCCAACACCTCTGGAGCAGATTTGGGAAGGGCACAGGGTGTGCATGGGGAGAGGGGGGAAGCCCATTGTGCATGAAAAAATCCTTGCACTGACAGATACCACACACTTGTTTTTCACACGCAATGCCTCTCAGTTACAGAGTTTGTAGAATTTATGCTTCCTGTTCCACGAAGAACATGATTCAGCATTCATTTAATTCAGTAAAATTCAGACCTTTCGAGTTTGCACCACCCAGTTGAACCCTGCCTACCGCTTTGTATGGCACTGTGATGAACATTTGCCATTCTATTAAATGCTCAGCTATTCCTCTCTTCCAGTCCAGGTTGCAGCTGAATACTGCTACCAGCAACATCATTGCTGAGGACAAACTGTGCATTACCCACACATCCTTAATGCATTGAAACAAGCAGGGCTCCAGGAACCATAGCCAGTGGTCAAATGTACAACGCCTGGAGTTTACATAATCTCAAAGGGCCTATGATTTATTTATATTTGATGACTTTGTTGATAGAAATTGTCATTGATAGCTCAGCAGGTTAGCGTGTGGTGTTGATAAGGCCAAGGTTGCAGGTTCGATCCTTGTATGGATGGCAGAGGTTTTCAACCTTTATTGGTCCACGGGTCCCTTGGCCAACTAATTTCTTTCTGCAGCACCCCTGTGGGGCTCAGGAGCCCAGTTATGTCACTGTTTGCCTGCAGAGCCGGCAGCCCCTCACCCCTTTTCGAACACCCTCCCTTGGGGAGTGTTCCTTCAGCCTCCTCTCTTCTCCCCTCTCCATGAGAGTCCTCTGGGTGGCTGCAGCTGCCACCCCTGGTTTCTGAGCTCCAAAGAGAGCTGCCTCCTCACACTGCCCCCCTGGAAGCACACCCTGGCCAGCCCCAGAGGCACCATTTGCCTGAGAAGCCTGTAGGCAGGGCTGCTGCAACAAACAGCGGTGCAAGCTTTGGGGAGGCAGTGATGCGAAAGGGCATCAGAGGAGGGAGGGAAAGAAAGAGGGACAGAGGCCAGTGTTGCACCCCTGACCAGGGCACCCTTGTCAAAAAACACTGTTGTGTGGGATAGCTGCATATTCCTGCATTGTGGGGAGTTGGAATAGATGATCCTCAGGGTTCCCTCCAACTCTACAATTCTATGATTCTGTGTTCTTTAAAGGCATAAGCCTGAAACAAATAGACACACATTTTTTTTCAAGCTATCGACACTGATCTTTACTGTCTTGGATGGAGACCACACCAACAGTGAGTGTGGGTAGGGAGAGGGGAGCACAGGTCTGTCTGGTCACTGATACTACTTGAGATGCAGAGCACTTTGGAGCAGAAATTTAATCCATTACTATGTTTGTGAACCCTGCATTGAAACATTACCTTTTGGTTTAGCCTTACAACCATCAAGCTCAGTTACATGGGAGCCCAGGAGAAGAAAGAAATGCACTGCTAACAATATGAAAATGCTGTCGGCCTCTTTAGAATGTGTGTGAATACATGCTCATCATATATGTTAACCGGGACTCAAGCAACATTGGACAGTAGCAGGTCCTCTTGTTTCAAACCAAGTCACATATAAGAAGGAATAGAGCAAGCTACCAAGTCTGTCTGCTGGTCCATCTAACTCAGGTTGCTTTAGTATGCAGATCATGTGCTCTAGCACTTTTCTTTTCCTTTTTTGCACTCTCGCCCTTTTGCTCTAAAAATGGATTCTTGATCTCCACCCCGCCATTTAAATGTGACCGGGACAGAGCCGGGCTCACCACTGTCAAATTTCATTTGAGCTTGCTCAGCCTTGCTTCCATTGCTTCCCGAAAAGCAAGTGCCAAAATTGCTTGGATAGTTGTCTCTTCTGATACGGGTTTTCAAAGAAGGAAGATGGCACATAGGGTCAGATGAGGTTACAGAAAATGTGCTCCTTGCATATTTTCGTGGTCTCAGTACTCTCTCAAAGTGGTTCACAAGCGGGGCTTGCAACAAAGCATTGCACTGTGGCCTGCTCCTGTTCGGTGTTCCAGACAGACAGCCAATCTGGAATTCCTCTAGGATACTTCATTTCATTCCCTCTCCCCACTCCAGTTTTCCAGGTCTCCTCTGAAAGACAGCCCCCTGTTTGGGTGGGTGGAGCTTCCTTAAGCCCCCCCCCCAAAAAAAAACTTATTGAACTTTTGCAAACCTTGGCACTCCCCTAAACAAGCTGATGTTTCATGTGTTACGCCTCTTTCCAGTCATCCACCTTTGAGGATTCCACCTTTTGTCACATTTCGTAGGGATTCCTGGCAAGTAATACTATCAACACAGTTCCTAGCTTCCCATAGGACAGGGATCATAAGCACTGATCAAGTTTGAAACTAGGTTACATTTATAGTGTAGAATTGTCCTCCAAGGAACATTCTCACTGAAAGAGGAACAAAGCCTGCTTTGTACACAATGAGCTTGACCAGCAACCACAGATTTCGTTCTCTCCCAATATTTTCCTGGGATGCCGTGTTCTTGTATGTGGGCTTTTGTGACGTTAAACTAACCCTCCCACTGACAAATGCCACCCCCACCGGCCATAATCAGTGGAGATTCTTACTATGAGAAAACCAGAAAAAAGCCTCCAGCTGGCACAGCTCACAACGATGTAGCAATGTCTGCAGCATCTCTGGGAGCATGCTGTGCAATCAAAAGCCATGGAAGCCAGTTCCTTAATGACACAATTGTCAACTCCTCATATTTCCACAATGAATCCAAAATGCAACACACATTGTATTGTAAAGTGAAAGAAGCAGCAAATCCTCCCCACCTGAGTTTGCTATTAAAGGGGGTGATGGAGCTGGAGAAAAACTTGTTGGCCGTCTAGTGCAATTTCCCACTCAGGGCAGGAAATCTGGGGCCCAGAAGATACACAACAGCTGCCTCCCCAACCTGTGTTTGAAGACCTCCAATGCACCCATCACTTGGCTTGACTTGGTCCTTGCACTCTTGGGCAGCAGAGGTGGGAAAGACGTTCTTTTTGTATCCTTCCCAGTAGTTTTCTTCTCTCTTCCTCTCTCCCCCTCTCTGAACAGGCAATATATTACTAATATATTACTCAGGCTAACTGCTGACGTTTTCAGCTCTACTAATGTGTGCATTTCATTTCATTTTCAAAATACCGTGGATGCTTGGGTTGCGAACATGATCCGTGCAGGATGCATGTTCGCAACCCGCAGCATCCACAACCCACAGTGGCGCATCTGCGCACACACGGGTTGTGATTTGGCGCTTTTGTGCATGCGCAAAGTGTGATTTCGCGCTTTTGCACATGCATGACCACTGAAACCCAGAAGTAACCTGTTCCAGTACTTCTGGGTTTTGGCGGTCTGTAACCCAAAAAAAGCAACCTGAATTGTCTGTAACCCAAGGTATGACTGTATGTTTTCATCATCGATTCCCACCCAAAGAGGAGGTGTGCTACATGCATGCATACAAACATTTGAATCAAAGTGTTACCGACTGCAGTTTATTCATTTTCATTAATTTCACAACATTTATATACCATTTGATTGTAATACAGCCTCCAAGCAGTTTACACACAAAAACCACATTAAAATTATCAATAAAAGACTGCTAAAAACAGGTGTTTAAAACATTCAAAAGGTAATGAAAAATCAGCAACAAGAAAATGAGATTAAAACACATGTCAGCACACCACAGGTCTGGCTAGGTTGGTGTAGTTTTTTTTAATTATTATCATATACAACACACATGTTTTGCCACGATCTTCTGCAACCTGGCTGTGAGAGCTGCCCAGGCATGGTTCCAAGCTACATTTAAGGAGAGAAGGTCAAGAATGGAAATGGATAAATATATGGCTAGATAGAAACTCTGTGCAACAGTGGGCTGGCCGGGTGGGGACATGGAACTGGGCTAGCTTGCTAGGTTGGCAGAGACAAGTTCTACAGCAAAGCTGGTATTCAGCAGAGCTGTTATCAGCTCTGCAGAAGGGCATCTCCCAAGAAGCGGCAGTGGAGGCAGACACCAGGCTGGTGAGGGAGAGTTCAGCTGCTGATGACTCAAGGGTCGTGACTCAGCACCTTTGGTTGGGTGTGGTTCACTGCAACAGCAGCAGCTGCAGTCACAACTGAGTCTCCTGATACTGACTGAGAGGAAAGTATCTATTAAAGCGGATTAATCATTGCTTTGGAGACAGCTTTGGATGGACTAGCCTCCTCTTTGAGCATAAGCCTAGAACGCCTTAGCAGTACTTATCAGCTCACGGCTCAAGGGTGGCTCAGTGTTGGTCCGTCCCCCCCGCCCCCCGTGCAGCAGGTTTCCTCTGCAAGCAGAATAATAATAATAATAATAATAATAATAATAATAATAATAATAAACAAACAAACAAATTTATACCCTGCCCATCTGGCTGGGTTTCCCCAGCCACTCTGGGTGGCTTACAACAGAATATTAAAAACATGATAAAACATCAAACATTAAAAACTTCCCTAAACAGGGCTGCCTTCAGATGTCAGATAGTTGTTTATTTCCTTGACATCTGATGGGAAGGTGTTCCACTGGATGGTCGCCACTACCGAGAAGGCCCTCTGCCTGGTTCCCTGTAACCTCACTGCTCGCAGGGAGGGACCCGCCAGAAGGCCCTCGGAGGTGGACCTCAGTGTCCGAGCAGAACAATGGGGATGGAGACACTCCTTCAGGTATACTGGGCCAAGGCCGTTTAGGGCTTTAAAGCTCAGCACCCACCAACACTTTGAATTGTGCTCAGAAACATGCTGGGAGCACTCCCTGTATCATCACAGAGAAGGCGCATTCAGTAGCTGCGCACAGACTCCCGGGCCGCTCTTGGAGTAGGCAGCTCCTCCTGTGAACTGGGAGCCTGCATTGCAGAGGATTCTGGGGCAGATGGCACAGCACAGAGATGGGGAAACTGTGAACCTTCCCAAGTTGCCAGGCCACAGACTTCCATCCTTCCTTGACCATTGGCCTTGCTGGCTGGGCCTGGTGGGAGCTGGAGTCCAACAATATCTGCAGGACCACAGGTTTTCTGCTTCTGGAATAGGGAGAAAGCTACACCAGCAGCAGCATTGACACAGAAGAGCATGCTCCCTTTGAACTACGTCATCCAGGGCAGCTGCCAAACCTGCTTATTAGTCCACTTGGAGCCAGACACAAAAAGGGGGTGTTTGTGTGAGCATGATGTAATGGTAGAGTTTTCAACCTGGAATGGGAAGACCCAAGTTCACATCCCCACTCAGGTGTAACACTCACTGGGTAACTTGAAGGTCTGTCTAATCTATTTTGAGGGTGTGTGTGTGACATATGCAGTGTTGGCTCCTTGGAGGAAAGGCAGAATATAAATGGCATAAATACAATGGAGCAGGATAAAAGCAACCTGGTTTAGATCACAGAGGAAGAGAATACAGAAAGGCAAAGAATGCTGTTTGAATGGTGCAGCAAGATTTTTAAAGTGTTGGCTCTAGCTGGGTTTGGCAGGGCAGGGGTGTAGCAACCAAGGTTTTGCTTCAGGGTGTCTTGGTGTGTCACTGAAAAGATGTCTGTCTATATGCAAGTATGTAAATAACTTAACATTTCCTTGTCTTCTTCAGTTTACTTTTCACTTTCTAAAAATACAAACAATCTCATATACCTCCTCCAACAAGCATTCCATGCATATTTAATGCAAATAATACAATCAAACATTAAGTTTGGTAAATAGTTGGAATTGATTGCATCAGTTAGGTGTCTTCAACTTCTCTGACTTGCAGATTGTGCCAGAGCGAGCCATGGATAGATGGTGGCATGGGGGCAACACTGTCCTTCCTCATGTACTGAATCAACATGTACTACATAGTTTCTAAACAGCCTTTGTGTTGCTGAGCGCTCTGATTCTTTGTTCATTTATCCCAAACATTGTGATCAGGTAGGATCTCTCGACATGAAAGTGAAACCTGTCTGCTAAAGGTTTTCCAAATATCCATGGCATTTCCCCCCTTAGATCTGGAGCCACCAGTTCCCCCTTGTCCTGAAAATGCCTTGAAAACTCATGCTACGTATGTGCGCGAAGCCTAAAAGCATCTGAGCAGAGCTGTCTGGTTAAGCCTGGAACAGTAATTCCTTGTTTGCAGACCTCTTTACCGTTAGGGTTAAATGTGATTGTAACTGAAGTACATTGATTAACCCGAAATAACTTTCTCTCAGTTTGCTGGCTGCTCAAGAATACTCAGGGGACCTGCTTTTGTTCTGAGTTAGTCATTCAGGAGCCCTGGCTCCAATTTTTATGTAGCTATTGAAACTGAGTGAACCAGAAAAGCACCCGGAACTACACAAGGACACATAGTACAGTTTAATTAGTTTAGAGAGGAGTTTAATTCCCCCCCCCCCCCACTCTCCCTAAGCATTACTCAGACAGAGACTTTGCTTTTACGTATATGGTCTTGTTAAAATAATTTCATAGATGGTATATAGTTTAGCAGAGCAAGCTTGAGGCTGAGGAACCAGGGCAAAGGTGGTTGCAGGGAATAAGGACACTCATTCTCTTGGTGCAAAATCCTAGAAGAGCATTTTACGTGGCTGCCATTTGCAGATTTGTCTGTTGAGGAAAGTGAGCAGGCGACAGAGGCACTGCCAGTGCAAGAAGTGGGGCTAAGGTGTCCATTAATAGACACAGAAATTCCTCTCCAGAATATAAGCAAGCATTTTCCGGGTTATCAAAGTGAAGAACAGCTAGAAAATAACATAGTATTGTATATAAACAGCAGAACGTATCATTTGATGTAATAAACCAGAAATGGAAGCTGAGGGAAGTCAACGGGGGGGGGGGGAATGAAAAACTTCTGTTTAGTACTGATATTGGATATTTGTTCTGAAAATGGAAAATCAACAAAATCTTTAACAAAAAGAAAAGAAAAGAAAATGGTTGTAAATTTTGAGGTAGAGCACATTCTTTGCATGCAGAGGGTCTCAGCTTCAGTCTCCACCCTCTCTAACCCTGAAACCCTGAGGTCGGTTGCAAGTCAGTGTAGACCAAGAGTAGCCAGGAATAGTCCTCCAGATGTGGTCGGGCTTCAGTTCACATGAGACTCAGCCGCCATGGCCAATGTATAGAGACCGAATACACTGTTACTTCAGATTCCTCTTCGAAAGCGGCACACGGTGGTGCATTTTATTTTATTTTTTACTTAACAATATTTATATACTTCACGACTGAAAATTTAAAAACCCACAAACATCTCCAAGGGGTTAGGCACTTTTAGACTCTGGACTCAACAGTTTGACAACAAACCCCCCCCCCCTTTTAGATGGTAACGTGATTTACGTCACTTCCTTCAAAATGTGGTAAGCTGGCCCTGCCGGAAGGTCTGCCCAGCCTGTGCTGCTTCTTCTGAGGTGGTACAGGCCGGGTGCTGCGGAGGACTGGAGAAAGGCAGGTGGCGGAGGGAGGGAGGGGGATGTGCGGGCGAGCGAACGAGGGGTTGGCAGCAGGTAAGGGGGCAAGGGACAGGGTCTGCAGAGTGGTGGTGATGGTGCCCCGAATTGCCCTCCCAAAATGTTGTGGGGTATGGTACAAGTTGAACCAAGTGCCATGATTCATTGAAGTGGATCAAGAGGACCACCTGCCGGTTGTCTTACCAAAAGGAAAAGGTCATGAGGATTATCTTCAGGGCAAGTTTCCCTGCATGGAAACAGATGAGAGGAAAAGCTTACAGCTGAAAGCAGAAGCAACAGCCCTTGCTTCATAGGAGCAAGCACAGAGGAATTTGGCAGCAGTTAGTTAGATGCTATGCTTGTTTCTGCTTTCATGCGAGAGCTTAAGAAGTGATTGAAGGGCAATTTCCCAGTTAACAACAAAATGAATAGAATAAAAGAGCAACAAAATGGAAAATACAGGACAGGACCTTTGTATGCAGTAATTTTTAATGGTTTGCTATTCCATTCTATCTATTGTTCTCTCTGCCTCTGATGAGAGCTGCTTTTAATGGAGCTCTTTGGAATCAGTAGCAGGTACTTACTGGAACGCTACATCCAGGACAGTTGGCAATTGTCCTTTTAACAGTCTGGCTGAGGCAGACAATATTTTATTTTATTTTTTATTTTTGGTAGGGAAGAGTATTCTAAATTTCGCTTCTCAAAACCAGACATTCTGCCCACAGCATGGAATTTATGTTAACCCAAGACAATCTGGGAGCTTGATGCTCAAGGTGGGAACTCTGGCTATGTTAAAACAACAATTCTCTCTTATGTTCCAGTGCTGGCTTTATTTTATTTTGAAGTGGATTCATTGCATACCCTACAGAGAAGCCCCTGAATCAACGAAAAAAATGTTTAAAAATACATAAAAGAATAAAACCAATAAAACTATGTTAATTTATCATAAACAAAGCATTAAAAACACAAATAACCAACCCATCAGCAGTGAGACTTAAAAACTCAGCAAGATAGCTAAATAGTCCTTAACTGTGCCCTAAATAAATATTAAAGATGCTGCTAACAATGGCATTAAGGGTAAAGGTAAAGGGACCCCTGAACATTAGGTCCAGTCGTGACTGACTCTGGGGTTGCGGCACTCATCTCGCTTTATTGGCCAAGGGAGCTGGCATACAGCTTCCGGGTCATGTGGCCAGCATGACTAAGCCACTTCTGGCGAACCAGAGCAGTGCACAGAAACACCGTTTACCTTTCCGCCAGAGCGGTACCTATTTATCTGCTTGACGTGCTTTCGAACTGCTTGGTTGGCAGGAGCAGGGATCGAGCCACGGGAGCTCATCCCATCGCGGGGATTCGAACCGCCGACCTTCTGATTGGCAAGCCCTAGGCTCTGTGGTTTAACCCACAGCGCCACCCGCGTCCCAACAATGGCATTGCATTCGCATAATTTAAGATGCTATGTAAGCCAGGCAACAAAATTTCCAAGCAAAATTATGCCACTTTTAATGACACAACACAATATAGCAACACCACTCCATCAATCACAATGTTACATGCTGATACCTGGAACGAAGCAATCAGGGTATGGAAAGGGCCAAATGATGCCACGATAACCATGAGCAATTACTACTACTACTACTACTACTATTAATAACAACAACAACCCAAAAGGCAGGGTGTAAATGTTTTTGGAAAATGAAATGGTGTAACCCTACCCTGCAGTGCTTAGGCAAATCAGAAAGAGGCACAAATCCACCCAGTGCCCAACATCATGGCACATTCAGTGGCAAGAGTCCAGGGGAATATAGGAAGCTGATTGGGGGGCAGGGGGGCTTCCACTGACTGTAAGGAATTTTTTTCTTAACTTTTGCCTCCTCCAATGCCCTAGTAGCATTATGCTGTCCCTGGTGGCTATTCACATCTCCCACAGTGCCACGTTGTGATACTATGCCAGGAGCACTATGGGAAATTTAAACAGTGTCTCCTTGAATCAGCCTACAGTGGTACCTCGGGTTACATACGCTTCAGGTTACAGACATTTCAGGTTACAGACTCCGCTAACCCAGAAATAGTACTTCGGGTTAAGAACTTTGCTTCAGGATGAGAACAGAAATCGCGTGGCGGTGGCGTGGCAGCAGCGGGAGGTCCCATTAGCTAAAGTGGTGCTTCAGGTTAAGAGCAGTTTCAGGTTAAGAATGGACCTCCAGAATGAATTAAGTTCTTAAATCTAGGTACCACTGTATTTTAAAAAGGGAGGTTTGTGGTAGTGGCACAGAGATGGCAAGATTTCGCACCCCAAAGTGCAAGGGTTAATTTGTTTTTCACGTGCTAAACATGTAATAGCAAGAGTCACACAGGGTGCGGAGCTGATTAACAGCTCTCGCTGCATCCAGAGAGCACTGGCTGCAAACTGGGCTCACAATTGGGATGGGGAGTGTTGCTTAGCAACCAGGTGGAGCCAAAGAAGTTGCCTTCAGCCTGGGTTTCTGGAACGTAAAGAGGCCAGTGTGCTTTTATACATTTAGTTCCATTTCGTACATTTATTTCCCAGTTTTCCTTCAAGGAATCCAAGGTGGCATATATGGTTCTTCCTTTGTCCATTTTCTCCTCACAACAAAGCTGTGAGGGAGATTACACTGACAGTGACTGGCCCAAGGTCACCTAGTGAGCTTCATGGCTGAGCAAGGATTCAAACCCTGGTCTCCCAGGCCCTAGTCCAACCACTACACCAGTGTACTGAAAAGAGACTAGCATTTTTTGTACACTACCCCAATCTCTGAGTGGTGTGAGATTCTCGGGGTTTGAGGCGCTTACCCAAGGTTCATGTTTCCTTTTGGGAATGAGGCACAGCAGAGACCATGGTGTCTTTATGATATATGCTTTATTTACACATACTGTATTTACAATCTGAACCTCTGATGGAGGCATTCACTGCATCAGCACCCAAAAAGGGTCTTGCTTCTCCCTTAGCCACAGACTTGGATTGAAACAGGCATCAAACATAACTTTCTGACTCTCTATCCAGCTTGATGCTTTACTTATAGTTTGCATCACAGGAAAACTCTGCTTGCAGCTCAGGAATTGTCCTTCCAACTATCTAAGAGTCGAAGGAGGAGCACCACCCATTTGTTATTTGGCAAAGAGGCTCCTTTCCTTCGTTCTCTTAATGGTCCATCACCTAGGCGATCACCTCAACAGGAAGCTAGCCTGGCTTATATTTTAACACTTGCTAGATCAAGGGGTTCAGGAAGCTAGCCTGGCTTTTGATTACCTTCCAACACTTGCTAGATCCAGGGATTAAAGGGGTCTGGCACCCACAAACTCATAACACTATTCAGTATGTGTAGTGACAGATAGGTAGCCGTGTTGGTCTGCCATGGTCAAAACAAAATAAAAAAAATTTTTTCCTTCCAGTAGCACCTTAAAGACCAACTGAGTTAGTTCTAGGTATGAGCTAGAACTAGAACACACAGTGTATCTGAAGAAGTGTGCATGCACACGAAAGCTCATACCTAGAACTAACTCAGTTGGTCTTTAAGGTGCTACTGGAAGGAAATTTTTTTATTTTGTTTCAGTATGTGTAGTGGTTTCATTCTGTTAGTTGCCTGGTTCATTCTTCTCTTCAGTATGTCTGACTGCTTCAGCTCTGCTTGTGCACTACTAGTTTTGACAACAATACAAACAATGTAACAGGCTGTATGTAACTGTATAAATTCTTTTTCAAATGCAATTCAACATATCATATCAAAATATATGGTTCTATAGACCAACTTACCATATAAACAAAACATATTATGAGAAATTAAAGTCCAGCAGATTGACCAGGAAATACAATCTATTCAGTTCTTATATTAGCAAAATCCACGGTGTGGAATTCTAATATCTTGCAGAGTTCCACGTGAAGATGCATTTTGTGTGTGTGTGAAGATGCTTTTAAGAATTCTAGTGTTCCTCATATGCAGGTTTCAGACGAAGAACTTGGAAGAATGGCACATGCAGAAAATAAGACAAGGATTCCAGGATAATTCCTTGTTTTGCCCAACCGGGCTTCGTCAGCCTTGTCTTATTTTCTGGATTCAGTCTGCTCTATTCAGCCACTTCTGCTAACGTGCTGGAGCATGGCAGCCCTAACAGTGGCCAGGAGGCTTTGTAAATGCTGGTTATTATAATCACAGCATATGGTATTAATTGGCGTATTACAAGATGTTTAGGCTTCTCTAAAAGTAAAGTTGCTATAGTGTTCACCTTCTGCTTTAAACATATGGAAACAGAGCACAGCAAGTCTTTCAACAGTCAGCTTCAGGTGGAAAAGAAAAAAGGAAAAGGAAACAAATGGCAACAATAATATCAGAGAAAAAGCTGGAGGAACCCATGAAATCAGACTATTTAAGGCTTTCAGCCATCATACATGATTGTGCTTTGGAGAGCTAAAAGCCTGAATAACGCTGACTAGCTGATGAGTGTAAAGACCATCAATGGCAAAAAGAGAATGCCAACTAAACTGTAAATAAGAAAATACTACGCCTTTACCTATATAAAAGAGCATCTGCTTAAAACCAGGCAACATAGAAATAATAAATAAAGCAAGAAAAACAAGAAAAACCAAAAGGTATCTGTAAAAGCACATTATACAGTTCTTACAAATAGAAGAGCAAAGTGTTATACATTGAGCATACATATTGGTGTACATAGAAAATAGAAGGAGAGAGCGGGGATATAGGATTGTCAGATATATTTTATTGACTCAACCATAGCCTTAAACGTTAGATTTAATTTTTCAACAAATAAAATAAAAAATTGAAGAAAACAATTCATCTTCAAACTGAGAGGAATTTTGTTTTTTTAAAAAAAGAAAATTAAAAACCTGACATTTATCAGGAAACTGCCCCTTCTAATGAAATAGCTATTTTCCATTGGGGGGCGGGGAGCCAGTTCTAAACATCAGGGCCTCAAACCAATACAAAACCTACTGAATACAAAGATTCAGCGCTGTGTTGGATTGTAGCCCAGAACTATGTCAGACTCCCAGATACGAAAGGTTGCATTTTAGCTAGCTGGATCATGGGACCCGCAGCCAGACTCCTTGTTGCCCCATGACACCCATCCGACAGACAAGCAGGACTGTAAAATGAAAGACTCTGGAATTTCTGTGTCATCTAATGCAAGGGGTCAGCTTCTAATGCAGAATAAAGTACTTATTCCCCACTGGGTCCTAAGAATCTGAGCTTTAGTTTGTTTTCTTTATGCTTTTTATTTTGCGGGTTTCTTGTTTAAGGGGAAAACTGTCAGTGTATACTGGGGATTTAGACAAATGTTAGCAGAGCCAGTAGGCCAAGACACTTCTCTGTCTGGGGTGAAGCAGTAAATGATACCTCCTCCCTCCCCAAATCAAGGTGCATAATACTTAAGGCACCTCAGGCAGAAAATTGTACAAGTGCTTCTCTGTCTCTCTGGCAGTAAAAATACAGTAACAACACATTAGGTAACAAACGGTGAGCTGCCCTTTCATGACACTCTGGGGGAGACAAACCATAAGCCCATGTCTGGATGTATCGCTAAGCAGCAGTGTAGTGGCAGATTCAGAAGTGATTTTGAAGGATCCCTTCTTTATACAGTGGTACCTTGGGTTAAGAACTTAATTCGTTCTGGAGGTCCATTCTTAACCTGAAACTGTTCTTAACCTGAAGCACCACTTTAGCTAATGGGGCCTCCCGCTGCCGCCATGCTGCCGGAGCACCATTTCTGTTCTCATCCTAAAGCGAAGTTCTTAACCTGAGGTATTATTTCTGGGTTAGCGGAGTCTCTAACCTGAAACGTATGTAACCCGAGGTACCACTGTAGTCACAGCCACACAAAGCTATACAACATTCTAAGGTTACACAATAATCTTATAATTATGGAATAATAATAATTTGCTGTGGGTTGCAATTATCAATGCTGCTCTCCATGTGTTGCCATTCAGCTAGGTCTGCTATTTTCTGTGCATGTACATGGGCAAATTATTTGGAGTTCTCCAATATCTCCTTTTGGAGAAGTTCTGTTTTCCTCGAAGTTCCATTGTACAAAAGAGAAGCTGCATGCCATTCTCTTGAAACCAAAGCACCATGTGTTTTCAGTGTTCCTAAGTGCTGAGCTATGGAGCACTCAGTGTTCTTCTTGCACGGCTTCTCCAGAGTGACCCCAGGAGCCAATCCTTAGTGGCCTACTCACTTTCACTCTGATTGGCTCCAATCAGCCCAAAGGGTGAGAAGGCTTCTTCTCAGTGGCTAAAATCATGCTACTTGGGCAGCTCATTAGAGGCAGAGACCTAGTAATAGAAGAAACAGGAATGGGTTTTCAACCCTGAACCACTTCACCTATGCTGCTAAGCGGAACCTGGGCTGCGCAGCAGCAACAGAACCAGGCAAGGGCACAGCGGCAGAAACTTTTGCTGTAAAAGGTAAAGGTAAAGGACCCCGGGATGGTTCAGTCCAGTCAAAGGCAACTATGGGGTTGTGGGGGTTCATCTTGCTTTCAGTCGGTGTTTGTCCACAGACAGCTTTCCAGGTCATGTGGCCAGCATGACTAAACTGCTTCTGGCACAATGGGACACCATGGTGGAAACCAAAGCATATGGAAATGCTGTTTCCCACCGCAGTGGTACCTATTTATCTGCTTGCACTGGCGTGCTTTCAAACTGTTAGGTTGGCAGGAGCTGGGACAGAGCAATGGGAGCTCACCCTGTGGTGGGGATTCGAACCGCCAACCTTCCGATAGGCAAGCCCAAGAGGCTCAGTGGTTTAGACCACAGCACCACCCGCGTCCCTTTGCTGTAGCACATTTGTGCTAAGCCATGATTTGGCTTAGCATTATGTCCAAATTGGATCACTGAGGCAGGATGTGACCAGTGAATCTTTTACCTCATTCTCTCACTGGTCATCTGTTTTCTCTTACCCACCCTCTTTCCTTGCCTATTTTTGATCAAAAGTCTAATTCCTTTTCAACACCTAGAAGAATTTCCTCTTCAATTAATTGCCAGGTCAAGCCCATTCAGAATCCTAAATTAAAAACTGCAGTCTATCTCACATTGATAGGAAAGGCAGCTGGCACAAAACTGCTGCAGCCCATCTCCACCTCTATCTTCTTTTGCCAGTAGAAGGATGAATATGGCTATTTTAATTCACAAACAACATGGTTTTTAACTAGGAAGGATTTAAACTATTTACTGTTGTCAGAAAATTCAGCAGAGACATGATCAAGGCTCTTGTGTAAAATGTGCAGAGGTTCTCACTACCTATAAAAAGACATAAATTAATGGGGGGGGGGGAGATTGGCGGGCAGGAGAGAGACAAACTGGCACAACTACAACTGGTTTATTATTGGAGGGTTAAGCTACTCTGAAAAGAGTCATTGTCACTGCAGGTTGCACCAGTACTAGAAACCCAGATTTGGGGACTGTGAAATCCTGTTTGCACAGCTTCCGCCAAAAGTGCTTTATTAGCAAGTTGCAAAGTCTCTCGGGCTGGAATTTCTGCTGCAAAATGGCATCCAGGCCAAGCTCACAAATCATTAGCCATGCAATCTTGTTTATCCTGCTAGGGATTGGAGTTTGGCCTGTTACAAAATCGGAGCAGCAAGTTTGAATGGTTCCGAGCAAAATAATAAATAAACCGGCTGGCGCTTTGAAGAGTGGAGGGATGCTCACTTGATACTGACAGGATCAAGGCTGGCCATGGAAGCCTGCCTGTGGGAAAAGGGGGGGGGCACTTGCAGACAGCAAGCGCCAGCAGCCAGCTCCACAGCCATTCTCGTTCACCGCAGAGGAGCTCTAATTTGGACACTTCGGTTTTTGAAAAGGGCTATGCCTATTCTGGGTACGAATCACTTTCTAAATGTGAAAAATACGCAATTAATGTAAGGACTGATACCTAAACTATTCATTACCCTTCTTAGCAGGGTGAGAACTGATTGCTTGGTTGCTTCTGTACACACCTTGCTTTTCCTCAATGGAACTCCTATCAAGCGTTGTATCTTTACAGCAAACCTAGGAGATGGATTCCACATTGAGTCAGAGAGAGCATTTGATTTAGGAATTTGCTGGCTGGTCAGCAAGCTCATCCCTTAGTGAGGACTACCCTGCGCCAGCCTAAACTCATTCCTCCTGTGTTTGTTTGCTTTTCTTTTATGTGTTTGTTTGTGTGTGTTTTTGTAGTTACATAATACACCTCTGCTTTCCACAGACTGATTTGCATATGCTGTGCTCTTGGAAGGGGGACATTTTTTAAACATCACCTCTCCTTTAAAGCTTTATTTGCAAAACATACATTGTGAAAGCCTCGGATATAAGAGCAGCCTAATAAACAGCACAAAACACTTAAATAATCAGATGTTTGGAAAACAGGAAGCTCTGTTTTCCATAGGGCTGTTTCGTGTATTGTGATAACTAGCAGGGTTTGTATAATGACCCTTTAAAGAATGGTGTTTCTAACATTTCCTAACATTATAACATTTGCATGATTATATTATACTTGGCATCCATATTAGGATTGTAAATAAATATACCAGTCACCCAACAGAGGAATATATAACATGGTATTAGACTAGATGACTATCTGCGGGCATGTATAATTTGGGACCAGGCAGCCCCCTTTTTTAAAAAAGTATTATATTTGTTTGTGTGCGCGTGGCATAAAAATTGCAGCTTTGTTTATTATTATAACCTCCATCATCTCTTCCTCTTACGATATTGTCATGTGCTCATCGTTTTTGAGAGGTGAGAAGTTCCAGAAGAAAAGCTACAGGGGTTGGCTTCCTTTCAGTGGTCAAGCCTAGGGTGTCTTTGTGGTGTTTCTTTTGTTTATAAATATGTAGGGTGGAATTCATTGCAGCACTTAGTGGAGTATGCTTGCCTGAAATGAGCTCTGCTTGCACAATGGAGCTTCCCCCTCTTCTCCCCCTGCATGCACCCTGCACACATTCTAAACATGTTCTGGTTTTCCGCCATCCCTCCAGAGCACATTTAGGGTGGGTGCGTGGGGCACTGGGTGGATGGAGTCCCATTGCACAAGTGGACCTCATTCCATGCACACAATTACTCAACTGAAGCCTGCCCATAACATAGTGGAAGCAAATGGACCCTCTCCTATAGCAGGCAGTAGACCTGTTCACCCTGAATCAGAACTCAGTGAGACCCTCCCTAATTAGGGTGTTTCACTTTCAGTCAACTCACCGTCCACTCTGTCTCTTCAAACTCAAACTGCTTGAATCTTTGACAACATTTCATGGAAGTTCATGAAGAAAAACCTGGAAGGGAAGGGAGTGGGACGGGGATTTGAAAATGGGATAGATGCAATCTATTCAGAACAAAAGGCTAAATTGATAGTTAACAATGTGGTGACGGAAGAGTTTAAAATTGAAAAAGGAACACGACAAGGTTGCCCTATTTCCCCTTTGTTATTTATTTCGGTCCTGGAGGTGCTCTTGAATATGATTAGAGGGGACCGGTTGGTTGAAGGAATTCAGGTCGGAGCGAAACAGTATAAACTTAAAGCTTTTGCAGATGACCTAGTTTTGACCTTACAGGAGCCAGAATCTAGTACGAAAAGGGTATTACAATTGATCCAGGAGTTTGGACGGGTGGCGGGATTCAAACTTAACAAGCAGAAAACTAAGGTATTGGGGAAAAAATTGACACCTTCAGAATCAGAAAGGTTTCAGAAAGAGACAGAGTTAAACGTGGTTAAAAAAGTAAGATACCTAGGGGTAAATATAACAGCTAAGAATCTGAGTCTATTTAAGGATAACTATGAAAAGTGTTGGTTAGAAATCAAAAGGGATTTAGAAGGTTGGTCAAGATTGAAACTTTCCTTGTCGGGCCGAATTGCTGCGATAAAGATGAATGTATTGCCAAAAATGCTGTTTTTGTTTCAAACTTTACAGATTGTGGATAAAATGGAGTGTTTCGGGAGGTGGCAAAGAGATATCTCTAAATTTGTCTGGCAGGGCAAAAAGCCCAGAATCAAGTTTGAAATTTTAACTGATGCAAAAGAAAGAGGGGGGTTTGCCCTGCCGGACTTAAGGTTGTATTATGAATCAGCAGCATTCTGCTGGTTGAAAGATTGGCTGCTTCTCGAAAACACTGATGTTCTAGATTTGGAAGGATTTAATAACATGTTTGGATGGCATGCATATCTGTGGTATGACAAGGTTAAAATTCATAAGACTTTCAAGAACCATATTGTTAGGAAAGCAGTGTTTAATGTCTGGACAAAATATAAAGACTTGTTAGAAAACAAGGCTCCAAGGTGGTTGTCGCCTATGGAAGCTAAGGCTCTGAAAAGACCCAATATGAAGGCCAAATGGCCGAAGTATTGGGAATTACTAGAAAAAGATGGAGATAATTGGAGGTTGTTAATTGATAAAGTGCGAGATTGGCTACATTACGCTCAGATTAAAGAGGTTTTTAAATTGGATAAAAAGATAGGATTCCAGGTGGAAAAATCAAAGTTGGAAACGGAGCTGTTAGAACCTAAGACTAAGGTACTTTCCAGAATGTACAATTTGCTGTTAAAATGGAATACACAAGATGAAACGGTCAAATCGGTTATGATAAAATGGGCACAGGACATTGGGTACAATATTATGTTTGCTGACTGGGAAAGGTTATGGACCACCGGTTTGAAATACATGGCATGTAATGCCTTGAAAGAAAATACTATGAAAATGATATATAGGTGGTACATGACCCCAGTCAAGCTTGCAAAAATATACCATTTGTCTGATAATAAGTGTTGGAAATGTAAAGAAACTGAAGGAACGTTCTTTCACCTCTGGTGGACCTGCCCTAGAGTTAAGGCTTTCTGGGAAATGATATATAACGAGCTGGAAAAGGTATTTAAGTATACCTTCCTTAAGAAACCAGAGGCCTTTCTTTTGGGCATCGTCGACCAGAGGGTGTTAAAGAAGGACCGAACATTTTTTATGTATGCAACAACAGCAGCAAGGATACTAGTTGCCAAGCACTGGAAAACCCAAGATTTACCCACACTGGAAGAATGGCAGATGCAACTGATAGACTATATGGAGCTAGCAGAAATGACCGGCAGGATTCGAGACCTGGGAGAAGACGCAGTGGAGGAGGACTGGAAGAAATTCAAGGACTATTTACAAAAATATTGTAAATTGAATGAGTGTTAAGAAAGATGCAAGATTACAAATAATATGGCACCATTAAAATAGTCGAAAGGAATATGAAGATAAGTAAAAATATAAGAAAAAGTTAAATTTTGGATAAATATTATGTCAAGACTAAGCTTTTAAGGTTTGGGTTAAATTATCTAAAATTAGGGATACAATATTTGAAAGTTATAAAATAAGAAATTGAAATAAGGTGATAAATTGCTGGATAAAGTTTGATAAACTTGGAACGCAGGAACGAGGGACGTGAGGAAGTCCAATGAAGTGAAGAAAGTATGATTATGTTACTTTGTTTGTTTGTTCTTCTTTATTGTATTAAGAAAACTTTTAATAAATATTTTATATAAAAAAACTAAAAAAAAACCTGCTTGAATCTGCTTCTCTGCTCCCTTCCACTAGCTGAAGGATGTCACCTTGCAAACTCTGGTGGATATTACAGTCTAAAAGCTAGAAATATATTATTAGTTATCTAGAGAACATATCATCTTATCATTTTAGCAGGGCTAGCACACAGAAAGCCCCAGCAGAGTATAAAATCAAGTCATAACTTGTGCAGCAGAACTGCGTGGGAATAGGCTGTTAAACCTGTTTAAAATTTCCATTTAATTTGCTGAAACAGCAGGCCCCTTTCTACCTCTTTTAGCATTGAACAGATCACACACTGGTAAGTAAGTTTAAAATTCTTTACTTACAGATTGAGATGTCTGATACATGCACTGTTCCATGCAGCAGCAAGGAGAACACAAGAAGAATATACAGCAAGGTAGCTTGCTGGAGCAAGCTTAGCCATATCAACCTTTGTTACATGGTGGAGAGAGGAATAAGCTTCACTTCCTCCCTCACAGGGTAGAGGGAGCGTGACATATTTTAAGTCTAGGAACAGAACTCTGTGGTCTTAACCCCTTCTAACTAGCATACTGTAGTTATGTTTGACGGCAATTTCTCACAGATGAGACATCAACCGATCATTGTTGAGTAGTTGGAAGCCATCAGATGAATGCAAAATAGTTTCCCAATGTGTGTAACAATACTATTTCTACTAGTAGTAGGATTTCCTATTTTTATCCTAACATATGTCAATATTTATGGTATTGTTATCAGCTCTATGCTTCCCCCAGAGAAAAAAGTGAGGCAGAAATTGTTTTTACTAATGTGAAATATAGGTACAGTATATCCAGTGATGCAATTAAATTTTAAGTTCTGGAATGAAGGGTCTTTCAGAGGAGAGGAGGTTGTTTCTATATGATACTGGGTGGTATTGCAGAACCACACTATTAAATGAAAGCACATTCAATGGGCAAGGCTTCCCCCAAGAATTCTGGGAACTGTAGTTTGTTCAGTGGGCTGAGAATTGTAGCTGTGTTAGAAGGAAACTACAGTTTCCAGGGTTATTGGGGGGGGGGAGTGCCATACCCATTGAATGTGCTTTAAATGTATAGTGTGACTCTGTTTTGCTCTTAGTAAAAAAAAAGGTAAAGGACCCCTGACAGTTAAGTCCAGTCGCTAACGACTCTGGGGTTATGGCGCTCATCTCACTTTACTGGCTGAGGGAGCTGAGGGAGCTGACATTTGTCCACAGACTATTTTTCAGGGTCATTTGGCCAGCATGACTAAGCCGCTTCTGGCGAAACCAGAGCAGCGCACAGAAACGCCGTTTACCTTCCCACTGGAGTGGTACCTATTTATCTACTTGCACTTTGACGTGCTTTCAAACTGCTAGGTTGGCAGGAGCAGGGACCGAACAACGGGAGCTCACCCCGTTGCGGGGAATTGAACTGCCGACCTTCTGATCGGCAAGCCCTAGGCTCAGTGGTTTAGACCAAAGCCACCCGCGTCCCTTGGTCTTAGTAGACCCATTTAGATTATGGCCCTAGTCTATTCTGAGTGGAACTAAGTTGAACACCACCCTATGTGCATGACTTCACTTACCTCAAAATTCATGATCCAGCTCTGCTGCATTTGGGAGCTCTCCTACTCAATCTACTGAGTGGTGCTCTGGACTTCTGCCTCTAAATCCTGTCCTGACAACGCCACTGAGCACACCCATTCTGGCACACAAGAATGGGCCTGCATGGGGAGGTTTTTTTTTTTTTTTTTTTTAAGCACTGGGATAAGTACTTTGTGGAAGATGGAACAAAAAAGCAAGCCAGCATTCCGCCAAACCCCAAAGCAATTTAGGCACCCAAAGAAAGCATGTGCATCAATTAAACATGCACATAGTTTAATCCTCACAGCCCAATCTGATTCTGACTGATTTCAGTGGGATTTACTCTAAAGCAAGACTGCCTTGGACCGCAACTATGTGGCAGGAAAATTAGGGTGACTTGTCAGTGCAAAGGTTGGGATATTCCCAGACGTCTTGATTATCTCACCTTGGTGGGATCTGAGTTTCATGTGAAAGACTAGGGCTTTTAAAGTGCCTGTTGGGCTGCAAAAGGATAGTCTGGTTTGGGAGTTTTGTAAATGGCCTGAAACTGTGATATGATTCTGTCTTAAAGCAAGCACCCCCCACCCTCCCCAAAAAAACTAGCCTCTCGGTTTCATCATGGGAGAGAGCAATAGATTCCTGCAGAGATT
This sequence comes from Podarcis erhardii, assembly GCF_964252035.2. Lineage (NCBI taxonomy): Eukaryota > Metazoa > Chordata > Lepidosauria > Squamata > Lacertidae > Podarcis > Podarcis erhardii. The sequence continues at coordinate 53,171,608 of NC_138498.1, read as the reverse complement.
GTTGTTATTTGTGAGAGCTTTGTGTTTTTTTAGTCTCCCTTCTTTGCATATGAACGGTCCATGTGAGCCGGAGTGCTTTCCATGTGACTTTCTCATTCCTATGCTTGCAGAGTAGCAGGGCATTTAAAGCAACCGGCAAGGTCAGTCTCTGTTTGTCGGTGGCATTGCAAGAGCAACGCTACGGAAAAGATGTTTTAGAAACACCACAGCCATCGCTGCCCACCCATGGGCGAAGTCTGCATGAGGAACGCTGCATTCCTCCAAGGAACGCTGGCACCACAAGGAAAGGTCATCTATCTTTCTGTCAAATGCCGCCGGGTTGGGACTCCACATTTGGGAATCCCGAAGAGGACACATTAATTGAGTCACAACAGCTCCCCTGCACAGTGCCAAAGCCCTATCTGTGCTGTAGCTTTCAGAAGCAGCTCCCTTCCGCCGCAGGACAAGAAGCAAACTGCAAGGGTTCATTTTGCTTTTGCAAATGTGCCAAGAACCCCACTTCCACCCTTCGCCAGGCCTGCAATGCTACCAGGTTGTGAAGCCAGCCAGGAGACCGGAGAGCAGGTGTTATTATATTGCCATTTATAGACCGCTTTCCTGCCAATCGGTCAGTAGAGGAAAAATAAAAACAAGTCAACAAATCAATACGATTGCAGAACGTCCATACTAAAGCAACACCCAGAAGTTTTTGCAAATTGAACTGGAGATCAGCGAGCAAGAAAATAGCTATTCTGTGTGATAAAGTAGGTGCATTTTTAAATTCACTGAATTTTGAAGCAAGGAGGGTCCCCCCTCCTTTTATTTAATAAAGAGTCCACTGTATGAAAATGGGAGATATTAATCAGTAGTCAGAGATTGAAATAGAAGCCCTCAATAGCTGTGTTTAGACAGTGCAAAACTTTTATTGGAGATGGCTTTAATTTGAGCCAGGTTTAGCCACAGAGCTTGTAAGTCTATGAGCACCGCTATGGAATATGTGAACTAGCAATAAATAAAATATTGGTTCTGAGCATGTGCAGAGTGCACTTCCTTTACTACTGTCAGCCCCTATGCAGAATATGCACAGTGCTTCTAGATCATGGGCAGGCAAACTAAGGCCCAGGGGCCAGATCCGGCCCAATCACCTTCTAAATCTGGCCCACGGACGGTCCGGGAATCAGTGTGTTTTTCCATGAGCAGAATGTGTCATTTTATTTAAAATGCATCTCTGGGTTATTTGTGGGACCTGCCTAGTGTATTTACATAAATAGAATGTGTGCTTTTATTTAAAATGCATCTCTGGGTTATTTGTGAGGCATAGGAATTCATTCATCCCCCCTCCCCCAATATAGTCCAGCCTCTCACAAGGTCTGAGAGACGGTGGACCGGTCCCCTGCTGAAAAAGTTTGCTGACCCCTGTTCCAGATCTTCCAGTGATTTGTAGGGCGTGGAGGACGGAATAACACAGCTGAATGCTCCTCCACCTAAAAATAAACTTAAAATGCATACAGAACGAGCATGTTAGGGAGAAGGGCTGAATTGAACATTCTCCCCGAGATTCCAACTTTCTCTATACAGGGTGGTGGCTGGACAGTGGCGTAGCGTGGGGGGTGCAGGGGGGGCCGGCCGCACCGGGCGCAACATCTGGGGGTTAGGGTTAGGGGGCGCAAATCCACGGGTTAGGGGGCGCAAATCCATGGGTTAGGGGGCGCAAATTACCTGCCTTGCCCCGGGTGCTGACAACCCACGCTATGCCACTGGGGCTGGACACCCAGGTATTAGCAGGAGCTTGCAGGGATGGAAGAAGCATGCAGCAGGCAACTACATGTCTATAGCCTGAAGTAGCACACTCCAGGAAAAGTTACCACCTGATTCTGCTGGATGTTCCTTTCCTCCCATTATGAGATAGAAATAAACCACACAGCCCCCCCCCCTTTCTTTACCAAAGAGTTTCCCAGTAACATGAAGATAGCAACCAGACACCATAGCAACAAGTGTTTCATTTTTGTAGAGTTTAGTATAAAGTTTAGATGCTTTGATCACCTGACTTGAAAATTAGCAGAATTGCTAGCCTTGCTAACTGTTGTGCATGTGGAAGTCTACCCACATCCCATTGGATGCAACTCTTTGCAACTTTAAACAGATTAATCAATTATTGTTGGGTATTTTTTGTTTTTCAGAGGGAATGTTAGTCATCTAATATGTTTTATTATGTTCTTATACAGTGGTACCTCGGGTTACAGACGCTTCAGGTTACAGATGCTTCGTGTTACAAACTCCGCTAGCCAGGAAGTGGTTGCTCCAGGTTAAGAACTTTGCCCCAGGATAAGAATGGAAATTGCGCGCCAGCAGCGCAGCAGCAGCAAGAGGCCCCATTAGCGAAAGCACGCCTCAGGTTAAGAACCATTTCAGGTTAAGAACGGACCTCTGGAACAAATTAAATTCTTAACCCAAGGTACCACTGTATATGTTGGAAGCAACCCAGTCAGATGGGTGACGTACAAAAAAAACCACAACTGCAGTAAGTACCATATAACTCAACAGCACGTCCCTCTTCAATCTGTTTTGCACAATGACACCAAAGCAAACTGCCTGATGAAGCCAATTATATGAACTCAGTTTATTCAACAACTTGCTACGTGACAACATTGGAGTCAAAGGTCACAGTAGCTATCAGGACATGCCTGTTCACTTTCATTGTGCTGAAATCCAGTATGCTAACACTTGTTTCCTGAAAAGAAGCAGGTAAGGGATTTCATTTGTTCTTACTGAGAAAGGTCAATTGGTTCCAAGAAAAGCCATTTTGCTGACTTTTAAAGAGCCTGGGCTCATCCAGACTTCCTCTTGTGCTGTGCTTTCCAGACTTAGGTTCATGCTTTAAAGCTCTGTGTCTGAGTGGGTTTCATTTTTTATTTTTGTCCTGCTGCTTTCCCTGGGAAGAGCCACGTTTTACCGTTGAATTGGAGCAAACAGAAATCCGCAGAAAACCCAATTGCTGTTTGCTCTGCTTCAACAGTAAAATGCGGGTTTTCCCAGGGAAAACACTGGGACAAAAAATAAATAAAACTCACTCAGACAGGGCATTTTAAAGCCCGGACCTGCACCTAGAAATGTGGCCAAAAGGAAGTCTGGATCAGGCATAGGCAAACTCAGCCATCCAGATGTTTTGGGACTACAATTCCCATCATCCCTGACCACTGGTCCTGTTAGCTGGGGGTGATGGGAGTTGTAGTCCCAAAACACCTGGAGGACAAATTTGCCTATGCCTGATCTGGATGATTGTTGAACTCCCAACTCCCATCAGCCCCACCCTGTGAGACCAACCATCAGGAATGATGGGCAATACAACATCAGAAGAGCACCAGGTTCCCCATCCCTAGGCCAATCGCTTGTGTGAAATCAATCCTGAGCAACAGAAGAGGAATAAATCTGTTAATCAGTGTAAAGGTTAAGAAGAGCCTGTGCATCCATTTCAACAGGGCTTGCTTAGTGACCCTCAACCCCACCGACTGTTGCTGGGGAAAGCTCGAGTTATTTTGCAAGCAAACGAGCAGAGCAAAAGGCAATGGAAAGGTTGGGTTTTGATGCTGAGTAATTATTAAGCTGTAATTAGCGCAGGGCAGCCATGGTCTGTTCAAATCCCAGTTCTGCAGGTGGACGGGGTCAGAGAGCAAAAGGAGCTACATAGCATAATATGTAACCCTTTAAGCTACTAACTGCCGAGAGAGATTGGGTCACTCGAGTGTATTGTGCTACATCGGTGTCAAGGCCAACCAGGCAAGTCGTATCCCAAGGCATAACGGCATACCCATGCACGCTCAGCACCAAACGTGTCAGGAGAAAACTGTAGGAGAAGGGAGAAGAACTAAGGACTTGGGGAAAGTGCAGGGATCAGATCTGGCAGTGGCAGATTCAAGAGAGACGAGAGAAACTACTTCATCACTTGACAAAAGGTTATAGAAACAGCATTTTTTTCTTCAAGCAGAAGAAGACATGCTGCTGATCAGGGAGTTGCCATCAGAACCAGCAGCAACCTAATGTCAAGTTCAGTCTTTGCTCCCTGTAACGTTTAATAAGGGAAATGTGTAATACGACACCATCAAAACATGTATTTCCCAAATATAGGTTGTTAAGGGGATTGGAAGAGTGCTGACTACATTTCCCTTACACTGAAGCGGGTAATAAAAGGTGGGGCTGCTGTCTTTGCCGGTTACTTCATGTTCACTGTCATTCCTAGTTCTGCCCTGAAAACCATTAACAAAAACTTCAAATCAGTGTTTGACAGCCGGGACATAACTGAGCAAGCAGTCCTTCCCATTCCGGTACCATGTGCTTGGAGGGAAACAGCCAACCAACCTAAGCATGTTCAGGCTGCCTTCCTTAAAGGTGAGGCCTCTTAGAAGAACGTTTAGGAGCTATGAAGTGATAACATAACATTGCTGAACACATCATACATGTGGCTATAACCCCAACATGCATGTGATGGACCTAAGTTCCCGTTCCCTTCAGGGAGACTCACGGGCTGCAGCAGCTATGTGTAGGGCTTCCTGCTCTAGCTTTCTTTTTGCAAAGCCAATAGGCTCATACCCGCCAACATTTCCCCCGATGAAAATAGGAACGTCCTAAGGAAAGGCAGGGGACGCGGGTGGCGCTGTGGGTTAAACCACAGAGGACTTGCTGATCAGAAGGTCGGCGGTTCGAATCCCCACAACGGGGTGAGCTCCCGTTGCTTGGTCCCTGCTCCTGCCAACCTAGCAGTTCGAAAGCACGTCAAAGTGCAAGTAGATAAATAGGTAGTGCTCCGGCGGGAAGGTAAATGGCGTTTCTGTGTGCTGCTCTGGTTCACCAGAAGCAGCTTAGTCATGCTGGCCACATGACCGGGAAGCTGTACGCCGCTCCCTCAGCCAATAAAGCGAGATGAGCACCGCAACCCCAGCGTAGTCACGACTGGACCTAATGGTCAGGGGTCCCTTTACCTTTACCTTAAGGAAAAGTGGGGCCATCTGGAATCAAATCAGAAACCGGGATGGCTTCTGTAAATCCAGTACTGTCCCTAGAAAATAGGGGCACTTGGAGGGCTTGCCAGCTGCTGAGCAATCCGAACCATTCAGTCAGAAGTACAGGTTACATTCAGTTCAACTCAGTTTGAAAGCATGGTGGTTTGCAGTGGTGTTATCAAAGTGTCCTCTGTGCCTGCGATAATAGAACCATATTCCCACTTGCCTACAGCTCCCTCTCCAAAATCAGCTGACCACAAAGTGTGGTCATGGACTGAAGACTGTGGTGGAAAGGGCATGACTTCTGAGTCTCCCTTTCCTCTCCTTCCCTCTTGCTCTCCACCACTTGGAGGAAGCTGTGCCTTCATCTCCCTGCGTTGACTCAGGGTCACAGCCTCTAAAAATAAACTGTTTGTATTGATTAACTTGGCTGTACCAGCAGCAGTGAATCAGCGATAAGAAACTGAACCTAAACAAACCTTTACAGCACTTACGACTGCCGGATTATCCCTGCAGCATGTGGATCACCAGAGGCCTTCTGTTTTCCACTTTCAGATTATTAGTATATGGACAAAGAGAAGCTTTCAAATCAAGGGGAAAATTACAAATCTGAAATCGTCACTTCTTTCCCAGTAAACCAGAAAAGATCTGTGTGGGTTCTTTTCCCTTTGCCAGGCACAGCTTTTCTAATGCAGTTCCGTATGAATTGTTGGTTGTAAACTGACCCTGTATAAACTTTCTGGAGAAGTTTAGTGTCAACTCCCATCATTTATTCCGAGGGGCACCTGAGTGTATATGAAATGATAGGATGCAATTAATTTCTCACCAGGGTAGAAAGCTTTAAAGTATGTTATTAATCTTACCCTACTGGAAGAAGAAACAGCAGCTAGCATCTCAGCAGATCAATCTTTCACCTTATGTGGAATTAAATAAAAGAGAGCGGAAATATTCTTGTCCTTTGGTCCTCTTATTTCCAGGTTTCAGGTAGGTTGTTAACGAAGTCTAATTAAATTCCTGAGCCAATAAAAGGTTCCCAGTCCTCATTTCCATCAAAGAGAGTTTCTTATTAGAGGAGAGGCGGCATGCTACCCTAAATGTAATACCTGGGTGAAAAGCAGATATGCTCCCAAACATTACTGTGTTACTGTAGGAAATCCAATTACAATAAGAGCATAGATACCTATAATTATGGCAACCTCATGATGTCTTTTGCTCCCATATCTCAAATAACTAGCAATAAAACTGTAATCAGCATATATAAACAATATGTGGATGTTGATCTCTGTTATTATGACCTCTCTCCTCAGGAGCATCCCATCTCTCCCCATAAGGATAGGTAATTGCTATATCAAGTTCGCAATCATGCATTGGGTTGCCTATAGCATTAAGTCACTCCCCATTCCAATTGTCCTGTAAGACTGGTTAGCAATTGCCTGGGCTGAGAGGAGACATTGCAGAATGTTACACAAACAAAGAATTATCACATGGAAGATTCTGTCAAGGGTGCAACAAAACGTGAATTCACCGGCCAACGACTTGCGGGATTGTCAACTTTTAAAACATAATCTGGCACCACAGGTGGTATATCTCTGAGCATGTACAGAATGGAAAATACTTTAAAGCAAAAGCAAAGGACATCTTAGCCCATGCAGTGTCTTTCCTTTCTAAGCAGTATAGGGTCAAGAGTGCCTTTGAAAGAAGGGCTGTAGCTCAGTGGCAGATCACATTTCTTTAATGCAAAAGGCCCCAATTTCAAACCCTGGCATCTCCAGGGAAAGTCTCCTGTCTGAAACCCCAGAGATCTGTTGTCTGCTGCCTGTCATGCCACCCCCACCCACCCCGGTACAATTACCCAGGAAGGGGTGGCATGCTATAATATACCTCTGCTTCCAGGGGCTTTTAAATAAAATGTTTTCAACAAATGCAGTAAATACCCCACCTTCTAGCTGCTTGGCTATAAATGTTTTTTTTCAAGCCAGTGTGGTGTGGCCATTAGTGTCAGACTAGGATTTGGGAGAGCACAGTTCAAATCTCAATTTGGCCATGAGACTTACTGGGTGGTCTTGGGAAAGTCACTGCCTCTCTGCCTTAGCTACCTCACAGGGATATTGTGAAATGAGGAAGGGGAGAACCATGTAGGTCATCTTGAGCTTCTTGGAGAAAAAGGTGGGATATAAATGCAATAAATAAATGATAAAAATAAAATAAAAATAAAGCAGCCAGAGAAGCCCCCTCTTTATAATTTTTAAATAGTTTAAAAATGATGCCAATTTTTCATTAATCCCCTTAAAGAATGTTACATGGACATTTGACAGAACGGTATTTCCTGGTCTACTTATGTGCAAGGGACATGAAGCAGATTAAGACCAGTCCATCCATCTCTGAGTATGAATGGTACAATTATTAAAGCAGTCTCAACATTTCGCCTTCCTGTAGAATTTGCAAATTCACAGATTATGTATTAATCATGCTTAATGTTGCTTTTATTCAATCAATTTTAGCCTGAACTTGTAACTCATTGTATTTTAATGCTTATGGTTTCAATCGATACGAGGATGCAGAGATCTATTTTATCTCCTCTGGTTGGGCACTGCGTTGTTGTGTGGGCAGAAGTGAGGGGGAGAAAATCTGTTTCACAGAAGCAGAGTGAAAACATGTCACATCTTATTTTACTGAGCACATTAGCCGGCTCTTCGTAGGGAGCAAACACCCAAAGCTGTGGTTGTCCACTCTAGCGCTCTGCTTTTCATTAGCAGGATATTGCATTATGGCGTGAACCTCTTCTCACATCAGGCTAGCCGGCTTGCTATTGAAGGCAGCCATGTGCATTATTTCAGGCCTGTTGGGCCATCAGCATTACCATGGTTACTAGAACAGAGCGGTATTGCGCCAACACACATTTGCCATCATAATATCACAACTAGGCTGATAGTCTCGGAAATTCAGAAGGGGCCACGTCCACCACCGTACACTGACCTTTTGAGAAAATGCTTCATACTTGTGGATCTATGCTGAGCCTTTGCGAAATATAATACAGTATTCTTGCTGAGGGAATGACATTGTTCTGATGGCTCTAAAGGGCTCCTCCACTCCCTGCGAGGTGCTCCCTTTCCATAGTGTGTAAGGTGCAAGTGTCTCGGTCTGAGGCCTTAGACAGCTAGGTTGCAGCACTTTGCTTCCTATGTCAATGAAGGAGCATCTTTGGTAAAGTAGTGGGCATACCTGCAGCATTAAAAGCCTCACCAGCTCGCTCACCATCTGATCAGGTGACTCACTACATCTCCATTTTATCCTCTCAGTAACCCGCTGAGGTAGGTCAGGTTGACCACTATGCTGCACACTTGGCCCTGTAAGCACACTTGGCTCTGAGTGGAACATCTCCTCTGAGCAGCTTTTATAAGACAGAGTTCCTGTGCACGTCTTACCCAGCAGTGGCTGCTGCCCATTGGGAGTGGTGGTGCGGAAGGCAGGAGGGCCAACAGTAGGTGGAGCTAGAGCCCATGAGAAACAGAGCTAACTAATTCTGGTTTTGCCCACATCCTACCTGTTGAGTTCTGCAAAGACAACATGGAGTCTAAGAGGGAGGAAGCTGACCGCCAGTCCTATCACCAGGGGCGGATTTGTTAAAATGGTGCCCTGAGCAAGGGCAAAATTCAGTATACCCCTCTTATTTTCACAATCGTTCCTTTTGAGTAGGTACCCGTATAAATATAGATTATTATTATCATTATTGTTGTCATTATTTTGTGCCCCCTCATTCCAGTGCCCTGTGCCCACACTGCCTTAATTCTGGTGCTGCTACCACCTGAAGCAGATGCAAGTAAGGAGGTGGGCAAGTGAGGGGGGGAAGAAAGCAGACTGGGGCTGGTGGGGCAGTGCCCTGTTTGCCCTTAAGGGAGCAGTCTCCGCTGCTCTTACCTTAAGCTTCTGTTTCTTTCCTGGCTGAATTTCCATGGCTTCCCAAGGAGACATGATATTCCAAATTTATTTTCAGGCCCTGCCCTTAAAGCACTTTCAACAACTGAGAAAAACAATGGGGGGAAACTACGAACTTTTCTGCCTGTTATCTTATTAAGGAACATTTACAAAAGATGATGTATCGGTGCACTTGAAACTCGGCAAACAGGCAAACCTGTACAGAAAGGGGTCAAATCTATGCTGGAAGTGCCACAAGGTAGAGGGAACCCTGATCCATATGTGGTGGTCATGTAAATATGCTAGAGCAGTCATGGCCAAACTTGGCCTTCCAGCTGTTTTGGGACTACAGTTCCCACCATCCCTGACCACTGGTCCTGTTAGCTAGGGATGGTGGGAGTTGTAGTCCCAAAACAGCTGGAGGGCCAAGTTTGGCCATCACTGTGCTAGAGAATTCTGGGAGATGTTTCATACAGTATTAAAAAAGATCCTTATGATCACATTTCCCCAAAGACCTGAGGCATTTCTATTAGGGATAAGAAGTGATGATACCCCCAAAACGGCACTCAGTCTCTTTTTATATGCGACCGCTGCAGCTAGAGTGGTATATGCAAAAAATGGAAAGAAAAAGAGATACCCACGAAAGAAATATGGCAGATTAATTTGTACAATACACAGAATTAGTAACTATGACTGCAAAACTAAGAAATAAGGATGAATCATGTATAAGAGTAATCATGGAAGAGTTTTGAAGAGTATCTCAGAGAATATAATAGTCACTTTAACCTACAAGTAGGAATGAACATATGAGCAGCAGGTAACATTAAATCAAGGAATATTTGAGATGAAAATGGGTGGAATAATAGATTGTGCTGCCGACAAGAGACTACCTGGAATGCCATGGAGAGATGGACTGGTAAGTCCGAGGATAAGAGATAATGATGAATATTGTATAGTATATATATATAAGTTGTAAAAATGCATTAAACAAATATAATAATAATAATAATAATAATAATAATAATAATAATAATAATAATAATGGACTTTCAACAACTGGTCGCCCTTTCCCAGGGCTTTGCCGACAAAAGCTGCTGCAAGTGCTGGTTTAATTCAGTGCGGTTTTTCCTTCCTCACTGTATCAAATATATTTTTGGATGCACTTCTGTAAGAAGCTGGAGGCTGCCCAGTTTTGTAAAATTAAAAACAAGTCCCAACCACCTCTACTTTGCAATCCCACCCCCCGCAATATTTACAGTGGCGGCAAGGCCTTCTGTCCATTACATTTAGAGTGAACAGATGAATATCAGCCATTTGATGTACTAGACGAAGTGTCCGTAATGATGGGATCCATTCCAGCATGTTAATTGAGTAAACTGGAAGCATCTCTTAATATGATTGAAATAGGAACAGTCAGCAAAATTGCCTGGCACTCTTTTTAAAACGGTAGCCTGATTACACAATGCAAAGGCCTTGTCCTTCTCAAGGACCTTTTATCCATAGTCATCACAATGCTCTTAATGCTATAATGAATAGGACTTGTCTGCGCCACAGCCCCAATTCATTGATCCTCACAGAGAAATGGACTATATGCATGATGCTGTGAATGAGGGTCTTTTGATACTTTATGGATGGAGAGGGGGTGCCTGGATTATTCTCCATCCCCCGTCCCTTTCCCAAACAGGTGATTGGCATTGTGAGGGCTGACTACAAAAGATAAATCTTTACCAGATGAGCCCATCCTCCACACCTGTTTCCTTCATGATGAAATGTCATATTAAAATCTCTTTAATTCACTCCCCCCCCAAAAAAAAACCCTGACTTCTGGCCTTCAAAGATCCTTACTATTGTGAATTCAGCTGAAACCTCAACACTTTGTTTTGAAAAAGGACCATAAAACATGTTGGGACTAAGCCTGGAAAGGTATTGTAATTTCAGCTGGAAAAACTGATGAAGCTGCAAAAAAACATTTTGTTTAAGCCTACAAGGGGAGTAGGTGATAGAAGTGTTCAGTCAGGAGAGTTATCAGCCGGATAATAAACTCACCCTAGTGGCACAGATGGCCACAACACTGATGGAATTTCGCCCAGGATAAAAACATTCTTGTTGGGGGTTTTTAGGTTTTGGAAGTTATTCTGGACTGTTTTCAGCTGTAGTTTTCCCTGATATTATTAATTGTAATAGTTTTATCATTAACACTCTATTATTTGTGCTTTTATTATTTTTGATGGATATGTGTAAACTGCTTTGCACTCACTTGGAACAGTAAAAGGTACACAAAGGCTTTAAATAAATAAATTGTGTGTGCGCACACGTGACCTGTCCCAATAATAATAATAATAATAATAATAATAATAATAATAATAATAATATATTATTTGTACCCCGCCCATCTGGCTGGGTTTCCCCAGCCACTCTGGGCGGCTTCCAACAAAGATGAAAAATACACTAAAATGTCACATATTAAAAACTTCCCTGAACAGGGCTGCCTTCAGATGTCTTCTGAATGTCAGGTAGTTGTTTATCGCTTTGGCATCTGATGGGAGGGCGTTCCACAGGGTGGGCGCCACTACCGAGAAGGCCCTCTGCCTGGTTCCCTGTAACTTGGCCTCTCGCAGTGAGGGAACTGCCAGAAGGCCCTTGGAGCTGGACCTCAGTGTCCGGGCAGAACGATGGGGGAGGAGACGCTCCTTCAGATATACTGGACCGAGGCCATTTAGGGCTTTAAAGGTCAGCACCAACACTTTGAATTGTGCTTGGAAACGTACTGGGAGCTAATGTAGGTCTTTCAAGACCGGTGTTATATGGTCTCGGCGGCCGCTCCCAGTCACCAGTCTAGCTGCCGCATTCTGGATTAGTTGTAGTTTCCAGGTCACCTTCAAAGGTAGCCCCACGTAGAGCGCATTGCAGTAGTCCAAGCGGGAGATAACCAGAGCATGCACCACTCTGGCGAGACAGTATGCAGGCAGATAGGGTCTCAGCCTACGTACCAGATGGAGCTGGTAAACAGCTGCCCTGGATACAGATTTGACCTGTGCCTCCATGGACAGCTGTGAGTCCAAAATGACTCCCAGGCTGCGTACCTGGTCCTTCAGGGGCACAGTTACCCCATTCAGGACCAGGGAATCCTCCACACCTGCCCGCCTCCTGTCCCCCAAAAACAGTACTTCTGTCTTGTCAGGATTCAACCTCAATCTGTTAGCCGCCATCCATCCTCCAACCACCTCCAGACACTCACACAGGACCTTCACCGCCTTCACTGGTTCTGATTTAAAAGAGAGGTAGAGCTGGGTATCATCCGCATACTGATGAACACCCAGCCCAAACCTCCTGATGATCTCTCCCAGTGGCTGCATGTAAATGTTGAAAAGCATGGGGGAGAGGACAGAACCCTGAGGCACCCCACAAGTGAGAGCCCAGGGGTCTGAACACTCATCCCCCACCACCACTTTCTGAACACGGCCCAGGAGGAAGGAGCGGAACCACTGTATGACAGTGCCCCCAGCTCCCAGCCCCTCAAGACGGTCCAGAAGGATGTTATGGTCGATGGTATCAAACGCTGCTGAGAGATCCAGCAGAACTAGGAAACAGCTCTCACTTTTGTCCCTAGCTCGCCGGAGAGCATCAACCAGTGCGACCAAGGCAGTTTCAGTCCCATGATGAGGCCTGAATCCCGACTGGAAGGGATCCAAATGGTCCGCTTCTTCCAGGCGTGCCTGGAGTTGTTCAGCAACCACTCTCTCAATCACCTTGCCCAAGAATGGAAGATTTGAGACTGGGCTATGCAGAGCCTATGGGACTTTGATGGAGCAAAACTTGCAAATGGTTAAGGTGAACCATTTTTCTTAGCCAGAACCTAAATGATACAAAACAATATAGCAATTGCCCACAAAGAGCTAAGTGCATAAATAATTTATTTAATACATGAACAATGCAACAGACCCTCTGAGTCCAAAGAGAAAAATAGTCAATTCCTGTCTGCAAACTTTTTAGACAGCCAATCTAAACTTTTCTTTAATCCATCACAGTGCTAGAGAGTCGCTTCTTTGCGAACAGCTTTGGTCCCCAAACTACAGCAAATGGCTAACTTACTTAAAGGATTGCCATTGTCCTGCCATTGTAACGCAATCATAGCAAATAATACCAGTTCAGCTATACAAGGACTGATTCCCCATCCCTTTACAAATTCACTGTGTGTATAAGTAATTTCAGTTTACCTTGTGCAAGGAGATAAGAGCCCAAGAATATTATCCCACTCTCCTGCAGAACAAGCTTCCATTTTTCTAATGCCCCACTAAGTGGCAGATGTTCTGGACTACAACTTTCTTCAGCCCTAGCCAGCGTGCCCAATGTTGAAGGGATGAAGGGAGCTGTAGTCTTAGTTCTGAAAATGGAGAACCCACACATACCCTGTTCCAAATGACTCTTAAAATTGCTCAGGTTAGAACAAATTCAACCTCAGTTCATTCATTACTTGATGCTGCTACTCCTTTCATGGTACAGGAGAAAGAGCATGTTAGTGAGCAGCTGTGTGGGTGCCCCCTTTCTCCTGGGTTCTAATTTTTACTGATATAACTGATGTAAAAACCTTGATGCTTGGACCCCTTGTGACAATGGAACAGCAGCTGTAGCATTATTTGGCCAAAAAGAATAAAAGTGCCAGTGCTGAGATGTAATTACTCTACCACCTACATGTTGTAGATGAATATTCTACATCAGACGCTTTGAGATCACTGGCTTCTCACTTTCTTCACTAAGAGGCCAGAGACACCCTCTTTTTTTTCTTTGGGGGGGGGGCAACAGCCTTTTTAGATTATGCTTCCCCTTGATATTCACACAAACATTTGCATTATCAGCTGAGCCCCAATCAAATGTCACAGTTTCCTCGTTAATTTGAAATTGGGGGTGGGGAAGGTAAAAGATATTATGTTTTGTATTTTTCTCTATAAGCCTTAATAAAATTTATTTTAAAAATAATAATAATTTGAAATTGGGGTATCGCCAACTGCTTAATAGGAGGTGGGAAGCAACAGGGGAAGAAGGTGGGTAGCAGGCAGATATCGTCTCTGTTTTCACAGCATCTACAATTACTGTACCAGCTAAAAGCCTTTGATAAATACGCACATTACACATTACTGTGGGTGGATTTATTAAATGATTTTACAGTAGAGATTTATGTTTCCTTTGCAATAATTTAAGATGCTGCACAAATCCTTTTTTTATTTTTTATTTTTTCCTTTTGGAAGGAGAAAAATAGTTGCCAAAGGAACAAAAATGATGCCTACAATAAATGGACTCTCAAATGGAGTACGCATTTGTTTATCCACCCTTGTCTTTACATCACACCAAGCTGCTAGAACGGCTGCAGAATTTCCAGCCATCTTACTGGGCTATTTGCATTTAAATAGTTTTCTCTGTCATTATGTAAATGCCTCTTAGTACACTCAAAGTGGCCATTTTTCACTCAGCATTTCAAACTCAGATTTCCCTGCCCCACAACAACACCTAGAGCTATTAGGTCTCATGTATTTTCTAGGACCTAGCACTATGGAGGCTTTTGGGGTTATCATCCTGCTCTCTCCCAGAATAGGAACATCGTGCATTCCACCACTTTCAGGGAAATCCGTGATGAAGATGCTGCTGCCCAATCTGCAAACAATTAACTATTTATATTATATTTATGAAATGATGGCTGCCCCATGGTCTTTTTTCAGTTTGGCAGCTCTGTTTGGTTTCTTCAATCTAGTTATTAGTTTTCCTGCTAGCCATACCCTAACCTTTGTACCTTATGCATTAGAAATTATTAATACGTTGTGCAAACTAACCAACCCTTAAAAAAAGAAAAAGAAATGTAGATTCCTTTGGCAACATCCCAATTGGCTGGATATAAAGCAGTGCAAATCACTAGGTAATCTCCATCTCTCTTATAATTCGGTATAGAGAGTGTTTTAGAACTGACTCAAAGAGATCAGGAACTTCCTGCCCCCTCACACCATGCACAAATATGGGGCGTGCCCTTTCAAGAGGAAGTCCTGATTAGAGTCTCTTTCTCTACTTTGGCTGCAAAGACAAGCCCTATTCATAAGTAGCTGTACTTCTGGAGGTTACACAACACACTGGTTTGAGGGGAAATGCATCAAGCAGCAGTATTTCTCAAGAAACTACAAGATAGCCATGGATTGTGGCTAGTGTCATGTGTGCACGGCTTCAAACACCAGCGGTGGGTGTGCACTGCAACCAGAGTAGATGCCAATGTGTATCTCAACCCTGTCACACAGGCAGCAGTCATACCCTTGTGCCAAGGCTGAGAACCATATACTCTGTTCTATGAGTAGCTGTATTGGTTGTCATAATAAAACATGCAATCTTTTTCTGTGTGAGAGAGAAAATAGGCCTGTGTTCCTGAAAACCAGCAAATGCAAGATTATTTGTGCACCAGCAGCTGTATTGTGTTTGAGCAGACTGAATATTTGTATTCAGAATGTTCTTTTTATATATATAAAAAAAAAGTTCCAGGGTTTAAATCTTGAATGCTTTCCACTGCTGTCCTTTATATTCAAGGCTTAATCTAATGAACCAATTCAATTCTGTTTCTAAATAAAGAGATCCACTTCAATAATTTTGCTTTTGTCCAGACAAAAATTAATGAAGCTAGGGGACATACAGGAATTATAATCCTCCCTCTCATAGAAGGAAAGAGTTGGGGGGGGGCACCTTGAAAATCTGGCAGGCAGCAGTAGTAGGGTGTGTGTGATTGTGACTCATGGCTGCCTGCTGATACGCCTGATTCAGAACAAGGCCAAAAGAACAATAATGCCATCTAGCCTTTGAGCCTAGTTGTAATTACACACATATTGAATTATTGTAAAGGTAAAGGTACCCCTGACCGTTAGGTCCAGTCGCGGACGACTCTGGGGTTGCAATGCTCATCTCACTTTACTGGCTGAGGGAGCCGGCATTTGTCCACAGACAGCTTCTGGGTCATGTGGTCAGCACGACTTAGCCGCTTCTGGCGAACCAGAGCAGTGCACGGAAACACCGTTTACCTTCCCACCGGAGCTGTACCTATTTATCTACTTGCACTTTGACGTGCTTTCAAACTGCTAGGTCGGCAGGAACAGGGACTGAACAACGGGAGCTCACCCCGTCGCAGGGATTTGAACTGCCAACCTTCCAATCGGCAAGCCCTAGGCTCTGTGGTTTAGACCACAGCACCACCGGGAACCACAAATACCATGGCTTATAAGCCCTGTTCTCATAGGTTTAAACTTAAACTGCGAGAGGACTGGAGAGGCAGGGAGGGTATTTAGAAAGCGCGATACTCAGAGGCACACAAACGTCTGAGCAGAATAGTCTTCTCTCACACAACCCCTCTGGCCAATCCGCCATGAGGAAGTCACTATAGCATTCGTCCTCTCAGTTTTCTTCTGTTGCTGTTTTGGGAGCACTCCTCGTCATTCTTTGAAAGCTTCAGTGAGGACCAGCTCAAGCTTCAGCTGACTGATGTGGTCGTGGGTATGAAAAGCTGGAAGAAGCATGTTCGGATTAAAGTGCTGCAAGATTTTTCAGTCCTTCTGAAGAAGGCTAAGCAACATCCTTCTGTAGAGCTTCCCACATCCATACTGGGTTGGCTAGTGGCCGTTTACTGTCTCTGTGCTACAGATGCGGACATGGAGTACAAGCAGCAAGCAGCAGATACCCTCTGCCTATCTCATTCCCAAGGTGTATTACAAAGAGATACTGGCACGTACAATGTGGGACCAAACCCTGATAATAAGGCCTCAGAGTGAACTCAACTGGTGGAGCAGTTCCTGCATTGTTCATAAATAATTGCTATACTCTTGCCAAGGTTTTTGATGCTTTCCTTCAAGTGTGATCATTTTAAGGAGGTGTTAACCAGAGCTGGGGACCTTGTCACACAGAGCTCATTCATGCCCTTGGACATTTCCCACTCGATCCAACTGTTTATTAAGCAGTTCGGTGACAAAGTGGTGAAGGTTGAGGTGCTGCTGGAGACATTCCATAAGAACACCCAGAAGCCTACAAGGGAGGAGAGAAAAGTGGCCTTCTAGGCTTTCTTCATCTTAGCTTATCATGGCCTGAAGAAAGTGATTGGATACCTCCTCCAATTTCTGATCAGTGACTGTGAGGTAATTTGGCAGGAGGCATTTACAGCGGCTGACCACCAAAAACTGCTGCATCAGATGGCCGGGCAAATGCATCAGAGCCCTTTGGTGGGGTCTGCCACAGTTGTGCAACATTTGACCAACTTGTTGCACACCATCCTCAAGGTGGAGGAGTATGAGGCAGCTGTGTGCAGACAGTTTCCACAGCTGCTGATTGCTGTCCTGGGGGTGATCATAAACTTCCTGCACGATAAGGAGTTCTTCATAGGGGTCAAGGAACCTCTGAAGCTCCTCCTCAGCACTGTAGGAGAGCAACCTGTGACGGCCATCTTAGACCAGCTTTTGAGGCTGGAGACCTTCTGCTATGGTGAGGGCTTTTGGCCTGAGTTTCTGAGTTTTATTTTCCTCTGCCCTCCTTGCCCTTTTTGTGTTGTCTTTTTGTTTGCCTGTCCGTATGCACTACAAGGTTTCAAGGCTTCAATAGCAAAATCTGGGCCTAATCATTCAAGGGCTGCTGGACCTCTCCTGTTCCACTGTCTCCCAGGACAGGAATTGAAGTGGGAGGAGCAGAAATAGGTTGCATGAAGGCATAGTCTGCACCTTCTTGCATGTAGCTCAGGTAAGGAAGATGCATAAGCTGAGGTCAGGGCGGGGCTTTTCTGTTGCTGTAACTGCCTCATTGGGTGCACACCTAGGAGTAGCTGAGAGACATACACCCTGGTGCAAATTAATTCAAACAAGCAATGTAGTTTAATATACAAAACTCACATATATGTACATTAGTAATGGATATGACCTCCACTATTTTTAAGCAGCATTTGAACACAGTTTGTCATGGAGTCTACTAGTTTCGAACAGTCACTGTTGATTTTCGGGTCCCTGTACCACACCTGAATCAGCGCCTGAATGAGCTTCTCCATAGTCTTACACAGTCTACAGTGTGGAGGCGACTTTTGCATGTAGCCCACAAATTCTCAGTGGGATACATCTGGGGAATTCCCTGGCCAATCAAGTATCTGTATTTGCTGCTCTATAATGAATTTATTCTCCACTTTTGATGTGTGACAGGGGCTAGGTCCTGCTGCAATATCCCAGTACCATCAGGATACCTCTTTTCCAGCTCTGGAATAACTCTCTTTTGTAGAACCTCAATATATTGTGGCAAGCGCATCATTCCTTCTATTGGATGTAGGCTTCCAACACCAACTGACTTTTTGTGTTTGTTTTGAGTACAGGATTAGAAGTAAGATAGAAAACATGCTTTGTTTCAATTAATTTGCACAAGGGTGTAGGACTGATAGATATGCCTTTTCCTAACTTTTGACAATAAAGAGTAAATTCCTCACTCTCAACTTTCCTTGCCTAACAGTACCATGACACACATTCTCTTGTGTTGGCAGGGCTTGGGTAAGAATGAGGCATGTAGAATGAATAATAAATAACAAGATGAAATATTTTTTTAAAAGAAATTATTATTAAAAGATGATCCAAAAAGTACTCCCTTAAGAGAGTCAAGTCTTTTTGTCTTAAGACAATCTTTAAAAGAATATTTCCCCCCAAATTTTTTTAAATAATTCCAGTAGCACCTTAAAGACCAACTAAGTATAAGATTTCTAGTTATGAGCTTTTGTGTGTATACACACTTCTTCAGATACTCTGAAGGAGAGGTCGCTACAACCTTATAACTGTTGGTTACTGTTAATGATGGCAGCTGGTTCCACAGAGAAGGGCAAGGGATTTTTAAAAGGGATAGATGACCAAAATTAGCTTTAGCATGTATAATGGGACATGAATCCAATACTGTATCTCTATTCAGACCAGGTCTCTCCATAGTTTTTAGTTTGGTAATGAGTTGTAATTCAGCAACTTCTCTTTCAAGTGTATTTCTAACATTCTGTTGCAATAAGAGAGCTACTTTAAGATCTTGTACAAAATGTCCTGGGAGATTGAAGTGTTCTCCTTTTGGTTTCTCTGTTTTGATTCCTGATGTCAGATTTATGTCCATTTATCCTTTGGTGTAAGGTTTGTCCTGTTTGTCCAATATAGAGAGCTGAAGGGCACTGTTGGCATTTGATAGCATATATAATGTTGGAAGATGAACAATTAAATAGACTTGATGTTTGACGTTATTGAGGCCAATAATGCTGTTTGGATGTATATGGCAGCAAAGTTGGCATCTAGATTTATTGCATGCTCTTGTGCCAGTGTCCATGTTAAGTCTGGTTGCTGTATTATTGTGTTGTGAGGAGTTGTTTAAGATTGGGTGGATTTCTGTAGGCAATGAAAGGTTTTCCTCCCAGAGCTTGGGAAAGAGAGCTGTCATTATCTGAGAGAGGTTGTAAATCTCTGATGATGCGTTGAACTGTTTTAACTTGAGAGCTGTATGTGATTACTAGTGGTGTTCTATTGTTTTCTGTTTGGGGTCTATCTTGCAGCAAGTTCTCTCTGGGTATCAGTCTGGCTTCATTGAACCTTTTTAAAACTTCATCAGGTGGGTATTTTAGTTCCAAAAAGGTTTGCTATATGTCTCTTAAGTGAGGGTCCCTGTCTGTAGAGCTGGAGCAGATGCGGCTGTAACATAGGGCCTGGCTATATACAATTGATTGTTTGGCATGTTTAGGATGGTAGCTGGAGGTGTGTAGATATGATTGTCAATCAGTTGGTTTTTGGTATAAGGTATAAGTTTTGCAAGCATAATTGAGAAGCACACAATCCTTGATAGACCAGTGCAGAGCATAAAAAGTTTTTGAACTTTCATTTTTTACTGTTTTAAAATATTAGCTGGGTTGGTACATCCATCGGGCTGCCATCTTATGTATTTTTCTTTGAGTTTATAACTTTTTATTCTAACATGACTCCTAACCCCCAGACAAGCTCCGTATGGTACTGTGTAGCAGTTGTGTAGCCCCAACGTGAAAACCTAGCCAAGCAGGTTTTTGTTTTTCTGGGTCATTTGACAGCTTTAGTTCAGTGGGACTAACCCCCTAAGTAAACATAGATTGAATTGCAGCCTTTGGCACATGTCAGCCTCCATAAAGTCCCAGCTGACCTTAGCCCTATTCAAGCATTCATAGGTGGCTTAACTGAACACGTGTGGCAGTAGAGCAGGGACGAGCATGCTCCCTCTGTCTGTTATTGTTCCAGCGACCCTTCATGAGTTGGAGGGTGAATGTCTGCAATGGGGAGCCTCCACAGGACTCTAAGGAAGATGGGTGATGGAGCTAGCCTGCTTGTCAAGCAACTGCCCCCCTCCCCTGCACATTCATTTAAGCCATATATGAGCATCTGAATAAAGCTCTTGTTATGAATTGATTGGTGCTTTTTTAGGCACATGGTTAGATAATTAGATGACTACTTCAGCACAGATTGAATTATTCTCAAACTCACCATATGCCAGTAATCCACAAGTACACCATGAAAAAAAATCATTGCATAAATCATCCCTTTGTTTGAAATTTCCAGGCTATAATGTAAATGTGCATACCACTCCTCTCCCCCTCTACCTAGGCTGCAGAGGAAATTGTAGTTTGTTTTTCTCAGTGAGTGAAGACAGTTTGAAAAGGGGATTGCAGTTCTCTCTGTGTTCTGTAGACTGAGCCCTATTTGCCTTTTGCAAAAAAAGAAAAAAAAGTTTGGTAAGTTTTTGCATTTCTTTTTTTTTTAAAAAAGCCTGTTTAGATGCAACACTGAAACAAAATAAATACATATGTACACTTTAAGAAGCAATACCTCTCAAACCAACTCTCTTAAAAATTATGGCCCATCTCCAGTTTAGTTAATATTGTACCTGGTTTCTATTGAATGCTGGCATATACGACTCAGCTTTAGCCATTTGTCTGTTTTCTAAAAAAAATATATAATATTTTATTAAGTTTTAACAATAACGAGGTTATAAAACAACAAATAGAAAAGACACCAGAAAAATACAAAAACACAAAAACACAAAAATACAAACATTTAACATAGAAAAAAAGAAAAAACAAAAAGCAAAAATCCCTCTTTTTTAATTTCTCATCTTTAGTTAACTTATTTTCCTGACTTCCTCACGCCTCCCTTTTTTGTATTCCATTTAAAAATTTGTTCAGCAAATTCATATCCTGTTAGTTTATCCTTAATTATTTTTCCTCACATATTATAGCTTCAAGTTTTCGTCTAATATCACTCCAATCTTACATTTTACCTTATTACTAGAACCCCTTCATTTCATTTCAATGTCATCAACATTCAAAAATTTTACAATATTTCAGTAAGTAGATTTAAAAATTCTTCCAATCTTCTTCCACCAACTCTTCTCCCTGATCTCGGATTCTGTCAGTCATTTCCGCCATTTCCATGTAATCCATTACTTGCATCTGCCATTCTTCCAGGGTGGGTAGGTCTTGTGTCTTCCAATGCTTTGCGATGAGTATTCTTGCTGCTGCTGTAGCATACATGCCATCTGTCTGTTTTTTAAATATATATGCAGATTTATAAATAAATGTGTGCATGTCTGTGATGGTATATACATGTTCAGATGTTTCATTTTGCAGTTAAGAGTTTCGAAAATTCTTTAGCAGGGCATTGTGTAAGTGTAGTTGCCCTTTTATGAAGAATGACTCCCTAGTCTAATGTAAAGCAACCATACTGGCCTTCCTCTTCCAAGTTTTCTAAAGTGACTATGAAAAGGTTGTTCAATGTGTTTGGATTTGAAATGATTTTATGTATGTGCTGTTGTTTAACACTAGTTTTATATTTGTAATTGGTTTTCACGTTCTTATATATGCAATTGTTTAGACTGTTTTATATATGTAACTGTTTGGTATAAGTTATTATACTGTAAATCACTTCAGGATGCCTCATGGGAAGCAATTCATAAATTAAAATTCACCCAAATTTTAATGTGAATTTCTCCTAATATACACATTTTCCTATGCAATTTTGCCTAGTATGCACATTTCTGCAAACCAACTCTCACCAATAAATGCATTTTTATGCCCTGGTAGATGCATTATTTACTTGCTTAGCTGGAGAGCTTGATGTGCCCCACCCCCACCCCGTCCCAACATTGCATACCTAGAGGTTCTGGGACATGATACCTGACTACAGGGCATTATAGGAAGTCTGTAATCTGCAAAAAAACCCTCCTGTTAGCAAGAAAAGTCTTCTGAGGACAGATTGCTGATTGGCTTTGTTTTCTTATCCTCACCTGATTCTTTGTTCTAGTGTAACCTTGAATTATGAACCTCAGCCTTCTGGCCTGTTCCAGATTTTCATCTCAATCCAAACACTGTCTGCAGGACTAATTTCTAATAACAAGAAAGCGTTTTTGTTTTGTTTTTTTTAATAGAAAAGGAGTTCTGTCTCCAGAACTATCCAAACAGCTGCTCTCGCCCTCTGCCAAATTTGCTTTAAAAAACAAAAGAGCAAAAGAAAAGCGAGATTAGGAGGGGATCTCTCTACACAAAGGGCAGAAGCGATGCAAGGCTGCTTCTATAGCTGAGGTGGGGACAGGGCCGAGTGAAGCACCCTCTGGGAAAATACAGCCGCTTCAGTGGAATACCCCATTATTTGCTGACAAAGTAATCCCCACCCTCATGGCACAGGGCACACGCTGAACCTACTCCAGAGGGCTGGCAATACCCAGCACACTTTCCCCACCCACAGCTGCAGCAGGAGCACTAATGATCATGGTGGTAATAATAATAATAATAATAATAATAATAATAATAATAATAATAATAATAATGTATCCACTCTGGGCCACTATTTCTATTGGCATGGCTCAAGCAAAAATGGCTCCACATGCGTGACTGCAGGTCAAAAACAGTGAATGGGGTGTAGAGCTGATGAGAAACCAATATTGCTGTCATAGCAATGCTCCATGTTGTTGGTTTGCTTTGTTATGTATTTCTCTGGCATCCCCCAAAGCAGCTCACAGAGATTAAAATTCACTACACAATGCTGCTGGTATTGCTGCTACGTAAAAATGCAACTGTGACTCAGGTCCTGGCCTTAGGCTTCCCATCTTAAAACAAAACAAATCAAGAAGCGCAGAAAGGAAGGGCAATAGCGGGAACAAAGCAGAGGATGGGAACTAGTTTGACAATGCTGGAATGAAGGGGTGAGTTGTGTGTCTGGCAGTGGCCAACACACAAACCCTCACACCACACTGCACTTACAGAGATGGGAAAGAAATCTGGGCCCTCCCTGCCCCTCAGTGCCACAAAATAATGAAGATCCACACAACTATGGAGACACAGAGACAGGAGCAACCCAAGCCATTTTGCTGCCTGAAGTGAAGGACAAGAGGGTGCATTTGCCATTCTGTACACAAAATGTAAACCAGAGTGCTTGCTTCAGCAGTGCATATACAAAACATAAGCTAGACAGGTAGCTGAATTTTACTTCAGCTCTGGTGATGGAAAGGAGTCCTTCACCACAGCCTAGGGCAGCAAGTTAGTTATGGGACTGCAGGGCAGACCACAGGGCATACATTTCTAGCCACTTCCCGCACTTCAGAATTTGCCACCTTAGACAGCTGCTTCACTCTGCCTCATGCAAGGGCCAGCCTTGCACACCCACCCCCCTCAGTCAATATGAATGAATAAGCTGAGGAGAGGAGGCACTGAACAGGAGAGAGGGGAGGCAGAGTGTGTGCCATAGGCGCTGGTTCTGAGGGGGCGCCCCCTGGATCCTCATGACGGCACATCACATTGCACGTGCGAGGCACATCACATCGGGGGCCCTCAATCATCCTGAGAAGCTGGTGCCTCTGGTTTGTGCTAAGTCTTTGGGACTGCGCTTGCATAGTCCTGCCCACTTTGGAAGGCAGCCCCTAAGAGCTTTCCACCCAGATTATGCAGCACTCAGACCCCAGAAAGGCTCCTTTAACTATACAAAAGGCCACAGTGGCGTAGCGTGGGGGGTGCAAGGGGTGCCAGCCGCACCGGGCGCAACATTTTTGGGGGCGCACTCGGAGCTCTCTGCCCCTACCTGGTCCTGGTGGCTCACTCTCTCTCTCACAGTGCTGGCTGCGATGGAAAGGACGAGGCTGCGCGCTCCCCAGCCCAGGCGCCGCCTTCTGCGCGCACACTCGCTTGCAGCTAGAAGCCCTGCAGAAAAGGCCGTCGGGTGCAGGAGCGGCGCCTACATCGCGCTTCCCGGAGGGGGCGCGTCGCCCGCCCGGCATTGGCGCGCGTTTGGGCGGGCTGCGGAGGGCGCGAGCGCTGCGTGCGCCCCAGGAGGCCGGCGAGGGCGGGAAAGCGGGCGGCTCGCTCCTCCCGCGCGCCCGAAGGGGCTTTTTTGGCGGTTCCCCCGCTGCTACGAAGTCCTAAGCAACGAGAAGGAAAGCGCCTCATGAGCATAGCACTGGAGGGTGAGTCTCAACTTTTCTGGACGAGCACTCAATGTGTTGCAGATATTAAGCATAACTTTAAAGCCCTAAAAAAAAGAAGAAGCAGCAAAAAAAAAAACCACCCCACACGGGGGGCGTGTTCTAATTCCCTTCTAACTCCGGGTTAGAGCGCAGCACGTGGAGGATGGGTGGGGAAAGAGAGAGGAGGCGGGCGGGCGCGCTGATAGAACGCCAGGCGCGGGGGCCGCCAGGGAGAGCCAGCGCGCGCCCCACCCCAGACGCTCGCGGCCACCGCCGTCCCTCCCTCCCAGGGAAGGCGGGATTAGAGCAAGCGCCCGGGCAGCAAGAAGCGCGCGCGCACGCCGGCCCTGCCCTGGATCCCTCAGAACAGCCAGTCTCTGGGAAAGTGGGCGTGGCTTTAGAACTCTCAGGCAGCAGAGGCCGCCGCCCGGCAAGGCTTCCCATTGGGAGGCGCGAAGGCTTTAGTGGGTGGGGATTGGCGCAAATGTAAGCAGGGCGGGCTAAGAGGAGGAGCCGCTGCCGAGGAGCAGCGGCACCAGCAGCGTTTCCTCTCCCCCCCTCCCCTCCCGTGTCAACAAGCGGGGCGCCTGCGCCGGGGGTTTGCGCATCTTTTCCTCTCATGCGCGGTATTTGCTTCCCGAGTCGGGCCCGGGGTTTGGCCTAGAGCCAGCGGCGGGCAGAGGGCGCAGAGCGATCGGGCGCAGCTCTCCGGCCGCAGCGGCTCCGGGCGGGCGAGCGATCGGTCGGTCCGCTGGCTCAGGATGGCGGACGACTCCGCAGTGGCGTAGCGTGGGGGGTGCAGGGGGGGCGCAACATCTGGGGGTTAGGGTTAGGGGGCGCAAATCCACGGGTTAGGGGGCGCAAATCACTTGCCTTGCCCCGGGTGCTGACAACCCACGCTACGCCACTGAAAGGCCATATCACTTATACCCCACACCTGTCATTCATGCTATACTTGATGGGATAGATAGAGAGCAGTGCTTCTAATATTGATCTTAAGGCTCAAGCAGGTTCACGTGGGAGAAGGCAGTTCTTAAAGTTTCCAGTTCATTGGGATCAAAACTAGCACTGAGCTTGGGTACAAATTGATAACCAACTACTGATAACAATGGCCTAGGATCCCATCTTTGTCACCAGTGAAGTATAGGTGGGTTCCAGCATGACCTGAGGCATAGCTCAATAGGAACAAGCAACCCCAGGCAACCCCTCCCCCCACCGCCTGTGATAGGTCGTCTTTTCTGCAACTAGCGAATCACAACACTGGCCTATTGCAGCAGGGATTGGTTGCCTGCCAGCTACCAGCAAATACCACTGGAGCGTTTTAGAATCCTTCAAGTCTTTTGCTATGCAACTGAAGCTCCTGAGCTCCAGGAGACATCATGGCCTAGGCCTGCAATGGCATGCATGCAGAATGGGTGTGGCCAACACTGCCTGCATACATAACACAACATGCTGTATCTGTTAAATTGTGGGTGAACATATCAGACGACGCAGCGATTTCTCCAAAGCAGCTCTTTATTTGTAAGCTGGAACAGAACAGAACTGAACAGCAAACAGCTCAGCCAGCCTGCTTTTATAGGCAGCCGGCTGTCAACATTGTAGCAACAACAACCCAGGGTTTCCTGCCTAAAGTAACTGACGTGGACCTGAGTGAAAACTATCTACATACATGATACTCCTGGTGGCCAGGGTGAGAACTTCAATACATAACAGTATCATTGACACAGTGTGGTTCCTTCTACAGCCCCAGTGCCTGCTTTATGCTCTGACAGCCTTACAAAGACATTTCATGTAGTCGGTTGGGATGGTTCACTTGGAAAAGCATGAGAGTCTTACTCTCAGAGTCATGGGTTCAAGCCCTCTTGCATTGCAAGAGGATGGACTAGATAGACGACCCCTGTGGTCCCTTTCAACTCTAAAATCCGATGATTCCATGAAAAGGGAGCTGCCTCCATTGCTTATATGGGTGGCAGTTACCTTTTTCTGTATTCAGTTCTCAGGAACGGTCTGCGCATTATGATGAACAACCACTTCCTGGGACCATTTTGAATCATATTTATTTATTATTTTTACAGAGCAGCTATTACCTTCCCTAAGCACCTGAAAGGGTCGCGGGTGGTGCTGTGGGTAAATCCTCAGTGCCTAGGAATTGCCGATCGAATGGTCGGCGGTTTGAATCCCCGTGGCGGGGTGAGCTCCCGTCGTTCGGTCCCAGCTCCTGCCCACCTAGCAGTTCGAAAGCACACTTAAGTGCAAGTAGATAAATAGGGAGCACTTTATAGCGGGAAGGTAAACAGCGTTTCCGTGTGCTGCACTGGTGCTGGCTCGCCAGCTGCAGCTTCGTCACGCTGGCCACGTGACCCGGAAGTGTCTTCAGACGGCGCCAGCTCACGGCCTCTAGAGTGAGATGAGCACGTAACCCTAGAGTCGGACACGACTGGCCCGTACGGGCAGGGGTACCTTTACCTTTACCTTTAAGCACCTGAAAAAAGAACAAAGGTAACCCTTGGATCACCTCATAAATACATTCATTTGTTTATGAAACTGAGTGAATTTTTAAGCACCCCCCCCCAAAAAAAACCCTGCCCAAAACAGAGCCAATTTTGCAAACAATCTTCACGCAGGACAGAAATAGGTAGATACAACCATCTCTAACTTCATGATTGTGTTTCTGGGTATATGAACAATTCATAGGTCCCTACTTTACTGGTGCCTCATAATATTTTCAAGCCTGCCAGATTTTTCTTCTTGTAAATAATGCATTTGTGGTATTTAAACACACTCACAGAATCCAAATAATACTAAAGGTTTAATAGGGTAAATGCCAGCAAAGGTCTGTCAGACAGAATGGAGGAGAAATCTGAGAAAGGTAAACTCCCCTATTGATCTGTCTGGGCACAATTCTCTCTCTTTTTTTAAAAAAAATAATATTTATTAAGAGTTTAAAAATTACAACAAGAAAGAAAAAGAATTAAACAAAACAATATAATACAGTACAAAAACAAAAACACTACATAAAACATTGAATTAACAAAACAAAACAAGAACAATTAAAAACACATCCAATATTTTCAATCTTATCTTTCATTCACTTGTTTCATCGACTTCCTTACGTCTCCCTTTTTGTATTCCACTACAATTAACTGTTTCAGCAATTCCTTTCCATCTTCCTCTGTTTTCTGTCCTGTAATTTATCTTAACGTATTCTAACCTTGTTTTTTCCCTTTAATACATTAACAATCTATCTGTACCTAGTTCCTTATAACATTTCTGCTAAAGCCATATAACTTCATTCCACCATTTTTCTAAAACTCATTAATTTTACAATATTTCTGTAAATAATCTTTAAATTTTTCCCAATCTTCTTCCACCGACTCTTCTCCCTGGTCTCGGATTCTGTCAGTCATTTCCGCCAGTTCCATATAGTCCATCAACTTCATCTGCCATTCTTCCCGGGTGGGTAAATCTTGTGTCTTCCAATACTTCGCGATGAGTATTCTTGCTGCTGTTGTTGCATACATAAAGAAAGTTCTGTTCTTCTTTGGCACCAATTGGCCGACCATGCCCTCAATTCTCCTTCCATCTGAAACGGAGGGGATGGGGGATGCAGTTCTTTTGAAAATGTTGGAATTCAAGGCTCAGTCAGAGGTATGTGCCTATCTCTCCAGGCACCGGCTGAATTCCTTTGACCTCCCTCCGGCGACTCCCGGCAGGAAAAACAACATGAGGTCCGTTCCGGCGATTTTCCTCAGGCTGTGAGAAAAACACACCAACTGCTTCTCCTCCTTCTCCTCCTCCCTGCATATCCCCAGGGAGGGGAATCAGACACAGACAGAAACGTATCTACATTGCTTTTATTCCTGTCTTTAGCAGTCATACAGTAAAAGATGTCTGCTCTCTTCAACAAACAGAGAGAAAAACTCAAAACTCCACCCATGTACATCCTGTACAGGTCATATGACACACACTGAGCTCATATCCTGTGCTCAATAAGGATGGACTGCCCCTTTGTTTCCATGGCAGCAGTCACACACATCCTGTCTGGCTTTGCAGCCACTAGCAGCTGTTTGAGCTGTTAGAGCCTTTGCTTGCTGCAGCATTGCTGCTTTAGAATAACAGAAAATGCCCTGAAATGTTCAGAGGTCTTGGTTTTTATAGGGCTGGCAAAAATGAATTTAGGAATATGTTTCAGCAGCGGCCCAATACCACTGCTGCACAAATAATTTTTTAAAAATGGAGTACTTTGCAATAGATTTCCAATAAAAGGGGCAGATGTTTCCTGCACCACAGCCTGTTTTTTCTGCAGCCTTGATTGCCTGTTTAGCTCTTGTAGATCAGATGTAGTGCTTTAAAAAAAGAATATAAGTGTCAAAGGGAAATTGGCTGAGCCTTTCACTTCTAATAGTTCAGCTATGTGTCTAACTTGTGTGTGTGTGAATTCAAAACAGGGAAATAGATTTAGGTTTCTGCTCCTGTCCTTGAATTCACCTTGGGCAAGCAGAGATAGCTCAGTTGGTACAGCATGAGACTCTTAATCTCAGGGTCATGGGTTCCTGCATTTCAGGGGGCTGGACTAGATGACCCTTGTGGTCCCTTCTTGGCCTTTTGGCTAAGATCAAGTGTAGTATCTTCCAACTCTACAATTCCATGAGTCTATGACTATATGACCCATTCGGAAAGCAAAGCAAAGAAAAAAGATCCCAGGGTGCCTATGTAAATATTTTCATTCCTTCACATCGTATTCCTTAGTATGTGTTAAAAGCTAAACTGTTATGATGCTGCACATGGCCGTGTTTTCAGGAAGCACAATAAACTTACAGTATTTTTCGCTCTATAGGACACACTTTTTCCCCTCCAGAAATTAGGGGAAATGTGTGTGCGTCCTATGGAGCGAATGCAGGCTCCTTGGCTTCAGCGATAGCAACGCAAAGCCTCCGAAGCGCAGAGGCTTCAGGGATAGCTCTCCAGGCTTCAGGGATAGTGGGAGGTCCCGCTGCGCTCCGGAGGCTTTGGGTTCCTTTTGCTGAAGCCAGGAGAGCAAGACTCTCCTGTCTTCAGCAGAGAGGGAGAGCTGTGCAGCGCTCCTTCAGCCAAGCGGGAGGAGAAATGGAAGGGGCTCCGTTTCTCCTGCGGCTTCACTGAAGGGGCACTGAGCAGAGAGGGGGAGTTGTTTTTTTCTTGTTCTCCCCCTCTAAAACAAGGTATGACCTATGGTCGGGTGCATCCTATAGAGCGAAAAATATGGTAAGTTTTCAGTTTTGTTTGCTGATTCTGAACTTCGCAGCACAGTGTACTTGCAGCATCGTATATTGTTGTGGTTTTCAGTTATACTGCGAATCTGGTTTTATGTCTCTCTCTGCTGGGAATTTTTATGATGCCATTTTTAAATGATAGTTTAAATATTTATCTTTATTATTTTATGTTTGTGAGACGCCCAGAGATATATGTTATTGAGAGGCCAGTATAAATAAATACCAAACATACACAAAAGGCCTCAGATCTATGCTATCTAGCAGCTAAGATGCAGTTTATCTGAAGTACAGTGGAATCTTGTGCTTGTTTACTTAGACACACTCTGTTCGGCAAGGGTTACTCCCTAGCAAGTGTGTTTTGGATTGCAGCCTTAATTAGCAAAAGAGCTGAGGCCTTGCTTTATCTTTATTTTAAAATAAAAAGGTCAGCTGTGGACAGCTTTTTTTTTTTTTTTTTTAAGTATAGCTGCTGCTGAAGTTTGTCATTTCTAGGTTTGGATGACAGATTATGATGATAGATTACTCCTAATAATTACCTCAGAGTGAGCAATGCAGCCCCATTTATTCCCTGGAATCTGAAGTCATGAAAAGGTTCAAATAACCATTTTATTTTATTTTATTTTATTTGGCAGGCGGGGGTGGGGGTGGAGAGGCACAATTAGTAGAGTTTAGTTTAGTAGACTAGATTTGTTCAACATTTCCAAAAGAAGTCTTGAAGTGACTCACAGAAATAAAGTAAAAACTCAGAAATGCGGTTTATAACATAGTATTGGTAACAAGTATACCAAAAGCATGCAACCACAAAGATAACCAAACACGCCCAACACACAAACAAACACAACAGTACTAGGAGCCAAACGGTTAATGCAGTCCAAATACATATTTGCCTGGCACTAAAAGGATGACAATGTCAGTGCCAGGCAAGCTTCCCTGGGCTCTATCACAAAGGGGCTTTTGTCTTCTTACCACCTCCGAATGTCTCTAGGAGGCAGAGAAGGGTGTCAGATGTTGATCTCAGGGTCCAAGCAGATTCATGTGAAGAAAGGCAATCGTTGGGGTATTAGGTTTTAAGCTATGTATGCAAATTGATGCTTACTTTTAAATTCCTGCATGTAGGCCCCTTTTTCCCCAGCTGGAACTCACCAGAACTCAGTTCCGGCACCTCTCAGGTGAGCACTGAGACGCCACAACAGCACTTTCCCTCCTGGCGCCATTGGGCCCGCCCTCACTTAAATAAAGAGCACCCACCTCACAGAACACCACTTCCACGAATTCCCACAAACTACCCCAGATTATCTTGTTGGAGAAGTGAAGTGACGTCGGGAATATTGAGTGCCCTTGCGCTGTCAACACTGCAGTCCTACCTCAGAGCTTGGTCGCATTTTGAGCGGTTCAGAGCTAAGTTTGGTCCACGACACAGATGCACAGCCAGGGAGTCTGATGTGCTGAAATACTTCGTCTATTTGAAACAGAGAGGGCTGGCCCTCAAGACCATCAGTCTACACAAGGCTGCAGTTTCCTATTTTAGTAATTGTTTGTGGCACCCTGAGCCTTGTAACACATTCCACGTAAGGAAATTAATTGCAGGCTGGCGTCGCACACATCCTCCTACTCCAGATAAGAGAAAGCCAATCACCACTGAAACCCTCCAATTGATATGGGGCATGCTCCCCAGTATTTGTTGGTCCAGCTATGAAGTCAGGCTCTTTCGGGCCGCCTTTTCTCTGGCCTTTTTTGGTGCGCTCCAGATTGGAGAGTGCATTGGTGGCACACTGTCACACCATCACAGGGGGCTGATGGTCGCCGATGTCAGTTTCTGCAACTGCAGGGTACACATCAGAATACGTGCCTCGAAAACCAACCAGCTAGGCAGGGGTACCATCCTTACATTAGCACCCTCCTCTCAAATTGGTCCCTGCCCTGTCTCTGATACACGCAAATTCCTGAAAATGTGCCCACCTGGGCCGGGCCCTCTCCTGATTCATGCAATGGGTCGCCCTATGACCCCTTGCCAATTCATTGCAGTGTTGCGGAACGCCATCCATGCTTGTGGAGGCAATCCGGCACAATTCTCCGGTCATTCCTTCCATATTAGTGCAGCAACCACAGCAGTTGCAAGCGGGTTCACTGCAGAGCACATAAAAGCAATGGGGCGGTGGTGCTCAGCCGCCTTTAAGGGCTATATTAGGTATATATCAGGCACTGACAAATACCGTATAATCCTTTCTTTCAGACTTGACTCCCAAACATGTGTGGATCTTCAGCCACAGCATAGTGAATTGGGCAGCTGTCCATGCCACCACGGGTTCATCTGGCAAACATCTGGGCCTTCAGCCAAAGGTCACCATTTTCTGGTTTGGTCATCGTGGAATGTGCTCGGATTTACCTTGGTTGCGTCAAGAGCTTGTGTTCCATCCCCTGCCTGATGTGGTTGTGTTCCACCTTGGCGAAAATAACTTGGTTGTTCATAAGAGCATAGTGCTGATGAAAACAGCAATCGCAGACTTGGAAAGCTTACATGCCATGCACCCCAACATAACTATTTTCTGGTCAGAACTCCTCCCACGCTTACAATGGCGTGACAACTTCAAATCCACCAGACTTAACTACACTATCGAAAAAATAAATAGGGCACTGCGCTCGGCAACCTCGCGCATTGGGGGTTGCATTGTGAAGCATCCCAGCATCAAAATCTACAGGAAGAAACTCTTCAGGCCCGATGGAGTACACCTCTCAGCCATTGGTAATGATTATTGGCTGAGTGACCTTAGGCATGCCCTTTTGGAATGGATGGCGGATGGCGAAGGGTCTGTTCAGGTGTAGGTAGTCTTGGCAGCAAGACTGCGATTTTGCAGCTTTGGGTGGTGGTTCCAGGCCTTGGGCGGAATCCTTTAGTCTATCTACCTAAATGGGGGGTGGCGTGAAGCGGTGACCCACGCCCCCCTTGTGGCAGTGATCTCAGGGTTCCCCATTAAAGTGTTCTTGAGGGGAGGCATTCGCCATATGCCGAGAGGTTGTCATTGCTCTCCCCTCTAATGGCAGCGAAATAGGGGGCGGGCTCTCTGCTTGAACAAATGTTCTCCAGAGCCAGCCCAATCCCCACACATTCTGGATAACCCTGATGTCTCTCAGATCCCCAGCTGAGGACTGGGAAGGATAAATGCCCAATGCCTGAGCCAATGTCTCCCTACATCTGAAACTTAATAAAGTTATGGCCAATTTTAATCCCATAGCATGTTGTCTTGAGTCATTATTCCACTCAGGGATCATCTGGGGGTTGGGGGGGACTCTGCCTGTCCACACAATAAGCTATTCCTACTTCAGAGGAAATAGTTCTGTTCATTCCAAGTAAATTTGAGGTAAACAAGGAAGAGAGGGTGGAATCACCATTAGGAAATTTCAGTGAAGATGAAATCTGCCAATGTATAGTCAAATCTGGAGTGTAGGGTTCAAAATAAAAATAAAAATGAAAGGCTGTTTTCCCTGTCTAGAGTTGAACAAGCACAGCATTTTCTGTTGGGGACAAAAGGGTGACAGGCCTAGAGAATAAGCAGGGGACCACCATATTTAATTGTTTCAAAGTCTAAAAATAAACATGAGCAAACATCAAGGGAGTCTAAAATGTTTGTTAAGAAATTCAGGGCAACAAGTGGCATGCCATATAATCTCTGGTTACATTCTACTCTTCAGGGCACAATGCCCCATTGTAAGAATAGTACAATGTGCTGTGATTCCCTTACAATGGGAGTGTTGTACAACTGTCAGTGAATATTCAGAAGTGTGTGGTTGGTTATCACATAGACATAACAAATATTCATACATATTTATTTAAATGTCCAGTCTGACTTTCCAGAGGGAACAAACACACACACGTAAAAATGTACAGTATGGGCTAGGAGCAGCGACTGTCTTCAAAGTCTCAGGCAAAAAGGTTTCTCATCCCTGCAATTTGGGATTCGTTTTTAGTGGAGTTGGTAGAGACTGAACCTGGGGATTTTCCACATGTGAAGCAGGAACACATCAAACGAACCACGGCCTTTCCCCTTTATGCAAAATCTAATATATTATTTTATATCATTTAAAATCAGACTAAAATAAAATAATAATACTTAACTCTAGGGCTTGCCCATGCTTACTGTTGGCCTTGCTCTTTCCCCACTCTTTCCAGTCACAGGTCCATGCTTTAAAGCTGCATGTCTGAGCACCCTTTTTCTGGAGGTTTCCCTGCGAAAATCTGCTCTTTAGTGTTCAATGGGAACAAACGTCAATTTGGGTTTTTTGCAGATTGCCGATTGAGCTTTAAAGAGCGGATTTTCACAGGGAAAGTTCTGGAGCAAAAAAGAGGGGGTGGGATACAGAGCTTTAAAGCATGGACTGTGCCTGGAAAGTGCAGAGGAAAGTGGGGATAAATCCCTAGTCACTGAGAACCAGCCAAAATAGAAGCTCTAGCACCATTTTATGGGGACAATGGATGCATTCCCTTTGCATTGTATGAATATGGGGATGAGGATCCCACACTCATCTATTGAATTTCTCTTCTCTCTGCAGTGAATAGTTGGGGGGTGGGGAATCTGACAGCAGCAATGCTGAGACATAAGTATTATGTTTCCCGTATGCGCAGGATAGCTATAGCAACCCTCGTTTCAAATATCTCTTCTCAATTGTTCTGTTGATGGACAGTGGTACATCAGAGTATGCAAGCCTCTCCCAATGCCTTTGACACTCCCCCAGCAGCCAGTGCCACGAGAGGGAAACAAACACAATCCTAATAACTTTACATTGGTGTGGATAACTGGCAGGGGGTGGGAGGAAAGGCAAAGGTCATGTTGCCAAAGTCACATTCATTTCATGTTGCGAGTCAGCCCTTTCTGTTGACACAATGGTTAAGCAGCTTGGAGATTAACTGTTTGCTCTGTCCCAAGGAGATGATCTCATCGGAGATAGATTTTGCTATTGTTCCTTGGAGGGATTGACTTCTTTCAAACAGGGAGCTTCAATGCGGCTTGTGCAGCAGAGATAGGCAGTACAAAGCAGGCCCCTGGCAGTTCAAACAGAGCTGGGAATGCTCAAGGCTTTCAAGCACAACGCTGTATGTTTTGGCCGGTGGCCAGATGCATGGAGAGTGTGCAGAATCGCTTGAGAGGAGGAAGGAGGGCAGAGAAAAACCATATGCCTTCAAAACGTCCAGAGCAAAATGTGACAGTGTCTAAAGCTTAGATAAGCAAGGTGGACAGCAAATAAGACTGACGGTTCCTTCAGTGGAGCGAATCTTCTTTTAATGTAAGAACCAAAACCTGGCACCATGTGCCCTTTCTTTTTGCTACACATGGGCCACAAGTTCACTCAGGCAGGACAATGAGTAGCCAGTAGGCAACACATTCTACCTGCAGAAATGGGCAGAAGACCTGGGTGCAGCTGCTTAGTCCTCTGTTATCTTGTATCCACTGTATCTAACTGTGTAGCTGCCTATAAGCAGTGCTGCACTTGGGTAATTTTAGACTCTGGATTTAATAATCTTTTGGGAGAGGACTCTTCAAATAGTAATGAGCATTATTTCAACGTGGCTAAGCCAGGTGTTCTATGTTTGGGGGCCCTGTTGCTCCCTCTGCTGTGTGGGCCCTGGACAACTGCCCACAAGTTCTCCCTTGAAGACCCCACTGCCTGTCAGGCTTGCCTCTCCCTCTCTCACATGCAAACAAACACACCATATACCCTGGCATAGCAATATTGGTGGGCTTGGAGAAAGTAAAGGATGCCCACCTTTGAAATATGACTAAGAACAGCCAAAGAAAGCAGAACTAAGCTAGGACAAGGGGGAGGGGAGCAAAGAATCAGGGTCTCCATACTGCTTGTGTAAAAGGTGACAATGAGCTTTAGATGTCCTTGCACCAGAAATGCCATTGCTGTGTGTGTTGTGCTTACTTGTGCTTCCCTCCACACGCACGCCAAAGAACTGAGAGGCAGGAAGCATTTCACACAGTAAAAGCACACACACCCACACCCCGGCTTGCCTTCTCATTCTCTTAATAACTCCTCACATGCATACCCGTAACCGAGCAACAGAGGATGTGGCACAGGGTGAGGTGTGAGGAAGAGTAAGTTACTTCATTTATTTATTTGTTTGTTTATTAAAAGGGATCCTGGTGCCAGCAGGTGGAGCAGGAAGGAACCGGTTGAGATGCTATCTGATGCCCAGTGTTCCTTAAAGGACTCTTTGGCAGAGCAGGCTGTAGAAAACACATAATGGAGCACATTCTCTCCTTGATGCTCTGTGTAGTGACTGATACGTTGGTGCGCTAATTCCCGGCCCCCTTCTAAACAGAAGCCCTTCAGTTCAAAGTGTTTGAGGGAACTCTATAGCCATCTCATCTGCCACATCGATGCCAGCTAGTATCATAATTGCCCCGCTCCCTGCAAGGGAAAAATAGTTCTGCAGATTTCTCTCTACCTT
The DNA here is from genome assembly GCF_964252035.2 of Podarcis erhardii. NCBI lineage: Eukaryota > Metazoa > Chordata > Lepidosauria > Squamata > Lacertidae > Podarcis > Podarcis erhardii. Next base: position 53,135,534 of record NC_138498.1, on the reverse strand, counting down.
TTCTTTAGGCTTCAATACAATTTCCCCCTTTTATTGCTGTTGACTGTATTAAAGCAGAAAACAACCATTTAGTCAACAATAAGGTGGCCCTCTATTTAAGAAATGTTTAAGAATGCATGCTATCTGCATTTTTGGGTGCTCTGCTTCTTTCTTTTCTGTTTCCTTTATCAAACACCCACACACCCCTGAAACTTGTGATACATTCTGTCATAACATTTTGAATCTCAGTGTTATGGGCCAGAGAGTTATTTAGCATATGCTTCCATTTTTATAACATATATCTTAGCCTGCTGTATTTTGCAGGTATTTTTGCTTTAGGATATGGTTGCCGGTATCTTCTGCCTATTCAAGTACATCTGTTAGTAATATAGCATCTGAGCATTACAGATTAATTAAATGTATTCACAAAAGTTCATGTCTGTTTAGTTTAGCTAATTTAAATGGCTTCATTCCAAAAATGGAGCTCTTTTCTGGTGTGTTTTTTTAGCTTTGTCAACAACGGCCTCATGGGTGTTTACTCATCAAAATGTCCAAACGTACCAGACAATTTTGCTGAATGAAATGATTGAACAGCCTGTGCCAAAGTACAAATTCTGATTTGATGCTTTCTATCTCATGGCCAAGTCCTGTGACGTCATTGTGCCTCAAATCACTAGGACATGAAGCGAAGCAAGTGCTGAGGCAAAACACTGCAGAGAGAAATTTCAGAACCCGCAGATTAGTCAGAGGCCAAAAATAGGAGCATAGCTTGCAAATCTGTTTTGTTATAGCTCTACTGAGCCTGACCAGATAATATTTTGCTGAAAAGCAGGATTGATTCACACAGGCATTCTTGGACATCAGATCACCCAATGCCTCTTCACTGGTACTGTGAATTGTCTCAGTCGTATTTTAGGTGATGTGATGTTGTCATCATCAAGGGTTAGAGATGCATTTGTGAATTCAGTCTGTGGATAGAATAAAAGTATCATAGAAGTACAGATTTATAATGGACTTCAAAGGCCCCATCTCTAAAGGTAAATCCTTAACAGAAGTTTACCTGACATAACATTTTGTGCACTTATCCACTAAAATACAAAACAAGTTGCCTTGCTGCAGAAGTTGAATAATCGATTTTGGCTTGATTTTAGGTTTGCAAAACTGCAAATTCTCAGCAGTGCAGATCAGTTCTCTTCTTAGTCCTTATTCAGTGGCAGGATATTGGGTTGAAGCTGGCAGATCTGGGTTTTTCAGCCTTGAACTCCCTGAGTGGGTGGTAGATTTTTATTCTCAGTTTCCTATCAGTAAAATGGGAACTAATTTCCTATTTTCTGCATACATATTTTTACATCCATGCAAGCAGCATCAGTGTACATAAGCCTAGCCCCCAAATGTTCTACCCTATAGAAGGAGGGAAGGTTTGGGAAAGGCAGTGCAATGTCCTGATTAGAGATCTAATGAACTTGATCCAGCCACTCAGACTAATCTGTTGTTTGGGATATAAAATGGGGCAGTGGGGAGAGTTCCTTGGAGCAAATTCCTTACGTAAATGTGAAGAAATCCACTTATAGGTATACTTAGACTTTCTGTGGTTGGGAATGAAGACGCCAGCCACAGGAATGTCAGAAGGGCACAGGCAATGAAGACTGCACAACTCACTGTATATAGGAGTCACACAACAGCCATAACAAACAGTTTATTTTAAAAGCTTCCTAAATAATATTGGCAGGTATTTTTTTAAAAAAACCAACCCTCTTCCTACTGAATATCCATATAAGTGTTCTGAACAGGTGCATGTCGCAAAAGGCTAGGCTTTAAAGTTAGTAAATATGAATTCCGAAGTTCAGTTTAAATTTATAGCCATTGAAAAAGAAGTTTTTTCTGAGGCAGCACCTTATTACTGCCCCAAGTGCTTAGATAAGCGGCTGCTTTGCTTATGCTCCACCAGCAGATGAAGACTTTTCCTTAAATTATTGTATGCTTTTCTCTGAGTCTCTGGATTATTTTTGCTGCTTCTAGTATGATTATGTGTTTATTATGATTTTAAATTGGATTTTAATCATTTTAAAATTAAAAGTGTATGACTTCCCCATAAGAATTCTGAGAACTGTTGTTTTTGCTGGGAATTGTAGCTCTGTGAGTGATAAACTACAGTTCCCAGTATTATTTGGGGGAAGTCACGTACTTTGAATGTATGGTGTGTAAGCAGCCTTAGCTCTGTTTAGAGATGTGCTTGGGTTTCCCTCTTCACATCCTCAGGTGATCAAAATAATAGGAATTCTGCTTTCTCTATAGCAGCATCTTCATAAAGACCAAATGTCTGTAATATGCCATCAGAACTCATATTTCTTTGTGAGTTTTTGCATCACAAAGGTTGCAATCCTAGACCCAGATACTGGTAGTAATCCTCACTGAACTCAGTAGGGCTGACTTCTGAGTAGACATGTTTAGAATTGTGTTGTAATCCCCTGAAAGATGTAAGGGGGGGCTAGGTTGCAAGAAATTCTGATTTCTTCTATGTTAGCTCCTTCACTCAGTAGACTATATTCCTTCCCAGATCACCCCAACATTGCAGCAGCAAGAGAATGGAAAGCCTAGGTGTGTACTTCTTGACACTGTGGTGCAGGAGACACGCATAAGAGCCGTAAAATTAAATTGTCATTAAATTAAAAACAGACTGCATATGCATTGAGCTAACGCCAGAGCCTGAAGATCTGCAAGCCAGATCCCATAGGAAACTAAATATGCCTCGGTATAATTAGCGATTACTGCTTTGTGAATCTATAATAGATTATGTGGCCATACATGATTTATGCAGCACGGAGAAGAGCTTTGTATGCAGCTGTGATGTGACGTCGGTGTCTCTTTATGTGCCTCCATTGCGAGTGCAGGGGCTTAATGAGGAGGTTGTTCATATCCTGGCTGTGCTCGCGATTCTGCTGTTTTAGGTGTACTGTATACATAGCCACATGCTCATTAATATGTCATTCAAACAAAACACAAAGCCCTTCAAGCTGGAGGAAGAAGGTCTCCTAGACAAGCAAACCCAAGCGGCCTAGCATTACAAACTCAAATGAAGAAAGGCAGCTAGTGAATGAACCGCGGAGGAGCGGCTGTTCACAGTTTAGTGGAAGAAGGAAAAAGGCAGGGGGAGGGGAGGTGCAAAGGTTGGAACAACCAATAATCACTAGTTTCTGGAACGTACATCAGTATATACAAACTCTTGGCTGATAGGGAAACGGTGCTGTCAAGAATTACTTTTTTATGATGTATCAGCAGTAGAAGATTGATCAGGCTCTGTTATTTAAATATCATGTTCGTATCCCACAACACAATTCAAAGTGTTGGTGCTGACCTTTAAAGCTCTAAATGGCCTCGGCCCAGTATACCTGAAGGAGTGTCTCCACCCTCATCATCCAGCTCCAAGGGCCTTCTGGCGGTTCCCTCACTGCAAGATGTGAGGTTGGAGGGAACCAGGCAGAGGGCCTTTTCGGTAGTAGCGCCCACCCTGTGGAACGCCCTCCCATCAGATGTCAAGGAAATAAACAACTACTTGACTTTTAGAAGACATCTGAAGGCAGCCCTGTTTAAGGAAGCTTTTAATGTTTGATATATTTATCGGCAAGTCAACGGAAGGGGCCTCACTGTACTGCCCATCCTCTTTCATCTAACATGGCTGGCCACTGATGGAATGCCAGGCTGGCCAATAAACATGGGCACAGCCCCCCCCCGCCATGTATTTGTTAACGTATATTTTAGATGCCAGGACGTCGTGTGACGTCGCACCAAGCCCCCTCAATTAGCTGGAGAAGTCAGTGCTTCTCCTGTTGAAGGAGTCTGAGGGGGGAGGGCAAAGTAACAGTTGGGCTTGCCTACACACACACACACACACACACACAGACACACTGCTATGGTTCCTCAGTGTGATTTGCTGAGAGCTCAGCACTTGCTGTTCCACTTCTTCACCTATTGGTACGCTGTATTGCTTACTTAAATGTTTAAGTCTGTTAAATGAACTGTTAATGGTTGATTATTGATTTTTTAGTTTTGTGCTGCCGTGATATTTATATGTCTTACTTTGTATTACTGTGTTTGGATTTGATTTTTTTATGCGAACCACTTTGAGCACAGATTTACTTGGGGGAAATGTCATGCGCGTGCACACGCACACTGCTGTCACATTACAGTACATGCATCCACTGCCTGCCTGAGTGGGCTGAAGATGAAAATGAGTCTTACGCACAAATATTTTGACATGGCAGAGCATAATGAAAAATAACCTACAAACTCCCTTGCTGAATTAGACAGCAGTCCACATAGTCCAGCATCAACCAGGTGACAGAAGGGACATAGCTCAATGGTAGAGCATCTGTCTAGCATACAGAAGGTCTCTGGTTTAATCCCTGGCTTCTGCAGGTAGGGCTGAGAGAGACGCCTGCCTGAAACTCTGAAGATCTTCTGCCATTTGGTATAGACAATGTTGATCTATATGGACCAATGGTCTGATCCAGTATAAAACGACTTCCTATGCTCAGATGCCCCTGTAAGATCAAAAACAAAGCATGACTGTGAAGGTTACCAGCCCCAGTTCTTTCTCTTCTGGCATTAGGGATTTAGAAGTTTACTGGCTCTATTTATGAAAGTTCATTTTTGTTATCCTGGCTAACAACTCTTGGCAACCATGGCAACCCTAATTGTTCACTGCGACCGCTAGCATGTGAACCAGTCACATTTGTCACTCACTAGCCCAGTGCACATGGCAAACTGTTTCAACACAACTGCAAAAAGGCTCTTTTCAACATCAAACAGCTTGCAGTGGAGTAATGGAAAGCACTAGATGTGCAGGGTAGCCACTTCACCAAAAGGGAAATGTACTGATAAAAATGTTCATAAAAATAGCATACAAAAATACATCATATTAAGAAAAAGCCTTGCAAAAAGGCATAATTGCATAAAATGTACATATCAAGAGAAATGCGCACAAAAATGCTGACTTTTTTTTTAAAAAAATTCAAAGTATTGCAGAAGTGTAGCAAATTGAATTTATGATTTGCAAAATATGAAATGGAGAGAAATTGCCAGTTTTGCTCAGCCCTACCCCCAGGAGTCATTAATGTCTGAAATTTGCTAGACTGTGAAACAGGCCTAAAAGAACTAGCAGCAGCAAAATGCATTAGCCACTTTGTGACTTTGCATTTACCATCTTCAGAGTTCTGATCTGTCGTGAACTTGATCAAATAGATTTTAAAAGCTTGTGTAAATTGTGAGGTGAAAGCATGAGACTCGCCGACAGAGGACGAATATGACTGTACTGACCGCAGCCTCGAAAACTAGTCGGAATGATAAGTAGGGCAAAACTCTGTTGCTCGAAAGTGGGTCTTGCTGCCTTAGACTTGATGTTGTTATGCACGCTGGGTTGGTAAAGCAACCCTTGGAGTGACTCATGTGAGCAAGCCAGAAGCTTTAATTACAAATACCAAATGCTCAGCCTGCCCTTTGCATAGAGGGTGTTTGTTTTAATGTCAGCTGATTGCTGACAGTGCCAGCTTGCAGGGAGCCTGTCTTCCTCTGCCTCCCACTCTCACACAGTCACGCACCCTCCAGTGGATCAGTGGTGGAGTGCAGCATTTGTTCCATGCCAGCTGATTTATTAGCCTTGCCTCAGAAAGAAAAGGACAAGAGGAGGAAGCGGGGGACGGGAATGGATTCTCTCTTGCCTGAAATGAGATTACCTGAGCTGAGGGCAAGCTTTCTGTAATAGCCAAAACAACAGCACCCCGTTCTAATTTTAGTTTTGTGCATCTGACCCAGCTGTACAGATCCAGGTTCTGCACTCCTATAGAATCAGAAAATCTTAGAGTTGGAAGGGACCCAAGGGTCATCTAGTCCAACCCTCTCCAAAGCAGAAGCGTCTATGACAGACGGCCATCCAACCTCTGCTTAAAACCCTCCAAGGAAGGAGTCTATCACCTCCTGTGAGAGTCTATTCCACTGTCAAACAGCTCTTACTGTCAGAAAGTTCTTCCTGATGTTTAGTCAGAATCTCCTTTCTTGCAACTTGAAGCCATTGGTTTGGGTCCTACCCTCCAGAACAGGAGAAAACAAGCATGCTCCATCCTCCATGTGACAGCCCTTAAGATATTTGAAGATGGCTATCATATCTCCTCTCAGTCTCCTCTTTTCCAGGCTAAACATACCCAGCTCCTTCAAGCTCTTCTCATAAGGCTTAATTTTCAGACCTTTGATCATCTTGGTTGCCCTCCTTTGTACATGTTCCAGCTTGTCAACATCCTTCTTAAAATGTGGTGCCCAGAATTGGACACAGTATTCCAAGTGTGGTCTGACTAAGGCAGAATAGAGTGGGACTATTACTTCCCTTGATATGGACACATACTTCTGTTGATGCAGCCTAGAATGGTGTTAGCTTTTTTTTGCTGCTGCATCACACTGTTGATTCTTGTTAAGCTTGTGGTCCATCAAGACCCCTAGATCCTTTTCACATGTACTGCTAGTAAGCCAGGTGTCCCCCATCCTATATTTGTGCATCTGGTTCTTCCTGCCTAAGTGCAGAACCTTACATTTCTCCCTATTGAAATTCATTTTGTTAGCTTGTGCCCAGTTCTCCAATCTATTAAGGTCATTTTGAATTCTGATTCTGTATTCTGCGGCATTAGCTACCCCTCCCGGTTTGGTGTCATCTGCAAATTTGAGGAGCATCCCCTCAATTCTTTCATCCAAGTCCTTGCAGAAGCTTATCCAAAACAGAGAAATTAAGCATGCTCCTTAAGCCTTTTCCAGTGCAAACATCATAAATGCAATACAAGCTTGTGCATTCTTTCTCATTCTCTCCAGATGCAATCCCCCAAAATTATTAATATACAACATTGTATATATTGCAGAAGTGTAGTTCTTTTTGGTGCAGTGCTACACATTGCTCACTGGGAAGGGGAAGGCAGCAGGAAGGTTGGTGCAGTGCAAACACTCTAGTGGAGCCAGTCTGGTACTGCTGCTGGTGTGTTTGCAAGTGCCAAGCGCCAAATTGTATATTAGCAATTGACATAGATCAGGATATATACAGGGGCGCTATAGGAAAAAAAGAAGTAGCAATGCTCAACTGTATGAGCTAATTTGTTAAAAGATATGTTCATTTAAAAATAGCTCATTGACTAGCATTAAAACTGGCTGGCCTCTTTTTTTTTTCTTTTTCTTTTTAAGGGCACGGGGGCGGGGGATGGGACATTTCCTTGGTTGTGATAGTTTGTATCTAGCTGGACGCAAGGGTAGACTTTGGTCTTCAAATTTCAGTGGTGCCTTGTGTAAGGCCAAAATTCACCACCCAGGCCTCTCACTTTCCGTTATGTTTCTGCACGATATCATAGTTGTGATGCCCTGCGGGCACCCCTCTCAGCCCGGCACCCGGTGCAGTCACACTGCCCTAAATCCACCTCTGCTAGATGCAGCTGTTTTAATCAAGGATTAGGAAATGTTTTAGGTGTGGTACAGAGCATAGTTACACTACAAACACATATCAGTCAAGGTTCCCCCAAATACCCCTGGAAGCAAACTGGTGAGGGAGTGGCAGATTCTCTGTTAGTCATCTCCTTAGCCGCCTCACTTAATTGCAGGGTTTTCTGGGAGAAGAGAACCACAATCCGACGTGGAGATATACTACCTAAGCCTAATGTGTAAAAATACCCTTATTGGTCTCATGCCTGTCTCACTTGATCTATTGTCCCTATGTTGTGATCTGGTTTAACCTCAATACTGGGTGTTCCCTTCGTCATTGTCCTTGGGCTAGATGAAATTGTCTGAAACAGAACTGGGAAAGTGTTTTACCCGATATGTATACGTGAGTTTTAATTAAAAACACATAAATACAACAAGATTTTGGACAGCACAGCAAAGACAATATTGAGTAATCCTGATCAAGTTGAACATTGTGTGTTCTCTTTACTGATTCTCTCTGTTGTTTTGTCAGTTCTTACAGTGCTTGTTTTTCCCTCTTAAAGACTCATGTCCCAGAGTTATGTGATTTATATGAGCATCTCAGACACAGCCAACCCAATATGTTTTTGCTCCTGAGGCAGAAAATCCAAATGGCATCCCCATCCCCCATGGTGTGCACCTGGTCCTTCCCAAAATTAACGATGCACACAGAATATCCATATGTTGTCACTGCAGTGACAAAGTGTATTGTTAAAGTCATTTGCTTATCTTGCATTCCCTCTCCATCATCTTAACCCACAAAGATCAGCTTCATTTTCATTCCAAATCATTACGTTTTACAGAAGAAAATGTAAGGGCATCTTCTTAAGCGTGCAGTGCAATCATAAGCATACTGTACTTACTTAAAATTAAGTCCCAGTGAGTTTGATAGAATTTACTCCCTAGAAAAAATGATTACTAAGATTGCAGCCATAGGCTCTGTAGACAGCGCCAGCTTAAAATACAGCTAATTTGTTCTTTTTTTCTCAATTTGGATTGAAGCTGGTTTGGCAAGAAACACATCAAAACATGGTATTTAATAAGAAACAGGATAGATACAGGATAGATATCAATTGTAGCTAATGTGTGCACACCACTTTCCCAGTCAGTGATGGAAGCAAACTGGATGCAGAGTAAACAGGAGTATGCAGCCTTCATTTTTGTGCTTTTAAAATCATTCCTCCTACATCCTGACCCACATAGTGGTAATCTTCTTTTTTCATCGTCCCAGTCCTTACTTAGGAGATCATCTAATATTCCAAGCTTCTTTCTGTGTCTAATGCTGTTTCAGAACTTCCTGGTTGTGTCTGGGGAATTACACTCCAAAAGGGCGTTGCTTCCCCTATAGCTGCAGCCTTGGATTCAAGCAGAAATCAAGCATCTCTCTCTGGGTTCCAGCTCCTAGCTTCTAGCTCACATCACTCAACTCTCTACTCTCAACTCTGCCTTTGTCCTTCTAACCACCCACAAGTTGAGGGAGGGCCCCCTGCTCATTTGCCATCTTGCACTGAATCCTTTCCTTTGTTCCTGTTAATGCCCCAACACCCAGGAAGCTTGCCTGGCTATTCCAAGAATGAGAAGGGAGCCCAGTCAGTCAGTCAAACCATCCCACTTAACAAACTCATAACCCTAGGTAATTGGAATGCTTGCCCATGCTTTTCTATTTTGTTTGCTTTAGGATAATAATAATAATAATAATAATAATACATCCATCCACGGTACTTAGTTCCTAAAAGAATTGCATCAATAAAAGACAACCCCCTGCCCTGAGGAGTTTACAATCAGAAGTAGCATTTATATAAATAGCCGTGTCTGCATTTCTTTGGGGCTTCCATCTGGGGTAGCAACAGAGGTATAACCACCTATCCAGTTTCCCTACTCTTCTTCTCCCTTCCAAACATTCTCCATGCCCTTCTGCTATCATAGCCTGGTTTAGCATTTAGTCTTCTGACAGTATAAAGGGCATATTCTCCTTCAGATTTTCAGACATTGTAGCTTGATAGAATGCCAAAGAGTTACTTTTAAACTGTCTTGTGTTTAGAACAATCATTAAATGTGTATTTTGAATATAGGAGACAGTGCACAAATGTTCCCTATTCTGTTTTTGATTACACTGGGGGTGGAGAGGGGTGGGTCATTTGCTGTCCTCTTCGGGAAAGAAGGGAGAGTTGTTAAATAAAGGCCTCCGTGAGTAAGCTCTGGTGGCCCTGTAGCTTGCTCTTCTTTAACAGACGGGGAAGGCAGCCACTTTGCCAGCAGATGCCCATGAGCGGAAACACTGGAGCACAAAATTAACACCCTGGCTCATCAGGAAATGTTAATGCTGGTAAGATGAGGGAATTGCTTCATATTATAGGCAAACAAGCTGTGGAAAGCGGATAAGCAGAAGAGGAACTTGGTTTGAAGGCTGGGCAGTCTTTCCCAGAGATCTCTTCTCCTCCCACCCTTCAGCCTGATGGATAAGGCTGGAAAGGAAATAAAAAGCATCTGACCCTGCCATTAAAAAATAGAGAACAAAAAAAAAAAAAAATCCTATGCAAAGCAGCATTGCAAGCTGAGAGCAGCACTTGCTATTTCTGTAGAAGCTAGCTGCTTAAAGGTAAGAAAGCAAAAGCAATCCAAACATACCTATTCCAGGGGTGGAAAAGCAGTTTTGCAAGTTTACCCAGAAGATGGATGTAAAGGACACCAATTGGCTGCCCTCCATAGTCTTCCCACCAATTCCTGGAACAGTGTGTCTCACTACTTCTTTTTTTAAACGGTTTCCTTTCTTTTAATGAGCAAGGCAACAATGGATACATGTCTATGGGGTGCTTAGACATATATATTTTAATCAATTAACCTTCCTGAAGCAGAGGGTGTGGGAAAACCAACCCAGTGTTTGATTTGCTGTAGGCACTTCCATCACTTCACTTGCAAAGCCTGGCTTATTCTGCAGCTAGGATGTATGCTGGGAGCTCCCTTGCCTTTCCCTACTGAATCTACCTTCACCCTTGAAGTATACAGCTGCATACACACAGTTTGCAGCATAAAAATGTAGTTTTTCTCAGTCTAGAACCATTCGTGCTCATCCTCCACATGTGGCTTTCAATCTAGATTCTAGATCCTGCCACCCACAAAGATGGGTGTGGTTACTTGATACACATTTGAAAACCTTACCCTTCATTAGGTTATCCATGCCTTTTTCTCCCTGCATATACCTCTAGTAAACAAAGAAGGAAGTGGTGATTTTGATCTTGTTATGACCCACAGTATCATTGGGCAGGTGTGGATGCCCCCTCCCAACTGTTTGGAACACCTACATCTGTTTTCAAATTGGCCCACCGTGCAATAATTCAGACTCAATCTGCAATGAGCTTTTATTTTTGAAACGAAAACAGTTTCACAGGAAGCACTTATCAGGGGCATAAAAAGAAGATACAATAGATCTAAACTGTGTGTGTACTATGTAGAGAAAGCAAGTACACAGTTCCCATTGAGTCTAGAATAAAATGTGTGTACACATCCTCCATTATGTCCACTGTTATCCCTTCATGGTGCCAGCTTTCTTTGAGATGCATGAAGTAACTTACTCCTGCTGATTTCCAGCACACTCTTTATAACATCACGCTTATCAAAGTTCTTGTTTTTACCTGCCTACTTGCCAGCAGAAATGTGTGAATATTTATAAGTATTGTAGAAGTTACAGTGAAATTCGCTCCTAAGGAAAACTTTTTCAAAAAGCTATGGAGAAATTGTTTTTGAAATGTGAAGCTTTGATAAGGGGGGTGGGGGAGAGAGAGAGATCTTTGTCTCTCTACATTAATTCTTCCTTCTTTTTTCTGTAAAAGTCTTCATGAGCACTACTCTATTAAAATGGATTCCAAATACACAAGGAAACATTTTTTTGGTTTAAGGCCGATTAATGTACATTTTACCTTTGTCTAGTAGGCTGGCTTCCAAACACACCCACACTCACCTCTATCTTCCATCCAGGCAAACTAGAGTTATTATCAGAGTTCAAGGACAATTTCCAGTCCATAAAAACTCTCAAGGGATGTCTGAAGCAAGGCCAGTGAGGGATGTGACCTGAGGAGAAGGGAGGAAAGGGGTGTAGCTTTGCGAGATGTCCCAAGGGCTACATAGAGATGCTGGGAGGGCCACATTTGGCCCCTGGATTTACTGTACAGTGGTACCTCGGGTTAAGTACTTAATTCGTTCTGGAGGTCCATTCTTAACCTGAAACTGTTCTTAACCTGAAGCACCACTTTAGCTAATGGGGCCTTCTGCTGCTGCTGCACTGCCGCAGCACGATTTCTGTTCTCATCCTGAAGCAAAGTTCTTAACCCGAGGTAATATTTCTGGGTTAGCGGAGTCTGTAACCTGAATCGTATGTAACCTGAAGCATATGTAACCCGAGGTATCACTGTATTTATTTTTCCGGATCTGAAGTTTCCAACTCCTGAAATAAACAAATAAATAAGCATGCCAAACTCTTATAAGACTAACCTAGCTAAATAAATAACCTGTTGAGAACAAGGATAAGTGATGAATCATAGCCACAGAATCATAGAGTTGGAAGGGACCCTGAGGATCATTCTAGTCCAACCCCCTGCAATGCAGGAATATGCAGCTGTCCCATACGGGGATCAAACTTGCAACACTGGCATTATCAACACCAACTGAGACAGGCATAGTATAAAATAGGAGTGGGCAAACTGTGACCCAAGACATGTGGGTGGCAAGGAGGGTAGCAGAAAGAGGAAGATGGGGGGAAAGGGGGATGGTGGATGTGGCAGAATGAGGAAGAAAAAGGACTGCCCCACCCAATGTCTGTACTGTTCCATGACAGATACTCCCAAAGGAATGTGGATAGTAAAAAAAGGTTGTCTAAAAGGTACCCACTATGTGCAAACACTCAGTCAATAGTAGTGCTGATAGTAGATTGCGTATGTAGAACAGGTGTCACTGACAATCAGCATTTATGGCTTGGTTGCTGGTAAAATTGTATGAAACCCATCCAGAGTTAAGCACTTGTAAATCCTATTAAATGGGATCTCTTAAACCAAAATGAGTGGGGTTTAAAATTGCTTGAGGATGTCTGGACCTTATCTATGGTGTTCTTCCAGCAATGTGAGCTCAATCCTACCTGAAAATAGAGTCTGGAAGTGTCTGGTATATCCAGGGACTAAAGGATGGCAAGGATGGAACCTTTATTTTTTTATTTTTTAAAAAACCCATTATGTCTCTAAACAGCATTTTAGGCATTAACAAAAGAAAATTAAGTGGCCCCAGCATGGCCTGAGCTGTTTGCCACACAATGGTGTAAAACAAGCACGAAGGCCTGAATTTATTTCTAAATCAAAGTAATGTGAGGGCAGCCTTCATCCAGGCAGGCTAACACCCGCAAATGTTTGCCCTTTAAAATAAATAAACAAATAAGTATTTAAATAAATATGCACTCATTATTCGAACTCATCTCCCTCCATAATAGCCTCTTTAAAACCTAAACGTAATCTTCTAATGAACTAATTTCCACTACAAACACAGGCTTCTCTTTTATCTGCTAGCTTCTCCAGAACGTCAGGCGCATGTTCCTTTTCCCAGGGCGCCTGCCCCCTCCTTTCAGGCTCCCCTCCTAACCACTTACGCTTCCTAACAGATTACTGGGAGCCTAGTTGACTGGAAAAAAAACCAGACCCTGATCTAACGCAGTACATGTAAAGATGTCTGAGGCAAAGGCAACCCCTGCTGCCGTTACCCCGATGGCTTTGGCATTTTGAAAAGGCTATTGGGAGAGCCAGCGTCGTTTCTCCATTATTATTATAGTTAGCCCCTGCAGGACAAAAGCATTGTTTGCTGGGAATAGAGCAGGAAGCTGCCTTGTGCTGAGGAGGCTTATTGATCCATCTGGTCCAGTACTGTCTGTCTGATTGGCAGCATCTCGCCAACGATTCTCCAAAGTGCTTCTTCCCCTGTCTTGCGAACCAACATGCTTGTTTACCTAGAGTGCCTGGGGATTGAACCTGGGGCAACATTCCTCAGGTGAAAATAAGGACACCCTATTCTACATCAGTGTGCCCACCTCCTTCTGTGCCCCCTGTATATGTGCAAGGCCGACGGAATTAAGGAAAAGGGCGGGACTGGCTGAACCAATGGCTTCTAGAGGACTATGTAACAATACCGTCCTGGCAACTGCCTTGGTTAAATGTGGGAGCCTTAGATGATACATGGTAAAACTGTGAGGTTTCCATCAGCCCACCCTGGGCTTCAGAGGAAGCACCCACGCAGGATGTTTACAAGGTGGCACTTCCATGCCACCAACCTAGTCTCTATGGTCAGAGCTATGGCCGCCAAAGGACCCCTGTGCACTTGTGCGAGCCAGGCCCCCTTAGGTCGCTCTTGCCGCCACCATCGCCATAGTCAGATGCGTTGAGCGGTACTGGCCAGTGGAGCTGAAGAGCACAGCTCCATCAGCTGGTACCCCTCCCCACAGGTCCTGCTGCACCACTGTGAGAGGCTGGGCTTCCTTCTTCTGCTCCCACCCTTCCCCGCTTACAGAATTCGGGACTCTGCATGACATAGTGAGAAGCTGCGGTGGCTTAAGGGTTTTTGTGACAACCCCAGCATTTCCCCGGCAATTGGCGACGATGACACGCCCATGTCTCAGTGCTGTGGTACAATGGTTGCAATATGATGTGTGCATAGAAATGTTGCAAACTTGTAGGTCTTCTCTTTGCTCTCCTACAAGAAATGGGACACTGCACAGGCAGGATGTGTTTGCCTTCAGAGAAGGGACCGTCTTGGCTGTGAGTCCCGGCCTTGCAGGCCTTTGTCCACCTGGAAGGACAGGTCCCTGACTGACTCCAGCTATAAAAGCTGGGAGAGGGTTTTTTTTGGGGGGGGTTGCTGTTTCTGTTTGTTTTTGCTGTTATTGATAGTAACTTTTTGTATCTTTACTTTTAGATATTATTATGATGTATGCGGAGATTGTTCAATCTGGTTATGTACTGTTTGTTGTGTTTCGTTTATGACTACTTATGTTACGTTTGTAATTTTGTAAGTATTTTCATGTTGTAAGCTGCCTTGAGCATGGTTTTGACTATGGAAAGGTGGCCTACAAATAAAAAGAATGAACAAACAGTGCGCCTCTCAGTGTGTGGAGCCCTGTTGTGCCCAGTGAACATAGGCTCAGTGCTTTTTTCTGGGGGTACACAGGGGTACACATGCGCCTAAACATGTTGTGAATCTTTGTATTTTCGTCTATTTACCATATTTATTTTTCCCAATTTGAACTATAAAACGGTGATTTTCTTGAGTCAAAATGAGAGTACCCCTAAGAAAAAAAAGAAGCACTGCATAGGCTTATACCAGACCGGCAGCCATTCAAGTCCAATATTAGGATGAGTTAACACCAGTACCCCTACTGAAATCCTCCACATTTTGTTGATACCTCCCCCCCCCCACCCGAAAAAGCATTCCTTCTTTGATGTTGCTTTGAAAAAGTACAGGAACCCTGTGCTTCCTTGCATCTGGCTACTTTAAGCAAAACACCAACGAAAAAGAGCAAAGAGCTCTCTGTAAACCTACTGCCAGGAGCCACACGCCTTCTCAGTTGCTATAGCAACCTGCCTGACTGGCCAGATCCCAGAAATAGGGCAGCTATGAAAGACAGAAGTAACAGCTCTGGGTTCTTACCACCCTGATGGGCATGTGTTCTTTTGGCACTTGATAACTTTTTTCTTTGCACTATCCATTAATTGTGCAATAACTAGGCATTTCTCTCTCCCTGCTTCCTGTGTTCCTTTGGTGTGGATACCACATTTCCTGAGTGCTCAGGGCACAATATTTGCATGGGGCCAAGCTGCTGCTTGATACCTGATGATGGAAAGTCATATCTGTGAATTTATTTATTTACTAAATTATTCTAGACCACTTTTCAGGGTAAAGTACCTTCACAGGTATATTACCGGCCTTAAGGCATTATTTTTAAGTGCCCATTTCAACTTTAGGTCAGGACCATGCCCTAAATGATCCAGAACAATGAGAATCCTGCAAAGAAGAATTACATGAACAATGCAGACAAATTTGAAGTCCCATCAATGAAACATGGTCAGCTTCATAGCTGTGTACAGTCGAGGGCAAACAGATAGTCCTTTGACTTCCTTAGGGTTTCATGGAGTATAAAATTGCCTGGGACTATAGGGAATGAAAGCTCTTGATTGCACCATATGGCCTCTTGCTGGCCCCTGCAATATTCCTATTCTCTTTGTTCATCTGCAAGATATTAACATAACATCCCTTCAACACACCATTAAATGGAGTCACACACACAGCAGAATGTAATTTTATGGCCAGATCCTGCTCTTAGGAGCGATGACGACCAAACTAGCTAATCAAATCAGCGCAAATTTGCAAACACCATCTCAGCAGCTGTGACTGTAAATATCAGCAGCAGAATGTGAATAATCCTGTCCGCAGGATGACTTGAGTAATGGGTTCCCAATGGGCGTTCCAGCCATCAGTTTGCTGCCTGGCAACCCAAGGGGGACTCTGATTTTGATGAGCCTGAAACAGCAGATGCCGTTATCATGATGTAGCAGCTATAGCTGGCTTCCCAGAAAAAATAAACTTATTTAAACAAATGGAAGGGGAGATGGAATGCATTGTGTCCTGCCTTTTGTGACTGTTGATGTGTGCTTCTTTAGTCGGCCTGCATGTGTGAGAAGTCTGTCTGTTTGTCTCTCTCTCTCTCTTTCTCTCTAGTGTTCCCTTTGGCATTTTCAGAGCAGCTGCAGCAGACTGCAGTTTTGGGTAATCTTTCAAACAGCAAACCATCTGCATCTTTTGAACAGTGGGGGCTGGGGAGGAAACTAAAGCTTCCAGCAGCCCAGAGGTTATGGACATATCCAGGGACGGCTCAGTCCATTTTGCTGCCTACAGAGAAAGACTCAATGGTGCCCCCTCTCAATTCACAACAGATCCTATTGGGTGAGATTTACCTCATAAGCTGCACCATTGGAGGCCCAGCAGAAGGACTTCTGCTTGCTCAAAAGGACCGCCCCCTTCTCCTTCCCACAAAATTGGCTCAGGGGGGGCAACAGAACCCACCCACCCCCAGAACACCACATGTACATTTCCAAGTACAATTCAAAATGATGCTGACCTATAAAGCCCTAAATGGCTTAGGCCCTGTATACTTGATGGAGTGTCTCCACCACCATCATTCAGCCCAGACACTTAGTTCTAGCTCAGAGGGACTTCCGGCAGTTCCCTTACAGCAAGAACTGAAGTTGCAGGGAACCCGGCAGATGGCCTTTTCAGTAGTGGCACCCACCCTGTGGAACGTCCTCCCATCCGATATCAAGGAGATAAATAACTATACAACTTCTAGAAGGCATCTGAAGGCAGCCCTGTAGAGGGAAGTTTTTAAGGTCTGAGATGTTTTATTATGCTTTTATATTTGTTGGAAGCTGCCCAGAGTGGCTGGGGAGACCCAGTCAGATGGGCGAGGTACAAATAATATTTTTTATAACTATTAATGGGGAGGGGGATTTTTCTGTTCGGCGTGCTAAAATGCTTGCACAGACAAAATGTTAGCCATAGTGTAATGCTAATTCCACCCATAGTGGTACCTGGGTTTTTTCCTAGGTAAGTGGGGTATCCTGTTACAGCCTAATTCACATGGGCTGCAACTCTAGACAGGCCATTTTACATTTCTTGAACTTATTTAGGTTTACCATGGTTGTTGATGGGCTTCACCTTCTAAGCCAGTGTGGCAGATGATATATGTATATTCATCGGATTGGTGAGCAGATGTTTCTGTTTTGCTTTTGGTACATTTCATAAAGCTGGTTGCCTGGAGATAACAAGGGATAAGTAAAATGGAAACTAGTTGAGGGTGAGGCAGTTCTGAGCAGTCTTGACAACTGATACCAGAGGGATCAGAATGTGGGGACAGTTGGGGCAGTTAGGCCCAACTGTAGTGATTGTAGTAATTTAGAGACATGTCCTTAAAAGAAACACTGGGATGGGTGTTTTAGAGATTATCCCTGGAAGACAGTGTGCGGAAGTGGCGCCTGACTGACTGAAAGAGGTCCAGCAGAAAACTTCTTGTTGTAGCCGCTAATTAGTTAAAGACACTATGTTAAGCCTTGTCTCAAGATACAGAACCCAAATATATTACATTTATCCTTTGCGTTGTGGCGATGACTCCCCTAAGTATATTTTTGACTGTGGAATTGTGCCTACCAGTTGTTCACACCATTGGGTGATATTTTTGCTCTCAAACTCTTTTTAAAAAAACAACTGAATATTTTGCTGTTCATTTTATCGAACAACAACACACTTCTATGGCTATTTAGAGGACTCTGTTCATAATGAATCCTTGCAACTCCTTTGTTCAACTTGTCGTTCATTTTTTAAAGAAGGCTCAGTGAGAATTCCTGTGTCTGCTCCCAGAGGTGAAACATTAAACGGGTAAATATAAACAAGGTAAAACTTAAAACACGTTCCCATCCTCCTACAAAGGGTCATGGGAAAAATGTGATGTCATCACAGGAAGTTCCTGTTAACATCCCATAATGGTACATGGGAAGCTGACAAGTACATGATAAATGACATATATATTTTCACACACTGAAGATTAACAACCCTTTTTCTCCCAGGACATCAGACTAATGTGGGGGAGAGATCTCCAAATTTCCCAGCTCCTGAAGCCAAGGGGAGGAGAGGAGGCATATCAATTGCACATGTGGGTAATGTGGGCATGCTTATTTGCTGGGCGAGTCACTGTCATTGAGCAGAGATGTAGCCTTGGTTACATCCTGTTCGGATTAATGTAACACACTCTAATTGGGGCTTTCTTTGAAACGTACTCAAAAACTTCCAACTGGCTTAAAGAGCTGCAGCCAGACTGTTGACCAGGGCTGGATATAAGGATTGTATTGTTGGCAGGGTAGCTAAATTGCAGCTAGAAGGCCAAACAATGTGCAGTTTTGATGCTTTTCTTGAAATTAAAACAATGTCCCAATACTTGTTAAAATATTCAGAAGCTTTTACTTGCAGAATCTATAGCTAAAGAAGAATATATACAAAGTACTTATATGCACAGGTTCATCAGTTACCCACACTCTTAGCAATCCCGCTCCTAATTAGTATTCTAATAAGTATAACAAATCCAGGGGATCTCCTCACCCCTTGTTACTGGTTTGGGAGTCTTCTTTGCCTAGAAGAACTCTCCCCTCCTGGCTAGAAGGAGACCGGGGGCATCTGTATTCCCACAGCTTCTACCTCTCCTGGTAGACTCAGCCCTCCAGCCAACTCCTGCCTGTATACCTTCCCCACACAGTCAACCTGTTCTTCCTATCTAAGCTGTGAGGCTCTTTCCTCATGCTTTAGATATTCTCCTCAGGGTAGATGTTCCACTCAAATCAGAACCCGTTCTTCCACAGTCAAATCCTATCCTAATCCCTATCGCCCACCTCAAATCAAGCCCTATCTGACTCTTTCCCTCAGAAACTGCCCCTTTTATTCTCCCTCCCAAAGTGCTGCTCCACCCCGCTATGGCTTGCTGTCGGGAGCCAATCAGAGGCACCATCACTCAGGTGGAATTTCTGAGGTACTGCATCACTGGTCTGACTCTGGTCTGGCCCTTCTGTACATCACAACTCCCTTGCTAGAACAGCTTGCTGGCTACCAGTCTGCTTCCAGGCACAATTAAAGTGCTGGTTATCATCTATAAAGCCCTACATGGCTTAAATCTGGAAGACCACAATCCCTCATACAAACCTGCCCTGGTTTTGAGATATTCAGGGGAAGCTCTTCACTCAGTCCCTGCACCCACACAAGCACCCTTGGTGGGAACATGGGAGATAGTGTATGCTTCAGCAGAAGGAAGTCTGCTCACCACAACATGGCTTTCCTCTCTCTTCCATTGTTCTTCCTCTAAATTGTTTCCCCTCAACCCTCCAGAATAGATTTAGGGGGCACATGGGGAGGAGAGGGAAAGTCTTGTTACATGAGTGGACCTTGATCTGCTTGTGCAGCAGCTTAGCTGAATCCCACCATTGGGTTTTTTTAAAAAACAAAACAAAACTTGAAGTATAGGTGGCAAAGCTAGGTGGCTATTAAAGAGGGTTTCATTGTGCATTCATCTCTGTGTGGCTCCTCACTTGAAACATAAATGATATTCACCAGACTGCAGTGGTGGGAAATAGGGAAGGCAGGGTCTCAATCAACCTTGCTAAGAAACCAGCCCCATCATAACAAAGTACAGGATACATAGGCATTTTGGATAAAAACCTAGTACTGGAAACATAGTGTGTGCACAGTAAACAGGAGTGTGAACACAGCCGTAGGCTGCTTTTGGGTTAGATGTTGAGCCATGACTCTTCCATAGTTTGGGAGCTGGCAAGTAGGCAGGCCTTGAGGGTTCATCAAAAGTCAAGCTGAGATCTTGGCTCAAACATCTGAAGATGATAATATGAGAAAGAATCACTGAGAAGACGAGAGATTGGGATGCAGCATCAAAATTCAAACTGGTATCTCTTGATCCAAATGCCTGCAAATCTTAAGGAAACATTGGATCCAAAGTACCGGTGCAGAGATAACAGAATAACCCCTTCTGATCTGCTGCCTCGTACCTTTTAACTAATCAACAGAGATCAGGATTTTTACAGAGCAGGGTGTAACTCTGAAAGTGGAACAAGATCACCTCTCAATAATTGATTCAAATACTGCAGCAGCTGATGCATACCTAGAAGTCACCACCTCTACCACAACAAACATCAAGTCAAACACTTTCCTCCCTGGCCAGCAATGATTACCCTACCACTGATGAACCACCCAGAAGGGAGAACTGTAATGCTCTTTAATCTCAGTCAAATGCCTACCACCTCATCAAAAAGGACAGGAATGAATCCCAAGTCATTAAACCCTGGGCATAGGACATAAGTGGGTAGGTAAGACATCTCCAGGTGCTGTGAGGCTATGCGAGGGAGCCACTATGCCACAAATGTAAAATGTTGCCACGGGCCTGGAAGGAAGCAGCTCCCTTTAGTTTGATGCTAAAGTATGCAGTCATCTAGACTTCATAAACTGGTCATTGGTGGGTTAATCCATTGACCATGGAAATTGTTTACAGAACAGTACACAGAATCAGATAAGTAACGACCGATAGCCTTGAACCTTCCCTCCCCAGAGTGAGACTATGGGGGCAAGCTCTGTACAGCTAACTATGAGGAGAAGCAACAGATTTAACCAAGATTTCAGATAATGGGGGGGGGGGCACATTTCAGCATAATCTGTCTTCCAGGCATGTGACAAAGTGATTCCCATTTTAGGTCATGCTGGGTGTAGTAAATAAGAGCATCCCAATGTCATTTCAAGCAATGACAAGGACATTTCAAGTGAACTTTTACATCAGTGCTATGGATGGAGCCTGTGAAGTGCATAAAGAAAACCCAGGAAAACGGGCTTGCTTTGGAAATGGGCTTGCTTTGGATGAAAGAGACTGACAGTCAAACCCTACACAGCCACAGTGCTCATTTTAGAACCTCGTATGCTTAGCAGCCAGATCCAAGTGCATAGCTCTCTTTCTTGCATGACAGCAAGTCGCTTTTTATGGCTAGAACCTGGATGGTGATCAGCATCCCAAAGCCCATTCGCCTCCACCTCTCAGGTGCCATGGGTGGTGTCTTCAGAGTATACGTAAGAATATGCAAGCATGGACATACCAACATGTGAGGCTATACATAGATAGGATAATAAAACCAGGATCATCTTGGGAAGCTGATAACAAAAAACCTCTATTCTGTTAGAAACATATAAATTGCTTGAAAGACCAGGGAGCTAGAGAACTTTGCAACACCTGATGCCCATTTTCCGTGCACTCTTGCTGCTCACATTGAATAATTTGATGCTACTTAACATCCACATGAAACCATTGGGGGAGGTCATTAAGGGATTTGGAACAAGTTGTCATCAGCTCTATTTCTTTTACTTCTGAGTCAAGTGAGGCCATACAGGTCCTATAATGATGCCTAGATGCTGGACAAGGACCAATAAACTGAAGCTGAAAATGGAGGCCTTGTGGGTGAGTGTTCCCAGGTCCAGGAATTAGATGAGTTGTATGTTCCAGACAGGTTGCACTCTACTTTAAGTAACAGGTGTATAGTCTGGGGTACTCCTAGAGCCATCACCGTTACTGGATGTCTGAATGACCACGAAGGCTAGGAGTGTTGTTTACCATTTTTGGCTGGTATGCCATTTATTTCCAATCCAGGATCGGATTAATTTGGCTACAGTGGCCTGTGCGTTGCTAAACTCAAATGTGGATTGCTGTAACATGCTTTATGTTAGCAAAGTCACTTAAATAACACAGAACTCCTGGGAGAAAAGTATTGATACCATTTTACTGGGGGAAACTGAACATAAAACTACAGCTGAAGGAGAAAAAAACAGTGAGGCCTTGTACATAGCAGGACAACATTCAACAAAATATTTAGAGAGAAAACCCCCTCAGAACTAGAGCATGTGCCACCTCAGTAAACATTGTGCCATTCTGTGTGGTTGCCAAGCTACATACCATTACCTGTCCCCCTCTTGGCTAGTAGATTTTAACCCTAGAATTAATCCCTCATAGACAAAACTGACTGATCCCTACTGCTGTATGTCCAACGCTCTATGCAGGGCTGCCCTTATGCTTGTGCAGAAGCTGCAACTAGTTCGCAATGCTGCAGCTGGACTGCTCCATGCCTGCAACACCTCTCCTGAAGGAGCTGCAATACTTGCTAATATGCTACCGAGCCCAGATAAAGGTTTTGTTATTGACTTATAAGGCTCTAAACAACATGAGAGGACGTCTTTTGTCATATGAATCTGCCTGCACTCTAAGATCTTCACAGGAGAAGGTGTCCTGGCCTGGACCTGTCCATCTAGCGGCAACCAGAACGAGGACATTCCTTGAAGTGGCATTTGTGTTATGAAATAGTCTCCCTTCCCAAATATGGTGGGCACTTTGGATGTTAAGTTTCTACCAGCAGTTAAAAACTTTATTTTTACACAAACATTTACTTGCCTTCTATATAGACTTAACTGTCCTCTGCTTACTGTTGCATTATGTTTACTGTGTATTTATCTTGTTTGATGTGATGTGATTTTTATTTTATCCTTGTATACCACTTTGATTTTTATTTTATTTTTGTACACCAAAAAGAAGTAAATAAATATTTTAAATAACTCCGTTTATAATTACATTAGGGATACTGGCATAACCATACCCATATATTCCATAATTATTCCAGCATCTCAGTGATGGCCCCCCGAGGACTATGGAGACATGATCTGAACCATTATTGCAGAATACATTAGTGGTTTTATGACCATATATGTGTCTGCACATGTAATGTCTGTCACCATTCACAAAGAAATACAACCTACATTGCTGTTCTGCACATAAAACACCTCTGTGTTCATTTCTAATGCACACAGTCTCTTCTTTCTAGTTGCTTTAACCTACATAGGTTATATTCAGGCTGTTACCAAAATTAACTCACATTAATCACAAAACCATTAAAAAACAACAACATTCCATTCACTATAATATCAAACACAACAGCGAACAACAACAAATTCATCCAAACAATACCATTCAATGAAGCCAAAGTAATGCAAGGATACTTTCTAATCACATGAACTCTTACTCCAGAACAACAAAAAATAGATTAGCTGCAGACTCCTCAAGTGTCCTGAATTAATTGGGACATCATGAATTGACGGAAGCTGCCCTGGCTTTTGTTCCTAAACCTGAATGTCCTGGTTTTGCTCCCCTGTGCTGGTGGCGCCAGCAAGGGACCAGAAAATGGGCATGGTGAGACTTGGCGTAGGCTGGGGCGGACTTCCGGTAGGCTGCAACAGTCTGTACTACATTGGGAAACTTGGCACAAACCGGGGCAGCATTCTACTAGGCCACGCCAGGCCATGCCACTTCTCCAGATGCAGTGCAGGCCGGGGCAGCCTTCTGGTAGGCCGCTCCAGGCATTGCCACTTTTTCTGACACCCCCCGGAGGCCGGACAAAGGGAGGAGGTGGGGGAGGGAAGAGGTGAGCAGGCAGGCGAGGAAGGGACCAGTGGCAGGGAGGGGGTGAGTGATAGGGTAACTTTCTGAGAGTCCCAGGCCCTATATATAGCAGCTGGTCAACTTTAAGGGGGATCTTCATGACTGTTGGCATAAATCCAAAGGGAGAGAGGAGCTGCCACTTCTACCCAGCAAGCTACTATCCCTCAATGGAAAACACAGACAACATTATCTCACTGGGCCTTTCTCTTTGCGCTGAAGAGGTCACTGTCACCTCAACCTGAAGGTGACTTGTTTACCGTGGTGAAATGGAGATGTCAGTCAAATGTCAGGGAAATGCTAATGAATGGGAACAGCTCATGTCAGGCTGAATGTACACTTTGCTCCTGAATACTGAAGCATGATGGCACACAAATGACTAAGCAGCCTTGATAAAGATTCAATAGGCCAATGTCAGATCACTTTGATTAAACAGTCCTGTTGTATTGGTGTCAAGGCATTGAAAGGTGCATTGGGTTTTCTCCTCTTCCTGAGTCTAGCTCATGGGTAAACAAACTAAGGCCTGGGGGCCAGATCCGGCCCAATTGCCTTCTCAATCCGATCCGTGGGCAGTCCGGGAATCAGTGTGCTTTTACATGAGTAGAATGTGTGCTTTTATTTAAAATGGATCTCTGGGTTATTTGTGGGGCATAGGAATTTGTTCATATTTTTTTTCAAAATATAGTCCGGCCCCCCACATGGTCTGAGGGACAGTGGACCAGCCCCCCTTCTCTAGCTCCTCTAAAGGGAGATGGGAAGGATTTCTTTCAATACTCTCTGTGCCTTGTATTTTGTACCTAAGAAAGATTGCTCTCAAATGCTGTCTGCAGTAAAAATTCCTGTGCTAATCTCACTTCTGCAAATTTACCAGACGATTAGCACATCGCCAGCTAAATTTGTCTGGCAGGTCAAAAGTCCATTTCTTAGCTTGCAAAAACATTTTGGCTGCTGTTTGCAGATTTAACCAGGCCCCTTCTTCCTGTCTTATGCTTACTAATGCAAAGATAAGAAAAGACACGTGTAAGCAAGAGGGGAGGGGGGGAGTGCTTAGCTAGCAGAAAGGCACGTATAAGGATGTGCCATATAAGGGAATAAGTTGAACATTTGCCAGATGATTGGGCAAATCTGGAAAGGGTATGGGAGGGGGAAGAGTGTTCAGAAAAGTATAAGAAAGTCTGCTGAAGTGTTTTGCTTTACAGCCAGTCTTTCAGGAGAGATCCTGCTGGTTGTCACTCTGCGCAGATTGCAATAAACTCTTTTCTCCAAAGAAGAAGTTGCTTTCCTGGTACTTTTGTTCCCTCCATGGTCCAGGGGATGGCGAGGCTAATGGATCCCTAGGTAAATAAGGCTTCATTTCTTTGGGGGCTCGTCCGGGATCAGCCTCCTCCCCAATACGGACCGGAGGGCCAGGCTCGACCTTGGTGAACAGCTCGGATCGGTGGTGCAGGCTCCAAGCGCGCACCCTGCCAATTCGTGGGGGGAACCGGCCACACCGCTCCGGAGTGGAGACACAGGTCGAGGGAGAAAAGAGAACTGGCCAGGAGGGGTCCGCAGCGGAAAAGGTAAGCCCGACGGAAAGGGCAGCCCGAGGGAAAGGGCGAGGCCTGATCAGCCTCACCTGGCCGTGGCAAATAAAGTGCCGCCAGGAAAAGGGAACTGGCTGTGGTAGAAGTGTGCCAGTAAGGTTAAATAAAAGGGAAACAAAGGGGACTGGTTGTGCAGGAGAATGCCGCCAGCAAAATAAGGGGACTGGTTGTGCAGGAGAGTGCCGCCAGCAGAAGTTGGGAACAGAAGAGGGAGGGATATATATATATATATATTGTGATTTTTTGGTGTGTTCTGTGTGGTGTGTGTGTACCAGGTATTATGTTATGTTTTAATAGTTGGATTTTGTTGAGGTTTTAGTTATTGTCATACTGTCTTGTGTTTGGTTTGGTGTGCGATTTAGATTGGCCCGGCCAAGCGATTGAGTGTGTGAGAGAATTTTTACTGTAAATAGGAGCGGAGTATTTGGAAAAAGGGTTCTGGCCAAAGTAAAAGTACCCCTTTGGAATGCTTTTGGGGATTTAAGCTGATGAGGGGAGGATGAGGACATTGTGTAAATTAGATTGGCCCACCCAAAAGAATAAATTGGCCGTCCACCGGGACCCTTGATTTGCAATTCATTAATCCATTAGATCAGAACATTTTGAATGTCCATTCTGATCAAATCCCCTATATCTCCACATGGAAGACCAATGTGGAAAAGAACCCCCCCCCCCATGCTGCCAAGAAGCCTCAGGCAGCCGAATCTGCTCAGTCAGGAAGACAGGAGGACAACCCCCAGTCCTCCAGGATTCAGAGAGGGAAGAAGATAAAGTTTTAATGCCCCCACCGCCTTATGCCCCGGCAATAGCCCTGGCACCACCCCCGCCACAGGGAACAGATGCCCCAGCCCCAATCCCGTGGACAATGCATTGTTAGATCTGGGCAAAGATGAAGAAAGGGAAGAAAGAGAAGAGGATGATGAGGATGAGGCATTTGTAGGAAGATTGGTTAAATTGACAAGTGATGGAAAGACATGGACAGAGGAACAGGCAGAACGTTTGAGAAAGTATGTGGAACTTTATGCAGGAGAAGTGAACGTCAGTCCCCATTTGTTAAGAACAGCAGGATATATAGGGGAACAGAGAAGAAAGTGGCAGAAAGAGTGGGGAAGGCAGTGAAGAGAGTGACCCTCCATAGGGCACATGAAGCACAGGAAAAGGGCGCGGCCAGAGTGATGCCTCTACGTAGAGTATATGACCCTCCGGCCCCCACGGGACCTGATGGGGTGGTGCCCAATGGAACTTATACAGTTCAACATGCCCCCTTCTCTAGTGCAGAAGTTTGTAATTGGAGGAACCAAAACCCTTCATTTGAAGAAAACCCTGCCAAAATCATTAAGCTGTTTGAGGGAATTTTTTTAAAAAAACCTACAACCCCACTTTTATGATGTGCAATATTTGATGGATACCCTGCTAACTACAGAGGAGGCTAGGCGAATTTATGCTGAAGCCCGAGCACACATGAGAGCGCAGGAGGCAGGAGATCAAGCTGTTGCAGCAGGATATCCTGAAAAGATACGAATTGGGATTATCAGACCATTGATGGGCAAAATACCCTCACCACTTATCGCCAGAATGTCTTAAATGGCATGAGGAGGGCAGCCAGAAAACCCACCAATTTTGTGAAGGCCAGAAAAATAGTGCAAGGGACAGAGGAGGCCCCTGGAGCCTACTTAAAGAGGCTGAAGGAAGCCTACCGCCAGTATGCCCCTGTGGACCCAGATAAGGCTGCCAATGTCCCTATCATAAAAAACTGCCTTTGTAGCCCAGGCAGCGCCCGATATTCGCCGAAAAATCCAGATGGGCCACACCCTGAAATGGATGTTAGAAATAGCCCAAACCACTTATAATCAGAGGGAGGAAGAGGCCCAGAAGAAAAAGGAGAAGTGATGGCCCTGAGGACGGGAGGTCCACCGTTAGGAGAAACCGCCCGGGGAGGAGGGCGAGGCCGCTTAGGAAAGAATCAGCATGCCATCTGCCGAGAGGCACCTATTTCCTCTCCCAGGCTAAAATGAGGAAATGTCAGATGCTATTATTACATCCGCGTTTGAAATTCCAAGTCACCACAGCCCCCAACCCAGCTACCCCATTACCGGTAGGAGTAGGTGAGGAGCCCACGCATGACTGCATTGAAGTAATGGATGAGGTGTACTCTAGCAGGCCTGACCTTAAAGATGAAGCAGACCCCAGTGGCCATCATGGTTTATGGATGGAAGCAGCTTCATTGAGGCTGGACATCGGAAGGCAGGTTATGCAGTGGTAGCCCTGGAAGACCAGGTGATCAAGGCAAAGCCACTCCCACCTGGAATATCAGCACAACTGGTAGAAATAACAGCGCTCACCAGAGCCCTAAACCTGGCAAAGGGGCAGAAGCTGATAATGGACCAGCCTTTGTTCATTTAATGTTGCAGGAATTAGCTAAGGCACTACAAATCAACTGAAAGTTGCATACAGCATACAGACCCCAGAATCGGCTATCCAAGCTGACACAGGAAACTGGGTCTAATTGGGTGACAATGTTACCTCTGGCATTACTCAGGGTCCGCAATCTCCCATTAAATTGTGTTTGGGAGACCGGTCCCATATGTCAGAATGTTGTCCCCACATGCTGGTCAGGATATGCAATTGAATAATTATGTCCAGACATTCTTCCGAGTTTTCTTTTGTCTCAACAGGTGGACCCAGGCTCACAACCCCTGTGTATTGGCTGAATCAGTTCGAGCCAGGTGATGAAGTGTGGGTAAAAGATTGGGCACGGACGCAGATACAATCGTGCTGGAAGGGACCTTATACCGTCCTGCTCTCCACACCCACAGCCGTGAAAGTTGCCGGCATCACCCCTTGGGTCCACCACACCAGAGTGACCACTACAGATTGGACTGTGCAACTAAATCCCGATTAACCCCTTCGGCTGACCATCTCCAGACCCTCCACTGACGACCGCTCTGCTGATATCACACCGGAAGCTGATATCTCTACGCACAGCTGAAGAATTGGATGGGAGGGGCGCCCGCGGGCAGCGTCCCCAACGTGAAAACCCAGTGCTAGGGACTGATCCAGGAAGTCCACCAGGACATTTAATACTTTCATAAGGACTTTTCTTTTTTGTGTGTGTGTGTGTGTTATCTGCTCTATGCCCCACAGCCCTGACCCCACTGAGCCATACCGCCCTTACTGGCCTGCTGGCCTCTGCTACAAATGGTTCGTCTTGCCGGTGGTAAGAGATGGCGTGCTCTTTGGCTATTGGAAACTGGGGTTTGATGAGGTTGCCGTATTGAAACACCCCACTGCCCCGTTGTGGCTCCTCTCCCACACCACTGTCCAGCACGCGTGGGTAGTGCTCATACGGGAAGTTGCAGAAGCGGTCGAATTCTATCAAGTTCTGGACCGCTCTTGCTGTTGTGGGAGGGTAGTTAACTGTTATCTGGGGGGTAGAGCACTGTACCAACCTCATCTGATAGACCAGGTCCTACTCTTAATCCAGGCGTTAGATGGGACGGAACCTATCTTAATGCAAGTGTTGCAGGGGTGGGAGCCTTAACCAGGTGTGCATTGAAATTGCTGAACAAGTGCCACCCCAGGATTTCAGCTTCCATATGCTCTGGTCAGTAGGGAGGCAGCACGAGAGTTCAATCCACCCAACAGGGTTAGTAGGAAAGTTGACCCACATAGTGGGAGCATCAGCTCACCGGTGGGCTCTCATCCTTGAGGCTCAACAGGTAATCGAGCACAAATATCAGTGGGCTCTTCAACAATGAGCACACCCCCTGAATATTGCTGGGAGGAACCATGGAGTGATTGGGGATGGTGGATGGGAGTTATTTCAACTGCCCTTGCCACATGGATGTGTCTCTTTTTCTGCTGGCATGAGCGTCATAGGCTCTGCGGGAGACGACGGCCCGATCCTTCTATCCCCTTGATGATCCTCCTAGTGTTCCTCGTTCTCCTAGTTGCAGGAGACAAGGAGGGTGCTGCACCTGGTGAACATGGTCAGATGGGAACTAGATTATTGAGTAAAATATCACGAGGAGAAAATTATCATAAGATGTGGAAAGACAATATTTATATCAAGGATATGTTCAAGTTCACCACAATGTTAAATCTTTCCAATTGTTGGCTGTGTATGCACATACCACCTTATGCTAAAAGGCCAGGTTTGATGCTACATGGAATTCCCATTGATGATATCTTCAATATAGAAAACAGAAAAAACCCTGAAGAAGCTCAGTGGCCGCCCGTAAAATTGGCCCTGTCCGAGCCAGCTTTTATTTGTTTAAAATTTTCTGAAGGGTCAACCCCACGAGGGATTTACCCTGATTGCTTACATGTATTGAATTTTGTATTTGATAGGGCCTGCTCTGCCTTCGTTAATTATGGAAATACCTCCCGGTGTTATCAATCCGATACTAGCGCCAAGTTAATGACTGATATGCACCATCTCCACAAAAGCTCTATTTCCAATTCCTCTGTTCAGACCCTATTAAATTTTACCCAGGAGCTATGGCACGTAAGCCTTCTGTTTTCACAAGCTTTCAAGTGGTCGGAGCAACACCAAAACATCAGTCGCCTTCTTCCGGAAGAGCTCTGGCTAATTTGTGGCGATGCAGCATTTAAATCCGTTCCCCGAGATCTTACTGGAGTTTGTACCCTAGGAGTGGTGGTTCCCCTTTTATATAAAATAGGAGAGTTACCAACATCTCTCAGACTGCGTAACCGCAGGGCAGTGAACGCACCTATTAACCACTATGTTGGGACCCAGATATCGCGGGCCCTACTACCCTCCTTAGGGGCAGCCATGAATTATAAAGATCTTCATTTGCTCGCCAATTGGACAGAAGGACTATTTAATGATACCATTAAGGCATTAAAGGACCTCAACCAAGAAGTGTCTGCTATGAGGGAGGTCGTTTTGCAAAATCGTTATGCTTTAGATGTAATGTTGGCCTCGAAGGGAGGAGTTTGTGCGTTAATTCATTCTCATTGCTGCATGTTTATCCCAGATAATAATGTCAGCATTTCGGCCACCATTGACCACATGGAAACAATGATAGCTGAAAACCCGCTAAAAATTACAGAAGGTGATCCATGGAATTGGTTATATTCTTGGCTGCCCGATGGTGGTTGGATCAGGAATATTATGGTATTTATAGCAGGGCCACTTATAATCCTTTTGCTTCTCTGCTTTTGTATTCCCTGCTTGATGCAATGCTTGCAGAATATGATGGGAAAAATGATGTCTCGCATGATGGGACCTCGCGTGATTGCTGTAATGAGAGAATATAGACCCTTACCCCAGAACGAATCTAAGTAATAGATTGTTCAAAAGAAGAGGAGGGAGTAAAGGGAGATGGGAAGGATTTCTTTCAATACTCTCTGTGCCTTGTATTTTGTACCTAAGAAAGATTGCTCTCAAATGCTGTCTGCAGTAAAAATTCCTGTGCTAATCTCACTTCTGCAAATTTACCAGACGATTAGCACATCGCCAGCTAAATTTGTCTGGCAGGTCAAAAGTCCATTTCTTAGCTTGCAAAAACATTTTGGCTGCTGTTTGCAGATTTAACCAGGCCCCTTCTTCCTGTCTTATGCTTACTAATGCAAAGATAAGAAAAGACACGTGTAAGCAAGAGGGGAGGGGGGGAGTGCTTAGCTAGCAGAAAGGCACGTATAAGGATGTGCCATATAAGGGAATAAGTTGAACATTTGCCAGATGATTGGGCAAATCTGGAAAGGGTATGGGAGGGGGAAGAGTGTTCAGAAAAGTATAAGAAAGTCTGCTGAAGTGTTTTGCTTTACAGCCAGTCTTTCAGGAGAGATCCTGCTGGTTGTCACTCTGCGCAGATTGCAATAAACTCTTTTCTCCAAAGAAGAAGTTGCTTTCCTGGTACTTTTGTTCCCTCCATGGTCCAGGGGATGGCGAGGCTAATGGATCCCTAGGTAAATAAGGCTTCACCTCTTCAGCACTAAAGCTATGGAAACAACTTTAATAGCCAGCCTAATAAAACAGGCACTCAGAGGCCCCATATGCACAAGGACCAAAAATCACTAGTCATACAGAAATAGCTAGGGTTGCCCTCTTGCAACCCAAATATGCTACCTATATTTTACCATATTAATGCAGCAAAAGAGGTTGCCATTTCTGCATCTTCTAGTCCATATTTCTGGTCTATGGCTGTGTACACACATCACCTTTGAAATGCACAGGGGTCATTTTTTCGCAGTGCACTTTTGTACATAGTGGTTAGCAGCTGCACACACCTTTGCACAATAACATCATCTAAAATGGCAGCTGCTGTTCATGTGGTCTGTATGGACAGGTGGGCATGTTTTCATTCTAGTGTGCAACAGTGTTCTCTACTCCCCTCTCCTAAATTAGTGTTTCTACATACCTTTTTTGTTTTTGTTTAATGTAGTCTTCAAAGGAGAGGGACTGGAAACTGGTGTGTTTATATATACAGAGGATATATAGTGGTATAAAGAGTTGGCAAGGTTAAGTTACTGTATTGCTTCCTATTCTGCCTATTTCATTCATAGACAAGTTCAACATGGGGGGGGGCGCAGTGGCACAGCCCTGCCCCATCAATAGATCTGCCCCACAGGAGGTGACATGGGAGAGAACTCTTTGCGTACACCTGTATGAAGCAGGAGCTTTCTTGGCCCAAAACGGATTACAACCCTTCCATCAGAATGTGGTTTATATTGGCAAATAGTGTGGGACAGGGGTGACATGGGAATGATGTGTATACAGTACAGCACATTACCACACAGTGTGTGCGTGCCCTACAGCAGATAGGGGAGAAGGGTGGGAGGTGCAAACAGTGGCAACGTCTTGCACTGTGTCAGTAAAGGTAGGTGATCTGTGGTGCCATATTGCAACTCCAGAAGTAGCATCAGTGCTTTCCCCCACCTTCAATGATCTTCTGTATCATTCCACAGAAGGTGCCAGGTTTAGTCTTCAGAAAAGGCTAGGTCAGGTACTGCCAGAAACCCTGAAGAGCCACTGCTAATCAATACACACAATACGCAAGACTGGCAGCCGAACTTCATATAATCAAAGTTGTTCTCAATTTCAGTACACCCACAAATCATGTCCCTACATCCATGCAAAGGTGAGACAACCTTTTATTTGCAAACAAGAGCCAATGCTGATCAAAGCACCCTCAGGCTGTTGTGGAAAGCAAAATGTAAGCAGATGTGTATACCATTCCAAGTCAAGCAGAATTTGAAGCTATAACTGAATATGAGTAGATATGGTGAAATGATACATCTACAGAAGGTTTGTGCCAGTTGAATTGCCATGGCTTCACCAAGTCATGTTTGGTGATGAGTGTGCTGAACTCCTCTGCTAGAAATCACTGGCTTTTTCACACAGAACGACAGCTTTGAGTATTCCTTGTGGGGAAAGGAATAACAGACGTCAGACTTGAAGGACAAGATGGTGCCTCCTCCCCATTCTATGTAAATAAGTTGACTGGACTGTTGACTCTTACTTCAAAACTGGTGATGGGATTGTCTCTTCCACCATGCTTGAGGTAACAACCCAGATGAGGGAGTCCAGGACCAGCTGTGTGGCAACACAGGGGAATGACTGGGAAGGTTCAGAAGGAAAAGCTGGGGGCTGCTACTGCTGCCCCAGAACTTGTGGTGCCTGAGGCACTCATCTCTCTGCCTAATGGTAGAGCAGGCCCTGTGTAGATATGCCCTGTGTGGCTACTATCACAAAAGCAAAAGTTGCCCTGAATATTGTGACCAGGGGGCAGGAGTCACAATACTGGTAAGAGTAGATGTGGAGTTAGCCAGTGAGAAGCTTGATTCAAACATCAGTCAATTCTGTGCTGCCATTCTGTGTCGTTCTAGCCTCTCCTGTACAAATCCTACACCATCAGACGTTTTGCTTTAAAAAAACCGAGCCCCTCACCCTCCATTTTTTAGGTGACTTGGGCAGACCTAGGATTAAACAAACAGGCCTGCTATAATTGAGCTTGCCAGACTGTTTTCTGTTTTATTCCCCCAGAGAACGTGCATCTGAACTGATTTGCATCTCTAAACAGGGCCAAAAAATAACGGCAAGGATGTGAGCTGGAGCAAACTGATAGTGTTGCCTATGGAGAGATGCTTATATCTATCATGGACTTTGTCTGAAAACAGTAAAAAGCTCCCTGGTGCTGCATTCACAAGGGAGGCTGCAGTGCAGTGGTGACAAAACATAGGTTGCCTAGCTGTGTGCAAAGAGCTTTGCATGGATTCCAAAGAACAGAATGGAACGTGTCATGAAAACAAAGCTGGAAAGGAAGTTGCCTCTGGCCCTCTCTTCCATTGTCAATAAACCCCCATTCTCAGTGAAGTAGTGAGCCTGTGTCCATATTAGGATCATGGGAAGCTGCCTTGTACCAGCTCAGACCATTGGGCCATGTAGTCCAGACTTGTCTCTCCAATGACCGAAAGCATCTCTCCAGTTTTTCAGATGGGGTCCCTTCCCAGCTCTACACGGAGGTGCCTGGGATTAAGCCTGGGATCATATGCAAACATAGCCTCTTGACAATCCCTCTAATCTTTCTCCCAGGTGCACACTCAGCAGACTCAGCTCCTCCATTTATTTATTTTTAAATTCCCTCCGCATTAAAAATTAAATATTAGGGAGAATGAGTGTAGCATTCTCCTTGACATGCTAATTTTCTATGGTGAGGGGCCAAGGGTTAAACTAGGTGGCTGCTTGGATCTCCTGCAGGTTTCCTAAAAATTAAAACCAGCTATGGAGCTTCTGAATCAGATCAGGGTCACAGCACCAGATGACAAGTTCTTCTCCACTTTCCCATTAAAAATTTCCTTCTGAAGCTGTTATTGGCCCTTCAGATTTACCTTTACCTTTACTTTGGACAAAACAAGATGAGCTAGCAAAAGAAGGACAATCAGATCTCCTACAGTCTTTAATAGTCGGGAACCTCTGGAATCTTGCGTTGCTCGTAGATTGTGGTGGCATGCAATACAGAAATAAATTATATTAGGGAAATTACTGTGCATATTTTTGTCAAAACAGTATACAAAAATGTGTTTATGAGAAGAAATTCACACAAGAATATCGAAGGGTTTTCAGAAAGAAAATCTGCAAATTGCTGCAGGAAGAACCGAATTTAAGAAGGGGAAAATGAGAACCTGAGAGAATCAAAACTGACAGATCCTTCTATTCCTAGCTCTGATGAAGACAGCTGAGCATACAAATTTGTCAAAGAATTTCAGTGATTAGGGAGGTGCTGCATTTTATGCTGCTAGAATTATTTCCTAATACAGAAAATAAATAACCTTGAAATATTGGATTCCATACCCTTTGTCAATCGGATCTTCTCTTCTGGAAGCAGCAAAAGTGTTTGATTGGCTAATCTGTGGGTGCCTACTCTGGGTGGCTACCCCTCATTCACAGCATTTACGCTACTTTGATCCTATTTCAGCTTTATCATCTCTCCGTCACTGTCCTGTTCCTGCCCTGAATACACCTGATCACGAGGCACCCTAGCTCCTGCGCTGTGCATTCAGATTCAGTACTTTTTCCTGCTTGCTTCAGCAGTTTTTGGCAAAGTTCAGTGGCATTCGCTGGCTTTGAAACATAATTTCCTGACTGCAGCAGTGACTCCAGCTTGTGGAAGCAAAAGGGGGGGGGGGTAACCAAGTGGGTGGAGACACAGCTTTGATGAATACATCGGAGGCAGTGGATTTTTTTTTTCTTTTTCCCAGGGATGGGGAGTATCTATTTTTAGCAAGAGCGAGAACTAAAAGGAAAATTCAGAAACAAACAATAGCTATTAGATAACATTAAAGCACACACATATGCAGGCTCACGGCCAGCTGAAAGCTTCAGAGAATCATTTACTCATTCTTAATTCTATTAATAATTCAGATTCATATGCCGACACCCACAAATTTGCCACTGAAGCTTAGGTATTTATATTTCTCTCTCTGTGTGAATTTAATTCCCTGTTGACACCTCTGTGCTTGGATTTCATCTCAGAGGCATGTCTGCAAAACTCAATGGAGACGTACCAGAGCTCCACGGAAACTGATTCTGTGTAGTGGTTTTTCCAAAGCAAATGCATCATATGAAGCAGATAGATATCTAGCTGTATGATTGGCCTGTCAGATGTGTCTGTTTGTCAGATTGCCTCTGTGCTCAAGTTTGCCAGCCATAATAACCCAATTTCCTAGAAAATCAAACTGTATGCTCCTTTCTGCTGTGTGTATATTACTGCTGTCAACAGCAGCTACTGTGGATAGAGAAGAAACAGCACTCCTAACTCCAGAGGGGATTACTGTCTATAGTTTCAGGAGACAGGAGGATGCCTGGGAGGGAAGGGTGATTTAATATTTGGCTGAATTTTCACAAACTTGTTTAGCTCTCCTCAGCTTGAGCAACCAGGGTGGTAACAACTGGATTAAGAAAGTCAAAATGGCATCTTATGAAAGATGTCTGTATGCAGGCCGTTATACAGCCACCTGGCTGAAGGTAAGTTTGTTTGGGTCTATGTATTCCTTCCTTTTTTATTCCAGTCTCGCCATCTACTTTCTTTAAAACTATTATTTATATCATTTGATGCTTGTGGGCCAGAGTTTCTAGATCCGCAAAGCAAAACCTAGGAATCTTCTTAGTGTGGTGTAGTGGTTAAGAGCGGTAGTCTCGTAATCTGGGGAACCGGGTTCGCGTCTCCGCTCCTCCACATGCAGCTGCTGGGTGACCTTGGGCTAGTCACACTTCTTTGAAGTCTCTCAGCCCCACTCACCTCACAGAGTGTTTGTTGTGGGGGAGGAAGGGAAAGGAGAATGTTAGCCGCTTTGAGACTTTGAGACTCCTGAAGGGGAGTGAAAGGCGGGATATCAAATCCAAACTCTTCTTCTCTTCTTCTTCTTCTTAAATAACAACAAAGAATATGGGAGGAAAACAAGATACATGTTCAATGATATTAGAAAAAGAATAAAAAGCAAAATGCCACCTCACCAATGCATTGTCCTAAATTAAGGGCTAGTGTCTAAAAGACAGAGCAAGAAACTTAGAATTATAAGAATTCATTCAACTCTCCATTGGGGGGAAAAACATCCCAAGCCTTTTGGACATATAAGGCCAGGAGCAGTGGACCTGTGGCCTAGGAGCCAAGTGTGGTTATGCACACACACACCCCACACACATACTGTCAAGAGCCCCATTGAGAACTCTTGGCAGGGCTGGCTGGAGAAGGAAGAATGGGACGAGAACCTGGAGGCTGACCCAGGGGAGGGGAGGGGGCCAGTAGTTTAGGAAACTTTGAGCAAAATGCTGAGGAATGGCTGAGTAGATTATCAGAAGAAAACCCTGCCTCAATTCCAATTGACATCCCTGACACCAAGGAGGAGCCACCTGCCCCAGTCATGGTTCCCCCTCTGGACAGTGAAGTGCTTTCTGCCCCTGGAGAAGAGCCAAGTTTGGACCAAGCCTACCCCTGACTCACATGATGCTTGTTGCACCAGTGAAGGCAGACCCAGCCTATTGGCAGGAATGTCTGCTTGCTTGCTTGCCCATTCGCATGGCTGAGAAAGACAAC
Organism: Podarcis erhardii; assembly: GCF_964252035.2. Classification (NCBI taxonomy): domain Eukaryota; kingdom Metazoa; phylum Chordata; class Lepidosauria; order Squamata; family Lacertidae; genus Podarcis; species Podarcis erhardii. The sequence continues at coordinate 53,098,827 of NC_138498.1, read as the reverse complement.
CATGTGAACGACTGTGCCTGGCCCACTCTTGAAAAAGTATATGTCCAGGGGAGCGTACGCCTAGCCATGAAACTTAGAGCTCTGAGGTTGCCCATGAGGGAATGTAGCCCTCAGCTGAAAAGGGTGCCCCACTCCTGTGTTAGGCCATGTTCATGGAAATCAAGGTACATCTAAGTATGTTGGGAAATTGTTGCCCAGTGTTGCCCACTGCCCTATTGCCTATTGATGCCCATTGGTGCCCATTGCCCTATGGGTGGCAATGGAAATATGACTATATGGGGTGGGGAAGGAGAATGCCTCTGCCCTGGGGAATCTGATGTGATTGATGAGTGCCATTCCATTGTAGAGTAGGTGCATAAATTATTTTTATTTATTTATTGAAAAGCATATATAAACGGCTTAATATTTCAAAAATCTCAAATCAGTGTACAGTACAATCTTAAAACAACAATTAAGCCAATATAATAGCAATATAAAAGCACAAAAAAACATATAAAAGTGACTAAAGCCAAAAACCCAAGGATTCAAACACACAATATATGTCCAATCCCAGGTTGAGATTCAATATAAGCTGGGACCTTGTCACATACTCCTTCCTTGGCTGTTTTAGGCCTGCTTTCCTGACTTCATCCGGACCCTGCAACCTTGATCCTGAAGACCCAGTTTAGCAGACCAGTTCAGTGGCACACAGACTGTCCTTTGTTGTAAGAATGGTGGTCTTTAGAGGAGGTCTTTTGATACGCTGATTTGCAGACCCCAGCTTCACTCTGCTTGAGGCATGCTTCAAATCTCCACCAGCTATAATGGTCAGGAATTTTGTCGCCGCATCATTTAAACCCACAGAACACAGTGGGGCCACAGCAGCAGCACCAACAGCAATCCGTTCAGCCAGACATCTGGCTCCATTTCTGTAGCCTTTCCGTGTAACTAATGATCTTGCATTCAGGTAAATATATTGTCTAGGATTTGGCTTGCTTTAATATCCCTTATCTGTGATGCGCCATGCCAATAACACATTGCAAGACCGTATGCAAGCGGGGTAGAGGAAAGGTACAGAGAGGGGTGTGTGGCAGGTGTGCTGTCTGTTCCATTAGCTCTTGATGAAACAAAGGAGCTCTCCAATGACATCCCATTTTTAAAGCAATGAGATAAACTCCATTCAAATGGAGTCCAGGTTGCCAAGGGATCAGTTAGAAAGATATTGCATCACCTGGCAGTGAAAAAAAAGAGAAGACGTGGTCTCTCCATCCTTTTCTCTCTCTTTAAGACACACACCCCCCCCCCCAACTAGATTACACTGGTGCATATGGACTGACTACTTAGCATACCTGAAGTTTTGCTCTATCTGCTTGCTGTATCTGTTGCAAACATGTGAACAAAAGCGCTTGCATCTCACTTACCATGGCTAGGAAGGCACCAGTTCAAGCTGAAGCGAAATGGATGAGCTTCCTATGGCACTGTAATGTGGTGACCATTTGGCAGCACCAGAGGCTACGCAAGCCTTCTTGGCAGTTGCTTTTCGCAGATGTTGCAGCGGTAAAAACTTGGTCCTGTTATTTTAATATGGCCGGAGTGGCTTTAAGTGGCGGGGATTCAAAAGCCATTGAATGGCGAGGCTGCGCTGTGACTCAAGGCCCAGCTCATGCTACACCGAGGAGGATTAATTGGATTGGAAACATTCATGACATCATGTTTGACTCGTTTGTTTTGAAAACCTTCCACTGACGTAGGTCCCCCAACCTCTTATACTAACTTCTTGTTCCACTGCCCAGCCACTCTCTAAATCAAAAAGGGTTTCATAATTCCGATGTTTAGATAGCCAGGCACTTGTATAAAAGGGAGTGCTACGCGCAGGATTACAATGACCCAGGCCAAAAATCATTTCTTTAATTCCGTTTCTATCTCACCCCTTCCCTGGGGCTTGGGGTGTGTAATAAGTATAGTCCATAATAAAACAACACGGGCAGAACAGAAACAAAATGTCCCATTAAAATTCACCCATGCCTCCTTAACCCTGGCTGTCCAGTGCCAGCCCAAAGAGGAAAGTTTTATGGCTCTTCTGGAAAGTATTCAAGCTCAGCTGGAGCACACAGTGCATATTCAGACAACTTTTTAAAAAAAAAAAAAAAAAAACTTCAGTTCTGAGACTAATCTTATTGCATTTCTGTCCCCATTTTAGTGGTTATAGTGAAACATTGATTTTGGCCTCTTTTATTACAATATTTTATACATTTGGAATCTAATCTAATGTCCCCAGGTCTTTTCTTCTGGAGAACGCTGGGTTTATTCAATCTTTCTCGCTTTATCATCTTTCCAGCTTTCCAACATTCTTTTAAAAAAATACAAAGCACCCCTTCCAAGAGCTAATCTTTTCTGAGTAATGCAGAGTAAAACATTGCATTTGGCTTTGTTTGGTCCTCAAAGAAGTTATTCTGTGTCCCTCTGGGTTCAGTAGGTGTGTTTAGGACTGCAGCTTAATTTAGCTGAAATAATTTCATGTAGCTGGACGAATGGTCAGGAGATTAGCTTTAGACTGGCTGAAGAAAGAGCTCAGTGGTAGAGCACAGGGGGCCTCAGATTCAGGTCACAGAGTGGCTGTGTATCCTATTTGATTTGATGGTGTCCTATTTAATCCAAGTCTAGTTTAAAGATAAGGAATCATAAAGGGATAGCAAGAGCATTGAAGTTGCCCATCCACACATAAGTCACCTGGCATCTTCATTGTGAGATATTGTACTTCTGTTTAAATTATAGTGATTATTTCTAAATTAACATCTAAATTACAATATGCATTTCCTGCAAATTCAGGTCCTCTTTTGTCTTCTTTTTTGGCAATATGTAACTGGCCACTCTGTCTCTGGCATCTCAAGTTAGAAAGATCACGTCATAGCAAGTGATGAGGAAGTCCTCTGCTTGGGAGCCTACAGAGATGCTGCTGCCAATATGAGGCTAGATGGACAAATAACCTTATCTAGTCAGTATAAGACAGCTTCCTATGCTCCTTGCTAAATATATCATCAGTTTCAAACAAGATGGCTTCTTTGTACAGCAAAGAACCCCTCAGAGCCAGTCAAGAGGTCTGCTTCCTTCCTTACAGGTCAGTAGTTTGCAAGCGATGCTCAGTAAAATCCTGGGGTTCCTTAGAATCTTATCAAAGTTCCTTGATAATATATATTACTTGCGGGCAAACCTCACCAACCAGTACTTTGCTCTAAATCTTCCCTTGCAATTGGGGCTCTAGAGCTCAGTCCTGGTTCACACAGGGCAATGGTGTGGCCTTACTCCAATGGACTGAGTGTGTGCCCTGGCCTCAACGTGCCCCAGAGTCTTCAGCTATGCCTGGGGCTCTGTGGAAGACGCATACATAGGTGTTCCCTAACAGGCAAGTAGATGTGGAAAGCATTCGCTAAAAGCAACTTGACAAACCACCGTAGCCCACAAATGATTTGAGCTGGCCTGAATGCTCTTAAATGGTTATCAGCAACATACTATGGGCCAAACCATAGGTGGGGTGCAGAATATGTGACTGGATCTCAGGGAAAGGCTATAACTCAGTGGTAAAGAAAAGACATAATTTTGCATGCAGAAAGTCCTAGGTTCAATCCCTGGTGTCTCCAGGTTGTGTGGTATGGGGGATCCCAAGGCTTTCATCTCCTGCAACTAGCAGGCACATGGGGGAAGGAACATTGATTACAATCCGAAGAGCAGTAGGGATAAAGGGTTACAGCCTCCCTCCTGCTTGCCAGCAGTGCCGGATTTATGTATAGGCTAAGTAGGCTGAAACCTGGGGCCTCTAAATTTAGGGGGCCTCACCAGCCAGCCTATTCCCCAGTGGGTAGTCTCCCCTCCCAAAATTGCAAACCCAAAACTTCATGCAAGGGCAGGGCAACTCGGGCCCAGCAACTATGAGACTCAGGGCTAGCCAGTCGTGCCCATTTTGAAGCAGTGGGGCCCAACTTGAATATTTTTTTTTGTAGGGCCCCAGTTCACAGCCAAAGTCTGCAAAATCTTATAGAAAATCCATCTATTTTGCTCTATTTGGCCCAATTGCTCCAATTGCCTTAAGGTCAGCCCTGATGAGACTGCAGGGGTTGGACTGACAAGCGCTGCACCTTCCAGGTCCTATTCAGAGTACAGACTGAAGGACTTGTTATGGAAGGGGAGGGCACTTATTGGAAATCAGTTTTGTCACCTATTGCCCCCCCCCAAACAAACTGGCACTGATAAAGAAAAGTTCTAGGGTGGCAACAGAAAGGAAACTAAACATGCTTTCACAGTTCATCAGAAATATCCAGCAATATCAAGTTATAGGAAAACTGGTGCTATTAACCGTAACCCTTCTAGTTGGTTAATTGATTCAGCAACTTCCATGCACATGACGTGTAATGCTAATCTCCCCCCCCCCCAAGTTAAATGATAAGTCATCACAGGCAGCTGCACTTGCAAATGGAAACAAAATATCTATGAAAGGAAGAGGAGCAGGTTTGCTCAAGTGTGTTGCAGATGATGATGATGATGAGGTAGAAATACTGTTTGTAATGAAGTGAGAACAGTAGTTTACTTGCTCGAATTAACAAATAAGAAAGTTTTGAGAATTTACATGCTAGATTAAAAGTGATTAATTCATTGAGAAGAGGATTGTAAGAAAAACACTGGGGACTAATTTGAATAGTAGAGTGCCTGGTATCTGGTGGGCAATCTACTTTATTTCCACACTGTGGCTGCAGACCAAATCACCTGTCAGGAGAGCTATGAGATTCAGGTGAGGGTCATATGCCTTGTCAATCTCAGCAGGTATATAACAGGAAGACCGTCCCGCCAGGCCTGCGTCCTGGGTCTCCAAGAAGTAAGAGGTGGAGCAAGCAATTAGAACAAAGGAAGACCAGCAGGAGGCAGAGGATGATGTGGCGTATATCTGGCCTTGGGAGGGACTGGAAGCCAGTCGAGTCAACTGACTCCGACAGTGAGGAATGAGTTGTGGAAGCTGAAAGCCTGTTATTGCTAAATAAACCTCAACTAGTGAAACTGCCAGCATTCCGTGCCTAGTGCTAAACCTACATTGAAAATGCCAAACTTAGACAAACAAATTTTGATGAAGTTTTGGATGATTTTGCTATGAGGAAGGCTAGGGGGGAAACATTTTAGCCTTACTGTATTTGATGGCTGTGGTTTACTTTTTAATATGGATTTTAAAACTGACTTTTTAATGACAACATAGATTCTAAAAGTGCCACACTGTCAGGTAATCATAATAATATTATTTACACTTGCCAGGCAATATAATTTGTAAACTCAAGGTGTTGTTGTTTTTTAAGAATAACATTACAATTTCATTTTCCTAAAAAAATAATGCTTATTTCACAAAAGGTTTACAAAGTTGTTATTGCAAAAGTTTTTCAGTGTTATTTTTTGCATTTTTAAAAATCACCATGGTATTTAGCAATAAGATCTTACATCCTTTAGAGGAGAAATTGTGAATTGCAGAATTTTAAATACCCGTCATCATCCTTGGCTTCGCTCAATTTTGTTTATAACACTCTTCCATTTTCTTCTGGTTGTGAGGGTGGAGGATGGGTATGGGTATGGGGCCTCACAAGTGGAATAGCCTAGGGCCTTTCTTCATCTAAATCCGGCCCTGCTTGCCAGGGTCCCATTGTGGTCTCCTCTCCCCTAAGGTTAAGGGGGAAACAGATGCACAGGACCGAACTGCATTGCGTCTAGTTTGGCCCTAGGTTGCTTTGAGAAAATGTAAAGTGCAGTGTTGCAATTTCATTTTTCATTCCCACTGGGCGGGGGGGTGGGGGGAGAGGGGAGGTTTGGAATTGCTGTGTGAGATAATTCAACCAAACCAATATTACCGGGTAGTTATGGTTATGATGATGCAGCCAGTCCTTTCAATGCCCAATTTATTTTGCCCCATTGATGCCATGTTCACAAATGGCTGATCTGCCCTCAGTTTGCTAAGTTCATGTCTATCAGGACTGCAAGGCTGTGCATGCTTCCCTGGGAGTTAGTCACATTGAACTCAATGGGAATTACTTCTGGATGAGATCTGTGTATACTTGTGCTTTTAAGTGCTTAATGGAGCGGGGGGTGGGGGTGGGGAATGACACCCAGTGATGTTATGGTAAATACAAGAAAGCTTCGGCTAGAGGCAAAGCAGAAGTAGAGACAATGTGGCAGGGCTAAGGGAGAGAGGGAGACATTATAAGCTTGAGCAGAGAGAGTTGACAAGGCAGAGAGACACAGGGAAGGAGTATTGCATAAAATGGATTAAGCCAGAAAAGCAGAAAGCATTAGAAAGAAGGGCTCGGGGTAGGAGGAGGGCACTCAAGGACACTGCAGCAGAATGTTCCAGCACTGGGTATCTGCAGTGAACTTTACATTCCTAGCAGCATTCATTAGACTCTGCTGGGGGGGGGCAGGCACTTGCTGAGGTAAAACATGCCTTAAGACTCTGCAATATTTATGTAGCCATGTGACAGTGGTGCCACACAACCAAGAGCATCACCACCACCATGGTGTGGGATTGAGGAGCCTCAACACAGCCGTATAGCACCAGAGCGGGAGGCAATTTTATTTTCTCCACTGGTGTTTGCTGATGTCCTGCCAACTGGACTGCCCAAGAGGCACTTCACCTTGGGAGGAATTTGAATGCTTCATTTTCATCTCCAAAGTGTCCCAGGTTCTGCCGCCTGCTTGTCAAAAGCATAAAAGGTGGCTTGTTTACTAGGCCTGAGCACTCTTTATTTTTGAGCAATTAGCCACTTGACAATCTTGATACTGTCTCTTTCTAAACGACAGTATCAGCAACTGTTTAATTATGGGCTTATGCAGCTCTGACAGATAATTAATTGCGCCCACACACAAAATCACATCAAGGTGTTGCCAGTACCATGACTGTGTCATGTTCCAAAGGTCGGCTGGCAATGAGAGAGCTGCGTTGAATGGTAAATTCCTCAGGTGGCTCATAGGGAGAGTGAGCCATATATCCTACGTTCCAGAGATTAGAAGGCACTCTCTTTTTGAAGGGCTATGTGGTCCAAATCCTATTTAAAGATAAAGAATGCTAAGAAGAGAGAGTGGGGGTCTTGAAGTAACAATCTGCACCTTAACAGCAGGCTGATCAGGCACCCAAGTCACATGTCTCCCCCGCTGTGCTGAGATGTATTGCATTTCTATTTATATTATAGTAATGAATTCTAAGTGTGCATCTCTACAAATAAATTAGCATATGCAAATTTTATGCAGATCTGTGGCCTTTTGGGTGCCATGAAGCATCTCCTTTTTTTTGGGTGATGTGCAAGTTGCCATTCTGCTAGTAGAAGCCAAGATTCAGTCACAGGCCCAGACCGGGGGGGGGGGGGATATGATCCACTTGGCCGGGCCTCCGATTCCAAAGGGGGCCTCAGTCAGCATATTTATCTATATTTTCCATTTTGTCTTTATATGCAGATACGGTTCAAGCCTTGAAATAAAATTATTTGTCAGCATAACTTTTGTGAAAATTATTTATATACTTACTTATTTATAAGACTTCAGTTATCCCCAAGGTAAAAAAAAAAGGGGGGGGGACATTATCTACCTGGCCTGGGCCTCTGCCTGGCTCTGCAAGGCCCTGTTCTGTCATGTTAGCCAGAGGAGCAAAGGGCAACCTGTGAAAGGCTGGCAGAAATGACATGTCGGAAGGGGACATGTGAACACGAGAAGCTGCCTTACGCTTAATCATACCACTGGTCCATCCAGCCTAGGGTCATCTATTCTGATTGGCTCTCCCAGCTAGAAATGTGAGAAGACAGTTGTTTGCCAGAAGCAGCACCATTTCTGGCGGCAGCACAAACATATATGTATGCAACCATAAGAAAGAGGCTATTTGTATAGGGCCCACAACATAGAGATTAAAAAAAAAACTTCCACCTTACCATTCCCCAGATCTGCTATTTCGCCTGCAGGGGAAAACATACATTGTTTCCCCTTAAGGGGCAAATAATAGCTTGGTGAGGGGAGTATCTTGTCTATTATTGTCTGTCCTGAAGAAAGACTGACTTGTGCCTCTACAGGTTGTGCTGAAGAACTAGAGGTTTCTAGGGGTTGTTACCTCTCCCTCCTCCCTTCCGGTCATTAATTAATTAGCTTTTCAGTCCGCATTAGCATGTATTCAAGTGTATCAACTTCCCAGCTCTGATATCACTGGAATTCATTGAATTAAAATTCAGCAGGATTGGGTTACTTGCCTGTTGGATAGCGAGCGTCATTCCATAGCAACGGGCATTGTGTCAGGGCCAAAGGGCCGGAGGATCACAAAGAACACCAGTTCCCCGAGACCTGCCAAGCGAGCCCACAAGGCCATGACGACAACAGCAACAACAAAACGTTTGTGCCGTTTCAGAGCATGACAGAATGTACACGGCTCTCAACCACTGAAAGGTCTGAGACTTTGCTGATTGACTAACAAGACCAAAACCAATCTCCAGGGTCGGTCCCAGCTCTTGTATATTCTTACATATATAAAGGCCTTGTGAATGAATGAAGTTGCTTACAGTAATTGAAAAACAGAGATCCTTGCTTTTACTATGTAAAGAACACAGCAACCTGCAGCACATAAATTGTTGGAATGAACCTGTTTCTGGCAGGAAGATAAGTGGAGAAGATGAGTAGCTTCCTTTGGCCAAAATGTGTGTGTCAGAATGGAACTAGACATTTGATGGGTTGTTGAGTTTGGGCAGTAGGGAGGCCATGTCTGCGCAGGGCTATACTGCCCTGGAAGGAACAGATGCTTAGTTTGGGGATGCTCCTTGATCCATGTATGTCTTCGAGGAATAGAGGTGTTAACCTGTCCAGATATTAAGATGAGCAAGGCTGACTGGGAGTGCTTATTTTCAGCTTTGATTGGCCCGCCAGCCTTTCCTGGATAGGATAGCTTGGCCACAGTGATTCACATGTTGGTAACTTCCAGATTGAATCTTTGCAATGGACTCTACCTGGAGTGTCCTTCAAGATGGTTTGGGAAATGCAACTAGTGCTGCAGTTTGCAACAGCAAAACTGCTGATGGGCATTTCTGGGCAAACATATTATACCAGTCTCGAAAGATCCACACTAGTTGCCAATTCACTACCGAGCCCACTGAAAGGTGTTAAGTAAGTCAATTTTTATTTATACCCTGCCCTCTCCAGCCAAGACTAGGCTCAGGGCGGCTAAGATCAAATATCAAATACATTAAAACACAATCAAACAATTGATTAAAATACAGCTTTAAAATTAGAATGAGGATAAAATTAAATAATTGACCATGAATTACAAACATATTGGTCGGGAACCTCAAGTATTCATCAGGGCCAGCTATCCATGTTGGTACCACATGAGCCGATAAAAGGCCAAAGAGGTAACTTAAAGGGTCCCATAGAGGGGGGTGAAACTGGGCCCAGACCGAAAGCCAGGTGGAACAACTCCATCTTGCAGGCCCTGCGGAAAGATGTCAAGTCCCGCAGGGCCCTGGTCTCCTGCGATAGAGTGTTCCACCAGGCTGGGGCCAAAGCCGAAAAGGCCTTGGCCGTGGTTGAGACCAGTTTAACCTCATTGATACCCGGGACTTCCAAGATATTATTATTTGCGGACCATAAGGTCTTCTGCGGGGCATACCAGGAGAGGCGGTCCCATAAATACGAGGGTCCTAGGCCGTATAGGGCTTTAAAGGTTAAAACCAGCACCTTAAACCTGATCCTATATTCCACCAGGAGCCAGTGCAGCTGGTATAGCACTGGATGAATGTGGTCCCATGGCAAGGACCCCGTAAGGAGCCTCGCAGCAGCATTTTGCACCCGCTGGAGTTTCTGGGTCAGCTTCAAGGGCAGCCCTGCGTAGAGCGAGTTATAATAATTGAGCCTGGAGGTGACCATCGCATAGATCACTGTGGCCAGATCAGGGTGAGAGAGGTAAGTGACCAGCTGCTTAGCACGATGAAGGTGGAAAAATGCTGCCTTTGCTGTAGCTGCAACCTGCACCTCCATAGAGAGGGAGGCGTCAAGGTTTACACCCAAACTCCTGATGGAAGGCTCTGGCATCAATTGAGCCCCCGCAAGAGATGAGAATTTGCCCCCCAACCCCATGTCGTTCTGACCCAGCCAGAGGACCTCTGCCTTCAAAAGATTTAACGCGGATCAATAAAGCACTAAACGACGTTGGTCCCAAATCTCTAACACCTGCTCAGGTGTTAAGATCAACAGGGGAGCCTATGTTGGTACTGCTGCTATCTGTCATGGATGTTTCGGCACAGATTCCTGCATTCAGGTGCTTGGACTGGATGACCCTCAGTTCCCTTCTAACTCTACAATTCTATGATTCCATGACACCTGGTTCCCTTAGTATATTACAATAATTTTTCCTTGCTTCATACTTTACCGAAAAGGGAAAATCAGGGTCATTTTTGACTGTCAGTTTCTTTAACAAACAAAACCCAACAGGCCTCATCCCTACAAAACACTGAAGCAAATTAGGTCACATTCCTGCATTCATTCATGGGGTAGCCAATAGGGAAACATATGGAACTACTCAGATCAAGAAAGCGAAACACATGCATAAGCTGAGAAGATTCTGAAATGCTTTGGAAGGGCTCAGCATTGTATATACTGCAGAGAGCATATCCCTCAACGTGAGTGACAAATGTACCAAGGGAGGAACATAACACTGTTTCCTCCAGCTATGAATCTTAACAGAGGCAGGCAGGGTCAACTGAAGCTCTACATTCTTTGGGAGAGAATTATGGACTGGGCAAACATTCCTTCGGCTTCTCAACTGTTGCAGTGATTTGCCACCTCTATGACCAAGCTGCTCACTCTGTAAATCTCCAGGTTCTTGAAAACTCTGCTGCTTCCTCCAGTTGCCAAGGAAAGCTAAGTATGGCTTTGACCCCAGCCTCTCGGAACATGAAACAAATGTTACTTTAACCAGAGAGATATATGGCTTGAAGATTAAATAGCATTCACACACCATGGAGAACAATGTTGGCTGATATACTGGTAAAAAAATTGTCTTGGGTAGGCAACTAAAAAAGAGCTCCTGCTTCTTGAGTAGTGGTGTACAAGCCACAATTTCTGTAAAAGTAGCTTTTCATGCAAACTACACTGGCTGAAATTCCATCTTCAACTTGGCTATTAAAGGCACAGGCACCCTGGACTCTTTTTCACCAGGACATCCCATTTTTTTTTGCCCTAGCAATTAACTGAGCACCTCTGTTCTCAGGCTGCCAAATGTTTAACAACTTTCTGCTCCTGTACCATTAATTGCTGCTTGATCAGTACATGTTCAGGGTGATTTTATCCCACGCTATGAAGCTTCACCTGCTGATTCCTGCATATCAAGCTGCTCTTAAAGGTACAGGAGCAGGCCAGGGAGCTGCTTTTCTGGCCAGCTGACAGTCCTGTGTGGTAGTGGCTGCAATCTCTGGTTTTAAAGCAGCTAATCAACATACTGCTTGCTTATAAAAGCATAAAGTGCACTCACGTTAGATCACAAGTTCTCTTGTTCAAGGGCCCTTGAAGCTACTGTCAGGATGGTGTGTGCATGTGCTACTGAGCACAAGACTAGACTTCCTGAGAGTCTCATCCTTCACTTCAAAACAACAAAGCAGGCTTTATAGCCTTATGGCTATAAAAATGTGCACCTTGCATTTACATAGGGCTTGCAAAAACAGAAAAATACACAAAACAATAAGGAATACAGTATAAGGTATGAACAAAAAGCAGCAGCAGCATACTTTGCATAATTTATTTGGGCTGCAGCATTCAGGTTTCCTTGGCATGGAGTCTGATTGCCTGGGCGCAGACTTTCAAGTTCAAAGTGTTTGATAGATGCAACCATAACTTGCAGACAGGGCTGGCCTGAGACATTTTGGCACCGGAGGCGAAACATAAAATGGTGCCTGCTTCCCACCAGGGAAGAAGGGCAGAGGAAAGTTCTACATCAGGAAGAAGGAGGGAAATGAAGATCTACATTGGGAACAAAGGGATGAATCAAATCAACCTTACCCAGTTGTTGAAGTAGGGGACAGCCCCCACCATTTCCTCCCTAGGGGTGGGAGGAGAACAGCGATGCTTCCTATTCACTGAGAGGCTATTGTAGCGGCGGCATTGGTGATCCAGCCTCCAAAGAGCATGCCACAGCCATTGCTATTGCAGCAGCGGCAGAAGCAGTGGGTGATGCATTCCTTGGAGGCTGGATCTCCTGCCCTTGTGAATCCTGCCACCCAAGGCCAATGCCTCACCTTGCCTCATGAATGGGCCGGCCCTGATTGCAGAAGTGAATTTCTGGGTATAAAGCTGACGGGAGAGTGGCATACATGCTTAGCTTCCATATACTGAACCTATCTTAGAACTTTAACCCTCAGAGCATCTTTTCTAACCACAGGTAAAGCAAACTCCAAAAGCCGGTTAGATATGTGCCAACAACTGGAGGTACAGAGATGGATAAAATAAGTGCTGAATCTTTTAAACAGGTATGGCTCCAGAAAATAAGGTGCAGTCGGAGTGCATGCCTTGTTGCACCGGAGACGTGTAAACTCACCTAAACATGCCAAACAATGATTTGTCATGCGGCAAAAGTGGGAACAGATGGGTAGTAGCCTCAAGGTAACTGTTGCAGCCCACAACTGGCAAGCAGATGCCAACTGATACAGTATGATTCATACCCTGGCTCGGTCTCATCCACACTATGATTCCATTCACCTTTGTTAGGAGTCAAAATTGCAGTTTCAAGTTCCCATGCCGCAGCACAAGGCAATGCTTGGCTTGCAAACACTGCTCATTTGTCAACAACAAAGAGCTCTCTGGGATGACCTCATTTGCACCCCTCCTTCCCTAGCCCCTATGAGGCTCTATACGGATGTAATACAACCAAGGAATACAAACATTCCATCAACGGTCTCTCCCTCTTCCTTCTTTTCCTAAGCTCTTTCCCTTCATGCCCTCCCCACCAATATAGCAAAGAAGCTGCAAGGAGTTTCTTTCAGAGGTATCCCTTGCTGAAAAAATGCCTTCTTTTCTCATTTGTGATTCCCCTGTAGGGTTGCCAAACTGCCCACGATCTACGTTTCTCTGCCTTTAATGTGTAGTAGGGAGACTGGCTGGAGGTTTGGCTTTTCATATCATCACGGGGTAGCAAGGAGAGAAGCCTCATCTGCCAACGTTCTCAATTGTATTAAAATTGTATTAAAATGTAGCTCCCAAATGGCGTATGGGTGTGGGTGGGTGTTTGATGGGATGCAATTGCCTTCAGTTGTCTGCTGAGGGTCAGGGCCACCTCACCCATAGGTACTAGGGGTGTGAGGCACCCGGGCGCCAGGCTCTCAGGGGTGCCAGGCCGAGAGTCCAGGGCCCGAGAGTTGAGTCCGGGGAAGAGCCCGCCTGTCTGTGCCTGCGTGCCTGGGACTGGGCAACATGGGGGGGGGGTATTTGCACCCTGGTGCCGCATATGCTTACGACAGCCCTGCTAAGGGTGCTGGGAATTGTAGTTCTGTGAAGGGAAAACCACAGTGCCCAGGAATCTTTGAGGGAAGTCATGTGCTGTAAATGTGAGAGGTCCTATGACGCTGACTGTTTATTGATGACTGTTCGTTCTTATTTGTTTATGGTGAGGTTAGATGGTGTGGAAATCACTTGTTATTCCACACTTTACAGTGCATATTCCTGCCTTTTTCACAACCGCAAAAAGTCCAATGGCTGGAGTGGGGGGTGGGTGCTGTTGTTGCTGCACAAGAGTGCTAAATCCACTTTAATTCTACAACCTGAATTTGTGATTGAAGCATCCTGGGGTTATTTCTCTGCTTTGGGGGGGGGGTGTTATGAGTTTTTCCCTTTCAAAAGTCTGCAGTATTGAAAAGTAACCATCTTATAAATCATTCAAAGGCATGTGGTGGTGGTCTTTCAAAATCTTAAATTTGTAAGCAACTTAAAGGAAAGCTTGCGAGATCTATTTAGAACATGGCTTGGCTGTTTGCTCTTACACCTGCAGTGGTGAAACAGAAGTAACACAGCAGCAAAAGCCTGGTATGTTTTCAGTAGAATGATTTCAACTGGTGCTGATTTACAAAATGGAAGAAGACATGGAAGCATTACAAGAATTTGATCTTCCTAGCTAAGCTGATCATAGAGTGGTCTCACACAGATAAAAAAAGAAGAGAAAAAGTGCCACTGGAAAGAGGGAACATTTGCATAAAATTTGCCTGTGTTAATTTATAGAGAGATGTGCATTTAGAAATCATTGCTATAATTTAAATAGAAATGAAATATATCTCTGCACACAGCAGGGGTAGATGGGGATCAGGTGACTTGTGGGTATGCTCAGTCAACTGACCAGATGCTGACTGTTGGTGCACAACTACAAGGCCCCTCACTGTTCACACTGACACAGCACACTCCCCCATGTAAACCATTTCATTACACTATGTAAACCATTTTCATTGCTTCAGCTTAACCCAAAATTTACAATATTAATCCTGAGTTGCATTACAGCCTCTCTCTCAGCCACAATTTCTCAAACCAACAACACGAGAATAACAGGCTCTGTTGCCATTGGAATTTTTATATGATTTTAGATGTTTAGAAACTATGTTTGCTGTGGCTGGTTTTACTTTGTTTTATATTTCATGTTTGTGTTTTCTTCGTATGGTTTTAAATTTTACCTTAAACTGCACAGAGAATCTTCATAAGTGGGCAGCAAAAACTGCAAATAGAGTAAATAATTAATAATAAAATAAAATAAAAGCCTTTCAGAAGAGAAACTCACTTATTCTAGATTAATTGCTTCTAAGATTAACCCCTTCCAGAACTGTTTCCCCTTATGAATGGGGTTTAGAGTCAACATTTGGAAGCAAATCTTCCATAATTTCTCAAAAAGTAGTGAGCACATTTTGAGCAGTGTTTTATTCACCAAAGCCATGCGGATAAAAAATGAAATTCCTTGCCTCTTTCAATGCATGCTTGCAGTAGTATTTTGGTAATCCAGGGTGTCTTTGTGCTCGGGTTTAATTAACCTGGAGGGTTCTTGCAATCATGAATACAGATTAGAATTGCCACTCCACATCAGGAACAGTGAAAAATATCCAGCCATTCAACCCATCAGTTCCACCACACCACACACACACAACTGCTTAACCACTTTAACTGAAGTGTGGTCATATTACTAATTTAAATCTATCACTATTAAGCAGTATTTGAGAATAACCCCTCTCCAGTGACTGAACTCTGGCTGTCTTTGCCTTTGCCACCTGCATGTAAATGAACAAGTAAACAAAAGAATTACATAGATTTTCCTGTGTGAGAGTAACATGTAAAGTTACCCATAGCTGACAGAGAAGAGGCAAAGGAACGATCAGGAAAAGTGGGTGTTTCAAAGCCCTCCAGTGAGGAGTAGCCATGGGACGTAAGGAAGCTGCCTTACACTATTGGTCCATCAAGCTCAGCAACATGGGCTGGTAATAGATCTCCAGGATTTCAGGCAGAGGGTCTCTCTCAGCCCAACTATGAGATGCTGGTGACTGAACCTTGAGGTATGAAAAGTTGGGCTGCCCCGATTTATAGATGGCGTCTACAGAACAAGGCATTGCATTATGGGTAAATTAAGATGGTGAGCAGCCACCGCAGACGGGAGGCAAGTGGGGCTTCTATTTAAAAGCAGCACGGCTACCTATCCACTGCTAAAATTCCACCCACAGGATCAGCAGAGAGGGCAATGAGTGGTGTTGCTGCTTTTGCTGCTATGAGTACAAAGTGGTTGTGGATGTGAGAGTGGGTGCTGGGCAGGCGATGGGAGCACCATTGGTAATACCATGCCAAGAGTTTGTTGGAGTCTGAAGCTGACCCTGACAACACGGCTGATGCCCTTTCCTCTGTTGCTATTTCTCCTTATCTACAGTATATTGAATAAACATGGGCATTACTCCAGAACTGTTCAAAGCAGTCATCAGCCAGGAAGATCACCTCACAAGTAACAGATCCATTTTAGGATTGCTGTACCTCTGCTGACAGTTTTCCCCTCCTCACACACCCGGTTCATTTAGAATACCTTTTCTTCAAGAGTCCATAGCCTTTGTTGTTGTTCAGCTTTTTATTGCTGTGCAGCTCTTGCTAGTAGAGAAGGTGACTGATACCTTCACAAAATAAGTAAATAATGCCTGCAGCACAAAAGAGGAAATGTTAAGATTGCAGCTTCACAGCCCCACCTGTCAGCACAATCCTCCTCCTCCCAGCTACGGCGCCAGAAGAATGTGTCGATTGAAATTGCCAGAGTTCGATAATTGTGTGTGACTGAGTGTGTTTGTGTGGGTGCATTACGGGCAGAGTCGCAGACACAACCTTCCCTCTTCTGCAATGATTTCCTATTGACATTCAGTCTGCATTTCAGCTGATACTATGCCTGGCTAAAGCCACCTATTCCAGATTTCTCTGTCTAATCATTGGCAAGGACAAAGCCTTTTGAAAGTCAGTAACTGACTTTTCAATTTCATGGCCAGAGGTTGTCAAGACAGTTTAGGAAAACCTGCCAATTATTTCTCCTGGGCACACAGTTTTACTGCCGATGTGAGGCGCAGCAGTTCAAAAAGGTCTCCTTCCTTCTTAAAAATAAAATAAAGCACATCTTTTAACACGAAAGTTTCCTCCATGCAGTTTCTGTGACTGAGCCCTTTTTATTTCCCAGATTCCCAGTAACAAACGAACAAACCCAACACCATACTCTGGAGAAATGGCTTTGTTGTTGAGCCAGACACCAGTCCTGTCCATGGGAAATGATTATAGAAGGAAAGTCCCCAAAGGAGCATTTTGCCTCAGCCACAAATGCCTTGCACAAGCAAGCAAGTCTCCTTCTCCTTCTTGTTCAGGAAATCATTGATAAAAAAGACCTTCAGGCTTTCAAAGAACCGTGGTTAGCAGTGGGCTCAGGGCTGAGAGGAATGATGCAACTCTCATTTCTAGAAGTTACATGGCATGCTTGCTCACTACTGCCACCAACACTTCTCCTTTTCATGGCTGGGAAACTTCTGCAGCCAATTCTAGCTGAGCCCATCTAGGGATGTTAGGATCTGTAAATTTTGGTTCTCTCCATTTCTCATTTTTCCAAACTTAAATTCATTTCTCCACATTTCTGCATTAATTTTTTTGAAAAATCACCAGTGGCTGACATATATCCCACTCCCAATTTAGTCCCCTAGTGCACGGCTGGAAGTTCAGGAAGGATTATTGTGGGGAAAGAAGTGCTACTTGCCAATTTCAGGGATTTGTTTATCTTTCTGTTGTGTGGACTGTGCCCTCAAGTCTCAGTTGAAGCCATGGATGCTTCTGTTTGGACTTCTAAAGGATTGGCACTGAGTTGGCACAGATGTGGTACAACCTGGGGAGGTCAAATGAACAGAATCAGCCTGCAGGACTGCCCCCCCCCATGAATGCCAACGCAAACCCTTGTGCAAATATCACATTAGAAGGCCTAGTGTGGGACCCTTTGAAATGCCAAGTGAAAATTGGAGTTTAGTGTTCAGATCCCTTGCCACCTAGGCCAACATTTGCATTCAGATCAGTCTTTTTCAGTGCATAGGTTTTATGCCTTTGAATGTGAGTATATATCTATCTCCCCCCCCCCTCGCTGACAGATGGTACTGGGTAGCTTGCACTGCTTCTCAGGGCAGCTGAATTTTAATCAGGCACCAAGGACTGTGTTTGCATGCAAAATTCTGCCTCCTGCCACCTGCTTCAGTAGTCAGAAGAGATGCTACTCCTGTACTTAATGTACACATTTGGGCTAATGGTCTATCAGCTACAATGACATGTAGTCATGGGGATAGATATACCTAAAAGTGACTCCCACAGCAGGAAAATGTGCTGGCATGGCAGTAGAAATTGCCACCAGTGAACTCATGCACTAAATTATCCACATGAGTAAGCTCTCATGTGGGAGGTTTATTTTGTATGTTTGAGCTGGCCTATAGTAAATATCGGTGACAAGTCCAAGAAACCAATCACCCTTCTAGCTTTACCCTCTGTGATAGAGGAGAACCAGAATGAGACTGAGCAGGCAACAGTCTTGACTGCTTGCTGCTTACAAAACGCTGCGAAACACCTGCAATTAAGAAGAAACAACTGAGGAAAACCTTGTGCGGGCGGATGTTGCGAGCGATGGTGTCTGTGGTAATATTGGTTAGGAAAACATCCATTCCTATGGCACAAGAGTTTAGTTCACATAAATCCCTTCCCCCTTTCTTCTACTACCTAAAGTCTTGACTCAGTCCAGCAGGAATGATGGATCAGTGCTCATGAGATTGAGGTGTCAAGCTTGCTCTTTTCCTTTGAACAAAACTCCAGTAGATCTCACAGTATCTTGAGGACCTGTTGATCTTGCGCATTACAACCAATAACTGAGGCCCAAAATTTTCAAGGACTTCTTTGGCTCAGAAGAAACCAACTCACTTTTCCAGGTGAGACTGGTCCATTGGGCAAATGGGTGAGGCACTCTTCCACAAATCTCAGCCCACCTTCATATTCCTACCTTCTTATTTTCAATGAGTCCAGGGAATGGCACTGCCTGTCATTTTACTACTCCTTAGTCTCAGTGTTGTCCTTTGTGGAACTGAGAAGGGAGGAAGGTGGGAGCAAAACTAGAATGTAATTGGCTCTGGCTCCTTCTATTGTTGGCACCTCTGCCTTCCAACCCAATCAGTCCCAAGGAGGACCAGCTACCACTGATTTTTCCAATCATTTCAGTGGGCTGCCAGGTAGCACTGTGTGCTTCAGTGCTAACATTGGAATCCAGACATCTGAATAGTGGGGGAGGTATACCCTTCTGTCTGAGGCACACCCACCCTTCCCTGTAGGGCTTTTTCCCCTTCATCAACCATGTAAGATCAATGTTGGAAGTGTTCCTGTGTGTCAAGGGAGTTGGAGAGCCATGGTTGCTGAGCTGTGCTACTGCTGCTGGCTGAGTGTTTGCATTTCACTCATCTTGTTCTTGCAAGGATTTATTCTCATAGATTAGTTGCCATGCAACAAGTGCACATTCACGTGACTCATAATCATCTGGGTATCCCCTGTGATAATTTGCGCATTATTATACATGCAAATTACCCCAAAAGGCAGTTAAAAGCAAGCTGTCTTTTGTGTTGCTGGGATTGAAATGTGGAGGTTCACAAGAGTACATCTCCCCAAATTGTAAAACAGCCCTATTTACTGCTTACATGAGATCAAGGGCACAAGTCAGCAAAAGCAGGTGAATTTTACTACAGTATTTTTCAACCTGTTCTCAAAGCTAATTCAGAGCAAGCCTGCTCTCCACACTGCCACCTTATTTAACAACTGTGAAGCTGCAGTACCCTCTCGTGGCCAGTTTACATATCACACTTAGGGCTCAGCAGCACAGCTTTTTAGGCACAGCTTATGTGTCTGAGTGCATCTTCTTCTTCTTCTTTTTGCCCAGCTTTCCATGGGAAAACCTGCTCTTTAATGCTGAATGAGAACAAACAGAAATCCAGGTTTTTCATGGATTGCCACTTGCTCCGATTGGGTTTATGCAGGGAACCGATGGAAGGGGGAAAAAATACTCAGACAAGGAGTTTTAAAGTGCAGACCTCTCTCTACCTAGAAACATGGCACAAGTCTGGATGATCCCTAAGTGACAACTGCAGACATGGCAGACATGTTAATTTAGTTCTCCTCCAAGGAGATCAGAGGGTTAGCCCATTTTAACCTCACCTTAACCCTGTGAGATGATTCAGGCTGAGAGAAGGAGGGTGACCCAATGGCATCCATGGCTGCAACTCCCAGTTAGTCTGCATTTTAAAGTGAAGCAGCCTGATTCAGGTAGCACGGTGGTCAGGGGTGGAAAGATGCAGGCAGTAACTCATGTCTGAATGGCCTGGCAAGACTTTTAAAGAGTTGGTTCTAGTGGAGTGGAATTGGGGCTGAGTTTCAGGCAGCATAATGTAGTGAACAATGTCATCACACAGAAGCATTTAGGCTTTGCTGTGGGTACATTAGAAAATTATTTGGATGTAGATTAAGTGACTCTAAATGTTTTAGGTTGAGTTTAGGCATTAAGAAAATGGCTTTTAATTGGGAGAGGGGAGTTAGGAACATTTATGATTTATACCCCACCTTTCTGTGAAATAACTTAGCTTGGTGTACATGGTGCCCTCTCCCACACTTTTATCCCTGGAAAAAAAAAAAAAAAAAAACACCCTGTGAAGTAGGTTAAACTGATAGATAGTTACTGGCCCATAATCGGTCACTGAGCATAATAGCAGACTAAAAATTTGGACCCCTATTTCTCAGGTCTTAGTCCAACACTCCAACCACTACACCACTCTGGCCCAGCCTGCTGGTTCACACACGCTACAATTGCTGAGACAAGCTATTGCAGAGTAAATGAATATAGCAGGTAGAGGAGAGCCTTCAACGAGTGTTAAATGAGGGCCTCAGTTAGTCTTACTTTCCTACAAAAAATGGGGGTTACATGTGTCCCTGTTTTCATCTGAAATGTTGGAGAACACGTTAAGTCAGCTCCAAGTCCTGGCGGGGCCCCCCTTATATTGATGGCCTTAGCTGGCAGTCCAAGGGTAGCTAGCAGCTCCCATTTCAGTTCCCCACAATGCCCCGGAGCACCTGACATGGTGTCATTCTGGGGCATCATCAGAAATTAAAATGGAGGCACACAGCATGGAGGGCCCAAAGTTGATGTCAATGCTGGACAGTCCTGCTGCCTTAGGACACCTGATGTTGGGCTAAGTTTCATTATGACTCACCAAGCCTCAGAACTGGAAATGTTTTGAATTGCAGAGCTCAGCTTTGGTACATGCATGCCAGTAACAAGATACTGCCTGTAAATGTATATGGAGCGCATTTGCCTCACCACTGACCATCCACAATCCTCCACCAAACATCTGAACTCTCCACCAGGTGTCTAGACTAGAGACAGGGCCCCTTGTGCAACAGGAAGTTCCACAGGGCTTACTTCTGAGCAGGCATGTTTATGATTGTAAGGTTGCACATCCTAACAGCGCATATGTAACGTTTGTGGGCGTATGCATGGATGAGAGTGCTAGGGACAAAGATGCACACACACAAATACCCCCAACTCAAGGGATTTGTCTTTCAGAGAGATGTCAGGTGAAAAAGAGGCTACTGCACCTTGAACAGTTGTGCAGAATGGAGCATTTCAGTCTGTCCTACAAGTAGCCCTGTCCTCTTTAGGGAAGAACCTGAAGGATAACTACTCTAAGTAACCCACACGAACGGAAGTGTAACATGGCATCCCCAAAGGCAAAAAAGGGGGGGATAAAATGGGTACTGTGATGTAGGGTTGCCATTATTCTGAAGAGCAAAAAAGAGGACACATTTGCCGACTTCTACTTTTAACTGTCGGGTGGCACTGTGGGTTAAACCAGTGTTTCCCAACCTTTTTTGGGCAAAGGCACACTTGTTTCATGAAAAAAATCTCGAGGCACACCACCATTAGAAAATGTTTAAAAAATTAACTCTGTGCCTATATTGACTATATATAAAGTAACTCTCTTTAATAGGAATCAAATAAACACAAATAAAGTATTTTATAATTACTTTATTATGAAATAGTAAGTAAACAGAAATATGAAAAATTATAAAATACTTTATTCAGTGAACCTGTGAGGGCCCGCCCTTTGCGGCAGCCGATTGGCTGCCGCCGTGGGCAGTGAATATTAATGATGTATCATTTTTGTGCTTCATGCTGTGGCCACAGACATGTGATCTGATGGTGAATTTGGGGTGACCCAATGCAAAAATCCTGAGAATCCCTGTGGATCCATGTTTTGTAACCACGTTTTTGCACCATTGCAGCCCCAGGCAACAGTGGGTGTGTGATTTTGGGGGGGCAGGCTGT